>NC_134405.1:211465948-212145948 GCF_038048845.1 Mixophyes fleayi
TTGCTGGAAATTGCAAGAGCTCTTTTTGTGCATTGTCTGGCACCCTGGATTGCTCTGGGTCTGATAAAAGGGGGATCAGCGCTCTTTGCCATGTATTAGATGTAGAATTACCACAGTTATCCAAGAAACATCTGGAGCAATCAAATGAACCATAACTGGTTTCATGATCCAAGGACAATTCCATCTTGCACCACTTTTCTTTTCTGCCACTGCTGTGTGGCAATGTTTCCTAGATGTGCTAGAAACTGCCATGTGTTTAAGTCATTGCTCTGTCGCTTAGCATCCAGCCAGGTAGCTGCAGTATTAGTCTGAAAGTGTATGAAAATAATATTGTGATTTGTGAGGTGGTCAAAATTGACCGCATATGACTTGAAATTAGTGTTATTGAGGTTAATAACAATGTAGGAACAAAAAACGAGCAAAATTATGTGATTTTAGCATATTTTAGCTATTTTTCTTAAAAATACAGATCCAAAACCAACATCAAAACACACGAGGGCGGTTTTGACAAAACCGAAACCAAAACACAAATTTAATCCAGAACAGGGAACATCTCTAATTTAAACCAAGAGGTTGTGAGCATTTTGCTCACAATCAGAGACTGAAAAGCAAAAGTGTCTTCATACCGGTGGCAGCAGGGGTAGATTGGGATCTTAAAGTAGCCCTGGAAAAAATTATTGAAGTGGCCTCATGTGGACCAAAATAACTGTAGGTGGGGTCAGCACAAAGTAGGCAGGATTTAGAACTACTGTAATTTGATTGTAGTAACATTTAGAAAATCCTAGATGTGATAACTATACACACAGTGGGTCATCTCTAAAGCAATGCAGGGCAAATGCTGTCAGTCCTGTCATAAAATTACATGAATCCTTTTACATTATCTGCGACTTGTTTATGTCTCTGTGCTCCAACTTGTTTAGTTGCCTACTAACACATCCTTCCGAAATTCCCTTCATAGAAACATACCTGACTTTGTTATATATATAAATATGTGTACTGTGTGTTTCAAAAATGCATTAATAATAATCGTTATAATAAATGGCTGTCCAGGTGTGATCATCACAAAGGTGAAATAGCATCTGCTTAGAAAACACTTCTTTTGTAACAAATGTGTATGAGCCCTAAATGTGCCTAGTGATTGGGGGTGGTTTGAATTAACAGTGTTGGGAGGGTTGACAGACAATGGCATAATTAAAGGGGAGAGCTATTATAAGTGTTTGCTGGTGATACACAAAGTGCAAAGGAGGCAGGATTAATGATATCGTCAGTACAATGGGGGCTGGCCATATGTTCAAAAGAGTGATAAAGTATCACCAGAGCTGAAATAAGGCTCTGGGGGGGGCCAGGGCACTTATGACAGGGGGGGGGTATCATTTTAGATGTATTTTAGACAAATACACAGACAAAATTGTGTGCGCTACAGTTAGATACACGCAGCTCTGCCTTCACGAGCAGTACAGTGTGAAGCAGGACATACCTCCCAACTGTCCTTGCTGTCTGACCAAATCCTGACTAAGCGAGACAGTCACCCAAATTTGTGACTGCCCCATCAGATTCAGGACAGTTGGCAGCCTGTCCTGCTCTCTCCTACTTGTTCTTGTCACATTCACCATATGTGGCTGCTGGTTTCTTTAAATCAGTTGCTGCTTGTCTGGATCCTGGTATGCTGGAGGCCCTATTTGGAAAATATAATGGAAACATGAAATTTAGAAAATGCCAACCATCCCCAGCATTAAATCAATAGCACCCACATTAAATAATTAGGCCTCCCTCCAGCCCCAATATTAAAATAATAGTACTCACATTTGATAAATAGATCTATTTTCCTCCAACCAGCCCAGACAATAAAATAATACTATACATATTTAATAAGTAGACCTACTTCCCTCCAATCGAACCCCAGCAAAAAAATAATAGCATTTACGTTGGTCTAGTGGTTAGGATTCGGCGCTCTCACTGCCGCGGCCCGTGTTCGTTTCCCAGTCAGGGAATGATTCTTTCACCCACTTTATGGAATTCATTCCCTCGCACAATAAGACTCTCCTCTGGTCTACAAACTTTCAATCGTTCTCTGAAAACCCACCTCTTCAGACAAGCTTATAACATTCCTCAACCACCCTCTTAGCCTCACTATCTTACCCTATTACCACCCGTTACACAATTTCACACAAGACAACTACCCCCTGACCATTGTTGTGTGACATGATCATTTAGACTATGAGTCACTTTTAACTTTGTAGCCTGGCTAGGCCGAAATGCAAAATGTAGACTTAGCCTTAGCCTCATGTGTCAAACTCCCATTGTACCATAGATTGTAATCTTGCGAGCAGGGCCTTCTCACCTCTTTGTCTGTTTTACCCAGTTTGTTTATTAGTTTACTTTGTTTGTCCCCAATTGTAAAGCGCTACGGAATATGTTGGCGCTATATAAATAAATGATGATGATGATGATGATGATGATGAATAATATCATTTCCCACAACCATCCCCAGCATTAAATAATTCATATTCATATTTAGTAAATAACTCTCCTCCCTAAAATCAGCCCCACATTCAATTAATAGATCCATATCACACTAGCTTTAAATTAAAGGTCACGCCAACCCATCTAATTTTAATAGGCCCACTATTTAATGAAATAGCCCACAAATAAATTAAATTGCCTCACCATCACTCCACAAATAAAATAGCAAACATTAAAAACTTAGCCACCCACCTAAACGCCACCATTAAATTAATAGCCTACCTTCCACTGATGTGTTAAGACAGCCTACCCCCCTTCCCTCATATCACACATTATAGCAACATACCACACCCTTCCTTCACAAACTATAGTAGCCCCCCTGTCCTTCACACTTCCTATAGTTTAGTATAGGCAGCCCCCTCACCTCCCTATAGTTTAGCATAGGTAGCCCCCACCTTCCTATAGTATAGTATATAGGCAGTCTCCTCCACCTTCCTATAGTATAGTATATAGGCAGTCTCCCCCATCTTCCTATAGTATATAGGCAGTCCCCCCCACCTTCCTATAGTATAGTATATAGGCAGTCCCCCCACCTTCCTATGGAATAGTATATAGGCAGTCTCCCCCCACCTTCCTATAGTATAGTATAGTATATAAGCAGTCCCCCCCACCTTCCTATAGTATAGTATAGTATATAGTCAGTCTCCCCCACCTTCTTATAGTATAGTATATATGCAGTCTCCCCCATCTTCCTATAGTATATAGACAGTCCTCCCCACCTTCCTATAGTATATAGGCAGTCTCCCCCAATCTTCCTATAGTATAGTATAGTATAGTATATAAGCAGTCCCCCCCACCTTCCTATAGTATAGTATAATAAATAAGCAATCCCCCACCTTTCTATAGTATAGTATATATGCAGTCCCCCCCACCTTCCTATAGTATATAGGCAGTCCCCCCACCTTCCTATAGTATAGTATACAGGCAGTCCTCCCCACTTCCTATAGAATAGTATAGTATAGTATATAGGCAGTAACCACCACCTTCCTATAGTATAGTATATAGGCAGTCTCCCCCCACCTTCCTATAGTATAGTATAGTTTAGTATAGTATATAAGCAGTCCCCCCCCACCTTCCTATAGTATAGTACAGAGGCAGTCCCCCCCACCTTCCTATATTATAGTATATAGGCAGTCCCCCCCACCTTCCTATAGTGCAGTATATAGGCAGTCACCCCCCTTCCTATAGTATAGGCAGCTCACCCTTCCTATAATATAGTATAGGCAGCCCCCCTCCTCTGGTATACTATAGGCAGCACCCCCTTAGTATAGCATAGGCAGTCCCCTTTAGTACAGTATAGACAGCCCCCTTAGTACAGTATAGGCAGACCCCCCCCCCGTAGTATAGTATAGGCATCCCCTTAGTATAGTATAGGCAGCCCCCCCTTAGTATAGTATAGCATTGGCAGTCCCCACCCTTAGTATAGTATAGTATTGGCAGCCCCCGCTTAATATAGTATAGTATTGGCAGCCCCCTCCTTAGTATAGCATAGTATTGGCAGCCCCCCTCACTTACCTTCAGTTGTTCTGGCCGGCGTTTCTCCACAAATCAGGCAGACAGGAAGTGAAGTCTGACTTCCTGCCTGCCGAACAGCACCGTGGGAACCCATACAGCAACAGACAGCCTGGTGTTTGGCTGCTTGTTGCTGCCCACCTGCCCCCCATGGCTGATCGCCCCCCAACCCCTCCTGGCATTTTATCAAAGTCTGTTACTTTGCCGTCACTCCACTACCTGGTTATAGAATAGGCTGACTATGTTGCAAACTAGGTTGCAGACTATGGCACAAGGCTTTTGGGGGCACAAAATGAGAGAGAGAGGTATAAACTGAAAATCATTTTAAAATATAAGAGAATAGTTGTTCTCCAAAATGAACAGAAAAAATGAAAACAAAAATGTAATAAGGTATTAATCTTGACGTTACCCATATTAAAGGCTGAAGCCAATGAGTTATCCTTGGGTGGACGCTTGAGGATAAGCGAGCAGGAGAGACAAGGATGGCGGCAGGCACAGGTGTGATAGCCTCCTCACTCTCCGTCACATTTTCACCCTCACTAGTGCACACAGTGCTGACATGGAAGGTGTGGGGGCACTACAAACATATTATCCTTGGGTGGGTGGTCTAAACCCTTAATCAGGCCCTGCTCCACTCTATTACATGTATTGAATGATTTGTTTCTCAACATCCTGGTTATGAGTGATATGTTGGTGAGGAAATATATGGGTGGTTGGGGAGCATGGTCTTGGGTGATAGTAGTACAGTCATATCCCCCCCTTCTTTTTTTCCTGCCCCTCTAATCCCAGTATGATTTGCTATTCTTTCATCATTTTATATTGTGAATTCAAAATAAACAGCTTAAGAAACAAATATACCACAAACAAAATAACTGACATGTACATTAGATTGTTCAATGTAAGAACAAAATTCCCCTAAATATTGTATTCAGAATCTGGCCTGTTAGTGGCTCTTGTGGAATACGATTGGCTATGATTAGGGTTTGGAGA
This sequence comes from Mixophyes fleayi, assembly GCF_038048845.1. Taxonomy (NCBI): domain Eukaryota; kingdom Metazoa; phylum Chordata; class Amphibia; order Anura; family Limnodynastidae; genus Mixophyes; species Mixophyes fleayi. The sequence continues at coordinate 211,470,974 of NC_134405.1, forward strand.
AAGTTTCTGGCAGGAAATGCAAGCCTTAAACTCTTTGATCATGAAAATAACAGAAGAAATCTGGCATAAAAATATGACATAACCTAGCCATAAATTATCTGGTTGATGATACATTAAATAGCCTTGTAATTGAAAATAATTATATTAAAATATTGGGTTATTATTATTTTTATGTTAAAGGATGTGTTGATTTTTGAGTTGTTGACATTAGTGGAACCAAATTCATGCAACAATATTTTTATAACGTGTATAACATAAAACAAATTATATTACTTCTCTTTTCTCTTCCCCTATTTGTAGTTAAAATTTTTGTACCCCACTCTTGGTCTCTGGTTAAATACAATGCTATATAATTTGTCATTGAATAACAGCTGTCACTAGAAGTCTCAGGAAGTTGGGAGGTATGTTCCTGCTCACTATGGTGAGTGCACCTGCACTGGTGCCCACAACAATTCAAGGGGTAATTTCAGGGGAGGGAGAGGGCTTGGGGCTGGCATAGTGTTTCTGAAATGTTAAATGCCTTTATGGAAAGTGGCACGCACCTTCATCATGTGACCATGCCCCCAACATAGCATGACCAAACCCCCTTTTTTGTGTTTGTGTTCACTGTGCCATGCACTATTTGATACCTATCAGGACAAATGCATATAATGTCTCTCAGTCACTATATGTCCTTCTCAGGAAGAAAGCTGAATCTTTTCCTTCCCACACTTTCCCCTTTCTGCTATTTATATGACACCACTCCAGTCATTTAACATGTAAATAAACTACAAATAACTAAACTAAACCCTGTATCAAGTCTGCATATACTTTGGAAACCCACTATGCATATATAATTATATATATATATAGGGCAGAATTATCCTGAAAGGAGTAAACACAAAGAAAAATTCCCCAGCACACTGCTATAACCAGCAATGGAGATGCCATGCGATTGGTCTGACTGATCTGTAAATTTCATAAATTTCATCCACTTACATTCCCATTACATTTTTTATACCACCACTTCAAAATTTCCTCTTCGACCACTGATATAATCAATAATATCCAACAGCAGAAAACACTCATTCTTTGTGGTTCTGTGATTTCTCAGGCAATCTCACCTGGCTGACAAGAGCCTGAGCATTTGGGCTAAGTTTTGATGAAGGGAAATAGAGACACAGGTTTTGCTGCAAGAGGTAGAAGATTCCATAGTGGGTGCAGCACAAACTGAGTTGTGTAGCTAGGAATGAGAAAATTAATGAGTGATGGTGAGAGGTGCAGATTTTGTGCAAAAGAGGGGTTGAGTTGGCACATTTTATATTGAATTCTGTACATTACAGGCAACATAGAAGCTGGCGAGGAACAAAGGACAATTCTGAATTCCTGAGGATCTTGTTAGTGTTAAGTAGAGATGCTCACTGACCCCCGTTTTTTGGTTTTGGTTTTGGTTTTGAATCTGGATTACCGTTGTGTTTTGGTTTTGGTTTTGCCAAACCGCCATTGCGTGTTTTGGTTTGGTTTTGTTTGGTTTTGTTGTGCAATTTGTTAAAAAAAAAATATTTTTTTGGGCTAAAATAACATAATTTAGGTTATTTTGTACCTACATTATTATTAACCTCACTAACACTAATTTCCAGTCATTTCCATTCAATTTTGACCACCTCCTAGGTCACAATATGATTTTCATACACTTTCAAAGAAAAATTGCTGCAGTTCTTGCCAGTGATAAGAAAAAGGTCATTGTCATGCCTGGGCATAAGACCAAAAATCCACGTCTTAAGTGTGGAATTATTTTTACAGAAATCCTGACAACAGTTGTCTAGCCATTTGTAGTGTTTTTAAAGCCACACTCAGTAGAGGGAGGGACCTTAACCATCTGGGATCCTCATCCATGTTACGTCATTTTTCAGCGAGTTCTTGGAAAGCTGTTGGGAAAATCAGAAACTTAGGTTAAAAAAAATAACAACAAGCAGTTCAGCATCATCTGCCTCCCTTCTCTCATCTACATCCCAGCACCTGCAATCTACACCCCCAATACCTTCATCATCAATATCCCCAGAACCAATAATTTACAGTTAAACAATCCTTTGCAAGAGGAAGCAAGTATGAAATCTGTCACCCAGTCGCAAAGCAGATCAAAGACGCCATAAGGACTATGCTAGTATTAGATCTGCGTCCAATGTCCATTATTAATGCAGCTAGTTTTAGACAGTTACTTTAGGTCATCTGTCCCTATTATCAAATTCCATCACGACACCATTTTACTAGAAAAGCTATTCCTTACCTCTACCAGAAAGTTCATAAAAATGTAATCATTGGGCTACAAAATGCCATTCTACCCACTGTACACTTAACCACAGATATGTGGGCAAGCGGAACTGGGAAAAGTAAAGATTATATGACTGTGACAGCCCACTGGGTTGATCATTCGCCTTTACCAGCAGGGACAGCAGCAGCATGTACCCAAGCACGTCACATTTTTCAGAAGTAGGCTACTCTGTGTATCAGCAGCTTCACTAAGAAGCATACAGCTGACAATCTGTTCCAAAAACTAAGGGATGTCATTGAAAGATGGCTAATCCTGCTTGGACTCTCCTGAGGATATGTAATTTCTGATGACGACCCCAATATTGTACAAGCATTACAGCTGGGTTGAATTCCATCACATTTCCTGTTTTGCACACACAATCAACTTGGTGTTACAGAACTTTTAAAAAATGACATGCAGGAGATGCTGTTTGTGTCCGAAAAATGTAGGGGCAATTTCTGTTTTCTGCAGCAGCATGTAGGAGAATGCAGCAGCTGCAAGAAGACTAGCATTTGAAGGGAATGTACTTTAGTCCAGCAAAGTAGTCACCTGTGAAGAGAGTGCAGACACGGTTAGCTTGAGTCAAGTGATTACCTTAATAATACATTTTGACAAGGAGCTACAGAAATTTAACGTGTGAAATAAAACAAAGTAAATGTGCTAACTATATTTTAATTGTAGACGGAATATTTAATTTGCTTCGCAAGGATCCAAGACCTATCAACATCTTGTTTGGACGCCTTCTCCTTCAGTTTCTCTGGCAACTGCTTGTTGTACAAAAAATTGCTTTCTCAAGACACCCAGTGGTGATGCAGATGATTACGCACAACATTTTGATATTTGCTCTGCTGTAAAAGAATTGGCCAAAAATCGTGACAGCTCTGCCCTAAAATGAACTACTAACTCCATTTGGAAGGCCATTATCGGCAATTACATAATAGTACACAGACTTCTATGATGGTGGGATGAATTAGTATTGTTTGAGAAAGATTAGCACTGAACCCTGCCACCTCTCCTGTTTCTGAGTGAGCTATGGTACAATAAAATGTAACTGCAGATTTAGACCAAGACTGTCAGCCCCATTATTTCTATTTCAGCAATTACAATTAGCAAAGGAGCAATGGAGATCTTCTCTTTGGGTGTTAACTATAGAACGCAGTAGAATTTGCCTGCAAATTCTACAGACAAGCATGCTTGTCTTCCTCTTCATCAATGACTCTTAGCAATTGAGCACTCGACTTTGGGTGTATATTACACCCAAACCGTATTAGTGCAAATTAGGAAAAATACAGTTTAATCCCTGCTAGGCCCTCCACCATCCTTTGCATGTTAATAGTAGGATTGGTTGCAGTTATGGGCAAGGTCACACATTTTTTTGTCAAATCCTTCAAACCAGCCCAAATCCAGTCACACTGTTGTGGTCTGCCACCTGCGTCATCCCTGCTTCTGTTTGGAAAGTGCAAATTGGTGCCAGAACCTCATGTGCCAGAACTGCTGCCACTGGTGCCACCCTGCTGCCACTGGCGCAGGACTTACACAATCAACCGCATCCTCATCCATGCCCTCGTCGGCTACCCAAATCTCCCCCTCATCCTCTTCTAATTCCAAAGTGTCATCCTCACTTGGTGTATCACCGGCTACACTCGGGCTGTTCAGGCACACATCAGCAGAACTGCTGAAAGGGCCCTTCTTTATGGGTACATCATCAGAATGCTCACGATTAGACATACCACTGGTGGATGGGCTCTCCACAGGGATTTGTGTCATTTCTGATTCTGAGCATACATTATCCTCTAATGCCTTATGTTTTCTTGCAGCGTAACAGTAGTTGTGCACCACTTTTAGACTCCAAATTACTTGGTCTTGCTTGCTCACGAGTGACCGTACCAGAAGAAGGCTCGGTAACATTTTTGGATCTGGCACTAATAGAGGAAGGCGAAGGCCTCATTCTTTCTTTGCCACTGCGTGTGTAGAATGGCATGTTGGCAATTTTTTTTTTTTATCGGCAGTTAACTTTTCCTCAGTTACACTTCTTTTTCGCTTCAACATGATAATTTTATTTTTGGTGTGTGTTTTTTTGCCTGATTTAAAAAGACTATGTACTTTGACATCGCCTTTCCCAGATGACGTACTGGGAACACTACCATCAGGACTGGTGACAGAACCTGGTTGCTGATTCTGCTCATATGTGGACTGCTTTAAATCCATTATAATGAGGCCAAAGCACTTGTAGTGCTACAAATTGTTTTTTATACTGCTGACAAATATAACTTTTGACAGCCAGAAAAATTACAGTAAAACACTGGGAATATGGGACACCCCAAAAGCACTTGTAGTGCTAAAAATAGTTTTTTATACTGCTGAGAAATAATACTTTTGACAGCCAGAAAAATTACAGTAAAACACTGGGGAATATGGGACACCCCAAAAGCACTTGTAGTGCTAAATATTTTTTTTTATACTGCTGACAAATATGACTTTTGACAGCCAGAAAAATTAATGCAAAAGAATTTGAAACACCCTAAAAGCACTTAGAGTGCCAGAATTTGAACAAAAACCCTCCTCTATCCTCCTCTTACTGCTGTAACAACTGGTATTAAGATTAGAATGGTATTGAATAGAAGCAATAATGTGTCCAATTACTGCTCTGTCACTGAGCCGATATAGCCTGTGTGACCTAACCCTGCTCTCTCCCTCTGTCAAATGGCGATGGATTGCTGTGGAGGGGGGTATTTATGCTTTTCAAATCTCGTGAGAACCGAGCTCAGAAATACGAATACGTCACAATGACGTTTTGCCTCGATTTAGATTCCGAACGGGCGGGAGAGTACCGAGCGTGCTCGGCTCGGTATTCGTATAGGCTAAACTCGGATGAATTCGGATCTCGGGGAACTGAGCCCGCCCATCTCTAGTGTTAAGAAATATGGTGATCACAGCAGCATGCCAGATCAGTTGCCTAGAAACAGTAGCCAGCACCCTTGCCCTATCAGGCAAGAGTGGATTGCACCCTGATGTACCAAGTGTATAGTGATCACTACTGCATACCAGATCTGTCACCAGTGTCCTTTCTCTGTCAGGTGACAGTGGATTGTGCTCTCATGTGCTTAGGAATTGATGATCACCTCTACATTTTAGATCTATAACCTGCATTCTTTCCCTGTCAGCCAGCTGTAGATTGTTATGTGTTTAGTTATGGTTACTGCCGCATGTCTGATCTGTTACCAGCATCTCTCTTTATTTAGCAGCAGTGTATTGTACTTGTGTATGTGCAAGATTTCCACTGTTATGCTCTGGACTAGATGCTTAACATCAAGCGTAACATCCTCTCCTCCCATGCAGCTGGTGCATCATTGATTCAACTGGTTGCTATGTAAATAGCAACCAGCGTCTATTTAGCTCTCATTCTGACAGCATCAGCTGTACAGTCACCTGCTGCACTCATGCAACTAATCCTCCTGCAATATCTCATTGGTTCTGCTGGCTTTATAAACCCCTTCCTGTTATCATACCAATGCCGGTAATAGTTCCTGCATGACCTAGTATTGTAAGAAACTTACCTCTCTGCATTCCTGTTCCTCGATTTCAGCCCCGTTCTGTTCTTCCAGACTGGTGGCGCTGCTGCGGTCATGTGACTCAGGGGCCGGGGTTTCACAGCAGCAAGATACCACTTGGCGTCTGTCTCTCCCTGTCTATCCTGTAATGTTCCAGGTGTGCTACATGAAAAAACAGTCAGTATTTAACTTATGTGCAAAACAGAAAACTCATTTTCACCCCTTGCATTGTAACATGGTTTTGTCCAGGAGACTTAAACAAGAAACTTCTTAATTTAAGATCCTTAATGAATCAAGCCCGAGACTTTGTAGTTTAGCTTATGAATTGCAAACGCGTCATACAATACATAGGCCGCACAGTCACAGAACGAAGAACACCCAAGAAAATCGTTATAAATAAATTACTGTGAAAAAGGGAACCCTACTAGATCTTTCCATCATGTTTAAATTAAAATATTGGATTGAATGGTTTTAAGAAAATGCAGGCCACTCTTACCTAAATGGAGAGATGGATATCAAATAGAATTAGTTTGCTTCCTATTAGATTTAAATGAGACAATGTGTTTATATATAATACTCTAGAGGGAAGTATTATTATCATAACTTATACACTCTAATTATAACTTTCACATTTCTAGTTCATATAGATCTAACCCTATATTAAGATACAGTAGATTGCTACAGGAATAATTAATTATGGAAACCAAAAAAGTGTGGTTGGTAAAGTACTATATCCCTAAAGAGTGTCACTCACCGGACTGTGAGTGCCATATCTCCTGTGTTCAGGAACCGTGGCCGTCCGCCATCCTGAGGGTCTGCGCATGTGCAGCCCTTATGAAACCTTCAGTACCTGTTGCTTTTAATTAATTGGATGATCAGGCAACCCTCCCTATTTAAACCACCTGTGATCATTACCTGGTTGCCTGATCTTGGAGTCTCATTCCCCATGAGCCTCTGAAGGTGTTCCTGTGTTTCCTCGTGTATTCAGCTCCAGCTGATTCCTGTCTACTACATTTGTGGTTTCCAGACCACTTCAACTCTCCTGTGTTCATCGTGTCTGCACTCAGCTGATTCCTATCTGCTACTGCTGCCGGATTCCAGACCGTCTCTACTCTCCTGTGTTCAGCGTGTCTCCCCTCCGCTACTACTGCCGGACTCCAGACCGCCTCTACTCTCCTGTGTTCAGTGTGTCTCCCCTCCGCTGCCTCCGCTACTACTGCCGGATACCAGACAGCCTCAACTCTCCTGTGTTCATCATGTTTCCAGTATTACTTACTACTGCTTCCTGAGTATTGCTCCTTTGATTACCGGTTACCTTTTGTGCGCTGCACCAACCTGATTACCGTTTCCATCCTCCAGTGGTCTCTCCTCCTGCCGGCGTTCAGCCGTTCAGGTATCCCTGCACTTCTCCTTGACAGCCTGCTCTCCTGAACCGCGGTATGCATACTTTCCATTGACTTTGCTATTGTATTGCATATCCGTCTGGACTGTGTTGTGTTCATCTCCGGAGTCTTCCATCTACTGAAGCTATTGTTACTATTGACTTTGTTTCCTATTACCTGGATCTCTATAGAGACTTTGTACACTTCATGCAGCGCTTGTCAGTTATTATTGTATTGTGGTTATCATCGTGGGATCAAGTTCCGTGTGCCCCCGTGTATCCTCTGTATTCCATTCATCTCCTCGTGCCCCTCCTCACATATATATAGCAGTGGTACAACTTGCTGAATGCAGACTGCTGACTCCTGTTTCCCATTGGCACCAGTTTCAAGTATCCTCTCACATAAGCAGTGGTACAACTTGCTATACGCAGACCACTGACTTTCACTACCTCCTCTCTACTCCTGGACATTCCTCCTCACTATAGCAGTGGTACAACTTGCTGTATGCAGACCACTGACTTCCCCATTACCTACTTGCACCTGGACATTCCTCCTCACTATAGCAGTGGTACAACTTGCTGTACGCAGACCACTGACTCTCCTCACGTTTACTTGTCCATCTGGTTCCTCGTGTTCATACATCTAAGTCATTACCAGTTGCTGCTAGTCATAGACTTTCCTTGAGCATTCTCTCACCATCTGCTGATTCTCCTGTTCCGTTGTCACCCTGCTACCAGAGGACCATAGTACCAGCTATATTACTCTGGTAAGAACATCATCTGGTGATATCCTGGGCAAAGACTCCTAGTGCCCGTGACAAAGAGGAACTTAATTATTGTACTTAACTTATAAGCTATATGGGAGATTAAAAATTTTCATCTATATATATTTCTTATAATGTTGACAATTATGGATGATACATTCTTAAGATGTCTTCATTTATCTAATACTTATTTTAGGCATATGCGTAATAATGACAAAAAATATATAATGTTGACAGTCTATTCTAATACAGAGGGCTTAACATTATCATTGTCCCTCTTTTTTATTATATGTGTGTCACACATATATGAACGCTAGATGGCAGAAGGTTCTGAGGTTCTGAGAATTTCAGTAATACTAAGCAGGAGATACTCTGTCTCAAAATTAGTTGGGAGACCTGTGCCTGTGATTATTAGAAATAAAGTTTTCTTAAATGGTGATTTGTTTTTATTAATTATTTTAATAGTTTCTTTTTTAAAAGCATGTGATTTGTGTTTGTCCAAAAATTGTTTGGTTATAAAGTCATATTATATATGAGAATAATTTCAGGCAATAAATAGAACAAAGATGTGACTGTTATGCGATGCATTAATGTATAACATTTTATATTCGATGGTACATTGTGGGTTGCTCCCAGATATGCAGTGATATTGGTAATATTTTTATTACTTTTCCAAGAAAATCTTTCACAGTGTGGTTAAACTTTTATGACCCATGATTGGACACAAGTTGCATAATTATTCATGGAGTTCATGGATTCGATTACACACCCTCTGAGGAAAGTACAATTTATTGCTAGAGAAATGTGTCAGAGGAAGTCTTCAGGTAAAGGACTTACTTAGGAATTAATGGCAATGCTTCTAAGCTGAGAGACACATTGACTATATGATCGTTGGAGGAGACATTGGGCGCTATTCACTCAGTTAAGAGAAACTGAGGAAAGGAACTGTGCATTTAATTTGCCGCTCTGAAGTATGAGTAATGAACAGTACCAAGCAAGTATTTATTCATAGATCGAGTACTGAAATATTCCCCGATTATAGAACCTGAGTACTAATCTCCATAATATTCCTGTCATACAAGCAGGTGGGAGGTGGTAACTACTTGCCAGTATTTGCACTACTGAGCTAATAGTGCCCCTGTCCACAAGCTGTTTATACCACTGAGAGGAAGCTGGAAGATAGCTGGAACTAGAGGCAAAGTCGTAATGTAGGATGGACTTATGGAGATGATTGTTATGAGCAAATTCGAGCCAAGGAAGACGATTGCCTCAACAGGACTGGTTTTCTGAGAAGTAGCAATGTAAGAAGGGTTTCAAGTCTTGGTTGACCCATTCAGACTGACTGCTGAATTGGGGATGGTACCCAGAGGAGAATTTAAATTGACACTCAAATTCTCACAGAAGGCCCTCTAGAATTTCTAGACAAACCAGACTCCTCGTTTAGAAATGAACTCCCGTGGACATCCGTGTAGACGGAAGATCTATCTAATGAAAAGGGATGCCAGTTCTAAACCAGATGGTAGGTCCTTTAAAGGAACAAAGTGGGCCATTATAGAGAATTGTTCCACTACGGTCCAGATGGTATTAAAACTGTGGCTCACAGATAATTCTGTTATAAAGTCCATGGAGATACTGGACCAGGAGTAGTCGGGAATGGGGAAAGGAAGAAATAGGACAGAAGGTGGTAGTCGGGGGACCTCGTACCAGGCACAGGTATTGTAGGGTTGAAAATACTTGAGGATGTTAGTGATTAGTGTGGGCCACCAGTAGTACAGGGAAAGGGGTGTGAAGGTCTTTTTGGCTCCTGCATAGCCTGTGTACCTAGAATTAGAAGCCCACCTTAGGGCCTTACAGTGGAGGTGGCGATTCAAGAAGGAATGGACAATAGGAGGATTCTTGGTAGAAGCTCTAGTCAGAGCCACAATATTGATGGAATCGATAATCAGTCTGGGTTCAGGAATGGACAAGAGATCAGAGTTGTCAAATGACCAGGAGAAAGCATCAGCCCTTGAGTTCCTGACAGCCTGAATCTTACCTGAGCCACTGCAGTGCTGCAACGACTCATACTTCCATCCCATCTGTTGCCTAGGCAGCCAGGGCGCTTCTGTATTCTCCTGCCTTGGCTTTTAACGGGCAGCCAAGGCGTTGGAATGAGACTGAATCAAATTATTGCAGTCTCCTGTAATGTTCTGGGAGTGTGACCTCTTCCCCCTTCTGGTCCTCCATTGTTTAAAAGGCAGGGAGGGCTGTGCCTACTCTCAGTCTAATATCCTGCTGTTTGACCACTGCTACCTAACACTTTGGTTTTGTTTCCTGGACCATTTTCATTTGCTGCTTGCCTTTGACCCTTTGACTTGGTGCCTGGACTTCTCTTGCTTGCTGCCTGCCCCAACGTTCTACCCTGAATTTGGACTCTCCATGTTTGTCTATGAGCTTGAACTTTTTGGCTTGAATGCACCTTCCTGGTCTGGCCTAGGGAAGAAACGCCACTTGTTATTTTGGAAGTGGAAGTGGAGAGAAGGGGGAATGGAATGTCCGAGGTATTTGTCTTGACCAGGGTCACTGTATCCAACTCTGGATGCGAGGAACTCGTATATGTTCTTTGCTTGGGCACAAGACTACAGATTTTTAATGCAAAGAAGACACCCACATGAACACCTTACTCATCAGGTGTGAGAACCCAACCAAGAGTGACACAGAACTGGGGACACTCACTGTAGTAACGCCATCTCCTCTTGACTGGAGTCTGTGGCTAATGATGACTCCTATCAAAGAGGTAAAACACAACAGCCCTCCAAAAGGACTAGTGCTTTCATAGTGTATACCATTCACTTTAATGCTAGCTAACAATGCATCAACAACAACAGCACCCTGTTCCTACCAACATTCTAAGTGACTTTAGTGATGTGCAAAACTAATTCCTAACACTAGTTGTAGTGTACTACCATAACTAGGATCTAACAGTGACACCCACAATGCAGTAAAGCCACCAACAAGAAATAAAACAGTAATACACCAAAAGCTTTCCTTTAATGGGGACCTGATTAATGGGTACTATTAAGTATAGGCACACCAAAAACCTAACTTTAATTGGGGTCTTACTAATGGATTCTATATGACACATGGTGATGTAAAGGGGAAGAGAAAGAGAGGCAATGGCCCGAGGGACAGAGACACAGAAAGGGGAAATAAACTGTCAATATACCACAGGCCTAATGCTTGAATTGGAGAAACAGGCCTAGTGCCTGACTTAATATAGCACCTTCACACCTCACTTTCTTTACAGACTTAAGGCCTCTTGTATCTTGTATCTGGTGCCACCACCCTCATGCTCTTGGCCTGGTTTATTTGGGACTACAGACTCTAGCTATGAATTACTCTGATACCCCCGCCAGGCACTTGGCCTAGTCTAATTGTGGGCATAGGTCTAGGCCTGAACTACGTGTGCCCATGGGGCTAGTGCCAGAATTAAGAATTGTGGCCATAAGCGTAGTTCCCAACAGTGGTGGCAGTGGCTGACCCAGGCCTGGGAAGTCTGAAGGTGAACAAACACTAAAGGTTCCTACCTGTTCAATCCATCCTCACCTGTCAAGCCGAGGACGCAGTAATTATAAGTTCTTTCGCCACCCTCTGCTGCTCCAGGTCTTTCCTGGATCCAGCATCACGTTCTTGTGGTCTTCAACATCACCACGACATCTTCTACCTTGACTATCGGCATCTTCTGCCTTGTGTATTATCTCCTTTCTTCTCCAGCATCTTCTTTCCTCTCCAGCGTCTTAATCACATCATTTTCTTCTGGAACTTTTCTACTCTTGACCTCTGCTGATGAACTGTATTGTTCCACTCACAACTGCTTTTTATAAGCTATTATGAGGAGGTGCAAAGATACTAATCCGGTCTTGCCACGGAAAGCAAATTCAAAGTGACCACAGCATACACCAATTAGCTTGTCGCAGTGGCCTCTGATGGCACCAAAGCAAATCTTCACAGATTCATTCAAGAGTGATAAGAGTGACAGGGGCTTCCCTGATTGTCATCGAGCAGGTAAGTGGCATCCCTTTCCTTCGTTCAGATGCCTCCTCAAACTATCATGAAATTATCTTAAATGAGATCAAATTCGGGCCTGCCCCACCAGAATCAGCACAGTTGGCAAACTGTCCTGCTCTTTCCTGCCTACTTGTTGTTTTCACTACCTGTGACTGCTGGTGTTTTTAGCTCAGTTGCTGCTTGTCTGGATCCTGGGATGTTAGGGGACTTATTTTGGGGAAATAAAAGGTATATGAAATTTAGAAAACTCCAAACAGCCCTGTCGTTAAATCACTAGCACCCAAGTTGAATAATTTTCCCCCCTCCAGTCCCAACATTAAAATAATAGTATTCACATTTGATAAATAGATCTATTTTCCTCCAACCAACCCTGAGATTAGATTAATAGCATGCACATATAAAAAATTATACATATTTCCCTCCAACCAGCAGCAATATTAAATTAATAATATTCTCATTTAATAAATAACCATTTTCCCTCTTTACATAGCCCCTGCTATAAATTAATAGCATTTACATTTAATAAATATAACTATTTCCCACAACCATCCCCAGCATTACATAATTCATATTCACATTAGTAAATAGCCCTACTCCCCAATCTCAGCCCCACATTCAATTAATAGCCCCAAACCACCCGAGCATTAAATGAAATATCCTGTCACCTCACCTTATATTAATTATTAGGGTCCACTATTAATTTAAATAGCCCACCATAACCCCACAAATAAATGAATAGCACCCACCATTAAATACTTAGCTCCAACCCACAGTTCACATTAAATTAATAGCCCACCACCCACCCAAATTACAGTAGAGACCCCCCACCTTGGCAATAAAATAGCATTTATGTTTAATTAATATACCTATTCCTCACAACCATCACTGCCATTAAATAATTCATATTTACATTTAATAGCTGGAGATAATTCTCTGCAAACTGAGCCTCACATTCAATTAATAGCTCCAAACTACCACAGCATTAAATTAAGGGTCCCATCACCCTACCTTCAATTAACAGGACCCTCTAGTAAATTAAATAGTCACACCATCACCCTACATTTAAAATAGCAGCCATTAAATAAGACCCCCCTCTCACACATTTTATTAAGACACACCCTTCCTTCACACATTATATTAAGATTCTCCTTTTCCCTCCCCTCACACATTATACTAAGATTTTCCTTCTCCCTCCCCTCACACATTATATTAAGATACCTCTCCTTCATTCCCTCACATATTATTTTAAGACCCTCCCTTCCCTCACACACCTTTTTCCAGCCATGCTCTGTTGGAGAGGCAGATTCTTCTGTCTGCCTCTCTTGCAGCTCTGTACACATGGTGCATATCTCATATGATATCTGTTAGGATAGAAGGAGGCCAAACTTAGGGGAAGGGAGGGAGGAACGAACGGATCATAAGATCCTCAGCCAAATAAAAGAAGGTGGGTGGTCCCGGAGGAGAAGCCAGTAACCAAGTATCACATTGTCCCCCTGCTGACCCCCCTTTAGAGTACCTAGTCTGGAGAGTCCCCTGACAGAGGAGGCTCTGGACACTACTTGTAGAAGTACTTTTCTTTTAATTGAGATTACTCATTGGTATGCTATAATTTTTATTAAGTGCTCCAGTTTTTTTTTTAACAAAATTTTATTGAGATTTTGTAGATCTGTGAAAAGCATGTGGGGCACAGAAAGAAAACGAGGTAGAAGAGCAAAAAGAGGGGTGCATAAATGTAGACAACATGACATAAACAGTGTCTTCCATATAGTATAGTGAATATCAGATTAATGGGAATGGATGTCAATATTCAACCTAGTCTGAAATTAGGATGAAACAGAGAAGGGAAGTGGTGGATGGATCCATCTTATTTTTAATGTCATACTCATCATTATTTTTTTTTATAGCACCAGCAAATTCCGAGACATGTTAAAATTGGGAACAAACACAGCAATAAAACAATACAGGGTAAAACAGACAGAAGGGTAAGAAGGCCCTCTTTTGCAAAAAATCTTTTCTTGTTTTGCCAGCCTGAAAGTTTCTTTTTTGCTTCCATTGTAACCAGTATAAATTCATGCAGTTGATTTTCTTATCATTGCAAGCTGGAGGACAAGTAGGCAGAGTGCATCTGAAGCATGGCACTCCCCCGCCACGATCACTATGTTTTCACCCCATGTTGCAGTATTTCTCTCTCAAAGGCAGATTAGGTGAGCAATAATTTGGTGAATTAAGGCTGTGTGTGGGGGTGACTTTATGTCCAATATGTTGAAATATGTACAACAGACTATGGGTTTGTTTATATGCATGTAGTTACCATGGAGGTTCAGCAGATGGCGCTGTATTCATACAGAGGTGTATTGTTTGTCTGCTGTATATGCATGTACTTGTTTGTATATTTCCTGTCTCAACTCTCTGTGTTCTAGAAGAGACTCTCCGGGAAAAGGAGGTGAGCTGAGCAGCTCATGTTACTGATATGTTATGTTAAGAAGCTATTACTGAAAGCTGTTGTTATACTGATCCTGGTACTTAGTACTATATAAAGAAGATATACATCTCAAGACTCGTTCTGTCTGAATATAAGGTAACTCCTGAGGTGATTCTTTATCTATGAGACCTCCTGCTGCACACCTATGGTATCATCCATCGCAGATTGCCAATACAATAAAGGTTCTTTATTAATATGTATTTTCTTTTCACCAGTTTTCCATGTTGCACTTCAGGTCCCAGTGGGTCCTGGCACCACATCTGGATTGGGGGGGGGGGGGGGCATGTTCCCTGGGCCTCTCTCTGTCAGGGGCCTCCTGGACCAGGTACTCTAAAAGGGTGCCAGCTGGGTGTAACTATATTTCTTGTTGGCTGGTTCCAGGACCAGCCACCTTCCTTCTAGTGGCCGTGGATCTAATGATCCGTCCCTCACCCTATGTGTGCTTCCTCCCTCCTCCAGCACGCCACTGACAGGTGTCACATGGGACGTGCACCAAGTAACAAGTGTCATCCCATGTATGCAGAGCAGCAAGATCTCCTATACAGTATGGCTGGAACAAAGTAAGTGTGAGGGAAGGGCTAGTATGTTATTATAATGTGTGATGGAAGGGGGGAAATATGTAAACATAATGTGTGAGGGAAGGGAAGGGAGCTATGCTACTATAATGTGTGAGGGAAGGGGTGGTGATATTACTATACTATAATGTGTGAGGGAAGGGGTGGTGATATTACTATACTATAATGTGTGAGGGAAGGGGTGGTGATATTACTATACTATAATGTGTGAGGGAAGGGGTGGTGATATTACTATACTATAATGTGTGAGGGAAGGGGTGGTGATATTACTATACTATAATGTGTGAGGGAAGGGGTGGTGATATTACTATACTATAATGTGTGAGGGAAGGGGTGGTGATATTACTATACTATAATGTGTGAGGGAAGGGGTGGTGATATTACTATACTATAATGTGTGAGGGAAGGGATGAGAGTACGTTACCATAATGTTTGAAGAAAGGGGGCTATGTTACTATAATGTGTAAGGAAAGGGGAGGTTAGTGTTACTATACTATAATGTGAGGGAAGGGAGGGGGGTATGTTAATATAATGTGTGAGGGGAGGGGGTCTTAATATAATCTATGAAGGAAGAGTGGGGGGATCTTAAAAGTATGTGGATGCTATTTTATTTGTAGGGTAATAGTGGGGCAATTTAATTTATTGCTTCGCTATTTAAGTGGGGCCTATTAATTTAAGATGAGGTGAATGGAGCTTTATTTTAATGCTGGGGTAGTTTGGGTGCTTTTAATTCAACGTGGGGCTGTTTGGGAAGAATAAAGTCTATTTATTAAATGTGAAAATGTGAATAGGAATTTTTGAACCCTGTCACATTACTTTCTTGTGGTGTTGCAATGGAAAAATATAGGGCTCATGTGATTGTCAAGGTTTGTGTTCCAATCACGTTAGTGAGATTTATCTTACTAAACAAACTTTCTTTCTAAGAAATCATTATTGGCAGTATTATGTGGTGACTTCACAGGTGGGTAACAGGACTGAGTACAAGAGTTCAAGCACCTGACACGCTTAAAACTTTTTTGTATTATCTGTTTTACCTGTAGTTGAAAATATTCAGTTTAATTATCTATTACTTTACATTGGATTTCAAGAACTGAACTGGAAATATTTTTCACAATTGACTTTTCTTATATTTTTATTTTTGGGTTTATTCTCACCTGTTGTATTCTGTGTAAATTCTATTTAGCAATAGATTTGTAAATGACCAAGTAGAAGCAGGGCAAGTGAAAAAAGATACTGTACTGATCATATGAGTTTACCCAATTAGTGTGAAAAATTATGTGAGCAGGGGTTTTGATTTCACTAGTATTAAATTTAAATATTTAAAGGGAAATTTTAAAGTTTAAGATAATAAAAAGATAACTTAAGAAATATTTGATTTATAATTGGACTTAGCGCAGATCTTATAATAAAACAAATTTGGTTCAAAAAGCTAGACTTAAATGCATTAGACAATTTTACAAATTAACTATAGTTAGATAAGTAGGATGGTATATTTTAACATAGAAGGGTAATATTAATTACGGATCTCCATCTAAAAATCTCACCATGCTTGGCTGAACAAAAGAGTTATAGGTCAACAACTATTTGATCTATAACTCCTGTAAAACTGACTAACGACAAGGTAATACAGAACTGGTAATTTGTTTTTATTCCCCAGTGTGATTTTAAGTCAAATAACAAAAACAACAACTACATCAACGTCATCATCATCATCAGCTACTTATATAGCGCCACCAATTCCGCAGCGCTGTACAGAGAACTCACTCACATCAGTCCCTGCCCCATTGGTACTTACAGTCTAAATTCCCTAACACACACACACACACACACACACACACACACACACACACACACACACACACACACACACACACAGAGTGTTACGTTAGTTATTGCTCAAATGGATTAAATGTGTGTGTGTGAAAAGCCAAATAGCTGGCATAACTGATAAGGCAAAAGGATACATACTCCACTTTATATAAGCAAACTGAATTAATAATTAATGTGTGCAGTAATGAAAATAGTAAATACTAAATAATGTGCAGAACACACAGACCAGTAGTTATGAATAATATATAGATGCTCTTTGTACCCACCACATGGATGTTCATTCTGAAACCTCTAAAACAATCCTGCTAGTCATTAACGGGCTAATTAGAATTATTTGCTTTTACTTGCTACCCCCTGTAAACAGTCTATCTCATAATACACAATAAATGGATTTGGAGTGCTATCCCATAAAACTAGAGATGCTCGGGCTCGGTTTTCTGAAAACCGAATCCACCCGAACTAAGGGGATCTGAGTAGGTTCGTGAGCCGGCTCGGTACTTTCGCGCGTCCTCGGATCTGAATCGAGGCAAAACGTCATCGTTGCGTTGTCGGATCTCGTGGGTTTTGGATTCCATAAGTACCTCCCTCCCTAGGAGATACAGTGCCATTGCTCACACAGAAACAGGGGTAGCAGTGTTCTTGTCACTCTCCATTCTCCAGTGCCATTGCTCAGTGCCATTGCTCATAGAGAAACAGGAGGGATAGCAGTGTTCTTGTCACTTGACAAAAATTTACTGGAAATGACTGGAAATTAATGTTATTGAGGTTAATAATAATAATGTAGGAACAAAAAAGAGACAAATTATGTGATTTTAGCAAAAAAAAATAATAGGGATTTTAGAAAAAAAATAGGGATCCAAAACCAAAACACGCGAGGGCGGTTTTGCCAAAACCAAAACACGAAGATAATCCAGATCCAAAACCAAAACACGGGGGTTAGTGAACATCTCTACATAAAACAGGTATTTTTTCAGATACTAAGAAACATGAAATAGGAAAAAGATTCTGTGTTTGAGATGTACTGAGGCCAAAATATAAAACATACTTTAATTAAAAAATAGATATATACAGTATTGCTATTACTTTTTAGGAAACAGATGGGTTTTGTATATGCAGCCAGAATTTCAGACATGGTAGTATAGCCAATCAGGTGAATGATATAATGTTTTACATTCATCACAGAATTTTCTCACAATTTATTTAGCTAGACAGCACTTATCTTCCAACACAGCAACATCCCATGTACGATGCAGAACAATGCTTCTACAGACAGCTATTGTAGCTCCATTCACCAATCTACTTCACAAAAGCCAAATGTGCCAGCAATATTCCAAATATACTCCATGTAACTTAAGACACTTACCAAGAATGCCAAAAATTGCTACTTCAAAGACTGAAATTAAATACAATAAACCACCTATCTGATCAGTAAACATTATAGAAAACTTTCAAATAACCAAAATGCAATACAGAGAACTTTCCATTACCCACAATGGTGATCACTATACAATGCAGACCCTGTTCAAAGACCACTCTATAATACAGAGCATGTTATGGCGATCATTAAACAGAAGACAGTATATTGGTGACCACTACACAATGCTTATCCCATTGGTAATTGATATACAATGCAGAGTCTAATGGTGACTGCTGTACAGTACAGAGGGCATTATTGATTAACCACTATATAATGCAGAGTTGCTTCGCTGGTGACACGTAGGCAACACACAGCCTGTAGTCTTGTTGCTCATGTGTAATACAGAATACATTCTCTGATGGCAAGTATTCCAAAACAACTCATTATATATACAGACTGCATTTTCTGGTGGCCAGACACATTTCAATTTAGCTGGTGATTAAACTGTGTCATTGACACACTGTAAAAATGTGAAATGCTACAGGGGAAATAGAGCAGACAATAGCACTTTCAACTCTAAACCACCATAAATAACCCGCTATACTACTACTATACTACTTATCCTGTAACAGTACATGGAAAGCACTACTCCTCTCTCTTCTCTGCTAAGACATTCTAAATTCCTGGCGGCATAGCTGCCATTTTATGACATATTTTTTTAACAATGTAATACTAGTAATACTCAGGATAATATTGGGAGCACTGTTTCTGTTTTCATTTTAATCAATTTAATAAAGATAATTTTTTAATAAAAATGTGAATTAACACAGATCACAGTGTGCCCTGTTAATATATGCTCTTCTTCTCTTGATAATGATGGAGGGCACAGTGTGTGATAGTGATGAGGGCCACAGTGTGATAATGAAGGAGGGCACAGCTTGATAGTGAAGGAGGGCATAGTGTGATAGTGAAAAAGGTCACACTGTGATAGTGAATGGGGGCACAGTGGGATAATAAAAAAAGGGCACAGTGTGATAATAAAAGAGGGCACAGTGTGATTATGAAAGAGGGCACAGTGTGATGATGAAGAGGCACAGTGTGATGAAGGAGGCCACTGTGGAATGAAGGGGGCACAGTGTGATGATGAATGGGCACAGTGTGTTGAAGGGGAATACAATGTGATGAAGGGGCAAACGTTTTATGAAGGAGGGGGCACAATGTGATAGTGGAAAGGGTACAGCGTGATGAAGGAGGGGGCACAATGTGATGGTGGAAGTGGGGCAGTGTGATGATTGAGGAGGGCACAGTGTGATGAAGGGGGATACAGTGGGATGATGAAGGAAGATATAGTGTGATGATGAAGGGGCACAGTGAAATTAAGGGGATACAGTGTGATGAAGGAGAGGGCATAGTGTGATGATGAAAGGGCACAGTATTATGAAAGAGGGCACTGTGCAATGAAGGGGTCACAGTGTGGTCAAGAAGGGGGCATCTTTTTCCATTCTATACTTCTCACCAAATTAATTTGCCAAAAATGTAAAATTTTATTGCAAAGAATACATATTATTCATTTTTATTATTCATATACCAATAAAAGTCCACTGTTTAATGTATTTATTTGTATTACTATCTTTATTAAAGTTTATTATATGATTTTTATTAAAAGAGAAAAGCATTATTGAATGAACAAATAGTTTATAAAAGAGGAAGGTGCAAATGTTTTATTTGCAGAGGGTCACCAGACATGTTAGCACAGGCCTTGACTATTTGTCTACTGTTTGACTGCCCCCTCCCCTTAGATTGCAAGCTCTTGCGTGTAGAGCCCTGTTACCTCATGTTTTACTCCTCTTTGTTACCTTTTGCCATACCAGTTTCATTTTGCACCTCCTCTCTGGGCTACTGCACTTGATCTACACATCTCCCTTGACTTTGCATCTCAATCACTGGTTCTGATCCTGTTAGTTGTGCCCTCATTCTGGGCACAAGTTGAGCTTGTTCTAGTTCATCCCCCGAACTTTCTTCTTTCCCTCTTCTAGTTTCTGTGATTCATTCATACCTTATTGCCTGTGTGTCTGTTCATATCTGTGTTGACATTTTAACCACAGCGTGATTATTTTATTGTCATGTAATGCTATGTTCTGTTTCATTCTATGCTCTATGTATGCCACAGTGGACCATTTGTGGTGCCCTATAAATAAAGGATAATAAAAATAAAAACTGTATACCCTTTAACATCATACATTGAAAAGAAATGGCATTGACAAAATTATTGACACCCTAGACTTAACATTTGGTAGCACAGTCTTTGGTCATAATAACTGCAATCATGCGCTTCCTATAGTCATATATATAAGCTTCCTGCAGCTCTTAACTGGCAGCTTGGTCCACTGTTCTAGTGCAAACTGCTGCAGTTCTCCCAGTTTTGAAGGGTGTCTTCTCCCTATTGTTCTTTTCAGATATCATGGGGTCAGACCTATGACTTCTGATGGAGTCCCAGCTTTCTGACATTAGGATAAACATTGCGCTCCAAAATAACCTGCCAATCTCAAGATCATATGGTGCCATACACATGTTGAAGGCATACCAGGTACAGTACAGCAACCTCAATTTCATGTTGGACTGTAGGGTAATTATTTTACCTGAAAGCTTCATTTTGATTTTGATAAACAGAAATTATATTATTTTCCAAAAAGCTCTAATTTGGTCTCATTTATCTACATTTTACATAAATTTTCATGACATTCTCCCAGGAGGAATTGTTTAGGAGTGTTTTGGTAAATTCTAGTTGGGCTTTCTTATTTCTCTCTTTCTCTCAGCAGTGAGGTCTTCCAGAGCCTACTACCATAAACCCAGTCACTGAGTTGATGGATGGTGCGAATTGAAACTGTTGTACATTGTCTTTGAAGGTCAGCCTGAATCTCTTTCAAAGTTGATCGAAATGCATTCTCCACCTTTTGAAGTATCCTGCACTGCAATTTTTGATCAAGTTTGCTGTTGCTGCCATGTCCAGGAAGGTTGGCTTAAGGAATTACGCCTTAAACTTCCTAATGTGCACTGCAAATGGGAACATCAAGGTTTGATTTGGAGCCGTAAGTTTGTCCATGATTGGCTCCAATCTTTTGACTGACCTCCTCAGACAACTCTGTAGCTTTCTTTCTTTTCTCCTTGCTCATTGCAGTACACATAGTGACACAAACCTGCAGAATGTGTCAAACTCATTTAATGAGTGATTTTTATATTGAAGGTACCTACTACTCATCACAGATGAGTTCAATTCCAAAGTGAAGGAGAATCATTTCCTTGGCATCTAATAATTTATATCTACTTCTAAAAGGTGCCAATAATTTTGTCCATCGCTTTATGAATTTCTATGTGAAATAAGCTCTGACTATGATCAAAGAAATACATATGTGGATACCAGCTATATTTTAATTTCAACAATTTTCTGGAAAAATGTGCACATTATTAGAAAAAAACTGCAAGGGTGCCAATATTTGTGGCCACAACTGTTGGGTCTACTTAGGTGCTTTAAATTGTATCCAAGTGATTGTAGTCCAATAGCAAGTAGTCTAACCTGAAATATATTCAATATACTGGGAAATAATACTGTAGGTTCATAGTTGGCAGGCCTCTTAAACTATTGTGTGATCTTCTGTAAAGCGGTTTTTTTTACTTCGGGGCATGAGAGCATCTAGAGGCAGATCTCTTACTATTTGAGCCCTAAATTGGGCTGAAATATGCATATTTTGAGCTAATTCTGCAAAGGCTTATGTAACCTCATTATCCAGGCAGCTTCCTCCAGTGCCAGAATCCAGGCAATGCTGTACCTACTTTTTTTAAAGCCTTGTAAATTGAAATGTAAATTGAACTGTTGAACACATTTAATTCCTATGAAGCGTAGATGGTTGAGCAGTAACTACAAAAATAAAATAATGCATCCAGCCTTTTTCTGTTTTTAATTGCAATGCTGACAATGCCTCAAAAAGCCTAAAAGAAATATTAAATAACCTTATAACACTTTTAAAAACTTTCAATAAACTGGAGGTAAAAGTAGTGTTTTGCATTTTTACGGCATATCACATGGTTTGCAATTTTGGCACTGCTCCAAATTTAAAGAACATCTGTCACAATTATTGCAGCCTCTATAGGCACAGACTTATGTCCAGGACTCAATTGACTTTTCTGCCATGGATCTAGAAGTCCATTCCACCCCTTCCTTCTTCACTGAACGTTCCACCCCCTATTTCATGGGGTTGGCAGTACATGACGTGTGCAGGAAACGAGAGGCAGACAGAAGAGTCTGCCTCTAAAAGCTACAGAGCTGGATGGTAGAAGGTAAGTGTGGGGGGAGGGCTCTTACTGTGGGAGGGCACTTACTGTAATAGGGGTGGAGGCTGGGTATTAATTTAACGGTGAGGGTGGGCGATAATCCTTTAGTTGTGGATTGGAAATATTAATTTATTGGTGGGGCAATTTATTTGATGTGGGGACTATTTAATTTAATAGTGGGATCATCATAATGACTACTAATTTAAGGCACTGTGATGGCATTATATAATTAATGCTAGGTGATTTGGGGATTATTAATTGTATATGGGGTTTAGGGAGAAGAAGAGCTTTTTAGTAATTGTGAATAACAATTGTTAAATATTGGGGCAATATTGACTGCTATTAATTTTACGTTGGAGCTTATTATGGGGACATATATTAATTTAAATGCTAGGGAGACTTTATTATTAAACGTATGTGCTATTGATTTAATGTTGGGGCTGGTTGGGGGGAGGGAGGCCTAAATGGTTCACTCACTGCTAGCTGTACCATATTTTATGTGCCTATCCCTCTTTTGCAAGCAGAGCCCCAACATTCCAAGATCCAGACAAACTGCAACTGAGCTTAAGTGACCAGGAGCCACAGGTTGTGAAAGCTGCAAGAACAGGTAGAAGAGAGCAGCAAAGTCTGCCATCTGCCCTGATTCAGGTGGGGAGTTCCGATTTTGTGCAAGTATTAGGGATGTGCACCGGCCACTTTTGGTGTATCGTGTTTTGTGTTTTGGGTTCGGATTTGCTTGAGGTTTTGGGTTCGTATTTGTTTCACAAAACACCTGACGAAAGGTTTTGGTTCGGATTTAAGGTTTTGGATTCGGATTTATTTTGAAAAAAGGATAAAAATTTCCAAAATCAAGTTTTTGGGCTTATTTTCACTCCTACGCTATTATTAACCTCAATAACATTCAATAACAATCATTTCCACTAATTACCCAATTTGGTACCGGGGCCACAATACCTCCTCCGACTTTCAAGTGTAGTGTTTCTAAGTTATAAACCCTACAGTAGTTCGAGCACGTCAATACCTCTTGTTTTAGACGACCATGGTACTGAGCATTCATCATTGAGATCCCATCAAGTATGTGAAAGACAGACAGGGTCGAAGTGTTTTTTGTTGACTTTGTTAACCAAAAAACTGTCCCTGTTGCAAATATTCGTGCAATGAAGAGTGACTTTTTCATTTAAAGGCTCAAGCTTTCAAGTGTAGTGTTTCTAAGTTATAAACACTACAGTAGTTCGAGCACGTCAATACCTCTTGTTTTAGACGACCATGGTACTGAGCATTCATCATTGAGATCCCATCAAGTATGTGAAAGACAGACAGGGTTGAAGTGTTATTTGTTGACTTTGTTAAGCAAAAAACTGTCCCTGTTGCAAATATTCTTGCAATGAAGAGTGACTTTTTCATTTAAAGGCTCAAGCTTTCCAGTGTAGTGTGTCTAAGTTATAAACAGTACAGTAGTTCGAGGACGTCAATACCTCTTTTTTTTTATTATGACAGGGCATTTAACTTTTGGTTTAATTTGTTTAATTGGTTTTAATTTTGTTTTACTTTGTGCTCATGGCAAACGACTGTTGGACGGTCAATTGTTTTGTGAAAGACGTAGCGGTCTTACGACTTCCCCTCTTGGAAGATGACCGACTAACAGCAGCAACAGCAGCAGTGGCAGTAGTAGGCGTGCCGCTGCAGGATTCCTCGGATGAATCCCTTCTTGAAGAGGACTCAGTCTGGCTGGTGACTTTGGCTGCAGGACTGAATCTGATGGAGATCGTGGCGGAAGTTGACGAGGAGGGTGTTGCTGGTATGTATCCAATAGGACCAAGGGATTTAGGTGTCCCTGTACTGATGACGGTCCTAGCCCCAGTTCCTGAACTAACCACTGAACTATGAAGGTTATTCAGGTGACGTATAAGGGAGGATGTCCCTAGGTGGGCAAGATCCTTACCCCTGCTTATTTGTGCTTTACATAAGCTACATATGGCCATACATTAGTTTGCCGGATTTGGATAAAAATAACTACAGACCGAAGAGGTGCATTTTTTGGTCTTCTGACCAGGCATGACAATGGGCTTTTTAATCCCATGGACATCAGCTGTTTTCCCCCCTGGTGCCTCATTTACAATAACCACATCAGCATCCTCATCATCAAGTTCCTCCACATCGCCAGCTACATCAATAGCCTCCTCCCGAGCCACCTCTTCCCGTACAGTGATGGGAAGGTCAGGCTTGACAACCACCAACACCCTTGGACTCGCCTTGGGGATTTGTGATAATTTCTCTTTAGAAGGCAGAGTTGTTTGCTGTTTTGTTGCTGACAGCATAACTCTCTTCAATTTTTTGTAGGGGGGGAGGAGGAGGAGGGCTAAGATCCTTGGGTGAAGCTGAACCACTAGTCATGAACACGGGCCAGGGCCTAAGCCCTTCCTTGCCACTCCGTGTCGTAAATGGTATATTGGCAACTTTACGTTTCTCCTCAGATGATTTTAAGTTTCTCTTTTTGCTACTTTTACTGAACTTGGGCTTTTTGGATTTTACATGCCCTGTACTAGGAGATTGGGCATCGGGCTTGCCAGACGACGTTGATGGTATTTCATCGTCTATGTGATGACTAGTGGCAGCAGCTTCAGCATTAGGAGGAAGTGGGTCTTCATCTTTCCCTACTTTATCCTCCAAATTTTTGGTCTGCATTGTATGTAGCACAAGAGAGTGTACCCCTAAGCCACACACACTCGGCAAAGCCTTTAAAAATTATATGCGGCACAGGAGAGTACCACTGGACTGGAGTTATACAGCAGTACCACTGGACTTATCCTGCAGAATCAGTGAAATTTGTAATATGGCAGTAACAACAATGGACTTATACTGCTGAATCAGTGAACTTTGTAATATTGTAGTACCAATGGACTTATACTGCAGAATCAGTGAAATTTGTAATATGGCAGTAACAATGGACTTATACTGCAAAATCAGCGAACTTTGTAATATTGCAGTACCAATGGACTTATACTGCAGAATGTGTGAACTTTGTAATATTGCAGTACCAATGGACTTATACTGCAGAATGAGTGAACTTTGTAATATAGCAGTACCACTAGACTTATACTGCTGAATCAGTGAACTTTGTAATATAGCAGTACCAATGGACTTATACTGCAGGATTGTTTTGGGATATTTTTTTTATTTTTTTTATAATGACTATTTTTGTAATTTTCTTTATAACTATGTTTGAAATTTTTTATAATTTGGGATTAATGGGGAAATAACAATGCCCTTAGAAGGACAGAGCACAGGACACAGCACCACTGGACTGAACAGGACACAGTACAGGACCCAGAAGCACCACTGAACTCAGAAGGACAGAGCACAGGACACAGCACCACTGGACTGAACAGGACACAGCACAGGACCCAGCAGCACCACTGAACTCAGAAGGACAGAGCACAGGACACAGCACCACTGGACTGAACAGGACACAGAGCACAGCACAGCACAGCACAGCACAGAACTAAACAGCACAGCACGAGATCTACCAGGACAGAGGACCACCTAACACACCCTCCCTCTACCCTGATCAATGCCCGAGTGAAGATGGCGGCGACTAGCGGGGAATTTATAAGATCCGAGTATCGCGAGATCCGACAGCGGGATTATGACTCAGAGCCTCGCTTTCAGTTTTGCAATTGGCGGGAATACCCGGATCTGTCTCGGATCCGGCTCGGATCCGCAACGTTCGGGTGGGCTCGGATTTCAGAAATCCGAGTGCGCTCATCTCTAGTAAGTATCCCGCTTAGTCAGGACTTTGTACAGACTGTATCTGTTATTGGAATGTATGTCCTGATTCACACTGTAACCTTGTTAAGACCACATTGCATGCACTACACTTAGCTGCAAGCAGCTCGTCCTTAATAAGCAGTACAGCATGAAGCAGGACATACAACCCAACTATTTTTGCAGTCAGAAAAAAGTTCTGAGTGAGTGTTACAGTCACACAAAATTGGGGCTGCCCCACCAGAATTAGGATAGTTGACTACCATTGCCTGTGTATCTGAAAGGGATGGGAAAAGTTGGAGAGCAGCCTACTGCTGTCTCAAATGATAGCCATGCTCTCTTGCATATACTCTGGGGTGTGACATGGGAAACCCCATTCAAGAAATTCTGCATTTACCCCTGCTCTAAAGAAGATAGATTGTAAGAATGCAAATTACAAATATATGTTAAATTACCCTGCAATAAAGTCTAATATCCCTGCTGAATAATGTGTATACATTGTATATGCTTTTCATGTAAATATTGTTCGACTTTACATTTAAGATTTTTAATATTCATCTAGCAACTTCTAAATTATCATCATCATCACAAGTTATTTATGTAGCGCCACTAATTCTGCAGCGCTGAACAGAGAACTCATTCACATCAGTCCCTGCTAGATTGCAGCTTACAGTTTAAATTACCTCACACACACACACACACACATAGAGAGAGACTAAGGTCAATTATGATAGCAGCCAATTAACCAACTAGTATGTTTTTAAAGTGTGGGAGGAAACCAGAGCACCCGGAGGAAATCACAGGGAGAACATACAAACTCCACACAGATAAGGTCATGGTCGGGAATCAAATTCATGACCCCAGTATTGTGAGGCAGAAATGCTAACCACTAAGCCACTGTGCTGGGAAAATTATGCAACCTGTTATATAAAGGGGCGGTTTAAACATAG
This sequence comes from Mixophyes fleayi, assembly GCF_038048845.1. Taxonomy (NCBI): domain Eukaryota; kingdom Metazoa; phylum Chordata; class Amphibia; order Anura; family Limnodynastidae; genus Mixophyes; species Mixophyes fleayi. The sequence continues at coordinate 211,498,295 of NC_134405.1, forward strand.
TTTGCATACTTAATCTAGGTTCAGTAATTGTCATTCATTAGTGTGCAAGAGTACTCATGTAGAACAATTTGTATCTATCTATCTATATATCTATATATATATATATATATACAGAGAGAGAGAGAAAGAGAGAGAGAGAGACTTCAATAATCTTGTAAAGCACTTATTGGATGTTGTATTTATGTGAGCTATAATACAATACTTCATTCACTCTAAAACATAAAAATAATAAAAGATTTCATCCCTGTGGATGTCTAGTAGGTTCAGCCAGTTCCTCTTTTGAGACTCTAAACAATAAATTTGGTTGTTGTTTTTGGCTTTCAGTGGGGAAGGTGTGTGCGTTGTGGAACTCATATCCCACACAGTACTGTTCACATCTGCTCTAAGTAATAGGTTTTTTTTTTCACTTTGAATGGACATGTTAAATCTTAATACTGTAAGAAAGGGCATTACAAAATACATTGTGAATAGTATTCTTTGTAAATTGTGTGGTGTTAATTACTTCTCATTGATAATATATAGATTCTCACTAAACTGTATTACAAGTGTCTTACAATCCATCAAGTGGCTACTAGACCCTGGCCACCAGGCTCCATAGCGGTTGCAATACTGACGCACAATAATAACTACAATTCTGCCTCTGGCTCAGTCTAGAGCGAATATCGGAACCTCAGACACATCTATTACCTCTTAATCTAATGCCAAATCAAGAAAAACAAGAAGAAAATGTTTGTTGTGTAGTAGGCTCTATCTCTTACAGATTTGATTGACCTATAGAACTCCCATCTAACGCCTCTCTACCATCACCATTTCAAGCTGCTACTAGTTTCAGCTCCAAACCGACAATAGCAATAAATAGCAATTGAAGGTATGTTTCAGTGGTAATTGAGGGAGGGGTGGTCAAGTTGCTACCTGACTTGGTACTGCATGTTCACCTCTGATAATCAGAAATCAATATCAAACTAAAACAAAGAGAGAAAAAACTTAATGTCACCATATTTGTCTTGATGTGAGCATTTTTGCAATAAACATATTGTTATGTCACATTTAGAAAATAAAAAGTAGAACAGGCAATATAAAAAAACTTTTTAATGTTATCTGAATGATGTGCCTAAAATTGTTGCAAATTTATTTATGTTGTCATGGCAATAGGGTTTCTGGGCTCCGTCTCGGGACCCCTGGGGCTAGCTGTGGCAGAAGTGTAGTGGAAGCTGGGAGGCGGATAAATGCCTTGCTCATAGAGCTTGCTCTAATCCCGTATACTGGATGTTAGGCGGAGGAATGCTGGACTGGACTCCATACTGAAATAAATGCCTGCAATCTGGATCTGATGGACTGGAACCTGGACGAAGAAATAGGGGGGACCTGAACCCATGACCAGAGACACAGTACCTCCAAGAACTAAGAGACTCAGGCAAATATAGTATCACAACTGGGACTGGGAAGACTCAGAACTCATGCAGAGGATATACAGGGGTGGCAATCTCTTGAACAGACTAAACCTGGAACTGGCCCTGGACTATTTAGAACTCAGAACCTGGAACTGGAAGTCAGTACCCAGACACACAGAAATGGCTCCAGAAGGTGGATGACTCAGAACAACACCCTACTACCACAGATAGCCAGTAGGAGAGACACGAATAGATTGATGAGAGGGGGTCCACACAAAAAATAACAGCTGGAATCTGGACACAAACTGTTAGAATGAAGGTGAATCCACACGAGGATTAAATAACCAAAGTATTTATTTTAGCAGGCAGAATGAAGCTGAATTCAAACAAAGGGTTAATGGTTTGCAGTTCATATAACAGCCACAAGATGAAGCTGAATTCCCACAGAGGGTTAATGGAAAACGTAGATATAACAGCATACACGATGAAGCTGAACTCACTCACTCAGAGGGTTAATGGTAGAAATCCATAGAACAGCAAACAGGGTGAAGCTAAATTCACATGAAGGATGGTTGAGATATGTATACAGCAGACAGGAGTGAAGCAGCAAACAACAGCAACTGTGGTGATCTGGAACCAGGAACTAGAAAAATGTTACACTGGCAATTTGCTGAGTGTAGGAGGAGGCACTTACAGTCTGCAGAGGAAGCTAACTGGTGGATGAGATTAGCTGTTCAGACTCAGTAGGATGTTAAGCAAATGTCTTACCCAAGATGGCAGCTTCCAGTACTGCAGACAGAAGTCACACTTGTCCCAGGATAAAATGCTGCCTTCGACCAAAAGGGAGATGTATGTTGATATGGTACCACCAAGTGGGGTAAACAGGGCTAAGACCCCGATTCGTGACATATGTGTTTTTATGATCAATTCTTCTGTACCTTATCTCCTACTCCACTTTAATTTATGTCCTATCAGTGTCTAAAGGAAGGAGTCGAGGGTGACGCCCTTGACTTTCAGCTTTAATTTGAGGGGATTTATATCCAAATCAGGTGAACAGCATAGGAATTACAACGATTTCTAAATGTGCCTCCCACTTTTTAAGGGACCAAAAGTAATGGGACAAACTAAACAATCCTACATCAAACTTTCACTTTTTAATACTTTGTTGAAAATCCTTTGCAGGCAATTACAGCCTGAAGTCTGGAACGCATAGACATCACCAGACGCTGGGTTTCATCCCTGGTGATGCTCTGCCAGGCCTCTACTGCAAATGTCTTCAGTTCCTGCTTGTTCTTGGGGCATTTTCCCTTCAGTTTTGTCTTCATCAAGTGAAATGCATGCTCAATCGGATTCAGGTCAGGTGATTGACTTGGCCATTGCATAACATTCCACTTGTTAGCCTTAAAAAACTCTTTGGTTGCTTTTGCAGTATGCCTCGGGTCATTGTCCATCTGCACTGTGAAGCGCCGTCCAATGAGTTCTGAAGCATTTGACTGAATATGAGCATATAATATTGCCCGAAACACTTCAGAATTCATCCTGCTGCTTTTGTCAGCAGTCACATCTTCAATAAATACAAGGGAACCATTTCCATTGGCAGCCATACATGCCCATGCCATGACACTACCACCACCATGCTTCACTGATGAGGTGGTATGTTTTGGATCATGAGCAGTTCCTTTCCTTCTCCATACTCTTCTCTATCCATCACTCTAATACAAGTTGATCTTTGTCTCATCTGTCCATAGGATGTTGTTCCAGAACTGTAATGGCTTTTTTTAGATGTTGTTTGCCAAACTCTAATCTGGTCTTCCTTTTTTTGTGGCTCACAAATGGTTTACATCTTGTGGTAAACCCTCTATATTCACTCTTGTGAAGTCTTCTCTTGATTGTTGACTTTGACACATATACGCCTACCTCCTGGAGAGTGTTCTTGATTTGGCCAACTGTTGTGAAGGGGTTTTTCTTCACCAGGGAAAAAATTCTTCTGTCATCCACCACAGTTGTTTTCCGTGGTCTTCCGGGTCTTTTGGTGTTGCTGAGCTCTCCGGTGCGTTCTTTCTATTTAAGAATGTTCCAAACAGTTGATTTGGCCACGCCTAATGTTTTTGCTATCTGTCTGATGCATTTGTTTTGAATTTTTAAGCCTATTGATGGCTTGCTTCAATGATAGTGACAGCTTTTTGGATCTCATATTGAGAGTCGACAGCAACAGATTCCAAATGTAAATGTCACACCTAGAATCAACTCCAGACCTTTTACCTGCTCATTAATTGATGATGAAATAATGAGGGAATAGCCCACACATGTCCATGAAATAGCCTTTGAGTCGATTGTCCCATTACTTTTGGTCCCTTAAAAAGTGGGAGGCACATATAGAAACCATTGGAATTCCTACACCGTTCACCTGATTTGGATGTAAATTCCCTCAAATTAAGGCTGAAAGTCTGCAGTTAAAGCACATCTTGTTAGTTTAATTTCAAATCCATTGTGGGGATGTATAGAGCCCAAAATATGAGAATTGTCGATGTCCCAATATTTATGGACTTGACTGTATCTACTATAGAGATATATGTGGTTGTTGCGCCTGTTTTGGATGTAAAATAAGTGTGGGGTATTAGGTACCTATTTAGGCAGCACACTATTATACTCTATTTCATATATCACTCAATATATAGTAATTTTGCCATAAGTTGCTCTAATCCTAACCAGTGTGAAGGCATATACTGGTGTAGCGCTAACACTTTTTAATGTGCTAAGTCTATGTTGGTTATAAATCCGCAAAAGAATGCATGGAAAGAAAATAGAATTAATGTCCCCAGTTAATAATAAAGGCATTAATGGTAAAACAGTAAAAAAAAAAAGTTAAATGTTTTTCCTTATTTAACTTTTTTTCCATGATATACATTTATTAGCCTGTTCACTATCACTAGTACTCAGGACTTAGACTAGCCCTGTACCTGGAGCAAGAGATATTGCAGAAAAATAAGTAACTTTGCGATGTTCAGAGCTGGATTCGGATGTGGCTGTGTACACTTGAGTTTGGCACGCTCTTACTGTAAATTGACTATAGCAGAACGCCCCTTCTCCACCCTGTTCACTCCCCAAAATTGTAGGTTGTAGTGAGTGTCCTTTGTGCTCGAAGACAGAGTGGACGGGGCTGCATTTACTGGCGTATGTTCCAGTTCGAGGCATACGCAGACTGATTTTGCATATGATACCATTCTTCCCGCTGTTCTTATTTACAATCCTCCGCTTGGTGAAGTCTCTCTCCGTCCAAGGAGAAAAAACCCGAGTAGTGGTGGTGCCGTCTCCGCTTGAATGCGGAAGTGCTGCAGCGTCTTCACTATAGGGTCCTGTAAGTGTCAAAATTGTATTCAATGCGTTTCGTTCAGTATGTGAACTTTCTCAAGGATACCTCACTGTGTGCCATTGTGTTAATATATACATGGTTCTCTCTGCTGATTCGTTAGTTGTTTTAATGAAGAACTGCTCCTAAAAATATACCAACCAAATTTTATGCAACTAATTATCTAATTCATATTAGAGGTCATGGGACAGGGGAGTAGGAGGGGGCGTGGTGATGCTATTGCGTCACCTTAGGCCGCCTCCTGCTAAGAAATGCTAAAATCCATAGCATTAAGCCCCACCCCTATAACGTCCAGGAGAATGCCTGTTCTCCCGGGAGTCCAGGAGCCTCCGGAAATTCCGGGACCGTAGGCAAGTATGATCTTATTAAGTACAAAGTCTCAAAAATAAAATAGTGGCTTGTGTACCAGCAAAAGATCATATCATTGGGTAAGCTTGGAGGAATGCAGCATGCCCTTTATATACAAGAGGCCACAGACCTTTTTTAAGATCTCAAATAGGCTGTATTTTTACATCTGTTCTGAGTCCATTGGGTATATTTACTAAACTGCGGGTTTGAAAAAGTGGAGATGTTGCCTATAGCAACCAATCACATTCTAGCTTTCATTTTGTAGAATGTACTAAATAAATGATAACTAGAATCTGATTGGTTGCTACAGGCAACGTCTTCACTTTTTCAAATCCGCAGTTTAGTAACTATATCCCCATGTGTGACTTGAGGTGCTTATAGGATCACATAGAGCAGAGTTGTGCACAGAAAATTAAAATCTTAAAACTGACAGACCAGACACATAAGTGACACACAATTCCTTGGCCCTATGCTTCCATGATGGGTTATTTAATCACAAAATAAGAGTCAAGTGAGCATGTACATGACATTCATTTGAAAAGGTTGCTTTAATAAGATATGTGGGCAATAAGAACAATAGTTGGCAGTGGCTAAACATGACTGTGCACGTGTACCCCTGATGATAGAGCATGCGAAGGAGTTATAGTCTCATCGTATGAGAGAGACTCGTGTGCAAGTATCCACATTTCCATATACAAGTGCACAAAATATAGATGTTCAGAAGTACATAAAAGACCCCCAAAGTGTACACATACAAAATGCTGGTATAGTGAGACCTGTAGAAATATGAGAGAAAATAAGAAAGGAACAAAAGATTTTGTGTCTTATAGTGTGTCCTCTCAACTTTGACATTGTCTGATTGATAACATAACACGAGTGATCAGATATTAATTAACTGTATGGGGGGTATTCAATTGTTAGCGTTAACGGGAAAAAATGAGCTCTCAAAAAATATTACCGTTTATACGGTAATATTGCGCATGAAAAGCGTTAATACGGTAGTTTACTCGCGGAATTTCAGCTCGCCGCTCAGGGAGCGGCGAGCTTAAATTTTGCGAGTAGTTGCCCTATTAACGCTAAGATTTTTTGAGCGCTCGTTTTTCCCCGTTAACGCTAACAATTGAATACCCCCCTATAAATTCTAAGTCTTTATTTACTCTTTATTTAAGATGGAAAAGAATACACCTTTCCAACCAAAATGTTTTAATTAAAGCCAATAGTACATATTGCTTTATTCATGGTGCATATACAAACCATGCACTAATTATTTATGATCTGCATATTTTTGTATATATTCTTGTTCCGTTCATCAAACCCAGATGATCAAAAATAGCACACCTTTGTCATTATTATTATTACATCTTTGGTTAAAGAGGAGAGGAAGTATAGATAGGGATACAAGTGATATGAAATAGTGTAAAACCTTCCATGATTCCCAGGACAACACTTTCCTGTCAAATACAGAATATTTAAATTCAGAAACATAACTAGATTTTAATGCTATTAGTTTAATGACATTTATGTGCAGCACAGTTAGGGCAATACATGATATCTGCCAATCACGTGTTTTTAGCAAATTCAAGCTTTTGCCCTTGATAATATTTCAAAGTATTATACAGTTGGTAATGTTGTTTTTTTCATGTTGCCTCTAAGTCATAGTAATAAGTTATAGCTCATTGACTGTGTATATTCTAGGATATTAGGACTGCCAAATGCTGTTATACTTAGATGAAAAACTGACTGTATAACTGAAAACAAGGTTAGTTTAAAAATGGAGTTTGCCCACAGTCCCTTAGCGTTTACTGTGCCAGTTTCTGGCCATTACCATACAGTAGGTGTTCTGCAGAATTGTAGTTTGACATCAGTTGTGGAAACATTCTGTTCTCTCTTTTGCCCAATAGTGTAACTAAAGGACCATAACTTTTAAAATACAAGGTGATGTGGTGTGAAAAATATCTATAAAAATTCAGTAATATATATGCTGTGTACTATTTAACATACTTTGATGAAGCTTAAGATATCCCTAAAGAATATCTACCACTCGGCCCTCTGGTTCACATAGATGTCTTTTATAAGGACAAATTGCTGTTATGTTACTCCTTTACATTATTGCACCTTGCCATTATGCCTTAAAAGTGCACAAACCTAGGGAAAATGAATCAATGCCCGGATCCCCGATTCCAAAAATGCTGCTACCTTTGTGGCAGTGGTTTCTGAGTCCTTTATTTTTTCTGAAATCTAACCTTTGAATCTACAGTATTTCATGTGGCTCAAAATTCTAATTGTATGCAATAACATGAACGATTGTTGTAGCCTTATAAGTAATAAGAAAAATACGTACATAAGTACTCATGGATGTTCATATAATGAATATGTTCTTCTTGCACCAAACCAATGGTATATATAAAGAAAAAACAGTATAATATAGTGTAGTATATTTCAACAAGTTGTTCTTATTATATAGGGTTCCCAAAAAGTTCCCAATAGGAGAAGTGAGGAAATCCACGTTCTTCAACACCCTGAGTGTTTTAATCGAAATCCTATATTCTATGTGCTTACAAGATAGATTCTTTCATACTTGCATACTTGCATTGTACAATCTGAAGGAAATATATTGATGATCCTTATAGGATATAAGGAACCCTATATAATAAGAACAACTTGTTGAAATATACTACACTATATTATACTGTTTTTTCTTTATATATACCATTGGTTTGGTGCAAGAAGAACATATTGCTTATATGAACATCCATGAGCGCTTATGTACGTATTTTTCTTATTACTTATATGTAAGATTTGGTGGATATCTGAATACTGTATAGGGCTGTCTCTGGAAGTGCGCTATAATATTATCTATTTTCGAAGTTGTATAGATTGTTGTAGCCTTGTTCACATTTCTTTGTACCCTTTAGTGTCTTTGGTGTGCCATAACTGCTATTTTTCTTTTCTTTGCATGGACAGCCCATACCCTAGGCCAGTGGTTCCCAATTCGTGCAACGCGGTGATCTCAGAGGAGTGAAGCAGCCAGAGCCGGTGGTAAGCAAGGAGGTGAGCTAATTGGTAATTCTTTTGGCTTAGGGGTACCTTGAAAAAAGTATGGAGACCGTAAAGGTGTCTTGAACTGAGAAAGTTTGGAACCCACTGCCCTAGGCCAGTTATGTAGGTGTCACTCCCTACTATTGAACCCTAAACCACCCACTACAGTTTTGTGCAAATTACATGCAGGACCAGTCAATACAATCTTTACAGGGCACAATTATTATTGTATTTCTGCTTACAGGATGTTAGCAATCTCCTATTGTAGTTGAGTAAAAGCTATAGATTTAATTTACTAACTAACCAATTTATTTACTTATTTATATAAAAAATCCCCCTTGAACAGACTATTCTCAGACAACTTTAGTTCTGACAAACACTAACATTTACATATATAATTATGAATGTTATTATTAGCTTTGTTATATAAGACAATTTTGACCTGATTCTTTAAGGAAAGTAAGGCAAAAAAATGAGTTTTCTCCTGGACAAAACCATGTTACAATTCGAGGGGTGCAAATTAGTTTATTATTTTGCACATAAGAAAAATACTGGCAGATTTTTCATGCAGCACACAAATATTTGATAGCTTTATGTTTACAATGAATTTTAAAGTTGATCTAGGACATGCCCTACCCCAACTATAAATCTGTCCCCACATTTTAAATTTACCCCCCTCCAATGCAACATGGTTTTGCCAAGGTGAAAAGTTACTCATTTTTTTTCTTTACTTTTCTTAATGGATTAGGTCCCTTGTATCTTAAGTTTAGGCAACCTAAAATGAATTTTCTTCCTTCAAATGATTTATTGTATTAATTTGTACATGCGCTCTTGTCATGTTTACGTAACACATCACTTTTCTTCTTTGCATCCTTTCATGCTTAAAGGCAATGTATTGATATACTCAGAGTTTTTATTTTAATAGCTGTGATACAACACTGCTGTGCATTGAATATATCTGCATTAGAAGGGCAGATTTGTGCCGTAACCCAGGCCAAGTAAAATAAACAACTCCCAGCCTGATGATATAAATGCACTGAAAGATGCCTGAAAGACTTAGAAATGTATTTAATAACATTTGCAGAAGAACATATATAAGTAAGTGAATAAATGAAAGGCACCTGATGGTGGTAGACCCTTTCAAACAACTTTATTACATCAAAGTGTATAAATGTAAATGTTTTACTGGGAAATCTAATTTAATCCAGTCAAACTCTATAGGCTCAGCCAGATTGTACAATGTATGGAATGCTTAATAGTGGCACAAAAGACATAAATACTTTGTTCTAGTGGTCTCTCCAGGCATTTAAGGGATTATACAAGACAACCAACAGAAGAGCGATTGCATCTCTATTTTTTCTTCTTTTTTTTAACCAGAAAATTACATCATATTCCAAATATATTTTATAAAGTGCAGGAAGCTTGGACAGCACTAAATAAAAAATAAAAAATAAAACATTACCAACAAAGGCAAAATGGACTGCACAGCTTTTGGTCTTGCAATTAGACATTAAAGTCCACATTTCTGAAATGTATGGAACCTAGGAAAGCTTTGGTTCCAGCTGACACATGAATTAAGATGGCAAAATTGACATTTCAGATGGCACAAAATATTTTTCAAAATATATTGACATAAAAAAACAATTCAATAAGCAATCTATTTACACAAGGATTGTCAGTTCCTATGTTTAAAAAATATATTTTATATGCTTTATTTTTATATTTTAGTCAAGTACTTCATTTAAAAAAAAACAATAGCACCACTTTACCACTCATGGCCAAAGTAACTGGTAAAAGCAAATCTGCTACATATCAGTGTATTTTTTGCTGTGCACTTTTTCTATGCTCGCTATTAGTGAAAATGAAAATATGTATAACTCGTTATATGGCTTTATTAAAAAGGGGTTTTCTTTCCACAATTTTAGCTTTTGCTGAAATTGACAATTACGTATTTTAAATGTTATTTCCATACACTATTTGGGGGTTTGTTTAACGAAGGCACTAATCTCTTTTTCATCTACCTACTTGTGCTGAAACGTTAAACAAATGTAAAACTACTTATTGCCAATAATTTCCAAATCACAAAAAATGTTCATACCCAACTCCTTTTTTACAACCAATTAGAAATTTTATCTTGCAGCCCTTAAAAAGGTTAATGTCCTCATTACGTATTGCCATAGCCCATTTGAGCAGACTTCTTGACAACAAACTGTGGATCTTTTGTCTATGACTGTAATGTGCGTGTCTGCAAAAAGATAAATTTCACAACAAAGTAATGCCAACTAACTAATTTGCTCCATCTCCTAAATCATCTACCCTATTCATTTAATCCTCAATTGTGTCCAGCAAGAAGACATCTAGTTTGTCTTTATTTCAAATGTTCCAATATTACATTTTAAAAACATAGGTTTATCTGAGCATATTAATATGTATCGCCTAGAAAATATGCCTGAATTAAGTAAAAAGCATCCCATTGAAAGTAGTGTCTGTCAGGTGCATCACAGGACCCCATAACAAAATGTGGGTAGGGACCCGGTACTACCGTTCCACCTCTAGGGGGGGGTGGGGGGGCGAGAGGGGGGGGGGAAGGGGACAGTGATGGCTGTAGAGGGGGGTAGAGAGCCCTCTTACCTCCGGTCCCCTCTATTGTTATGCCCCTGGTGACTGTGGTTTTATACCCCTATTTGGAAGTCCACCTTTCACCTCCGCAAAAATTCTGCACTAATCCTGCAAATAGAAAAATGAAACACACAATAGGAAGTAACAGTTGTTTCTCTGTGTATTTGTTGGGTTTAAAGAGAAAATCTGGTGCAAAAGTTGAGCTGAAGACTTGCATATGCTGCCTTATTTACTAAAAGGTACAAAGTGCTGATTCTAAGAACTCCAGTTCATTAACACAGACACATGATGCTTTCACTCAATGCTGGCATGACAATTTCAGATATAGCAATCGTATATGACCAGAGATGGGTCAGATGTTGGTGGGAGAATGTATTATTTACAAATAACAGAATATTTGGTGTGGATGGTACTGATGGTTCATAGAATGATAATAAGAAACATATATATTCCTATTTGTTTGTTCCTCATACTGTACACAATATCCTACATCTCTTACATAGCATATTCTACTATGATCTGTCCATTACTGTAAAATACAATGATATTTGAATTAGAACATATGAAATCTTTTTACTGCTGTCCAAAACATGCACTTTAATGAGCACTTGCGATATGCAATTTTTTAGGTAATAAGTGTAAATCCTTTTTATCATTTAATTCTTTTAAAATGAGATTAAAAACTGCCATAGAAAGCATAAGTTTTACACAAACTGACTTCAACAAAATTTACATAGCTAATTGTTAAACACTCTTAGTAACAATTGAGGAATCAACATCTTAGTATTTCTATGTGGGTTTCTGAAATCTTCTCATATTATCATTAAATACTCAGTTTAATTGATGATTTTTGCTTTTAATGTGAAAGAGAACTGTATTTGTTAGACCTGGTTAAAGTCATGCTAGAAACTATTGTAATGGCATGATTTTAATTCACTTTAGAAATATTAACTTTTAATAGCTTTTAAGCATGCAAGTAAAGCAGGCAGTTCCTTTCCCATAAATTGAACGTACCTCCTCCTCAACTCACATATGGAATAAGGGTCATGAGTCAATGAATTGACGTAAATTGACTCAAGGGATCAGGCCTTTCTGACATCTGCTGTACAAATTAAGCACAACAAAACTGTTAAATGGTACAGATACTTTACCGGGAGATGACTGAAACAGTCATTTAAATACTATGACAGAATCCTCTCGCAGAAGAACTATGTTTTCATTTGTTGATTATTACCACTTTTTCATATCTGATACTGATATATAACATTTCAATCTGGACAAAGAAAGAGGGCTAAGACTAGAGAAGCATTTACAGCGACTGATGGGAAATGGATTCTATACATTGTGTGGTTTTGGAAGTAGCATAACCCTGTAATTAAGCTCTGCATATGGTAATTCCCATGTCTGCTGAGACTGTGTATGTTTTAACTAATTGTTGAATGAACATTTCATCATTTCGGCACAAATGTTCATTGATTGTTACATCAATCCAAACTGCATGGTGCATAGTTACGATTATTCATGCTTGCTATTGTGACATTTCATAAAGTGTACCAGTTGCTTACTTATAGTGCAGGCATATGTTTTGAAATAAGTAAAATGATAGACTGAAAATTGGTTCTGCCCACAAGACGGCTGACTCCATTGCATTTAAGTAAAAGGTGCACTTTAAGTTGGACACATATAAGTTTGTTTATAGAATGCTGTGTCCAGTTATCTACTATAAACAAAAACATACCCCCAATATTTTCGTTAATGTGGAATTAAAGAACTCTCACAACAGCGAACTCATCTAGCAATGATAAACAGTTAATATATTTTCACATTTCTTTCTTTCAAGTTCAATTCAAGTTGAAGCTACCTGTCAAGAGACACTTACATTAAGTAATAAGGCCCCGAGATTTGGATGCAAGAGATGTGTTTGCTTTTACCAGTTAATATTTGTGACCAGATCATTACACAACACTCACTACAACATACGGTAGCACCATTGTACTATCTTACAGCTCTACATACCAAATGATATATGTGCATTAGTGATATACAGGTACTGCATGGATTGAAAACAAACGTATACCATTGGACAATTAACTAGCTTGTTACCTAAACAGATCAGTGACTTTTATGAGCATAGACAAGTATTTAACTGTTGCATCATAACATATTCAGCGGTGGATAAACTAAGCCATTTTTTGTGTGAACTATAAGAACCTGACCCACTATCAGAATATGGTTGACGGGATTCATGATCATTGGGAAAGGAAAAGAAAATCTTATCGGCTGCTGCTATTAAAAAGCAAAACTGTGCAAATAAAGAAGGCCAGGCAAACAATGTTATCGGATGCTAGATAATAAACATCCCATGAAGAGAAGTGCAAATATAAGGGAGAACTCACTTAGATAATTCTGGGTCATATGTCCAGCACTCTTAGTACATTGATTAAGTTTAGTGCAATTAGAGCCAACGAGAAGGCCATTTATTTCTGGACCTCTAGGAAACACAGGCTATTAAACAAATGTTTGTGCAGGACATGTAAAACAGGTGAAAGATTACACAGTATTAGATCAGCTACAGACATGGATAAAATTGTTGGTATCTTTACAGCTCGTTGAAACAATGATTCATTCTTCCTGAAAAGTGATGACATTAAAAGCTATTGTCTCGTGTATGCCTGAATGTCTTTGGTATGTCATAGAATAAAGCAAAGAAGCAGTAGAAAGAGATCAATTATTGCTTATTCTCCAAAGATATTCTAAAATGGACTGGACAAATTTGTTGGTACCCCTTAGAAAAGATTATAAATCATTGGATTATAGTGATGTTTCAAACGAATTGCTTTCTTGAATTAGCATCACACATGTCTTCAATCTTCTAATCAGTCATTCAGACCATTTAAATGGATACATTTATTCACTCTGCTGTTTGGTATCATCGGTGCACCACACTGAACATGGGTTCTCCAACAGGATAATGACCCAAAACACACAACTAAAAGCTCCCCAGAATGGATAAGAACAAAACAATGGACTACTCTGAAATGGCCTTCTATGGGTCCTGATCTGAATCCCAGCGAACATCTATGGAAAGAGCTGAAACATGCAGTTTGGAGAAGGCACCCATCAAACCTGAGAGAGCTGGAGCAGTTTACTCAGGTAGAATGGGCCAAACTACCTGTTGATAGGTACAGATGTATCACTGAGAGCTACAGAATTCGCTTTATTGCAGTGATTGCCACCAAAGGTTGTGTATCAAAATATAAGGTTAAATGTTCCATTATTTTTGACCATACCATTTTCATTTGTTTTATTACTTAAAATATTCTGTTGAATCAAAAATCAAATGCAAAGTCTGATTTATATTAAATATGGAATAAACTATGATGGATGACAATTACTTTTGAAAGTTTCAAGTTATATCAAAGGAAAATATGGCTTCTTCTTTTTTAGTGGAAGGGTACTAACAAATTTGTCCATGTCTGGGCGTGAGCTGACATGATTCTATTGAAATACATAATATTGGAATGTGCATTTGCATTATTTAAAGGAAGAATGCCCATTGGTTGAGACCAGTGAAGTCTTTTCCTGTTTTATCTGATTTTGTTCCATTTCAGTAATGTATCCTGCTGATGGCACATTCATTCTTCAAGACTTTGAGTGGTAATTTTATTTACATCCTGAAGCTTCGGCTCCCTGTGTTCCCTCTACTTGCGTTCTTCAGATGTACTTCCTGTTAGAATACAGAGACAAATATGTTACTGCTCAAACTGTATCACTGTAGAATCCATCAACCTCTATTCCAACATTCCAGTGACATTCCTACTTATAAAGTATATACTTCACCAAAAGTCTCAAGGCCCAAACTATAATAATGATTTGTTGCATGTCACAAAAATAGCAAATGATACACCATTACATTGCATCTTTTATTTCTACATACCTCCCTAAAGGGATACTTTGCTCCTCTCAAAGCTGTATCCTATCTGCACTATTCTCCTGCTTTCAAAATTTAACATTTTCCTAACTTTTTCGTAATCTATGATACATCATCCCTCTTCCACTACGTCCTAATCTGTCCATATTAAATGTAAAATTCAGTCAATAGCACTGCTATATCTCTGCACATACCGGTAACTACTTCAATAATAATAATCTGTCCCCTTTATTCCTGTTTCAATCCCATCACCCATTTAGGTTGTGTGTTCTTCAGCACATGGTCCTAATGTTTTTGTTCTAACTGCACATGTTTCTCTGAGTAATATATTGTTTTTCTTAATATTGTTAGATGCTGTGTATAGCATGTGCCATGTCAATACATTTTATAACTGTACATAGCTACATATACAAAACAAAATGAACAAAATGAATAATATCAAACAAACATTGCATTTGTTGGTTAAGATAGTAATTTTGTGATTTGAAACCACCTAAATCTATATTAAAGGAGATGTCCACCCATATTGATTTATTACCAAACACCCATCCTCTCATCTAGCAAAACATAGGGTTCCATGGTGCCATTCGGGAGCTACCTACCTATCTGGAACATCCAAAATAGGTAGGTGAATTCTAAATTTTATTCTGCAGACACTGAACATGTGGCATAAACCTCTACAGTAGCCGTCCAATCAGTTCTCTTGACATACGAGGTGTCAACAATGATAACATTTTTCATCAGGGCCAAAATGGCTATAGCTAAGGCATTGAATATACGGATATAAGAAAATTGTTGAGTTCTGGGATTCGTCCTAGTGATAAGCTAAGAAATATCAAAGATGGACATACCCTTTAGTTTTTATGTAATTTAAACATAATACATAATACATGTCATATTAATATGTATGTCATATCTGCATAAACGATAGACAGTGATGTCATCAACATATCTTATATAATAAAATAAATAATATTCTCTAAAAAAATTGTACATTTAGACTTTGGTGTACGCCACATTTTGTTTTGTGCATTTTTTTTTTGTATACGTCCGTATATTGCTTTTTGTGTATTGTAGACTTGCTTTCCTTTATCTCTGGAAAGGCGGAATGGCGAAGGACAAGCATAAGCTGAATACAGTTAGTGAGTGTTCATATAAGTGCAACATAATTAGACCTGTATGCATCCCCTTATATGTTTCTTAGGAGGTGTATCTCTGGAGGGCTCCTGTAAAAATATGTGGTGGTGATGATGATGATGGCCATCAGCAGCACTAGGTAATTTTATTATGATTGGCTGTTTGTGTATTGACCTCTTAATTCATTAGCTGTGTAGCTATATTACATTGAGTTGCATTACTTATTTTTCATTTCCATTTGGACTGCTGCAGAAAAGTAGATTTCTATTGGATTTTTAAATGCGCTGTTTGTATTTAATTACATACATGGAAATGCGAATAGTGTAATGTGATGTTAACATTAACTACTAAAACTGTCAAGCCACATCCCTACGTTATTGTCATCCTAAGTATACACTAGGCACAAGCCTGATGTTTACCTGGTGCAAATACTACAGCTTTATTCCTATAAACACATACCTCCCTTCCTGTTTTATAATATTTTATTTAAATAATTTATTAATTTAATAGAAAATAGAAAATAGATAAATGTTCACCTTAACCTTTACCATTGTTCACAATTGTATCAGCAAAGTTTAATGGGCCACTGTGATAAAGGACTCCGAAAAATGTCATAGCTATGGTTAAACATTAACTAATGTCACAGATTGAAATTCTTTAAACTATATAATTGGGAAACAATGTTTCTGACAGGTTATCACATTATGCTGCAACCTAATACTGTCTAAGACCAAGAACTATAGAGTAAAATAGATTGATTATATTAATATTATCGACGACATGTCAGAGCTAGTCATTCAAATGATTGTTTACACCACACCTCTCTTGGCCTGCCAGTATTTTAGGATTCAGTTTCTGGAAGAGTTATAATGAAGACAATGATGTAGAATAAATCTATTTGTAACGGATTATAAATGTAACAGAATTAGGTGCTAATTCATGTGAAGAAAGAGATGGTTGGTTATTATAATGTGATGGAAAGTTGAGGCGGCTAATACAATGTAGAAGAAGGTTGGTGAAGTAATTATAATACATGAGTGGTGTGAATACTTTTATAAACAACTGTGAATTCTACACTTTTCTTTGTGGATTACTGAAGTCATCACTTTATATTTGTCTCTTGTGATGGCAGAGAGCGACAAAAATAGCAACATATTCCCCAGGAATCATCATCATCATCTATAATATACATGTCTATTGGCGTGTGTTAGTCTGTCTGTGTGTGTGTGGAAAAAATAAAACCAAGCTGCAGCGCCACCTGCTGGGGGAAGTTATACACTGACCTACTAAATTCTTAGTGTGTGTGGAAAAAAAAATTCAGAAAGGGCTGAAATTTGGTATACTAAGATGTTTTTAATTTGTTATAAAGATTAAAAAAAATATATATATATATTTCTTGAAGGAGAAGTGACAGTTGGGAGTGGTTGGTGGTTGCCGGGGGTGACAGTGGGGAGTGGTTGGTGGTTGAGGCCTGGGCTATGGCCCAAATGCATGACAAGAACCTTTTTAACACCTTAAGTAGCTTGATTTGACTAGAATGCATGAGTATCATGCACGGGTTAACTTGTTTATTTATATAGCGCCAACATATTCCGTAGCACTTTACAATTGGGGACAAACATAGTAAACTAATAAACAAATCTATGGGGAATATAATGAAAAACACAAAACAAAATGTTTTTCATATTTTCTAGTTTCCCATGACATTTCTATTTTCCGATATTTCTATTGTCCTAAAACTGGAAGTCTCAGTGAATCTAGAACAACCGATAAGTGAACCTTGGGAACTGTAATTTTTGCATTCCTTTTGAAAATCAAATGAAAGCAACTAGTGGCAATGACAGACTTTCAATGTTCTCTGCTTCATCCCTCACTCCTCAATCTCAGTTATTGTAGACTAAGGTTGTTACCACCCACAAGGGAAGTCCTAACAAGTAATTACCAATCCTGCATCTAGCCCCTATACTCTGCATGATTTGTAACAGAGCTCCCTAATCAGCACACACAGCACGGCTCAGAAGTAGCTTACCTTTTGCATGCTAAAAAAAGTTTTCTTTATTCTTTCGAATAATAAATCTAGTTTGCCATGTAAGGGTATTAAAACTTTATCCAGAGTTCTGTGTCCTACATAAATGCACTTGCCCTAGTTATGCAATATGAGGTTAATTTAGAGTTGAACACACTTGCATCCAAAATGCTCCACTTACAAAGTTGTTTTCTTAAGATACATGCATCTCAAACTAGTGTATTAGAATGTTAGTTCACATCAAAAATCAATGAGGTTCATTGATACATTTTATGAATGAACCTCATTGATACAATAAAATGCATTTATAAACCACATGGGTTCCATTCAAGTAGCTAACCACAAAAACTCTATCATGTTCTAATAAATTAGAGTGACGTCAGAAGATGGAAAAGAAGAAAATCCCTTATCCCTTAGGATTTAGTGGAGAATGAGGGATTGGAAGAGTATTTATCTAAATTAAAGGACTTTTACTGTAATGTGTTTATTTTTTAAGCATTTTAATATGTGGTACTACAGGTCTCAGCAGGCCTTGAATAACAGGGTATGCCAGTTCTACAAATGCCAAGCGCGTCAAGTATTAAAAGTAAGACCGTCAAGTATTAAAATATTATTAAAATACTATATATTTTTACTTTAAACAATAATTACCCAGTGTTATCCTATGGAGGGGGGGGGGGGGGGCATTTATTGCATATATTCCCCTAGGGAAGTCAGCCCTGCACTGACCAGGCTTACACGTCATAATGTGATCAGCTCAGTCTGCATAGCCTGGTGCTGTCTGAGTTATTTGCGGGGTCCTCAAGCTGTTCTTTAACCCAATTTTTACTTTGGGGGGTGGGGACAACATCAGCACAGATCTTTGCTCTAAGTGTCAAACACCAACGAGCGATATGCCACCAGACAGGCATATATGCGGGTGCATCCACCTCTGATTGTGTCACAGTTACGGGAACACACCCTTACTGTGCTTGGCCTACGCTGGATCGCCCCTTCCCTCCTCTATTCTGCCTTTCCTAGTGTAAGAAGACACAAATAAAGGATAAGTAAATTAATAAATACGGCCATATGTGTACGCGTATCTGCTGCACATGTGCAGTATATTATGCAATAAACAGGCTTACATCCACTCTAAATAAGCCCCCATATAGAATTCAATATTTTTACTTTCTAATTACAGTAGAGGGTGCTGTGTAACATATTTGTTTTGTTTTCCAGGAGATGTATTATAAGAAATAATACACATACTTTAAAACACAAGGGGCCTGATTCATTAAGGATCTTAACTTAAGAAACTTCTTATTTCAGTCTCCTGGACAAAACCATGTTACAATGCAAGGGGTGCAAATTAGTATTCTGTTTTGCACATAAGTTAAATACTGACTGTTTTTTCATGTAGCACACAAATATCAACTTTAAATGTCAGTGTAGAAATAAGCTATCAAGTATTTGTGTGCTACATGAAAAAACAGTCAGTATTTAACTTATGTGCAAAATAGAATGCTAATTTGCATATTTTGCATTGTAACATGGTTTTGTCCAGGAGACTGAAATAAGAAGTTTCTTAAGTTAAGATCCTTAATGAATCAGGCCCAAGGTTATTAGAAGTAGCGCCCAAATCCAATACCCTTTATAGATGCATATGACCTGTGGAGTTGTATCTATGAATGATTACAGAACTACTTCATGAGTTGTAATAATTTTATGTTTACATTAGAGGGACATTATATCATATAACTGGTAGAGTATAGAAGATTCTTATTGTGTAAGCATGAGTAGAAGAAGATAGTTTAGAAGGTAAATATTGTAAGAGTTGGGGTAGGATATAATGTATGTAATAATTAGGTAATATAGTTTTAGAAAGGGTTGGGCATGTTATTATCACATTAGGCAGAGTATGGCCTGTGGTTTCAAAATGAGAATGAGTTGAGGAGGTTATTATCTGGGACAGAGTGAGATCATAATGTTATAATGTGCAAGTGATATTAATATATGTTTAAACTCCTGTAAATAATATGTATATAAACAGTTAGTTCTGATGTCATCATTTATACTTAGTGAGTTCTAATATCATCACGTCAGTGTACATTAGGAAATCTTGTATATTATAACATATAAGCAATAATTTACCACCTACTGTAAATTATTATGGATATAGTCACCTTGCATTTCTGTGACACTCAGCCTACAGAATCAGCTCACATAACTCCTCACAATACCCATAAAATTTACAGTAACATTGTCCTATATTATAATGTGCGGAGCATGGGTGCTGGGCAACACAGTCCTAAAATCCTTGTGGGACCTCTGGACAGCCCGGCACAAGACTATACTCTTTTTGGAATGTGGTGAAATGAGGTATTAATATCACCTCAACCAGTCTGCACCACGTTTCTCACAAACATATTATTTTTCTACCCTCTGGTTCCCCGTATTTGTAAGTCATATTTAATCTTGTATATTTTCTATTTCCGGAAGCCCCTCCCATCTGCTAACGAAGTGCCCCTACATACGGCACTGTACTATACAGTAGCCGTGGCGCTGTCAAAGAAGCGTCCGTGGCGGTGCTGTATTGTATACAGCACCGCCGCGGACGCTTCTTTGACAGCGTCGTGGCTGCTGTGTAGTACAGTGTTGCCGAAATGGAGCTGCTGCGCATGCGCGGGAGCAGCTCTCTCTAGAATTTTTATTTTTATTTTTTTTGAGTAGAGGAGGGGCGGGGGGGGGGGGGGGGGGACCCCCTTAAAAATCCTGCGTGCTCCCCTGATAGGTACGATTTTGGGATGTCTTACAATATTGTCAGACCCTGAAATGGATGTAGCCTATTAATATGGCTTCAACATGGGTGCCTAGAACTGATTTTACATGTAAAATTTGCTGCAAATTGTAGCAACCTAGCGCATACACAGTGCTGGCTCCAGCACTGGTGCCACCCCTTCCCCCTCAGCAATGAAGCCTCCCCCCTCAGTTGTGCCCTCATCATCGCTACTTCTTAGTATACCAGGACGGCATCCTGTTTATTAGTGAGACTGTGTCTGTGAAAAATTTTCTTAAAATTCTTTTAACCAATTTGTTGATAACTTTTCAATAACATATAGCACTTAGTAATTACAGTACATCTGTTTTTATCAGTGGGAATAGCTCTACAACATGTATATTCAAAAAACAGTGTGGCACTCATTTTGATAAAGCTTACATGTGTACCAATTGCTACAATGTGCTTCCTTGTAATACTGGATTACCTTCTGGGCTTTTGGCATATCAGTGTGACGCTGAGCACGTACAGAGCGTGCCGATTTCACTGGCTTGGCGGGAGCACAGTACATCTCTAGCCTCCTCAGATCACAGCTTTGGAAGCAGCACTCATCCACTATTCCTCTGTTATGCGAGCGTCGACTGTTGTATCCATACCCTACTGGTTTGCCTGGGGAAGAAAACATGCTGTAAAACTTAAACGCTAAAGAAGACACTGTTCATTTATTACTAACAATGGTATCTTATTGTTCTTTTAAAATAATATTTTTCTTATTTATGGTTTTCATTAAAATTGTATGTGGGTTCAAAAAAAACATAACAAGTAAAACAAATGGAATTCTAGGGAATAGTTCACACCTGCCAACATGATTCCATTTCACAGTGAGATAACACTATACTTTAGCTTTTCACACGTGCAGAAATAGACTATTAAAACAGATTGGCAGGTTTAAGTTCATGTATGTGTGGTCACCTGATTTTAGTGTGTATGTGAATGCTGCCTTTTACGTGCAGATATTATCTGAATTTTTTGAATTTACATGAAAGTATATGAAATATATGTGTTTTACTGCATGAATGAGCCCTTTCCATTATACCCTTACCCTTACCATTTGTATATGTTAGAATTAGCCGGTTTGTTTCTTGGTCAAGTTATAAAGTAAGCTTTAAAAGGAGAGAATTTGCTAAATTATTTCTGGCGAGTACTGTATTTAATTTAATAATGGAAATGGGTAACCATAGGGTAGAAATTGTTTTGGTACTGTTTTACTTTAATGTCATGTAATGGAAGGTAGAGAAAGTAAAATGTTTGAACTGATTTGCAAGTACATTTTCTTGTGGGGCACTGCGTTTGAAGGGAGAATAAGCCTATATATTAGTCATGCATTTTTTGTGTTTGTATACACACAGGCAGCCAACAGCCATGACCATTGGGTTTGAAGGAGCGAGAGCAGCCACATCGTCTCAGTGCCAGCAACCTCCAAGTGATTTAGGGATAAATAACGGGCTCAGGGAGCAATCCTACTTCTGTCACTAACCCTTACTCAGAAGCCCAACCTCTGTGGGTCGCTGTCTTGGCTTAAGTTTTGCCTAGTAACATTTAAAGTGCAAGCCAAGAATACCCATCAACATATGGAAGAAAACTACAATGTTGAAGGCTTTGGAGTTCTGGTCTTTGAAACATATACACAACTGGTGATATCGGGATGCTGATTTTCATGTGGCGCCAGGATTCCCCTACCTGTCTGTAAGTGGTGGATTGCCTGCACACTCAGAGACAGGGGGCAGCATATTGTTCTCATAACTGAGGATGTGTTTCCTGGATAACTCTAAAGTCACCAACCACTACAAGTGAAATTAATGGGTGAAAAATACCTTATTAGTAATAGATATTCTTTAATAATGTGAAGTGGATTGTTTTATTATTACTACTACTAATAATAATAATAATCATAGGGGTTTTATGTGGGGTTGCAGTGTAGTGCCTATTTGTTTAGTATTGCTCAGGATACTTAAGTTACAATTAAGTTCTGTAAAAGCTGTTTTCCTTTATTAAATAGTTTCTGCATTCCAAGCAAGGCACAGTAGCACACACAGTTCTCTAGTAGAGTTTAGTATGAAAATTACTGTTAATTTCTATTAATATCCTTAATAAAATCAACCACAAACCCTGATTAATTAAGAACTGTAAATGCAGCATTTTGCACAAAATCGCTCTGCGGCTACTCAGAAAAGAACTATACACCAGTGAACGCAAAAATATCCAATTCATCTTCAAGTGCAAAAAACCTGTACCACAGTCAACGATTTCATGGACAGAACGGGGAGGGGAATGGGTGTATTTACCTAGTCAATGTACAGTAAGGACGTGTCAAGCTTGAGCGATTCAAGCTTTGGACACAGGGGCGAACGGAGGATTGTCAGGGGGGTTGTCGGGGGGGGGGGGAAGTTTCCCACCCGACCCCCCAAAAAAAACACCCCCCGCGAGAGCTGCTGCGCATGCGCAGCAGCTCTGTTTCTTCAGCGCTGTCCTATACAGCAGCCGTGGTGCTGTCTAAGAAGCGTCCGCGGCGGTGTTGTATACACTACAGCACCGCCGCGGACGCTTCTTTGACAGCGCCGCGGCTGCTGTATAGGACAGTGCAGCTATAGCGGCCACTTAGTTAGCGCAGGGGGGGGTTTCTGGAGACTCAAAAACCCCCCCTGCGTGCGCCACTGGGACATCTCAAAAGTTCTTGTTTTTCAGTCACATCACTTGCACAACCTATAGGGCAGGTGTAAGCAGGGTCAGACTGGCCCAGTGGGCTAACGGTAAAATCCTTACGGCCACACCCCCTTTTGGATGTGGGCGGAGCTTACCTGGAGGCCCGTTGATCTCGCAGTCCTCTCCGGCGTCCCCGCTGCTGCAGATGACTGGCTGTCACTGACAGCCAGTCATCTTTCAAATGCGATCGCAGCTGCGATCATGTGACCCGCCCACTCACCCTGTCAGCTGATGTTCCCGTCGCCGCTGAAGGGAGAAGAGCAGAGAGACTGCAGCAATCAACTTTTGGGTAAGTATACTTTAACCAGTTGTATTATTGTCTGTGCTATCACTATATATATATATATATATATATATATATATATATATATATAGTGTGTGTGTGTATATATATATATATATATATATATATATTTATAGGGTTTTATGGGATAGGCGCAAATCAGGGGGGAAGTGGGACACACAAGGATACAAACATACGCACCTATTTGGACTGTAATGTGTCTCTAATACTGGGTGTATGTAATGATCAACAAAGCTAAATTAATATCAAAACCATTTTGAGATGGACATTTATGATTATTGATCTGCAAATCATTTATGTATTACAGTTTTTTATCTTGACAACACTGGATTGCAATGTTATTAGTATTGGTTTTGATATTAATTTAGCTTTGTTGATCATTACACACACCCAGTATTAGAGACACATTACAGTCCAAATAGGTGCGTATGTTTGTATCCTTGTGTGTCCCACTTCCCCCCTGATTTGCGCTCATCCCATAAAAACCTGTAAATTTAAATTTTTTTGAGTACTGTCAGAATACTCTACCCCCTGGTAATAGTGACAGCATCACCCTCTTCACCTTCTTTTTATTTTACCAGAAAGTACTAAGGTAGCGCTCATTGTAAAAAGTATATGGGATCTCCCTTTACATCAGTTTTCAATATATATATATATATAATGTGTGTGAATTGGGAGGACTATTGCAGGCATAATATGAATCAGGGACACTTGCGTGGCATAACATTGGGGGCGGCAAAACCGTGTGGCGTAACATTGTGGGTGCTACCGTGTGGCATAGCATTGTTTTGGGGGCACTACTATGTGGCATAGGGGGGCTGCCTATCTATACTAAACTATAGGGGGGCTGCCTATGCTAAACTATAGTGAGGGGGGCTGCACAGAGAACACTATAGGGAGGGGGTGATGGGACCTTTAATGTTCAGTTGGTTTGGGTCTATAATTGAATGTGGGGCTAAGTGTGGGGGCTATCTATTAAATGTGAATATTAATTATTTAATGCTAGGAATGGTCGTGGGAAATGTATGTATTAAACGTAAATGCTAATAATTTATTGCTGGGACTGTTTGGAGGGAGGGTAAAAGGTTTATTCATCAAATGTGAGCACTATTACTTTAATGTTGAGACTGGAGAGAGGCCTAATTATTAAATGTGGGTGCTGTTTATTGGCAGGGATGGTTGACGTTTCTAAATGTACCCATTATTTTTTCCAAATAGGGCAGGCCCTCAACATTCCAGGATCCAGACAAGCCGCAACTAAAGAAACCAGCAGCCACAGGTGGTAAAAGTCACAAGAACAGGTAGGACAGTCTGTCAAATGATCTGAGTCTAGTGCAGGCTTGGCTAACCTGTGGTTCTCCAGGTGTTGTGAAACTATAAGTCCCTGCATACCCTTCCAGCAATAAGCTGCTATATATTGGCAAAGCATGCTGGGGCTTGTAGTTTCACAACACCTGGAGTGCCACAGGTTAGCCAATCCTGGTCTAGTGGGACAATCCTAATTTTTGGTGACTGTTCTGCCCAATCTAAGGGGCAGGTCAAGACTGTGTATTCTTTATACACACACTGCATTCTTTATATACTGCACTAAGGTGCTAGCTGACCTTCGTGGACTGACCACTCCCCCTCTAGTGTCTGGCCCCACCTCTATGATGGCTGACCACACCCCCTTTGGTGGACCCCTAGTGTTGCATTCCCCGGTGGGCCCTTCATGCCCCAGTCCGACACTGGGTGTAAGTGCTCAGTGAAAGCGATAAAGTAGGTGTAATCATGCTAGAATATGTGTTTGCAATCAGCAGCTACTGTAAAAATGCATTTTATGTAAAATAGACATTAATAACATTGTGATTAAGGTTTTTTATGGAGGGGGCTTTAAAAAAAAAAATCAATTTTTTTTTACTGTTTTTTTTTATTATTGACTATATTATTAACAGATGACAATAATGGAATACTTTTCCGTGCTTTTGCTGAAACTTTATATTCCAAATTCGTATTGGACATATCCACCAGTATCTAGTCTGTTAGAGCAGAGCGTATCTAGATCCATATTCAACAAGAGACATTCCGCTCCTAGTTTACTACGGATGCACATATACCCAAATTACGTGCGTTTAAAAAAAACACCAACACAATTTTTGTTTGTTTTGTGTGCCTTAATAAATGAGGCTCTCTGTGTGCTAATATGCTGTTTCCTGGAATGCAGAAGCGTTTTAAGGCAAGAGCTTTCACAGAGCTTTACTATAACTTTAGTGTCATGACAGCTCTGTAATTTAGTAAATTGGCTCTACACTCCAGCAGCCAGCCCACTAACCCACCTAGAAATTTAAGGAGCCTGTTAATTATTATAAAAGCAGCTAACTTCCCCCTATTAAACATTTTGAGATGTACCATCACACTATGTCCCCTAATGAACAGTTTCACCTTTACTGCTTCCCATTTTATAAACATCAGTGAAGGTGAACAGTACAATTATGCTTTTAGCTATGAATAATAAATTGACGCCTTTATGCTCCAGTTACTCTACAGCATAAAGAGTCATAACTATTAGCACTTAAGTGACAAACAAATTGAATATTTAATGTTTCTGAATTCCTGGTAAGTTTGCAGTACAACTATATGACTTGCTATTGGTCATAAATGATATATGTGTTTTATTCAGTTACTTTGTCACCTTCTTTCCCCTTTGCAATGTTTCATTGTTTTTACAAAAACTGTGTCACTGGATAGTCAAACTTTAGTCACTTGTATATTCTAATACTCTATAATAGTTTCTGCTTAGTCTTCTGTAGTGCTAGTTTAGGTAAATTTAAGGAATATGTATCAAATAGGGGACAATTATGATGGGCAGCGGATGCAAAGTGCACCAATATAACCGAGACTAAATATCTTAGATGTCTCTGAAGCTTATTTTCAAAAGTGCATATTTGCAGGTCTTGTGATGTCATGTACCTACTTTTGTCTGAATGCAACTGTTCTTATAGAAACAACATGGACCTGTTCATCAAGATGACGGAATGATTGGAGGAGCTAAGCGCATCAGGACATTACTTGCTGACAGCAGGCTAGGAGCATTGTGCACATCAATTGACGCTCACATGCAGATACATAATTTCCTATTTCAGGATGAAATATTTGCAAGAGATTCAAGTAGTGGAGAAGGTGCATCTAAGAAGCTTTCCATAGTTAGGGGGTACCTCAAGACAAATTTTCTCCACTCAAAATTAATTGATGTTTACATGTCCTCTGAGGTTCTAGAGATTGGACCTAGTCCTATACTTTTAATTGTTGCACCTTATAATCACACTGTGTAGGGGAAAGTGCATGTTTAGGAACTTATCTACCAATATAATACAAACCTTAAAATGTGGGATACAGTATGGTTAAGTCTCAAAGCTTCTTGTTGTTTAACATCTATCATCAACGCCACTGACATCTATTACGCACTGTATAACAGCGCAAGTGACCTGATGATAGGTTTCTGCCAATAGGTTATGGGCCCAGGACGCTACGTTGCAGAAAGCGCATAGATATAAAAAACAGTAACAGAAATACGCAAAAATAAAAGAAAGCTGTTTTTTTTAGAAAAAGTCCTTTAAAAAAAAAAGTACACAATAAAAAAAATGTAGGGTACAGGAGCCAGTATGAGATTCGCAAAACTGACAGGCTCAGAAAATTATGCAACATGGAAGTTCGCCATGGAAATCCTGCTTAAACGTAAAAAATTATGGAAGGTCATAATAAACCCAGGAGAGAATCCAAACGCTGGTGAAGTAGATAGAGCTATGGGTACCATAGACTTAGCGGTAGAGCAGCATGTATATACTATCATCAACCAAAAGGTGTCAGCACAAGACATGTGGACCACCCTACAGTTAGCATATGAGGAGAAAGGTCCAATGAGAAAAATAAACTTGAGGCGTACATTACATAGGACAAAATTAAGTGCCTGTGAGAATATGAACAACTATATACAGAAAATATTGTAATTTGCTCAGCAATTAGCATCTGTGGGACCACAGGTGGATGATGGGGAGGTTGTAATGACAATGCTGCAGAATTGGTAGCTTTAGAGTCAAATGATACTAAGCTGACTACAGAAATTGTAAGGGCTAAACTGCTGGAAGTCCAACAACGAATTCCCGTTGACACTAATGCAGAACCATTACTCACAAAAGGTTCAAAGTACAAAAAGCTCAAGTACAAATGTTATATATGTTACAAAATGGGACACAAATCATCAGAGTGCAGACTGAGAGGTGCAAATAGTGCTTATTAAAAGCGTGACAAGCCAAATGAGTCAGCATTAAACATTGCAGATAGTCACAAAAAGGACTGCTGGTATATGGACTCAGGGGCCGCTAGACACTTCAGCTGCAACCAAGAGTGGTTCACTTCAATAAAATCATGTGAATTCATATCTATAAAAGGAACAGGAGACAAAGTCTTTACCGCCACAAAAGTTTGGACAATCACAGTGCGCCTAAGTATTAAAGGTAAAACTGTCATCACAAACATCCAAGATGTTCTAATATGTACCAGAATTAGGAACCAACCTTATCGCCATAAGTGTTCTTGAGAGAAAAGGTTATGAAGTCAAATTTGCAGAGTGCAAATGTGTGGTGCAAAACCAAAGAGGGACTATAATGCAAAACAGCAACCTGGCGCAGCTAACTATATGTTCTAGACACCAAACAGTGTCGTGCGATGACGGCTTCAGATAATAGCCAATCCATGGAACTGTGGCATAATAACTAGATCATCTGGGATATAATAATATACAAAGACTAGCTGATGGGATTGTGACAGGGATCACTGTGAATAATCCTGAGAGACCAGCATGTGAGAGTTGTGTAAAGGATTAACAAATCCGTTGTCCCTTTCCAAAATCAGCAATTAGAGCTGAAGTACCACTAGCCCTAGTACATACAGACGTGTGTGGTCCAATGGAAGTAGAGTCTGTTAGTGACTATTGGTATTTCATGACACTTATCGATGATGACACAAGGATGACACATGTGTACTTCATTAAAGCTAAAAGTGAAGTTGCAAATAAAATTAAGGAATATAAAAACCTTGAAGACACTCAGACAGGTCTAAGATTGAAAGTCTTAAGATCCAACAATGGTAGTGAATATGACAAAAAGACCTTAGCTGAATTCTTCAAAAAATATCATCATCATCACCATTTATTTATATAGCGCCACTATGTCACGGGCACTAGGAGTCTTTACCCAGGGATCACCAGGTGGTAGGCTTACCAGAGCAATGTAGATGGTAACAGGGTATTCTGGTAGCGGGGTGATCACGGAACAGGAAACAGCAGATGATGAGATGCTCAGGAAAGTCTATGACTAGCAGCACTGGTAATATGGAGGTAATAGTACACGAGGAACTGTAGGACAAGGACACGTGTAGGTAGTCAGTGGTCTGCGATAGCAAGTTGTACCACTGCTATAGTGAGGAGGAATGTCCAACAGAAACGAGGAGGTGATGAGAGTCAGCGGTCTGCAGATAGCAAGTTGTACCGCTGTCTGAGTGAAGGAATGGAATCCAAGTGGAGGTATCCGGGGAGTCAGTGGTCTGCGATAGCAAGTTGTACCACTGCTATGTGAGAGGATACTGGAACAGGTGATACCGGAAACAGGGATCAGTGGTCTGCTACTAGCAAGTTGTACCACTGAATATATATGTGAGGAGGTGCACGGGGAGAGACTGCAACACAGGATATACACAGGCACCTTATATACGATCCACAGTAACATGCACAATATATATATATATGACTGAACAGGTCTGCAAATATAGGAAGTCTCTTGAAACAGTCCAGCACAAGTTAACACAGTCAATGATGGCAATAGACTCAGCGTATAGCAGACTCCAGAGGAGAACCAACACAGTCCAGCAAGATATGCAATACACCAGCACAGTCAATGAGAAGTATGCATACCGTGGTTCAGAAGCAGGTAGTCAAATAGGAGTGCAGGGATACCTGAGCGGCAGGAGGCCGGCTGGATGAGAAGTCCCAGGATACCTGAGGCAGCGGTCAGTAGGTGCAGCGCACAGATAAGTAGACCAACAGGGACACGAATCCACAGGAATCAATAACACGTGGAACTGGACTCACGCAGAACCCAGGAGAGTGGAGATGATCCAGCAGAGGAGTAGTAGATGAAATATAAATCCAATGCAGACAGGAGGGTAGACCTGCGGGACACGTGAAGGCGTGGAGAGCGGATCAGCAGTAGATGGATGATAGCGCGGTCAGCAGCAGGAGGACTCTGCGGTACACGGAGGTAACCAGTAGCAACCAATAGTTGTCAATAGCGATGGCACACGGGATAGCAGAGCAGACCAGGAGCTGTTGATCACGGAGAGTAGCAAATGGCAATGAGAGCAGCAGTCTCGAGGAAACACAGAAGAGCTGAGAAGAGACTGCAGTGCACAGGAGCAGCGGATAGGAATCAGCTAACTTGTCACGATGATGAACACAGGCGAGTTGTAGGCTGGAGGCCGTAGTGCACGGAAGCAGCGGGTAGACATCAGCTAACAATCCCGATGATGAACACAGGCGAGTTGTAGGCTGGAGGCTGTAGTGCATGGAAGCAGCGGATAGACAACAGCTAACAGTCACGATAATGAACACAGGCGAGTTGCAGGCTGAAGGCTTGTAGTGCACGGAGGCAGCGGATAGGAACCAGCTCACTGACTTGATGAGGAACAGGTGAGTGGAAGTAAAGTAACGGTTGGAGTGCACAGAGGCAGCGGGTAGGAACCAGCAAACAGTCACAGTGAAATATAATAGCGATGAAGTGGATGAGAGGACTGAAGTGCACGGAGGCAGCGGATAGGAATCAGCAAACAGTCACAACAATAAGTAGTAGCGTTGAAGTGGTTTGGAAGACTGTAGTGCACGGAGGCAGCGGATAGGAATCAGCTAACAGTCACGATGATATAGTTGATGGTAGAAGTGGTATGGGGACCACAGTAGTAGAAGTGGTTTGGAAACCACAGAGGTAGAAGTGGTTTGGAAACCACAGGAATCAGCAGCGCTGAAAACACGAGGAATACAGGAACACCTTCAGAGACTCATAGGGAATGAGACTCCAAGATCAGGCAACGTGGTGTTGACCACAGGTGCTTAATATAGGGAGGTTGCCTGATCTGCCAATTGAGTTAAAGGGACATACACAGAAGTATAGGAAAGGGCTGCGCATGCGCAGACCCTCAGGATGGAGGACGGCCATGGTTCCTAAATGTCCGGGAAGAGGCACTCACGGTACGGTGAGTGACAGTACCCCCCCTTTTAAAGGTGGGCACAGAACGCCTGGAACCGGGCTTGTCCGGATTTTTGGAGTAGAACTTCTTCAAAAGGGCAGGAGCATTAAGATCTTCAGCTTTGATCCAAGAGCGCTCCTCAGGACCAAAGCCCTTCCAATGAACGAGGAAACGGAGGACTCCTCGCGAAATTTTTGCATCCAATACCTCAGTAATCTCGAAATCCTCCTCCTGATGAACTTGAACTGGCTGCGGAGCTGAGGGAGGAGTTGAGAAACGGTTGATGATAAGAGGTTTGAGTAAAGACACATGGAAGGCATTGGAAATCCGAAGATTCTTAGGAAGAAGAAGTTTCACACATACTGGATTGATTACTTGAATGATCCTATATGGACCAATAAAACGAGGGGCGAATTTCATAGATGGAACCTTCAAACGAATGTTTTTAGTAGATAACCAGACACGATCTCCAATTTTTAGTGGTGGAATAGCCCGCCTCTTCTTATCTGCGAAAGATTTATATTTGATAGATGTCTTCTTTAAACAGGTTTTGACCTGAGACCAGATATTTTTAAAGGTCTGACAAGCAATCTCCACCGCAGGAACTTGGGTGGGCGGGAGGGCAGGAAATTCCGGAAAAGACGGATGGTGACCGTAGACCACAAAAAATGGAGTTTTGGATGATGACTCATGATACATGTTGTTATGGGCGAATTCAGCCCAAGGGAGCAACTCTACCCAGTTGTCTTGATTGGCTGATGAGAACATCCTTATAAAAGTCTCAAGATCTTGATTGACACGTTCAGTTTGTCTGTTAGATTGCGGATGGTAAGAAGATGAGAGTGCTAATCGTATGCCCAAGGTTTTACAAAGGGCTCGCCAGAATCTGGAAACGAATTGTACTCCTCTATCCGACACATCAGACGGACATCCATGAATACGGAAGATCTCTTTAATGAAATGTTCAGCCAGAATGGATGAGGAAGGCAAACCAGCCAGAGGAATGAAATGAGCCATCTTCGAAAATCTGTCCACCACCACCCAAATAGTGTTATGATTCTTACTAGGTGGTAAGTCAGTAACGAAATCCATACTAATATGGGTCCACGGTTTGGACGGAATGGGTAGTGGTCGCAGCAACCCTGCTGGAGTTCTGCGGGAGGATTTAAACTGGGAACATAGCTCACAGGAAGCAATGAACTCTTTGACGTCTCTCCTCATTGAAGGCCACCAGTAACTTCGAGAGAGAATCTCAAAGGTCTTGTGTTCACCGGCGTGCCCAGAAAAACGAGAGGCATGGAACCACAAAAGGATTTTCCTCCTTAGAGTAGGAGGCACGAGGGTCTTCCCAAATGGTAGCGTTTTGGTGGATGAAGCAGCCAGTGAGATACATTTGGGGTCTAGAATGGTATGGTTGGAAACCTCTTCTATATCAGAGGACGTCATAAAAGCTCTAGATAAAGCGTCAGCTTTTTTGTTCTTGGCAGCTGGTTTGAAGGTTATTATTAATTCAAAACGGGAAAAGAAAAGAGACCATCTTGCTTGACGAGGATTCAAGCACTGGGCAGACTGGAGATATGACAAGTTCTTATGATCTGTGAAGATCGTCACCGGATGGCGAGCTCCTTCCAGTAAGTATCTCCATTCCTCTAATGCAGCTTTGATAGCCAGTAACTCCTTGTCTCCGATAGTATAATTCTTCTCTGCGGGCAGGAGACCCCGAGAATAAAAGGCACAAGGATGAAATTTTTGCTGTTCCGAGCGTTGGGAGAGAATAGCTCCTAAGCCCACATTAGAGGCATCTACTTCCAGGAAGAAGGGGAGTGTCACATCAGGCTGTCGAAGGATTGGAGCCGAAGAGAAGGACTCTTTGAGTATTTGGAAGGCTTGAAGAGCCTCAGGTAACCATTGCTTAGGATTAGCCCCCTTCCTAGTCAAGGCCACAATAGGAGATGCAATGGAAGAAAAGTCTTGAATGAAGCGTCTATAGTAATTGGCAAAACCTAAAAAACGCTGGATGGCACGAAGAGTAGTTGGCTGGGGCCAATGTAGTACAGCATTCACCTTGTCGGGATCCATTTTCAGGCCAACTCCGGAAACTATATACCCCAAGAATGGAATCTGGGGTAATTCGAATGAACATTTTTCTAATTTACAGAACAATGAATTTTTCCGTAGCCTGGAAAGGACTTCTGCCACATGTTGGTGGTGAGAAGGCAGGTCCTGTGAAAAGATCAATATGTCGTCCAGGTAGACGACGACACATACATATAATAAGTCCCGGAAGATCTCATTAATGAACCCTTGAAAAACAGCGGGGGCATTACACAGCCCGAAAGGCATTACCAGATATTCGTAATGCCCGTCTCTGGTGTTAAACGCTGTCTTCCATTCGTCACCGGAACGAATTCTGATTAAATTGTAGGCACCACGAAGATCCAACTTAGTAAAGATACGGGCTCCCTTGATGCGATCGAATAGCTCAGTGATCAGCGGAATGGGGTACCGATTCTTGATAGTAATGGCATTGAGTCCACGAAAATCTATGCAAGGGCGTAAAGATCCATCCTTCTTTTTAACGAAGAAGAACCCAGCTCCAGCGGGAGAGGTGGAAGGTCGAATAAACCCACGCTGGAGGTTCTCCTGTATATACTCAGATGTAGCTTGAGTTTCAGGTAACGAGAGTGGATAGACCCGGCCCCTGGGTGGAGTCTTGCCAGGTAGAAGATCGATCGGACAATCCCAAGAACGATGAGGAGGAAGACGTTCAGACTGAGCTTTATCAAAAACATCGGTAAATGAAGCATATTGAGGAGGGAGTCCCGGTGAGGTAGATGAGATGGAAGATTGCTGTACTTTGAGAGGAATGACTTGGGAAAGGCAACGATGGTGACATTCAGACCCCCAAGACGTGACTTGAGGGGTGCGCCAGTCAATCTGGGGAGAGTGACACTGAAGCCATGGAAGGCCTAAGACAATTGGACTTGTCGTAACAGGAAGGATTAAAAACGATATTTCTTCATGATGCAGGGCACCAATCTGAAGGGTTACTGGAGACGTACTCTGAGTGATGAGACCGTTGATGAGACGTGATCCATCTATAGCCGTCACAGTAATGGGTGTTTTTAAGGTAATCACAGGTAGAGACCATTGATTTACTAATGATTTGGAAATGAAATTTCCTGCTGCTCCGGAATCAATCAATGCCTGTGACTCAAAGGTTTTGGTAGCACAGGAAATCGTAACGTCAAAGGCACAGACTTTAGATTTCATGGACGATGGAGAGGACTCCAGGGACCCTAACTTCACCTCTCCAGAACTAGTTAGGGCCTGGCATTTCCCGATCTCTTAGGGCAAGAGCTGAGCATATGAGTGGAATCGGCACAATAGATACAGAGTCTATTCATTACTCTTCGTTTCCTCTCCTCTGAAGATAATTTGGAACGTCCTATCTCCATGGGAATCACAGAGGGTGAAACTGGACGAAATTGAGGGTTAGAACGAAGAGGTGTTTTAGCCGAAGTTGTTTTCTCAGCCTCTCTTTCACGAAATCTCATATCAACACGATGGCAAAGAGAGATCAGATCTTCAAGTGACGAAGGAAGCTCCTGGGTAGTCAGTGCATCTTTAATTTTATCGGAGAGCCCCTGCCAGAAGGCGGCAACTAGAGCCTCAGTGTTCCACTGAAGTTCAGAGGCTAAGATCCTAAATTGAATGACGTACTGTCCTACTGTATGAGATCCTTGTCGCAGACGGAGGATGCTGGAAGCAGCGGAGGTCACACGACCTGGTTCATCGAACACACTTCGAAATGTAGCAATGAATTTGGCACTATCTTGCAATATTGGGTCGTTTCTTTCCCACAGAGGGGAGGCCCAAGCCAGGGCTTGTCCAGAAAACAAAGAGATAAGATAGGCCACTCTGGAACGATGGGTAGAAAAATTTTGAGGTTGGAGCTCAAAATGGACTGAACATTGGTTAAGGAAACCCCTACAAGTTTTGGGGTCCCCATCGTACTTTGACGGAGTAGGCAGGTGAAGCGTAGAAGCTGTAGACACCTGGGATGGCACTGGGGAAAAAGAGGAAAGCACAGGAGCCTCAGTAGTAGCTGTCACTGTCTGTCCAGATGTTCCTTGGGAGGTTAAGGATTGATAACACAGAAGTAACAGCTGTTGGCGGGCATCCTGTTGCTCTACACGGCTGACCAGATGCTGCAGCATCTCTTTGGCTGTAGGTTCCGTATCTGGGTCTGTCATGCCTGATCTTACTGTCACGGGCACTAGGAGTCTTTACCCAGGGATCACCAGGTGGTAGGCTTACCAGAGCAATGTAGATGGTAACAGGGTACTCTGGTAGCGGGGTGATCACGGAACAGGAAACAGCAGATGATGAGATGCTCAGGAAAGTCTATGACTAGCAGCACTGGTAATATGGAGGTAATAGTACACGAGGAACTGTAGGACAAGGACACGTGTAGGTAGTCAGTGGTCTGCGATAGCAAGTTGTACCACTGCTATAGTGAGGAGGAATGTCCAACAGAAACGAGGAGGTGATGAGAGTCAGCGGTCTGCAGATAGCAAGTTGTACCGCTGTCTGAGTGAAGGAATGGAATCCAAGTGGAGGTATCCGGGGAGTCAGTGGTCTGCGATAGCAAGTTGTACCACTGCTATGTGAGAGGATACTGGAACAGGTGATACCGGAAACAGGGATCAGTGGTCTGCTACTAGCAAGTTGTACCACTGAATATATATGTGAGGAGGTGCACGGGGAGAGACTGCAACACAGGATATACACAGGCACCTTATATACGATCCACAGTAACATGCACAATATATATATATATGACTGAACAGGTCTGCAAATATAGGAAGTCTCTTGAAACAGTCCAGCACAAGTTAACACAGTCAATGATGGCAATAGACTCAGCGTATAGCAGACTCCAGAGGAGAACCAACACAGTCCAGCAAGATATGCAATACACCAGCACAGTCAATGAGAAGTATGCATACCGTGGTTCAGAAGCAGGTAGTCAAATAGGAGTGCAGGGATACCTGAGCGGCAGGAGGCCGGCTGGATGAGAAGTCCCAGGATACCTGAGGCAGCGGTCAGTAGGTGCAGCGCACAGATAAGTAGACCAACAGGGACACGAATCCACAGGAATCAATAACACGTGGAACTGGACTCACGCAGAACCCAGGAGAGTGGAGATGATCCAGCAGAGGAGTAGTAGATGAAATATAAATCCAATGCAGACAGGAGGGTAGACCTGCGGGACACGTGAAGGCGTGGAGAGCGGATCAGCAGTAGATGGATGATAGCGCGGTCAGCAGCAGGAGGACTCTGCGGTACACGGAGGTAACCAGTAGCAACCAATAGTTGTCAATAGCGATGGCACACGGGATAGCAGAGCAGACCAGGAGCTGTTGATCACGGAGAGTAGCAAATGGCAATGAGAGCAGCAGTCTCGAGGAAACACAGAAGAGCTGAGAAGAGACTGCAGTGCACAGGAGCAGCGGATAGGAATCAGCTAACTTGTCACGATGATGAACACAGGCGAGTTGTAGGCTGGAGGCCGTAGTGCACGGAAGCAGCGGGTAGACATCAGCTAACAATCCCGATGATGAACACAGGCGAGTTGTAGGCTGGAGGCTGTAGTGCACGGAAGCAGCGGATAGACAACAGCTAACAGTCACGATAATGAACACAGGCGAGTTGCAGGCTGAAGGCTTGTAGTGCACGGAGGCAGCGGATAGGAATCAGCTCACTGACTTGATGAGGAACAGGTGAGTGGAAGTAAAGTAACGGTTGGAGTGCACAGAGGCAGCGGGTAGGAACCAGCAAACAGTCACAGTGAAATATAATAGCGATGAAGTGGATGAGAGGACTGAAGTGCACGGAGGCAGCGGATAGGAATCAGCAAACAGTCACAACAATAAGTAGTAGCGTTGAAGTGGTTTGGAAGACTGTAGTGCACGGAGGCAGCGGATAGGAATCAGCTAACAGTCACGATGATATAGTTGATGGTAGAAGTGGTATGGGGACCACAGTAGTAGAAGTGGTTTGGAAACCACAGAGGTAGAAGTGGTTTGGAAACCACAGGAATCAGCAGCGCTGAAAACACGAGGAATACAGGAACACCTTCAGAGACTCATAGGGAATGAGACTCCAAGATCAGGCAACGTGGTGTTGACCACAGGTGCTTAATATAGGGAGGTTGCCTGATCTGCCAATTGAGTTAAAGGGACATACACAGAAGTATAGGAAAGGGCTGCGCATGCGCAGACCCTCAGGATGGAGGACGGCCATGGTTCCTAAATGTCCGGGAAGAGGCACTCACGGTACGGTGAGTGACACACTAGTTCCGCAGCGCTGTACAGAGAACTCACTTACATCAGTCCCTGCCCCATTGGGGCTAACATACAACACACATAAAGACAGAGAGAGTCTAGGATCAATTTTGATAGCAGCAAATTAACCTTCTTGGTATGTTTTTGGAGTGTGGGTGGAAACCGGAGCACCCAGAGGAAACCCACGCAAACACGGGGAGAACATACAAACTCCTCACAGATAAGGCCATGGTCGGGAATTGAACTCATGACGCCAACTCAGCGCAAAAGTTATGTTGGGATTTGTTCCCCGTGGTGGTGGACGTACGGCGGTTTGCACCAGTCCACACGTGATAGTGTTTGTCAGCTTGAGAGCTGTTTCGCAGTGCCCTTTCTCCGCCACCATAGGTCTAGTTAAAATTAAAATCATAATAAAAGTTCTGGCAATTTTTAATAACTTATACAAGTCTCCGTGTGTTTATTTGCATGCAAAGGTTTAGAATTATAAGGTTGATGTAAGGTTTACGAAACATACACGGTGAGCCCTTTAAATTCACTTCCAGTAGTTGAAAAAGGCAAAACGTCACTAGAGGTGTGGTCTAGGCAAGTATCAGTCAAAAGGCAAAAGTTAGATCCCAAGTCAGTAGAATGTATCATGCTTGGATACTGTCAAAAAAAGCAAAGGTTATAGATTTTGGGACATAAACAAACGGCTCATAGAGTCAAGAGATGTAGTGTTTAATGAAAAGACACCTTCTAGCAAAATGGTGCAAAATCAACAACCATAACAAAGATATGTAACACTGGATGTACAGGCAGCGAAAAGCGTTCTGAACCTGAAAGTGTGATTACAGATAACCAATCAGAAAGCAGAGGTTCTGTGAGAAGTAACAGAGGTATTCCTACTAGAAGATATTGTGAGAAATTCGCCAATATAGTCTTCTGTGAACCACAGAATATCTAGGAAGCAAAATCAAGTAAATTGTTAGGCATGAGAAGTAAACAAGATCTGAAAACAGGGACTGTTACAATCGATCAACAGGCCTACATTGAGATAATACTTAAACAAATGGTATGTCTGATACAAAATAAGTACTCCTATAGACAAAATCTTAAAATGACAAAGGAAATGCCCCCAACAAGCAGCGAGGAGATGTAGTGTCCCCTACCAAAGCACTGTTGGAAGCTTGATGTATTCTAGAGTTGGAACTCACCCTGACATAACACATGCAGTAAGCTGTGTAAGTCAGTTTGCCATAAATCCTAGGAGATTACAATGGATTGCAATTAAAAAAAATCTTGAGATACCTGAAAGGCACAAGCTATTTAAAGCTGAAATTTACAAAATCTAACTCTAGAAATCAACTTTAGAGACTTTCTGTGATGCCAATTGGAGATCTGATGAGATTGCCCATCGTTCATACATGGCGAATCTATTTGTACTAGCAGGAGCAGCTGTCAATTTGGCAAGTAGAAACCAACCCACTGTTGCCCTATCCATCGCCGAGATGGAATACATGGCATTAACAGAAACGACAAAGGAAGCTTAATGGCTGAAAGAGACTTTAATCGAGTTAGGTCTTCTTTGCCACGATGAGACTATCAACATCAGTGTGAGTCATGTGGCAAGCAAGAATAATGCCGCTGACATGTTAACGAAAGGACTGGCATCACACTTGTTAAACATATTCTTGTCGAGATGTGGACTGAAATGCATGCATAATTAATGTTGATATATCTCATTTGTTAATATGTTTTTGTTTGACTAATCCATTTTCTTATTACAAGAAAGAGACTTTATCACAAGATGTGTTTGGTAAAGTATATATATGTATATATATATCTTTTCTTGTAACAGGAGGCATCACTAAGTGAGGCAGGGGGGTGTTAATATGGAGTGCTACGCTCTGTCCCCTATCTTGGCAGTGATGTCCCCTGTGATTTAGT
This sequence comes from Mixophyes fleayi, assembly GCF_038048845.1. NCBI lineage: Eukaryota > Metazoa > Chordata > Amphibia > Anura > Limnodynastidae > Mixophyes > Mixophyes fleayi. Next base: position 211,537,526 of record NC_134405.1, read on the forward strand.
GAAGACAGCAGGGCGGGCAGCCTCCAGCCATCCGCATTGTTCTACTGAGCATGTACAGAGAAGAAGTTCGGCTCTCATCAAGGTTCTTCCAGTGACAGTTGAACTGCAAAGAAGTGATAACTAGAGCTGCATCCTTTTTGTGTTCTCTTACATAAAGATATATAAGTGACCGGAGGAACAAAAAAATATATAAGCAACCTGTTCTCTGACATTGCCCACAATATAAGCTTACTATCATCTGCATATATGAATGTACTATAATAGTGATAAGTACATTAATTGCATAAGCTTTCCATACTGCCTGTCTATTGTAGTCCGTATCAAGGCTGGAGAGTCCCATTTTGAGGTAACTGTCCCACTATCCCTATATCCTGGCACCATGTCCCAATTTGGACTGGGACCAATATTGGAAGGTATGTGCATTACACATGCACTGAAAAAGTATTTTTGTTATGTCATGTCAAAGTTATAGTGAGCATGATGTTTTTGATTTACAATCTAATTAAAAATTATTACACGATAATGTTTGTGCCTCAGTTGTATACAGAAATGCCATTGGTCATTTGGAATCAATAAAAAAGTGTGTTGACTCCCCAAGCGAAAAGGATATATTAAGCAGGTAACATAAACTATAACCTCAAGGCGTGCACTTTCTAGGCACATGTGAGACTTGTAGATCCATAAACATTCTATAGATTATTGAGTATGAAGAGATGAGACAGGATTATGCATGCAGTTGCATAGATGTGGATGTGCACAAATTGGTTGTTGTGGGCCAGAGTTAAAAGACAACATTTAGTAGACTGGGAAGAGACAGTATTAAAAGATGACCAAGGGAACAGCTAAACATAAAAAACTACATTATATAAAACAAACCTGTAAATAATAAACAAAACTGTACTTATATTCTTATTAACATAAATTCAAATGTTAAATACATGGACACCAAAAGAATGCTCTAATTATGCCTGTCATTTATTTATCAACACAGTTTTGTATATGCTTCATATATGTCCCCAATAACAGATTTATACAGTTATAATATAATGCAAACTTGTTAGTTTCTAACAATGTGTACAGTACGTGTTCCTTGTTTAACACTGCCCAATAGCATATGCTAAAATCACAAATGAATCAAACAATAAATTAATACTTGAAAATTTAAAGTTTTAATGCATCCAGTCTTTTCAGATACTTGACATTGTGGAGAGCTTATACTGTGATTTCATAAACTTAAATTTATAAATAGTAGATGTCAAAACTTGTACATGCTTCCGAGCAGCCAACAACATCCATCTCAACAACCCTACACCTCTCCCTCATTTACAACCCTATTAAACCTTGGTAACACCAATTCATATATCTTCTTTGTGGACATCAAGGTACTCCATGCAGTGGTGTTTTCAATCAGTGCCACTCTGGGATTAGCAATAATATTGGCAGAAGGTCTTAACACAAGAGCATTGGAGGAATTAAAATTCTTATAATTTCCCCAAAACAAAAATCTTACACTTCTAAAACTAGAGACATCTAGAAACCATTTCAGTCATGCCAATGGTACAGACAGTTACAGATTAACACTACCATTGGGCTCAAGCGATTGGCTCCCATATATAATTCTCATAATATTTGTTCTGAAAAATGCGTGAGTTCGATTTCTCATTATAACACTCAAGAGCCTTAGTCCATGTATTAATATACACAGTAAGTCACATGCTATAAACTACAAAAATATCTCCACCGGTTCATTGGAAATGACAATAGACCCCTCACACCAATGTCACCTTATGTCTTTTAGTCATAATTAATTACAGGAAGGTGTTGGCTTGATTTAAATTCTGGGCCTTAGCTTAACAACTTAAATACACATATTGGACTGGGTTCAGGTCCAGACTAACTGACTGAGTTTAAGTTAACGACCATTACTGCAGCCCACTCCCTAAACCTATGAAGATCGGTAACATAGTTCCATTTTCCGTCGGTGCATCAGTTACTGTTAGCAATCTGCTTGTGGCTGTGAATAAAGCTTAAATACTAGTCCTTTGACCTGACCAATGTTTAAAAATGTACACAATCTACAGCAACAAAAATGTATTCCAGTAGATGGACATATTCCAGGCAGATTTGCAATCAGCATTTCATCAAAATCCCAGACAAAACAGTAAGTTTATTACATCAGGTCAGTAAAAGGTCACGTTTAAAGGATATCCAAGCTAAGAATACATGAGTCACTCATTGGCTGAGTTCTTTTGATTCAATGAGCAGATGTTCAACTAAGAGACATTGTTTTAGAATTCACAGCCATCTTCCCGGTGAACAAAAATATTGCCTAAATGTTAGTGAATTTTCTGGCTGCTCAGTGTTCATTGTATCACCATAGCTTATAGTGTCTTTACAAATCAAAGCTTTCAATAAAAGTCCATGTGTGTATATTGTAGACAGTCAGCATGGGATTATAGTGTGCACACCCTACAGCTAAATTCAGTAACAAGGGCTGAAAGAAATCTATTTTATGTAGAACACTCAAATACATTCAATATATATATATATATATATATATATATATATATATATATATATATATATATATATATATCGTTTATTTGTTTTGAAAATTAAAGGGAAAACATGCTTCAGTTGGATTTTGGGTCCTTTGGTAACTTTAATGGATAGTCTAAGCAGTCTGACATAAAAAAAAACATTGGCCACATCTTTTCAGTTAGCTTTGTGAACACCTGTGAGAACAGTCTTGGCGTAAATTAATTATAAAAAATGATTACCTTGATTTTGGTGGCATAATAATGGATGTTACTGTTACTGCTGTACGTAAAACTGGGCATTACTACTACTGGTGCTATTTTATGACACATTACTAATAATTGATGGCTTACTACTGGGCGTTACTGTTACAGATGGTAATATTATAATTATCAACCTCAGAGGCAGAAGTAGTGACCTGTGGGCCCTGGTGCAGGGAAGCAGGGAGGAGAGAACCGGGCCCACAGCTCGCTAGTTCCCTGTGCAGCGGGCCCCGTTATCTCCTTGTGTCCCGGTGCACTGCACCTGCTGCGCCAATGGTAGTTCCGCCACTGATCAACCTATCACTCTACATTACTGCTGTAATAATGCTGCAAAAATTTAACTGGTGGCTTATTACATGATTTATTGTTGCTGCTGGTATTACACTGGTTATATTATTTGGTATTCCAGTACAGATAGGCATATTGCTAAGAAATGAAGGGGTTACATCAGTTACTATAACAGCAGCTGTGGCTGCCTAATAACTTTGGAATACACACAGGGGGACTAATGATGACATGAGAAGATCAGCTTAACAGTGGTTCTGTGACCAAGAACTCTTAGGAACGTAAAACTGACCTGGGCTAAAGGAACGATCAGATATAGCTCCTGTACACACTGTCTGACAAGGTCAATCAGCAGAATACTGTTAATGGTGATACACAAGCACCCCAGAGAAGATCCTTAGTGCTGGTGGTCCTTAGTACCAGTACTAAGTACCTATGAACCACAGAGGAGAGCCCCAATCTATTGCACATTAAATATTAATAAAATGAAAAATATATTACTGATATTTATTTTTTAACTGGCTCATGACCGGATACAGAAATTTTTCAAACAAGAGGTTCTACATGTCTGACTTTGAGCTACTTCAGAAAAAATGGTGGGGATGCAATTTGTTTCCAGGCCTTGGCAATTGTGCATTTAGTTACTGAAAGCATATGTTGGATTAATTTACTGGAGGGTCTGTCAGTGGTTTGGCGAGATACCAGAGGAGAAAATTACATGGGTCTTTAAGTATAATCTGATATACTATATTACTGAGTACTTTGACTCAAAAGAGACAATTCGTGGGCAGGTGTACCATATGTGGAGAAATGCTCTCCAGTGGCCACAAATCCTCCAGTAAAGTGCATTAGAGGAGTTTGTGCAATTATTCCTACAGTAGATCTTATAGGTTTTATTCTTTGAGTGTAGTTATGGATCTGTGTGCGAAACCCTACCTAGGTGGGGGGTAGGGAGGTAGTTCTCTTTCCCATACAGGTTCATGATGGTACTGTGGAGAAAATAAAGAATCAGTCTTTTGCCCCTTGTTTGTACAGATGTAGGAGCATGGCTTCCGATTTGAAATAGTAGCTGTAGATTCAACTGTAACCTTCTATGTTCTTGTACTGGGAAGGGAGATTCTAGCCTGTGGTCAGAGGGTCAGACCTCCAAACACTTTCCCAGTTTTTCCCTCAAAATTTTGACAACTGGATCACAATTCTGTCCTCAGATCCACCTCTGGAATTTTACCAGGGAGGAAGGCATGCATTTGGCATTGGCATCAACCTCTCTGCCATCATTTAGATAATCAATAAGAGGTGACACTTTAAAAATATATATGGCAGGCTACATATTAAAGTGTATTGCTCTAGATAAAACAAATGATCTAGAGGATGAAAGCCTTGCAAACACAGAACTAGTTTCTAGACCAGGTCAGATTCCAGGGTAGAATGTGAAATCAACAGCCAAGAAATTTTCACTGGCAACAAAAATGCTTTGCATAACAAAATCACTTTTCTAGGAAACTACATTTTCAAGGTCTGAGATAAGATAATTAGAAAGCATTTTTTTCTGCTCAGTTTACTTTTTTAAACTGAACATTGTGCAGTGTCACTGTATAATATGTCACTTCATGACAAGCAAGTTTTAACTTCTTGTGTTATGATTAATTTAAGCCATAAATGAGGTTAATTATTTTAGGAGAAAAACGGAAAAGTTTAATTTAATGAACAGGATGGTGCTAGAATAGTAGGACATTGACGTGACATTTACATGTTTGCACAGTGCATCTCCTCAGTTGTTTTTACTTCTCAGCTTATTTTTAGCTTGCAGACGTCTTCCGAGTGCAGAGAGTCAGTGTGCACTTTCATATGAGCAGGTGCACTGGAGCAAAGACATTTGTGGTGCGCATCCAATCCCTTTTATATACAATATACAATCATTTATATTGTTATACAAATTGGGCCTGATGCAAAGTTGGTTGCAAATTAAATGTAATTTATGCTCAAAAAAGGCACAGGTAAAAATGCTGCCAGCCTCACACCAAGGACACTTGCGTCCATGCTTTTATCCATATGTTGTATGTGCAGCAAATGCATTCTCTATTAGGCATTAATAAAATCTTAAAAAAACCTCTAGTACAGCTGAAATAACTTCCTTTCTTTTGTATGGACAAAATTTTTCATTCATAAAAGCATAATATATGCCAAAGGGATGAAGAAAGCACCAATTAGCATCAGAGGTGCACTCGCAAGCAGCCTGTCATCATCATCTGCTATTGCACTTGCCCCTAATCATATGCAAATAAATACAGCTTGCTCAGGCATATATGCGTATTTTTCCCAGTCTGCATCCGTTCACAATTGCGGAAACACTGTACTCATTATAAAGTCCCTTCCCTTCCCTCCACCTCTCCAGGTGCAGGCTGACATAAGTGGCAAAATCATGCAAACCTGCATGAGCACATACAGTATGCATGTACTTTCTAGGCATGTGCAGAGGGATAGTACTCACTCTGCATCAACTCCATAATATCAACAAACAAGGGAATTGCTAAGGAAACTAACTCTAATGAACAATGCAGACTGTATTTTTGAAGGGTCCTGTATTTTATCATTACAATAATGTTTATGTAATCCCTGTTTGCATTGATGTGTTGCAGTACTGTGTCCTCTATGACATCTTCCTAGTGATACCCTTAGGTGGACCACTCTGCTGTAACTTCGGCTCTCTCATCCAAGGGATACTGAGATAATATGGACAAGCAGAAGTCCCTGCACTCGCAGGTGTGATATAGATGAGATATAGGTGAGGCAGGTGAAGCAGTGGACAGACACAAATGGTGGAAATAATGGTCTTATGATGGTGAATATATTGTCCAGCATTTATTTACAAGGTAACTTCATACAGACACTGGATTAACACAATAGGTGTGGTTTAAAGTTGACTGTAAAAAATGCCCATTTATGTATCCACAAATATGCACCTACACCCTTAAGGCATGAGTCATTAAGGAGCATATCTGCCTTATTTTTTGCGTATCATCTGCACATTATTTCTGCACATGCCCAGAACAGGACAATGCGCCAAGGAACACAGCCAGGTCCAAGTCATCTTAGAGCGCAAATGACACTTACTACACTCTATGATTTCATGGTGGGAACGGGGTGTGGAAGGGGCGGATACAGGTAGGCAATGTACAGTAAGGGTGTTCCCGGGTGCAGCAACGTCCAAGTCAGGTTCAAGTGCACTCAGAAGTAGGGGTGTGCACTGGGCACTTTTAGTGTTTTGGGTTCTGATTAGCTTGAGGTTTTGGGTTCTGATTTGTTTTGCCAAAACACCTGACGAAAGGTTTTGGTTCTGATTTAGGGTTTTGGGTTCTGATTTATTTTTAAAAAAGCATAAAAAGCACTAAAATCCTGTTTTTTGGTTTTTTTACACTCCTACGCTATTATTAACCTCAATAACATTCAATAACAATCATTTCCACTAATTTCCAGTCTATTCTGAACACCTCACACCTCACAATATTGTTTTTAGTCCAAAACGTTTCACCGAGGTGGCTTTTTGGACTGCGTAGTGGAGTGGCCCCGGTACCCAATTTGGTACCAGGGCCACAATACCTCCTCCAACTGGTCTCAATTCCACTGCACATATGGCTGCTCCTCCATCCTCTGCAGCATATAGAGGGTGGAGTTCTAGCGTGTCAATACCTCTTGTTTTCGATCATGACAGTGCATTTTAATTATTTTTGGATTTGGCCCCAACACTTAATGTAGTTTAATATCTGATACGCAACTATCTGGACTGCGTAGTGGAGTGGCCCCGGTACGCAATTTGGTACCGGGGCCACAATATATCACCCTCAACTGGTCTGAATTCCACTGCACAGATAAAAACAAAGAACATAGTAATAGAACTGGCAGTTCCTATTTTTTGGAACTACACAAACAATGACCGTAGTAATAGAACTGGCAGTTCCTATTTTTTGGAACTACACAAACAATGACCGTAGTAATAGAACTGGCAGTTCCTATTTTTTGGAACTACACAAACAATGACCGTAGTAATAGAACTGGCAGTTCCTATTTTTTGGAACTACACAAACAATGACCGTAGTAATAGAACTGGCAGTTCCTATTTTTTGGAACTACACAAACAATGACCGTAGTAATAGAACTGGCAGTTCCTATTTTTTGGAACTACACAAACAATGACCGAAGTATTAGAACTGGCAGTTCCTATTTTTTGGAACTACACAAACAATGACCGTAGTAATAGAACTGGCAGTTCCTATTTTTTGGAACTGCACAAACAATGACCGTAGTAATAGAACTGGCAGTTCCTATTTTTTGGAACTACACAAACAATGACCGTAGTAATAGAACTGGCAGTTCCTATTTTTTGGAACTACAGAAACAATGACCGTAGTAATAGAACTGGCAGTTCCTATTTTTTGGAACTACACAAACAATGACCGTAGTAATAGAACTGGCAGTTCCTATTTTTTGGAACTACACAAACAACGACCGTAGTAATAGAACTGGCAGTTCCTATTTTTTGGAACTACACAAACAATGACCGTAGTAATAGAACTGGCAGTTCCTATTTTTTGGAACTACACAAACAATGACCGTAGTAATAGAACTGGCTGTTCCTATTTTTTGGGAATTACAGAAACAATGAACATAGTAATAGAAATGGCAGGTCCTCATTTTTTGGACTGCAAGAATATATTGCTCTATAATATTTTTTATACTTTTTCAATTATTTTTTTATATTTTTTTAATATTTTTTTTTAATATTTTTTAGAGATTTTTATTATTTTTTTTTAAAAGATTTTTGGCTGCTTAACAAATTGCTATGGACTTATCAGAAACAAATACAGGACAAAAGCACCACTGGACTCAGCAGCACAGACACTGGCCAAAGCACCACTGGAATCAGCAGGACAGAGCACTGGAAAAAGTACTAATGCACCCAGCAGGACAAAGCACCACTTGACTAAATAAATCAGCAGGACAGAGCACTGGACAAAGTATTAATGCACTCAGCAGGACAAAGCACCACTTTAGTAAAGTTATCAGCAGGACAGAGCACATCAACCTCCCTCTTTACTAACCACAGGGAGAATGAAGAAGGCGGCCGCGAGCGGGGCATTTATGAGATCCGAGTCTCGCGAGATCCGACGCGAGACTTGGATGTCATAGCCTCGGTTTGGCTTCATTTGGCGCCCGGAAGTTCCCGAACAGTGCTCGGATCCCGTCGGATCCGCACTGTTCGGGTGGGCTCGGATTAGCGAAATCCGAGCCCGCTCATCTCTACTCAGAAGTAAGCTGGTTTTCTGCCATATCTCTTGCTCTATCTACAGGTCTAGTCTAAGTCCTGAATACTAGTGATGACGGCTGAGAATGCATGCTAAAACATGTGTTTGCAATCAGGAGCAACTGTAAAAATGTGTGTTATGTACAGTACACATTAAAAACAGCCTAACAATTGTTTTTCATGAAAAAAATTAAAATTAATAATACTAAAAAATGTTTTGAATTTACATGTTTTCTCATTAATGCCTATATTATTAACAAGTAACAATATTTCAATAGTTTTTTTTCCTGTGCAATCTTTAGTGAGTTTATATTCTACATCGGTATTATACGTATCCTGCAGTGTCTTGTCTGTTAGAGTAGAGCAGACCTATACCCGTAGCCATCACCACACATATCTTCACATCCGCTCCTTGATGACTTCAGGTGTTTGGATACTGGACTTACGGCATTTTAAAGCGAACGTACGTTGTACTCAGTATGCGTGCCCTAATGACTTAGGTCCTAAGTTTTTACGGTCTGTATTTTAAGTTACACATATCTAAAAATATGTGTAACCTTAAAGCTAGCGTATGAATTAGGGATGTGCACCGGCGACTTTTGAGGTCTCATGTTTTGTGTTTTGGATCCGGATTTTCGCGATGTTTTGGGTTCGGATTTGTTTCGCAAAACACCTGCCGAATGGTTTTGGTTCGGATTTAAGGTTTTGGATTCAGATTTTTTATGAAAAAAAACTAAAAAGTGTAAAAATCAAGTTTTTGGTCTTATTTTCACTCCTACGCTATTATTAACCTCAATAACATTCAATAACAAGCATTTCCACTAATTTAAAGGCTATTCTGAACACCTAACACCTCACAATATTTTTTTTTTTTTAGTACAAAACGTTGCAACGAGGTATCTTTCTGGACTGCGTAGAGGAGTGTTCCCCACAATATAATTAAAAACCCATCAACTGGTCTGCATTACACCCAAAAAATAGTATCTGGACTGCGTAGAGTAGTGGGCACTGGGCACCACAATAAAATATATAGAAAACCTTCAACAGGTCTGACTTACACCCAAAAATAGTATCTGGACTGCGTAGAGGACTGGCCACTGGCCACCACAATATAATATAAAGAAAACCTTCAACAGGTCTGCATTACACCCAAAAATAGTATCTGGACTGCGTGGAGTACTGGCCACTGGCCACCACAATATAATATATAGAAAACCTTCAACAGGTCTGCATTACACCTAAAAATAGTATATGGACTGCGTAGATTAGTGGGCACTGGGCACCACAATAAAAAATATATACAAAACCTTCAACAGGTCTGAATTACACCCAAAAATAGTATCTGGACTGTGTAGAGTAGTGGGCACTGGGCACCACAATAAAATATATAGAAAACCTTCAACAGGTCTGCATTACACCCAAAAATAGTATCTGGACTGCGTAGAGTAGTGGGCACTGGGCACCACAATAAAAAATATATAGAAAACCTTCAACAGGTCTGAATTACACCCAAAAATAGTATCTGGACTGCGTAGAGGACTGGCCACTTGCCACCACAATAAAATATATAAAAAACCTTCAACAGGTCTGCATTACACTGCACATACGGCTGCTCCTCCATCCTCTCCATCATATACATGTTGGAGTTTCAGCGTGTGAAAACCTCTTGTTTTTGATAATGTCAGTGCATTTTGAATATTTTTCAATTTGCCCCACAACACTGAATGTACTTTATCTATGATACGCATCTATCTTTCTTGACTGCGTAGTGTGGTGGCCCCGGTACACAATTTGGTACCGAGGCCACAATATAATTAAAAAACCCTCCACGGGTCAGAATTCCACCAAAAAAGGGTATGGACTGCGTAGTGTGGTGTGCCCGGAACACAATTTTTTACAGCGCCAACAATATAATTTAAAAATTGGGCATCAACTGTCACCGTTGTTTAATATCTGATACACCTAAATATGGACTGCACAGTGGAGTGGCCCCGGTAGTAAATTTGGTGTCGGGGCCACAATACCTCCTCCAACTTCCAAGTGTAGTGTTTATAAAGACAGACAGCGTTGAAGTGTTATTTGTTGACTTTCTTAACCCTAAAATTGTCCCTGTTGCAAATATTCGTGCAATGGAGAGTTACTTTTTCATTGAAAGACTCAAGCTTTCAAGTGTAGTGTTTATAAAATATAAACAACAATACAGTAGTTTTAGAGCACGTCAATACCTCTTGTTTTAAATTATGACAGGGCATTTTACTTTTGGTTTAATTTCTTGAATTTGTTTAAATTTGGTTTTACTTTTTGAACATGGCAAACGACTGTTGATTGGTCATATAATGCAAAAAAAAAAGTTCCAAGATGGAATTGTCCTTGGGCCCTCACACCCACCCTTATGTTGTTGAAATAGGACATGCACACTTTAACAAACCAAGCATTTCAGCGACAGGGCCTACCAAACAACTTTGGCTGAAATGATTGGTTTGTTTGGGCCCCCACACCAAAAAAGCTATTCATCTCTCCCTGTACAGACTAAACAGGCTCTACTGAGGCAAGATGTCGTCCTCATCCTCAACCTCTGATTCCTCTCCCCCTACAGTGTGTACTTCCTCCTCATCACACATTATCAATTCGTCCCCGCTGGACTCCACAACCACAGGTCCCTCTGTACTATCTGGAGGGCAGTGCTGTACTTCATTGAGGAATTGATTATTCATTTTTATAAACATCATTTTTTCAACGTTATGAGGAAGCAACCTCCTTCGCAGCTCACTGACCAGGTTCCCCGCTGCACTAAAAACTCTTTCCGAGTACACACTGGAGGGGGGACAACTCAGGTAAAATAGAGCCAGTTTGTACAGGGTCTTCCAAACTGCCTTTTTTTCCTGCCAGTAACAATATGGACTCTCTGACATGTCTACTTGGATGGTGTCAGCAAAGTAATCCTCCACAATTTTTTCAATTCTGACAGCATCCAGTGCAGCGAGAGTAGACATGTCTGCAATGGTTGGCAGGTCCTTCAGTCCGGACCAGATGTTATCAGCATCCCCGCCAGCGCCTCTTTTAGGAAAACTGAGCTTTTTCCTCGCAGCCATAGATGTGGAAGAAAATGAGGGTGGAGCTGTTGGCATGTCACGGTTCTCTTCAGAGGACAATCTCCTGACCAGAAGGTCTTTGCACCGCTGTAGACTTGTGTCCGCCGGAAACAGAGACACAACATACGCTTTAAACCGAGGATCGAGCACGGTGGCCAGAATGTATTCCTCTGACTTTAAAAGAGTGACCACCCTCGGATCCTGGCAAAGCGTACGAAGGGCTACATCCACAAGAGCTACATGCTTGGTGTAATCGCAATGGCTTACCAGCTCCTCCCTCACTTTCTCCAGCTGCTTCTGCAACAGCCTGATCAGGGGAATCACCTGACTCAAGCTGGCAGTGTCGGAACTGACTTCTCGTGTGGCAAGTTCAAATGGCTGCAGAACCTTGCACAACACGGAAATCAGTCTCCACTGCGCTTGACTCAGGCGCATCCCCACTCCTTTGCCTATGTCGTAGGTGGCTGTGTAGGCCTGAATGGCCTTTTGCTGCTCCTCCATCCTCTGCAGCATATAGAGGGTGGAGTTCCAGCGCGTCACAACCTCTTGTTTGAGGTGATGGCAGGGCAGGTTCATGCTTTTTTGATGTGCCTCTAGTCTGCGGTAGGCACTGGCTGAATGCCGAAAGTGTCCAGCAATTTTGCGCGCCACCGCAAGCATCTCCTGCACACCCCTGTCACTCTTGAGGTAATGCTGCACCACCAAATTAATGGTGTGGGCAAAACATGGGACGTGCTGGAAATTGCCCATATTTAATGCCCGCACAATGTTACTGGCATTGTCTGACACCACAAATCCCCATGAGAGTCTAAGTGGGGTAAGCCACTGGGAGATAATTTCCCTCAGTTTCTCTAATATGTTGTCAGCGTTGTGCCTCTTATTAAAGCCTGTAATACACAATGTTGCCTGCCTTTGCACTAGCAGCCATTTTGTAGATGCTGCTACTGATGCAGCTGTTGCTGTTGCTGCGGAAGGGGATGCATCTACCCAGTGGGCTGTCACAGTCATATAGTCCTTCGTTTGCCCAGAACCACTTGTCCACATGTCCGTGGTTAAGTGGACAGTGGGTACAACCGCATTTTTTAGAGCACTGAGGACACTTGATCGTACTTCTCTGTACATTTTTGGTATCGCCTGCCTAGTGAAGTGGAATCTCGACGGGATTTGGTACCGGGGACACAATACCTCCATCAACCCTCTAAATCCCACTCCACTGATGGCGGACACCGGGCGCACGTCTAACACCAACATTGCAGTTAAAGCCGCAGTTATACGCTTTGCAATAGGGTGACTACTATCGTATTTTGTGGTCATGGCAAACGACTGTTGGACGGTCAATTGTTTTGTGAAAGACTTAGCGGTCTTACGACTTCCCCTCTGGGAAGATGACTGACTAACAGCAGCAACAGCAGCAGTGGCAGTAGTAGGCGTACCGCTGCAGGATTCCTCGGATGAATCCCGTATTGAGGAGGACTCAGTCTGGCTGCTGACTTGGGCTGCAGGACTGAATTTGATGGAGATCGTGGAGGAAGTTGACGAGGAGGGTGTTGCTGGTGTGTATCCAACTGGACCACGGGATTTAGGTGTCCCTGTCCTGATGAGGGTCCTAACCCCAGTTCCTGAACTAACCACTGAACTATGAAGGTTATTCAGGTGACGTATAAGGTAGGATGTTCCTAGGTGGGCAAGATCCTTACCCCTGCTTATTTGAGCTTTACATAAGCTACATATGGCCATACATTGGTTGTCTGGATTTGGATAAAAATAACTCCAGACCGAAGAGGTGCATTTTTTGGTCTTCTGACCAGGCATGGCGATGGGCTTTTTCATCCCATGGACATCAGCTGTTTCCCCCCCTGGTGCCTCATTTACAATAACCACATCACCATCCTCATCATCAAGTTCCTCCACAGCGCCAGCTACATCATCAATAGGCTCCTCCCGAGCCACCTCTTCCCGTACAGTGATGGGAAGGTCAGGCTTGACAACCACCAACACCCTTGGACTCGCCTTGGGGATTTGTGATAATTTCTCTTTAGAAGGCAGAGTTGTTTGCTGTTTTGTTGCTGACAGCATAACTCTCTTCAATTTTTTGTAGGGGGGGGGAGGAGGAGGAGGGCTAAGATCCGTGGGTGAAGCTGAACCACTAGTCATGAACACGGGCTAGGGCCTAAGCCGTTCCTTGCCACTCCGTGTCGTAAATGGCATATTGGCAACTTTACGTTTCTCCGCAGATGATTTTAAGTTTCTCTTTTTGCTACTTTTTTTTAACTTGGGCTTTTTGGATTTTACATGCCCTGTACTACGAGATTGGGCATCGGGCTTGGAAGACGACGTTGATGGCATTTCATCGTCTATGTCATGACTAGTGGCAGCAGCTTCAGCATTAGGAGGAAGTGGGTCTTGATCTTGATCTTTCCCTACTTTATCCTCCAAATTTTTGGTCTCCATTATATGTAACACAAGATACTGCAGAATGTGTGAACTTGGTAAGATTGCAGTACCAATGGACTTATACTATTGGATTGGTTTTGCAAATTTGGTTATAATTATTTTTTTTTAAAATATTTTAGTTTAATTTTTTTTATAACTTTTTTTTTATTTTTTAAAAACTTGGGAATAATGGGGAAATAACTATGCCCTTAGAAGCACAGAGCACATGACACAGCACCACTGGACTGAACAGGACACAGCACAGGACCCAGCAGCACTAATGAACTCAGCAGGACAGAGCACAGGACACAGCACCACTGGACTGATACTGCAGAATGTGTGAACTTTGTAATATTGCAGTACCACTGGACTTTTACTGCTGAATGTGTGAACTTGGTAATATTGCAGTACCAATGGGCTTATACTGCAGGATTGGTTGTGCAAATTTTGTTGTAATTGAAAAAAAAATTAAATTAGTTTTTTGTTTTTTTTCAAGTAACTTTTTTTTATTTTTTTATACACTTGGGAATATTGGGGAAATAACTATGCCCTTAGAAGCACAGAGCACAGGACACAGCACCACTGGACTGAACAGGACACAGCACAGGACCCAGCAACACCACTGACCTCAGAAGGACAGAGCACAGGACACAGCACCACTGGACTGAGCACAGCACAGCACAGCACAGCACAGCACAGCACAGCACAGAACTGAACAGCACGAGATATAGCAGGACAGAGGACCACCTAACACACCCTCCCTCTACCCTGATCAATGCCCGAGTGAAGATGGCGGCGACTAGCGGGGAATTTATAGGATCCGAGTATCGCGAGATCCGACAACGGGATTATGAGTCAGAGCCTCAGTTTCAGATTTGAATTTGGCGCCAATACCCGGATCTGTCTCGGATCCGACTCGGATCGGCAACGTTCGGGTGGGCTCGGATTTCAGAAATACGAGTGCGCTCATCTCTAGTATGAATGCATGCTGAGCAAATGAACAGCAATCCTTCTCCTCTTCCCCCACTAATAATCTTGCCTTATGTAGGTGGTGAGTTTATGCATGCTAAGGAATGTATATCAAAGATACATTTAACCCAAAATAAAATGTGTCATAAAGTGGCATGCTTAACTTGTGTCTGCACACTACTACTGTACTCCACTTGCAAGTGATGCCCCTGATATGCTTCTTCAAAAGCAAGGGGCCGCATATGTCAGATATGCAGCTCAAAATACTGGCACAAATGCCCCAATCTCTCTTCATGGTAGCCTCTCTCAACTGTTAAGTACAGTCTATATATGTATGTAATGTCTTTCATGGCAAGTTTCTCAAGTTTAACTGAATGATCCTTTTTACTAAGATGTCAATTTCTCTCTTTTAAATCTCATACAGTTGTCTCATAATGTACCCCCATTCTCCCAATAGTCAAGTTAATCTGCACTCTGTGTTTCTCCCAATATCTATACATGCTCCGCCATGACACTCTCGCTAGTTACCTTTTTCTTGAGCTACTCTCTCATTCCTCTATCTAACTTGATTCCTTGTACTCCTCTATTTCCTGGAAGTTCACTTACCTACAATTATTATAGACTTATAAAGCACCGACCTCTCCCACCACGCTGTGCAAGTAAGCAGTTCATATATGCAGAAAAAGCTTGAGAATGCTTTGCTGTCTGCATGCTAGGCACGCGATAGGCAATATAAGCGTCATGAAATCAAATATATTGTATAATATATTATATAAATACAATGTCCAAATGACACAGTTAATTTGAAATGAAGCCACTATAAATATTCCACTAATAATTAGTATCCATTCACAAAACATAGAACAGTACATAGTTGACTAAATATATAGAGACAGATTGTGCACTAACGTAATCTGGAGCATAAAATCCACCAAATTTATGCAACATAAGAGGAGCATTGGTATGAGTGTTAACAAAGGATTCCCACTGTACTCACAGGGGATTAATACTCTCAAAATTTGCAGAATGTGTTTGGGAAATCCCTTGTTACAAATGAACAAGCTGTTTGATATCCTCCTGAATTAGACATGCCTCTCACAGGATCTAGACTGAAATACTGCATGTAATCCCTCTCCTCCCTTTGATGCAAATACCTGATAGCTTGCCAAATTCAGGATATGCATCATTAAATGCATTCTTCCAAGTCCAAGTCCACAGTGGTCAAAGACACAAGACCATTTTTGTTTTACATTTCTTCATATTCAGAGTGTAAAACATTTACAGCCTGGAATGGTGGTGTTTGACTTTCCAAGATGTGGAGTGAACATGCTACCAGTGTACATGGAACCATTGTCCTCCTGCACAATGCAGCACTGACTGGTTGTAGTAAACCTACATGGGATCTCCATGATTGGTGGATTAATTTAACATTCTTTTAGGATTAGGGCTGACATGATGGGCTTTTTATTTCTATTGTTTATAGTTAATATATCTGATTGTCTCTAACTGGGAGTTTAATTTGTTTAAGCATATTTGACCATAGCTATATCTGTTTAAGCTACAGTGTGGATACTGGAGGATTCTTTTTATTTATAGTAGAGCACATTGCGCTGATGACTGCAGAGAAGGCAGATCATTGGAGCTTCATTAGCCAGAGCAGCATGCAGAAAATGTGTTTGTTGCAGGCTATTCCTGAATGCTTCATTTGCCAGGCCTGAGCTTTAGCCCCTTAGTCCTTGTTATCATTGTGGGAACTAACAACATTGGTTTAGTTAGGAATGTCAATAGCATACAGACAATAAAACATGTTCTAGCTCCATGGTGTGCTTTATTTATAAAATGGAATTTATTTTGCAAGAAATGGGTCAACATTACAGGAGTGTTGGGGATGACATAAACATTGACAGATGGAAGACAAAACTGAATTGGAGTAGTAGGAAGGCTGTGCCTCTTTAGCTTTTCTAGGTTGCTATGCTAACAATAAAAGGAACCAATATGGTTAATATTGGGTTACATTCAGATATTCAGGATTTTGCCTTCCTACGTCCTGTGTCATTTTTATCATAGTATTCTCTAGTCTTTGCTTAATGAAAATACAGTGCATTTTGACTTTAGAGTCTTTGGACCTGATTTAGAGTTGGACATAAGTACAACTCCTGGCCGCAAAAAAACTGCTTTGTATTACTGTGCATGTGCAGTAATTCAAAGTGTAATTTGGAGTGAAGCCCCCTACAATTTAAGAGGCAGATCCAGGTATGTAAGTGCAGTTTTTTTGTTACAGTAAGGGTGTGCACATATAAGTGTGGCACACCCCCTGGAGATGGAATAGAATAGGCTGCTCCTCCAGATGCATCTGTCAGTGGATTCCTCAGCCCGGTCAGCAAAAATATACTGAAAAGTACTGGTACACTTCCTGATCCTGCTTAGTGGTAGGGTTTGGGGTAAGGTGTAAAAGATATAGTCCCATAAAAGAGTGTGAAACTGCAAGTCCCAGTAAGCCCGACATCAATTAACTGCTTGGGTATGCTGAACTTTGCAGAACTACAAGTGCCAACATGCTCATTATTTGCCAGTGGCTGCCAGACCATGCTCAGTAAATATGTATTTTCACGCAAACATTGAATCTGAGGCATTTCGAGATGCGTCAAGCTCAAACAAAGTAGGATTTGCAGGCGTACGTCAGACGTAATGTGTATACTTATTGCCCATAATACCATAGAGATGTAGCTTGACAGTGTTAGTAGTAAATGCTAAAGTCGCATTACCCTATTTCTACGCAAAATAATAATGTAATGAAGTGTCATGTACATAAGATAGAATACTGTCTTGACAGTTATTATTCAATGCTTGCCACATGTTTAATATAAAAAGTAATTAAATAAAAATAAATGTAATACAGAAAGCTGTTATTTTCTCCTTTAAAAACAAAATAGAAATGTCCCTTTGTAAAGTAGTTCAAATAGAAATAACAAAGTAATTAATGTGAATCAATTTATCAACTTAAGCTGGAGGGGTTAGTATGCAAAGAGCCAGTCAGAGGCAGCTAGCTAGAGCTGTTGACAGCGATCATCATCTTTGCATATCTTTGCACCAGCCCTCCAGCACCCGAAAGAGATTTTCTTCCTAAAAGGCATCTATATCTGCTGATACGTCCATGATTGTGTCGTAACTATGAGAACACAGCCTTTCTATACAGAGACGTATGTGCATGCATTTTTGCTGCACATGCGCAGTATGGAAATGCATGTCTTGCACAAGTAAATAGTGTTCAGGATGCTTTACAGTGATATATCATAGTAAAATAAAAAAAATAATCTTGTTTTCAAATAGCTATAACAATGGAGATTAAAGTCATATGTAAAATTACTATTAAAAACATTTTTTTGCAGAAGACTTAAATATATAAGTATAATATCAAGAAATGTTTTTTCCAAAAGATATTATTTGCTAAATTCAAGCAAATATTCCATCAAGTTCAGTGACAAATTCCCACTAGGGTCACTTTCCCTTTATAATCTATGGCTGACACTATTATTATTATTATTATTCATTTTTATTTATTGGGTGCCACTAGGTGTCCATAGGGCCTTACAGGGACAAACAAAATTACAATACGAGGGGAGACAGCACAGAACAGTAAACAGTAATCACAGTAACTCAGTGAGCTCAGGGCACAGCTAGAGAGGTGGGGGAGGGGAGAGGGGAAGGTCCGCCAACAGCGGCACCTAGGAAGGAGGGCACGGAAAAGAGGGAGACCCCCAGGGGGAAGAGGAGGGAGCGAGAGGGGACGGGGGAAGGGGGTCATCGAGGAGGAAGGCTAGGTAGCTGGAGAGCAGAGTTAAAAGTGGTGGAGACAGGAGGAGAGAAGACCCTGCTCAAAGGAGCGTACAATCTAACTATATTTTAGTTTACTCTGGTTGAGGGACTACTACTATAGCCCCAAATCATGTTAACAGATGCAAATGCAAAGATAAAGTGTTATCTGTGCAGAATGACTTATAACATGAGAACACCTATTGTACTAATCGGTTGTCATAAAATAAGCCAACTTGCACACAAGGTATATTTCCAATTTCTAGTAGCCACTTACACAGTGACTCCGCTTTTAGCAAAGAACTGCATTCATTACTAAAATATTTAGTTACGTAAGACTCAGAAATGCTCCTTACAATGCTCTCCAATAAACATAATTCAGGTAGTCTGCTATGCACAAAAATATAGATACCTTGATGATCACAGCTTTATCTCAAATAGCTTTAACTTCTGACAATTTGCATTATGGAAGTTGACTTATTTTATTAGAAATTAATTTTTTAATAATAGGAGCATAAAAATTCCATTTTTATGCTGTTCAACAGAGAAAAGGAGCAGTTTTTGTCTATCACAGCAGAAAAAAAAAGGATGAGTCACTATTGCCAGGAATCTGAGCCTCGACCCTTAGATTTTCTGCAGATGTTATGGACTGACGCCAATGAACTATCTGTTATGGAGAAGCTATACAATTTATTCATCAAGGATTATCTTAACAATTTATATTTCACTTTCAATATAAACGTAATAGCTTTTGGAGGAATTGAACTTTTGTGTCTCTGGCAGCCATATACCTATAACTATAAACACAAGGTCTTTTTTTTCAATCCTCAAATTAGTTATCCTCCCATATTTTGCTGTTGTCTGATATTCAAGTACGTATTGGGCAGCGTTCAAAGGACGCACACTTGTAGATTTAAGCCCAGGCCCACAAAGCATGTGTGTTCCGCGAAGCCCTTTTAAAGTGTGTTCCCCTGCAATTAAGTATTAAAGAACTTATCCCTGACTAAGACTGATCTGATTTTTTCCTTGTGTGGTTAAACTTTATTACTGGGATACGTCAAATGCTTGGCTCTTTTCACTTTTCTCAAATCCCTTTTGCTTTCTTATTATCTTTTGTTAGTTTAAAAAGCACAAGTCCTAAGCAGCCACTCCTAGGACCACTAATACAACATGGAATACATGCGGGTGCTTCAAATCAACGACATATGATATGGCCAATCTGGTTTCCTACTTACCAAGATGCCAATGCCCAACACCACTTGTTTATGTAGCCATGAAGAGATTATCATCAAATGTATGCTGACAGCATGCAAACGAATTTGTTTTATT
This sequence comes from Mixophyes fleayi, assembly GCF_038048845.1. Taxonomy (NCBI): domain Eukaryota; kingdom Metazoa; phylum Chordata; class Amphibia; order Anura; family Limnodynastidae; genus Mixophyes; species Mixophyes fleayi. The sequence goes on from NC_134405.1 coordinate 211,557,550, forward strand.
ATCAATTTCCATGACAATCTTATTGCTATATTTTTCCTCCTGGCTGTGGAAATACTATATTAAGCTGTAATTTACACAGATTTATCCTTAAAATATGTTTCATATTCGACAGTCGCACCAACATTTGCAGTTCTAAGCTATTGCTATACATCTTTAAACTATACTGTATATATGTATATATATATATATATATATATAGAGAGAGAGAGAGAGATATATATATATATATATATATATATATATATATATATATGTATATATATATATATATATATATATATACATACAAGTTAACCCGTGCATGATACTCATGCATTCTAGTCAAATCAAGCTACTTAAGGTCTTAAAAAAGTTCTTGTCATGCATTTGGACCTAGCCTAGGCCTCCTCAGGGGAAGAGCGTTAGTTCCCGACGCAAGCGGCCTTTTTAATGTGTGTTCATGAGGTAAAATTACCTCACGAAAATGAGTTTGACCCCTCAACTCGTAAATTTAGCCTTTACTACCCCTCCCACGGGGGGAAGGTGGGATGATGGAAGTTAACTGACTTGACTATTCAAATTTTTTTGTCAAATAATGTCAGTATACCAAATTTCAGGTCAATTGGATGAGCCCTTTCTAAGAAAATAGTTTTTTCCACACACACACACACTAACGCATGCCTCTACACATGTGTGTTCATGAGGTAAAATTACCTCACGAAAATGAGTTTGAGCCCTACCAAATTTCAGCCCTTTTTGAATTTTTTTTCCCACACACACTAAGAATTTAGTAGGTCAGTGTATAACTCTGCCCAGCAGGTGGTGCTGCAACTTGGTTTTTTTTCCCACACACAGACGCCACTAAGCATTTATATATTAGATATGTACATATATATCTATCTATCTATCTATCTATCTATCTATCTATATATATATATATATATATATATATATATATATATATAGTTTACAATTTGCTTGCAAGCTATCAGCATATATTTTACTTAGTGATGACTATTCTGCACTCTAAATTAGGGTGTATCCAGGGCCGGATTAAGGGAATGGAGGCCCCTGGGCTAAGGGGGCCTCCATTCCCCCGTGAGGGCCCCCCCCCGTGATCGGAGCTGCTTGAGCTGCCCGTGCCCCCCCTTCCCCCCCTGGCACTTACCTCCTTCTCCGGCGCACTGTGCTCTCTTTACTGAGGAGATCTCGTGAGAGTGAGACTCACGAGATCTCAGTAAGGAGACTACAGCGCGCCGGAGAAGGACTGCCCCCGCCCCCGACCGATCAATACTGCTGCTGAGCACTTTTAAGGGCCCCCTGGATGCCATAGGCCCCTGGGCTGTAGCCCAGTTAGCCCTATGGTTAATCCGGCCCTGGGTGTATCTATAAGTTCTTTCCCTTATAATTTTTCCTACTGGTTGTTAAGAACAAAGTACAACTCCACTTAGTGAATACCGCAAAATCCTATGGGATGGTCCTCTGTGCAAGTCTTCTTGCGCTATTTTCCAGTGTCAAGTAGGCTGAAACAATGAAGATGTAAGAGGCCACCTTACTTATTCTGTAAGTTAAACGAACATGCTTCTCCATAATTTGCAACATGTTAAGTCCCAAATGGAGACTGTAAAGTTAATTGTTTTCACTAATCAAAGGTTAGTTCATCTGATGCTTTTGACTCCTTGCATGAGATCTTTTCAAAGACCTCAGCCATCAACATATTATTCTATAGCATACTTGCCAACTCTGTCGGAATATCCGGGATACTCCCGAAATCTGGATCAGTCTCCCAGGCTCCCAGCGCGATTCTTCGAGCCACGCCCCCACACACCCACCTGCCCCCCGGACCTCCCTGGACACAAGCTGCCAATGTTGGCAACTATGTTCTATAAAGAGAGATTTGTAAGACTAACTAATTAGTATTATTAGTGTTTGTACAAGGCACATATATTGGTTAGGTGGTTGTAAGGGAAGGTCTGGTAAGTTTTAGCCTTGACTCAGCAGTCTATTTTAAAGGAACAAAAATCAAGGTGGCCCATTGACCCAGCCCAAGGTAGTCCACTATGGGCTAGCACCGGGGCAGATGCCTCTGTGCCCCCCATCCCAGCCTGCACCTGGTGGTTGTAATCTGTGCTGTCTAATCTTCCTTCCTTTTTGTTCTGCATTTTTTTATGTGGAGGTGTACTTTTATTTTGAGAAGCAGTGAACCCCTAAACCACAAATCATTTATTATTCTAAATTTACAAACTAATTATATATTACTTAGCGCCTGTTTAGTTTTATTCTATATTTGCTTTAATGAAGCAATACTGTGTGTCTTTGTGTTTCATGTATCCTGAATACGAACACTGCCAGTCAGTTTAAGCTAAGATCAAATATTTTATATTTTTGCATGTTTGATAGGCAGTACAGGAAAAACTTGTTTTTGTTTTCCACAAAGAAAATCAGGTTACTTGTCGAACACAAACAATCTGTAATACAAATATAGCTAAACTTTGACAGTTTACCAATTTGCCTCACCTAAAACAGCAAAGGTCAGAAAAATATTTACTCATTTAAAATAACCATTTACTGTCACTTATATATTTTTTAATAACTTTCTTTGTAGTATCCATCACACAGAATATAGAGACAGAATATGATCACAAGAGGCCATAAAAATTAGCGTCTTGCAAGTTAGACACATAAGAAATGCAAATACCAAGTATAGGACATGTATACCATGTAAGTAGGAGGATAAGTTTCACAGTCCAATCATTGGCCTAGTCAAAGTACAAATAAATCTACATCGAAATAAGATATACAATAGTGTGACATTTTTATTTTTGGAGGGAAGAAGAGGCAGGGCCATCTTTTCCATTGGGAACGATGGGCAGGTACCCGGGGGCCCCACGGGCAAGGGCGCCCCATAGGCATGGCTCTTAATGAGAATAAATAATCCTGCAAAAGAAAAAACCTGCAAAAAAAACCTTCAATGGTCACTGAACAAGTACATCTATCTATCTCTATCTCTATATATCTATATCTATATCTTTATACATCTATATATCTATATCTATATCTAGGGGCCCCGGAGCACTGCTTTGCCCAGGGGCCCGTAATGTTGTTAAGATGGCCCTGAGAAGAGAAAAGAAGGAGGAAGGGTGGGGAATGGGGAAATGGATAACTGAGACCCGAAACAGGACTTACTTCACATATTTATCCTGTTTCCAACCCACTACCCCTGTCAATCCTTGCAAAATCATACAATTGGGAGATAAATGTCAATTTATTAGTACTAAACCCATTGTCACCTTGTCTCTCACATACTCATACCTGGAAGATACTTGCTAAAGCGTAATATTATGTAAATGCTTTATGAATGTTGTTTGAGTTCTGAATAATATAAAGCACTCTGCAGAGGTGACTGTATCATCAATATGCTACATACATTACAGAATAATAGTAGTGCTTTGTAGTACACAAATAGTTATGATTGGACCTTTTTACGATCTTCCTAGAGATCTTTACTGACTTGTTGGAGGTCAGCAAGTGCAAAGTGGACACATGATAAGGCTTATTATACCAAGTACAAAAACACACTCTTCCCACAATTCCTGTTCTCCTTATGAAAAAGAAAATATTTTAATTAATTTAAGACTAAATGTAAAATCTAACTAGCACCTAAGGTTAAGTGATGGAGTGGCCTACCACTCTCCCTCCAATTCCACCACCACCATTTTTAAAAACCTGCACAATGTGAAAAAGCACACTAGCAGGACCTCCATATTGAGTATGCCAGTAGTGCCCCTGTACTGAGTATACTGGCATGATAAGGGTACAGTGTGACAAGATGGGCTTATTTTGCCAATGTGTCTGTAGTTTGGTTGTACAGATTTGTCTTTTGGTGTCAACTACCTTCAGTAACCTGCAATTTATGATCAATACTACTAGTGTTACTCGCCCATCAGTCATTTTTGGACTAATGGCCCGAATCATTAAGGAGAGCAAAGCAAAACTAAAGAGCGCCTTTACTCCTGGACAAACCTAGTTACAATCCAAGGGGTGCAAATTAGTTTATTATTTTGCACATAAGTTAAATACTTGCTGTTTTTTCATGTAGCACACAAATACTTCATAGCAATATTTTTACACTTAAATTTAAAGTTTATCTAGGTCATGTCCTGCCCCAACTATAAATCTGTCCCCACACTTTAAATTTACCTCCCCTTCCAATGCAACATGGTTTTACCCAGTTGCAAAGTTACTCCTTTATTATGCTTTGCTCTCATTAATGGCTCAGGCTTTAAGTGTCAACTGAGCACAACCAGTCAATGCCACCACCAAGCTCTTTCACAGGCACCTAGAAATACTCTCTTCTGGGTGGAGTGTAACTGCTAAAGCATATATGTACCAGTTACTCTGGATGGATCCTTCTTTCTGCTTACTTTGAATCAAGACTGCTGTTGGCTCAGATTGCTAGAGTCAAAACTAAATAGTCGATGGATGACATAAATACAGCAGCTATAGGTGTCTCATAGGAATAGAGCAGGATCATTAGGAAATCTGAATTATTGTTTGTCAAAAAGAAATATTACACACACACCAATACTACAAGGTAGTGAAGGTGTTACATACAGTCACAACAACATGTGCGCCTTATATAAAAAACACAATTCCCACCCCTGCTAGAAATTCAAATAAGTACAAAAACTACCAAACCAATGTGAGCAGGTGATGTGAGCAGGGTGGGCAACATTTGAGAGGAGGTAGACTGCACAGAGCCAGCCAATCAAGACTAGTTTCAACTTGGCCAATGGGCTTCAACTTTCTGCTCATGTGCAGTTAATTTCTCCCCTGTTCTATCAGGAAGACAGGGCTTTTCTCTTGCACTGGGAGATCTCCCACAGTGCTTTAGCCCAGCACTTAATCAAAAGATTGTGGTGGTCAAGGTAACATCATCGCCTACCGCAGCTCAGACCAGATGCTCATTTAATATGCCATATCCTGTATCATAGCACAACCAAAACATGCTGTGCGAAAACCACACTTGAAATTCATCAGTACATTCAACATCCGTATACATGAGGTGCACTACGATGGCAATGCAGACAAAACATTCCCTTATGCATAGGTTAATAAATTTGTTCTTCATTTACACAATCTCATTGGGCTTAACTCTTCCCCTCCAATGTTGGTGTTCAAATGTGTTAGTTATAACATTGGTTATAAATGTTCAGTCATGGTAGAAGCCACAGGGTTACTAAAGTGCGGTTTGGAGAAAATGACGCTTTTCTGGTGGAGTTTGTTGGTTTTCAATCCACCAGATTTACTAAAGCCAAAATCACAGCAAAACCACTGGAAAAGCACCACTTTCAAAACCGCCATCCCGATTTATTAAATGGGAAAAATACAAAGCTCTACATTGATCAATGTGCACAAATCACCAGAAAACCCACCAGATAAAAGAGGTTGGATATGAAATGTCAACATTCATAATGTTGACACCACAATGTTGACAAAGTTTAAATGACATGTAAAAGGTGTACAGTGATGTAATGTCAATGTAATGTCGATTTAGATGCACACAAATAAAACCAGCAATGCATGTAAAAAATTACGAAAAATGGCAATAAATGGAAATGAAAGAAACGGCGTGTACCAGCCTAGGCTGGCAGAACTAGGGTTGGTTAAGCTGTTTGGGGGTGGGGGGGAGGGAGGTGTCCTGCCATTTTGTTTTTTAGATTTATTTCCATTTTTATTTTTACATGTAACTCCATTTTATTCTGTTTATTTATGTTGAAATATTGAATGTCGACTTTTCAACCCTGGTCACATTTCACATGTTGATATTTTAACTGTGTTGACATTGTGAACACAAACCTACGAACTATGACATTATGGTGTCGACATTTTGACTGTCAACATTTTGATTACATTCCTCTGGGAGGTGGGTACCATGGAAAAAAAACCTTGTGTATTTAAAATAAATAATAGTGCCTCCTATATGTTTATATAAGTAATAGTGTCTTCTATATGCTTATATAAATAATAGTGCCACCTTTATGTTTAATTAATAGAGCCCCTCTTTTTAATATATTAATAGTGTCCCCTTTTTATATATTCATTAAGACCCCTTTTTCTGTAGTGCAGGGCATTAAATACAATTTTCTTTTCATGAAACAATCCATAAGGAAAAAAATCAAATCCCACTGACTGCTCTCAAGTAGCTCTTGTTGCGAAATTCATTGGGCTGGGCATCTCTAGTACCGGAACCCAAGCTAATTATGCCCATTACTGAAGGGGAGGGTTTTTATTTTTCTATTACTAATGGTGTTTTGGGCTAAGCATGCAATATAGGGGATTGGAAACAGCCACACATCATCAGTGGTTTGATAATAAAACAGAGTGGCTTGGAGGGCAAAAGTGTTAGCAATGTGCGTCAGTTTCTAAACCTCCACCACCTTAGTAAAAAAAATCTGAAGTCCAGTGGCCAAGTTTATTTCAAACAGAGTAAGAAAACTGAAAAGTGTTGCAAAATAAACTGTTTGTAGCAGATATTTAGTTGGCGCACAAGCGTAGTCAGATATAAGCTTGGTCAGCACACAAACAGGATAATCAGACATAAGCAAAGTCAGCACACAAAGCAGGTAGTTGGACATAAGCCGGGTCAGCACACAAGCAGATAGTCAGACATAAGCTGGGTCAGCACACAGTAGCAGTGAATACAACAGAAACAGGATCAGGAGCAGAGAACACAAAATAATCAAGCAAAGGCTTATTGAGGAAACAGGAACGAAGATGGTTTCTTTTGTGGTCATCTTGGTTTTGGGCAAGTTCAAGAGGGGCAGCCTCTTGTGGTTGCAGGTGGAAAGTCAAATTATATTCCCATCATTTAGATTTTGGGTGAAATGCAAACCAAAAATTGACAGAATCAGAGAAAAGTCTATTGTATGCTTTTTTACTTGTTTTCCCATGATATAATTCACATAAAAATATTGATTATTTCAAAAACCCACCAAAACATCAGTCCATGTGTCATGGTAAAGATCAAACAACCACTTGTATAGCATTCCTAGAAACATTTAAAAAAGCAAAATTAAGAAAATGTAAGTTGTGCACATAATCGACTAAACACCTTATGTAAATAAACACACCCACATCTACTGCCATGTGAAGCCAGGCTTACTTCCCAGCAGTAAGCCATCAAGCCTAAGAGCAGCCTTTAGTCACCTCCATCATACAAGCTGAAGATTGGATTAATTGAGTCCTGGTTTTTTTCAGGACTGTTTTAATAATTTGGAATAATGATTTGGGTACCTTCTATGGATTTAGCAATCTTTATGTTCCAGTTTTCTGTTTCAAATTATAGGGGCCCTACATAGGAGCCTTGCCTGCCAGTCTGTCATTTTGCCATCATATCTATGTGATATATCTGATTTTAGGTGTGCTTTTCCTTTGGCAAGAAAGCTGTGTTTGACTTGCCAAGTCTGTATTTACTGACTAAACAATCACTAGCATCACATGGTTCTATATAAAACAGAATCAACTAAAGTAAAACATACCTAGATGTCACCTCATATACACAACTTGCTTCATTTTGTTATGTTGTTTTCCCAAACTGCATAGTTACATACAGCATAAATATATAGTAGACATAATCCAGCTATTATAAAAGTCAATTTCCGATATTGGAAACAATTTCTGCTTGTATTTACTGAACACTTTGCTCCATGGAAACCCTCATGATTTATAAATAAGGTCGTGTGTATGAAATACAGCGGTGCCCATGATCAGTTATATTTACACAATTCAAGTCAGCAGTGGTTTGGCTAAAGGCATCGGTGTCTATAGCCTGGTCTAATTAGATTTAAATGAATTATAAATGTAGTAAATCTGATACTGGAATGAAACTTCATACTTGAATGCCTTTCCTGCCAGAGGGGCCTGTAAAACATTCCGGTTGAAATTCCTTGATCTCAACATATTGTCCACTATGTGATTTGCAGGGAATTTGACATGCTAATCATATCAGCACCATTACAGTTTATTTGTAATAACTCAGTCTTACACATTCCTATAAGATGGAATAGTCATTTTGTTTTAAAGGCTTGGCTGAAACCATGTTGTTGTCAAATAAATTGTTGGAGTCAGCAAGATTTGCAAACAATATTCTACAAAATGACAATTACAGTGTGAAATTTACTCCTAATAAAGGTTATTATAAAAACATGTTCCTTCAACTGTCTATCTTTTTTTGGGTCTAATCTGCATATAAACTTTTCATTGGGCTTATGAAGTGTATGTTTGACTGATAAATGTATGACAGCATGAATGCTGTATTTTATTATGTGCACTTAGTGGAATTTGCATGCAATAAGCATTATTTAATGACCATTTGCTGAGTTATGTATGTGCAATGAACAAATGTAAATGATTGTTTTCATAAGAAAACTAAAAAGAAAACTAATAGGCAATTTAAAATGTTGGCAGATATTATATAGTTATTTTAGATTTTGCATTGATGCAAATAAGTAAATGCTTTAACTTTGCATATCATAACACCAGTAAGATAAGCAAAAATCATTGTGAATTAGCTAAGAACTTGTCATCAGTTGTATGTATATTGCAGTTTTCACTTTGAATATTACTCTCAAGTATGGGGCAACACAGTGGCTCGGTGGCTAGCATTGCTACCTCACAGTTGCTTTGCTTAAATAAATCAATAATATAAAATGTATTTATTCTGAACCCACAGCTGGGAAAGTCACGGAGGGGTATCACTTATTCCAGGTTCTTTATAAATATTTAAGGAACATTATGTAAAAAATATCAGGTATATAGCTGTGTAAGTGGATATCCTCATGGAATCCTTCTTGATATTTGCTTTTCTTTGGATTTTGGAGTCTTCAGATAAATTATGATATGCACACAATGTTCAGACTTACATGATTTTTCACTTTTGTTAAATATTAAAATGTGGGATTGGAGTGAGTTAGACTGGTATGTCAGAATGCTTCTTGCTTTGCAGTTATGTACTGTGACGATTTTGCACTAGCATTGAAAATGAAAAGCAGCTTGCACCCATTGCTCTGGAGACCATAAGAATACTAAAGAGACATAGAATACTGCACATTTAGTGGACCAGTTCAGTTAATTCAGTATTTTAACTAAATTAGTGTTAAGTAAGTGTTAAATAAGTTTGCACTTACAGTTAAATAAGTGATAATTTATTTAAAATAATTGATTCACTTGCACTCTTTATCCAAACAGGATTGGTACGTAAAAACTCAAAAACTATTATCATAGCAGCTGAGACGATTTAGAATTGAACCTCTTTTTGTAAAGATGGCAGAGGTCAGCTGGTGTCTGAGTGTAAAGAGATTGTGATTGGAAGTGGTAAATTGTGCAGGGATCCGTTATATTGCAGACACTACAGCTGCGTATTTCTATTGTTTATTTAATTTTGGAAGTAATTTTAATAGAAGACTGAGTTTAGTTCATACTTGCCGACTTTTAAAACCTCCTGGAGGGGAGATCAACTTCAAAAAAAAATTCTCCACTATGGAACAGAGTACCCAGCTGATTTTTTTTTTGTCGTAGTAATGTATACCTTTTTTAAACAGCCCCAAAATAATGGGATCCCTAATGTCAATTGAACCTAGCGTTTTAAATTCTAATAAAAAAACATGCGTTTTTACCGTAACGCAAAACATGAGGCAGATAAAGTAATTTGGTTTGGATTTTTGGATTCGGGAGTAAGAGTTACCTTAGGGATCCAAATTTTGTGGTGACTCCTTAATAAACACCCGCAGTATTTCAAATAAACTGGATAAAGAAGCTGCGATTAGTATTGAAAAATCAATATTTAATCAACTAATTGTCAGAAAGTTGAGATATTTGGCAGAAATAATTGTCTTGACATCCTCTCTTAACTAAAAAATGTTCAAAAAAATCTGAGATGGGTGGTGGACATTTCATGTTTTCTTGGGTGATATGATGTGAAATGACCCATTAGTGAATGGCCAACACTACCCATCAATTACAGTAATGGAAGCAGTCTAGAGAGTATGACAACTTCTCGACACAGCTAATGCAGTGGTGGTTGGGAGGACTTTGCTCCCACCTAATGCGTTCATCTTTCTGGGAGGCTAGGGGATAAAATCAGAGGAATGGAAGACAGGGGATCAAATTTGGGAAGATCCAGTTCTGCAATAGAATTTTGACAGCATTTCCATATTTTATAGAGTGTTTCAAATCAGCATTATCCAGAAATAGCCACAACATTGCAATTATTTTTATAAGAAACTCAGTTCAAGCTTGTTCCCTTTATTTGTTTTTTTATTATGAGAATGTCTACATGCTTTATATACACTCGAAGTGATTTACAGTGCACACCTGTTGCACATGGCAAAACTCCTTTGTTTTGCCCCAGTACGTCTGGATGGTATGCCCTGTGTACAACATATTGCACGCCTGCTCTCTATACTTCAAAGGAGTCTCCACAAACTAGATCAGCCCTAGTGCCAGACAGCTTGGGCTGGCTTGCACTATAACAAGGAGACCATGTACATGTGCTATAGTGAAAACCAACCCCAGGTACCATTATGGGGAAAAAAGCACAAAGATTAGCTTTCACCCTCCAAGAGAAGTTTCTATTCATTTTGATTCATTCCATTTTAGTCAAAGAAAGCCTTTCACAGACTTTCCAGAAAACTTGGGGGTGCCTGGCTAAATAAAAATGTAACCATTCTTTCCCAAGGAGCCAGGAGGCCAGCAAACTAGTCTTATCTTGCAGACTAATGTGTGCAAAAACCCATTGGCCATTGAGAAGCACCTTAGTCACGTGGCAGCCCTTGACAAATATCTACCACTCATTTGGTATATAACGAGCCCTATTCAATACTTAAGCGGCCAAGGGTTCCAATCTTTTCAGTTTCCTATCTCCACATCCCAGGGTTGATAACCTTTGAGATGAGAGACACAAAATCATGTAAAAGTCACCAGCCCCATGTGGACCAGCCTGGGACTAGTTTTCACCATAGCAAGGGGATCCTAAAGCCTTGCTGTTATAGTGAAAACTAGCATAGCCGATCTAGTGCTGGGGACTGCTAAGTATGGATTGGGAGGGGGTGGGAGGATACACTGTCCTTTCTAAATGATTTATTTATTTATTTACATAGTACATTGTGCAAGAGTTTTGTATCATTAAAAGCATAAGACGAGACCCAACCTCTCCCAGCTTTGAGCTGGTGCAGAATTCAAGTGCTGTTGAGAGGGGATTGACCATGAACAGCCCTAAAAATACACCCTGTCCATGCGTCTACCTTAGAAAAATGATATTGCTTTTTTCTCCGCTCTACAAAATGAGGCATATTGGTGCGCCTTCTTCATACTTTGAATTCAATCAACGCAACTCCTCCTTTCTGCTTATGCAAACTTCTGGTCCTCTCCAGACCTATGTGTATTTGTGTAAGCTGAGGGGCAATGTAGGTCCAAAGCTGTGTTTGCACTGCAGAGCAGCTCTTTTGCTCTTGCTCTAATGTCTTTTGTGTTTATATATAGACCCCGTTATAGAAGATTTATTGATTGTTTCATTTTACCCTTGTTTGAATGTTGGAAACCTTCAAGCCATGAAATATATAATGAAATTGCCCTAGATTACATTTTATGGGCAATGAAATATTAAGAAAGTTACGCAATTCCCGTAAGAAATAAACAGTAACTGTAGCTTATTTGACCTCTGTAGTTCTGTAGAAAAATGCACGTTCATCATAGTCCATGCTTGGCTTACTTTATGATTTGTTTTCCAACCATGAAAAATGCTTTATAATGAAATATAAATTTATAGTCATAAAGCTGACAAGTCTAATAATATTTGTAATACTTAAAAGCTGCAGCAAGGATAAAAATGTGTGAGGAAAGATTACATGTGTGAGGAAACAATCATGCCAAGAGCCCTAGCACTACAACTGGCAAAATTAAAGGAACAGCTGAAAGGCTACAGTGCGCCAACTACTTAAGCACTACAATACATCCGGTAAATCTGCTGTGACAGAGCACTCGCATCTCTGGTACCACAGACAGAGGTCTCAATAGTCTGTGCCTTAAATTCCATGTTATATTGGCCCAACCTCTATGAAAACCTTTCTTTCTTTCTCACATTTCAATGCTGAAGGAAAATGTTTGTGAGAACATATAGTATAGAGAAAATATATGTGTATTCTAAACCTCCTTTTCAAAATGCTTTCTTATTGAATGTTTAAATGAACCCATATTATACCTCTATAAGGGATACAAAAATACTATTCAAAAATGAAATGTGAAATCACCATTTATTCTGTTCATTCATCTTACAGTGGTACTAATCCTTTTGCAGTGCAAACAATTTAAACTATGAAATTCTAGAAATGTATAAACTTTCATGTATATAAAGACATACATAAATATAAATAAGTGTGGGAATATTGCTTAGGGTAGGCAATACATGGCATTTAAGTAAACAAGTTAAATGTGTAAATTTGCAAGACTATTTCACATAAAACAATGCACGCTATGTATTACCATTTCCTTCTCTCTCTTGGGATTTAACTGCATCTAGGAATTTTACTATAAATGACTATTGAAAGGAAGGTTTCTTGGAACCACTTCTCTAGCTGACATAAGGGAACCAAAGCAAAGTTTATTCTGGAAGTATTGGAACATTTCTCTGTGAGGTGGCGCAAGTTTTGTGCATTTAAATAAACACGCGATCAATGTTAAAAAAGGAAAGGAGAATCCATTACTCAAGTCAAGATATGCTGACTCTGAAATCTTTTCCTTTAAATCATTCTTGGTTATATACAGCATATTTTTTAGTTTTAATGAGATTTATTATTTACAGAAAAAGGGAACAGCCATGGGGACATTATTCATACTCCGTTTTACTAATATTTTCATATCCCCATTTCAAACTATCTATAACTGGCCCTCTTAGACCCTAGACATGAATTTGAATCTCTATCACTGTTTCACAGATTATTTTATTTTAATTTCTAAATATGATTGAAGTACCAATCAATATCTAGATTTGCCACTATTCATTACTGTTTTAGAATTAAGAACTTTTTCATAGCTGTTGATTGTAGAAGCTTTCTCACTTTGCAAAGTAGCTATTGCATATTTAGAATTTGGCTCTTCAATTTATTTTATAGGGTATAGTGCGTGAATAATGTATCCATTGTTTAATGTGTTTAAAATGTAATGCAAAATTTTAGTTAACTACCGTATTTCCCCATGTATAAGACGCATCTGTTTCCCCAAAATTTTGGGTCTAATAACTGGGTGCGTCTTATACAGGGGTAGTAGCACTTACCCTGTCAGATGACTCCTCTGTCCGGTAGAGTCTTCTCTCCGTCTGATCCTGATGCTGGAAACCCGATTAAGGTCCTCTCTGCGATGTCCGGATGTCCTTTCAGGACCTTGACAAGGTCCTGAAAGGCATTCTTTAAGGACCTTGAGGTCCTGAAAGGATTGTCAAGGTCCTGAAAGGACATCCGGACATCGCAGAGAGGACCTTAATCGGGTTTCCAGCATCAGGATCAGACGGAGAGAAGACAGAAGACTTTACCAGACAGAGGAAGCATCTGACTAGGGTAAGTCAGAATTCACTATAGCATAGTCTCTCCACTGTATAAGCTGCACAAATACTCTGTGAAAAAATTGAGGATAATGTTTATCCTCAATTTTTTCACATGATTTATATAGGTACGTCTTATACAGTGGAGCGTCCTATACATGGGGAAATACGGTACTTAAAAAGTTATTGAGCACCATGGATGAAACATTTAAAACTGAATTTAACCCTGTTTTATAACCACCTGGTCAGTAGTACAACTTCTAGTTCTACTCATGTTTCTAATCCACATTCAACAAGAAATATCCCTGATCTGTCCAACTACTCCAATTGGAAAGTGTAAACTTATTGCATCCCTCACAATGCTGCCATCTTAGTCGGAAATCCACGTAGTTGGTCAAAAAAAATGGTGCATTTGAGAAAAAGTAGGCATGTAACATAACAGAAAAAGCATTTGTGAGTTTGCACTTTATGTGGAAATACTACATAAGTCTTGGCCTAGTGCAGCTATGTTGCAGGGAAGGCAGTCTGTTCACTTTGCACATTTTTATGTGTGAAGAATTTACAATGTACATAATAAAACTGTTAAAGCAGTGGATCAGTTAGGGCTGAATCATTTCCATGTATTTATTTTATACAAAAATGATGACTAGTGTTTGGAACTGTGGAGAGTTATAGCGGGAGGGGGACGGCACAGAAAAAGGGGCTTGGGGGGGCACAAAATGTAAATCCGGGCCTAGATCTCTGTCCGCTAACATGAACAGTACAGCAGAATTTGCATATTTACAGGTAACAAAATCTAAAACATTATTTATGTATAGTTTGCCTTTAAATAAAATATATTCCTTTCTCAGTATTCACATTTTGAGAAACATACAAAGTGAGATGGAAAAACACCAGTGTAGCTGCTCACAAAGTCTTAATGTTACATTCCAGCTACAGCATTACTGATGGAAAGTATGGAGAATGACACAATAGGGATTTCCTGTCTAACTGTGAGGATGGAAACACAACACTAACAGGAGTGATGATAAAAACGGTAGATGGATTTTACAAATGTAACTAGGAAATGTGACAGTGCCTGAGAACCCTCACCTGCATAGTGCACGTGTTAACATTTTTCAAACCAAGGAATTTTACAGTGTGTGAGCACCAGCCGATAGTACTCAGCATCTCATAAAGGGAAAGCCATTTTAATGTCAATATCATGTTTCACTTTATACTCTCAAGGGAAAAAATCCATTTTCAGTAGCTTTCCGCTGAATCTTTTCATGCTGTTAGTCACTAATTCACCTATGCCAAGCAAAATATATGCCTTGGAAAAAAGAATGGATATGAAAATAAGCAGCAAAGATGCAGATCAAAATAATTTTCTAATCATGTTGCTGTTGATTAAGAATTCAATACATGAGGATATATTTATTAAACTGCAGGTTTGAAAAAGTGGAGATGTTGCCTATAGCAACCAATCAGATTCTAGTTATTATTTATTTAGTACATTCTACAAAATGACAGTTTGAATCTGACTGGTTGCTATAGGCAACATCTCTATTTTTTTTTAAACCCGCAGTTTAGTAAATATACCCCATGGGTCTCAAATGACTTGTTTAATATGATCAGTAGACTTGACTATTCTTTACAGACAAGATGACTGTATCAACTATTACTGTATTTTTGCTCCAGGTATACATACATATAACATACTGTGCACTGGGGGGCCTCATCAGTCTGACTGTCCATCATTATCTTAGTTACAGGATAATTTATTTCCCTTACAGTTATATTAATTTGTTAGTTACAATAAAAAAACAACAAATAATAAAAAGGACTGTGATACACCTGTAACTTAAACTTCTGTGTTATAACTCTGCTTTTTCAGGAGCCACTGACGAAGTGAAAAGAGTAAAATAAACTTTCTTGCTATGGACTGGGATCAGTAATCAGTGACCACTCACAAAGCAAATTGCTATTGAACCCAATAGGATGGCAACATCTCTATTAAACTGTACACCATAATGGAAACTTATAAATAGGGGTGTGCACCGGCCACTTTTAGGGTTTTGGGTTTTGGGTTTTGGGCTCTGATTAGCTTGAGGTTTTGGGTTCTGATTTGTTTTGTCAAAACTCCTGACGAAAGGTTTTGGTTCTGATTTAGGGTTTTGGGTTCTGATTTATTTTCAAAAAAGCATAAAAAGCACTAAAATCCTGTTTTTTGATTTTTTTACACTCCTACGCTATTATTAATCTCAATAACATTCAATAACAATCATTTCCACTAATTTCCAGTCTATTCTGAACACCTCACATCTCACAATATTGTTTTTAGTCCAAAACATTGCACCGAGGTAGCTTTCTGGACTACGTAGTGGAGTGGCCCCGGTACCCAATTTGGTACCGGGTCCACAATACCTCCTCCAACTGGTCTCAATTCCACTGCACATATGGCTGCTCCTCCATCCTCTGCAGCATATAGAGGGTGGAGTTCTAGCGTGTCAATACCTCTTGTTTTCGATCATGACAGTGCATTTTAATTATTTTTGGATTTGGCCCCAACACTGAATGTAGTTTAATATCTGATACGCAGCTATCTGGACTGCGTAGTGGAGTGGCCCCGGTACCCAATTTGGTACCAGGGCCACAATACCTCATCTAACTGGTCTGAATTCCACTGCACAGATGTCTGCTCCTACCTCCTCCAACTGGTCTAAATTCCACTGCACAGATGGCGGACACCGGATGGACGTCTAACACCAACATAGCTGTTAAGGCCGCAGTTCCTCTTTTTTGGGACTGCACAAACAATTAACGTAGTAATAGAAATGGCAGTTCCTCTTTTTTGGAACTACAGAAACAAAGAACGTAGTAATAGAAATGGCAGTTCCTCTTTTTTGGAACTACAGAAACAAAGAACATAGTAATAGAAATGGCAGTTCCTCTTTTTTGGAACTCTAAAAACAAAGAACATAGTAATAGAAATGGCAGTTCCTCTTTTTTGGAACTACAGAAACAAAGAACGTAGTAATAGAAATGGCAGTTCCTCTTTTTTGGAACTATAAAAACAAAGAACATAGTAATAGAACTGGCATTTCCTATTTTTTGGAACTGCACAAACAATGGCCGTAGTAATAGAACTGGCAGTTCCTATTTTTTGAAACTACACAAACAATGACCGTAGTAATAGAACTGGCATTTCCTATTTTTTGGAACTGCACAAACAATGACCGTAGTAATAGCACTGGCAGTTCCTATTTTTTGGAACTACACAAACAATGACCGTAGTAATAGAACTGGCAGTTCCTATTTTTTGGAACTACAGAAATAATGAACGTAGTAATAGAAATGGCAGTTCCTATTTTTTGGATCTACACAAACAATGAACGTAGTAATAGAAATGGCAGTTCCTCTTTTTTGGAACTACAGAAATAATGAACAGTATATAAATAAATAAATAGTAAATAGCAGTACCTATTATTTTTTGGTACAGCAGCAACAGTGAACGTAGTTTGACTTTTAAATAGCAGTACCTATTATTTTTTGGTACAGCAGCAACAGTGAACATAGTTTTACTTTTAAATAGCAGTACCTATTATTTTTTGGTACAGCAGCAACAGTGAACGTAGTTTGACTTTGAAATAGCAGTACCTAGTGTTTTTTAACAATTTTTTTTTCTTTTTTTTCAATTATTTTTTTATAATTTTTTTATAATTTTTTTAAATTATTTTTGTATAAGTTTTTTATAATTTTTTTTTACATTTTTTATAACTTTTGAATAATTTATAAATGACAATGCCTTTAGCAGAACAGAGCACAGGAGACAGGCAGCACCACTGGACTAGGCAGGACAGAGCACAGGACACAGCACCACTGGATTCAGCAGGACAGAGCACTGGACAAAAGCACTACTGCACTCAGCAGGACAGAGCACTGGAAGAAAGAACCACTGGACTGATCAGCAGGACAGAGCACAGGACCAAGTAACCACTGGATATTAAGCAGGACAGAGTGACAGGACACAGGACACAGGACGGAGCACCACTAAACCTATAACCTCCCTCTTCAATGATCTGAGCCCGACTGAAGATGCCGGGCGCGAGCGGGGAATTTATGCAATCTGAGTCTCGTGAGATCCGACGCGAGACTCAGACGTCAGAGCCTCAGTTTCATTTATTTTGGGCGCCGGCAATACCCGAACAGTGCTCGGATCCCGTCGGATCCGAACTGTTTGGGTGGGCTCGAATAAGAGAAATCCGAACCCGCTCATCCTTACTTATAAAAAGGAGCAGTTCCATTGAAAGCATTAGAGAAATAAAATATATTGCAATTTGGGTGCAATGTATTTAAAATGTGTAATGCATGTTTTCTGATTCTGACCATGAAATGTATAGGATACAGTTTAGTAAATAATCCAGCAAAGTTTTTGATATATGTTTTGAATTGTCCATCATTATCAGCACATGAGCAGTGCTACTGTAACACCAAACACTGACTCAAAAATATGAGCCTCAAAAACTAGATTAGATGTGGTCTTTACCTATAGCAGCTGAACATGCTCACTGGTACTTGCCCCCAGGTCTTGTGCACACTGTTTAGAGACTTAAACTTTAGAGGCTATTGGCCAGTTAAAATTAAAGACACTAGAGCAATGATAAGAATGACAATTGGCTTGAGTAGACGGTAATACATACACTAAGAGCTGTGCACATAAAAATAATGCAAGTACCTGTACAGATGTGGACAATCAGGGTCATATGCACAGCCGGAGGTCAGGACAGGCGGCTATTCCAGCTCAGCAGTTTCCCTAGTAACTGAGCAATGGTGGGGAGGAGCAACACTGATAGCTATGCAGAGTGAATGAGTGAGACTCACTAATAAAGACATTTATCATTTATAGATGTAACAACTCATCTTTCAGGGTCTTCTAACACATTTACAGCTTCAGATACTGTTACTAATATCAAAGAGCAGCTGACCTTTTTGATTCATGGTTTTCTACAATACTCTCACAGAACAAAAATGTATTTCAGATTAATTTAGAAGCTTTTGGAGAAAGTACAGAAAGATATTATTATTAACATTTATTTATAAGGCGCCACAAGGTGTGCACAGCGCCGTACAGATTGCAAACAATAGAACATAGAAGGTATAACAGCACAGAACAATAAACAAGTACTCCAAGACTCAAGCATAGTAATTATCAGTGTAGCTTGAGCAGAAGTAATAGGTAGTGAGGCAGCAGGGAAGAGGGTCCTGCTAGTAAGAGCTTACAACCTAAAGGAAGGGTAAACAGGCAGCCGGCACAAGGGGAGTCAGAGGGGGGTCTAAGCGCTACGGAATTAGCTGGCACTATATAAATAAATAAATAACTGTTGATGACCTAGGGAAAGAGGAGCGCATATGAGGGATGGAGGATGAGAGAAGGTGAGGTAATCAAGCAAAGAAAGATGGTTAGACAGATGGCTGGTAAGCTTTTATTAATAGGTGAGTTTTCAAGGCACATCTGAAGCTGAACAGACTAGGGGAGAGTCGGATAGAATGAGGGAGGTCATTCCAGGGGCAACTCATGAGAAATCTTGGATTCAGGAGTTGGGCTGTGGTGATCAGAGGGGAAGAGAGGTGACTGTCATTAGCCATTGCAGGGGATGGGAGGGATTGTGTATGGAGATGAGGTTGGAGATGTATGGAGCGATGGAGTGGGAAAGGGCCTTGTAGGTGAGTGTGAGGAGTTTGAAAAGGATTCTGTAGGGGAAGGGGAGCCAATGTAAGCCTAGGCAGAGAGGGGAAGCAGAAGAAGAGTGGCATATAAGGAAGAGAAGGCTAGCAAGCGCATTAAGTGTAGAACGAAGTGAACATAATGTTAAATCTATGAAGGTTTAGATGTCAAGGCACTATACAATGATATTAACAACAAGTAGGAACCCAGTAAATAATGCTATTAAGTCAGTGGTGTATGCACCTTTGCGTCTAAACACAGAAAGCCAAATATACATCTGACACCATTATAGACCTCAACTGATTTCAACTGCAAGTAACTGCAACTTCTAGTTTTTGCCTGTATCCAGTGCACTATGGAGTATACTGTACCTGAATACAGGATGGAGCCAAAGTTAGCATGACGACAAATTAACTGATATTCTTCTAAGAAGCAGGCTTATAAAGGCTGTATATTGCATGAAGATTCAAAACTGATCCAGAATGCTCCTTTTGAATTCCCACTAATCAAATTATCTTAGGCCAGATTTACTGGTACAGCTGCTGACTTCTAGTGAAGCAATGAGCCTAGCGCTTTATTTTTAATAAATACTTTTATAACAGAGATACCAAAAAATGAAGACGTATTTACCTATACAGTTTAACGTCACACCAGTTTACTAAAAATGGGCAAAAGGTCATTCAATGTTATCAACCCTGCATGACTCCTTTAATATTTATCTTCCTTTATATAAATTGGGCTCACTTATGGCCACTAGCCACCACAATGGGTATTGGTGTGCCTACTAGCTAACAGCCTGAGTTCAGGTGTGCCTACTAGTCCCCAGCACAAGTGTTACAAAGCACACAGGTTGGCATCTAATTAAGTGCGTATGGTTCAGGGTGATCCAGGCCAAGATTTCCTCTGGGACCACAAGCCTCTAGCAATCAGCTACATTTTTTATGTCACTGTGTATAAAAAAAAGCCTTTTAATCAAGCTTATTATTTTACTTGAGATACCAACGGAAAATAATGTTGGTACTAGGGTTATATGGATTTCCGGTACTTGCATTCTCTCTCTATGGCAAAGAGTTGGAAAAGCACTAAAAGCATTTAGACAGCTATCATCTATTACTTTAGATCCATTACCATGTTAACCTCAATCCCAATAGTTTCTCCAAATATTAAATTGACTCATGTAATTACCCCAGAGAAGATTGAATCACAGCTACCATTTCATATATCACGGAGGTCCTATATGAGAGGGACAAACTCAGAGGGGGATTCTTTTCAGCAAAATATTCGTTTTATGTATATGGTTATACATTTAGTAACTATAGCAAACATTATGAGGCATTTAAAGTGGAGCCTTAGTCTGTTTTTGGTGTAAAATATGCATTTACGTACTGCGCGTGAGCATATCCTTGACTTGCGTTACAGTGTTAAAAAAAAGATTAAAATAAATGACTTTTTTCCGAATAAAATAAAGCAAAAACTAAGCACTAGTACTCATAGACTGGGCTGGTTAACGCAACCCCCACAAAAGCTGCAATCGGCAACAGGCCATGCCAGGCTGGGCTGGTCACGGTATAACAGGGAAACGGCAGAGTGGGTTTCCTCTGTCAGTGGGTCCCAGCCCAGCCAGTTCAGCACAGGGCTGAATTCATTAGAAGAATATGGATGTAAAAAAAAATGCAGTCCCCCTCTAGGAAAAACCATCCCATGCTGATAACATTGAGACTCCTCCCAACACCCATGGGGTATTGGGGTAATTATTGTTTTAAATAAAAGAATAGTATTTTAATATGTGGCACTACTGTCCTCAGCAAGCCCTGGCGGACATAAACTAGTTGGGTATGCTGATGCTTGTAGAACTATAAGTGCCAGCATACCCATGTCCGCCAGAGCATACTAATGCTTGTAGAAATACAAGCACCACCATGCCCTGGCATCCAGGTCCTGCTCTGACCTGTAGTACCACATAATATAATATTTTAAAAGCTTAGTAAATTAGCAAAAACAAAAAAGTGCAGTGCTGACCACTTCACTGCGAGACGTGCTCCCAGTTTATCAGTTACCTCACTTGAGCTCTGCAACATTGTAATCAGATGCAGAGATGGATTCCTGTTCCTCTACCGTCTGCTAATACTATGTAAGGTAAGAACCATGACAAGGGATGAAGAAGGATGGTGGGGGGGCAGATTAATAATTAAGTGGGTGTCAATGGGGAGGAATAATGTAGGTGTAGGGGGGTGATGATGGGAGAAAACACCTTTGAAGGGATGAGGAAGAAGGATGGTGGTGGGGTCAGAAGAACTAGAAGTAAGGGTGGGGCTTAAGAATTACAGTGGAATGTGGTGGAGCTGTGGGGGGAAAACGTCTGTAATTTTTCCAAATCTAAATGAGATTATTTCCAATAGAAATTAGTGCATACGTAATAATCAGGGGACACCAAAAACAGATCCTTGGAACCCATTAGGATCCCGACAAGCTGTGAACTTTTGATTTATACAACAGTTCAGGTTGACAGAGATGTATGAGGTTTTCTGAAGCAATGGAGCAATGAAATTGATTGGATGTATCTTTGCATTGTAGCACAATGTAATGCTTAGTCACCCTTAATAGAGAGCAAGATCAACTTGTTGTAAATATTATTATTATTATTATTATTATTATTATTATTATTTATTTGTTAGGCGCCACAAGGTTTCCGCAGCGCCGCACATAGTACAAACAGTAGACTATACAGGGTATAACAGTACAGAACAATAAACAAAAGTACCAATACTTCAGAAACTCCAGGCAGGCAGATGCAATAGACACGGAGCAGAAGAACAGGTATGGAGACAGGAGGGAAGAGGGCCCTGCTCAAGCGAGCTTACATCCTAAGGGAGGGTTAAACAGACCAGGCACAAGAGGAGCCAGTTTAGGGAATGGGAGAGAGGGGAGAATGAGTGGAGGAGATGGGGGTTAAGTGGATGGTTGGTAGGCTTTGAGAAAGAGGTGAGTTTTGAGTGCACGTTTGAAGAAGCACAGAGTAGGAGAGAGGCGGATGGAGCGAGGGAGGTCATTCCAGTGAAGGGGGGCTGCACGAAAAAGTCCTGGATTCTGGAATGGGAAGAGGTGATCAGAGTGGAGGAGAGGCGGCGGTCATTGGCCGAGCGCAGGGAGCGGGTGGGAGTGTGAATGGAGAGGAGGTTAGAGATATAAGGGGCAGTAGAGTGGGAGAGAGCCTTGTAAGTGGTGGTGAGGAGTTTGAAAAGAATTCTGTAGGGGAAGGGGAGCCAGTGTAGGGCAAGGCAGAGAGGGGAGGCAGAGGAGGAGCGGCGTGAGAGGTAGATGAGTCTTGCGGCCGCATTGAGTATAGAGCGGAGGGGGGAGAGACGGGAGTGGGGGAGGCCGGTGAGGAGGAGGTTGCAGTAATCCAGGCGGTAGATGATGAGTGTGTGTATGATGGTTTTGGTGGCCTCCTGAGAGAAAAAGGGACGGATGTGGGCGATGTTGCGTAGTTGGAAGCGACAGGCTTTGGCAAGAGAATGAATGTGGGGGGCAAAAGAGAGAGAGGAGTCAAGGGTGACACCCAAGCAGCGGAGTTGGGTGACAGAGGAGATGGTGGTGTTGTTAACGACAATGGAGAGGTCATGGTGGGATGGGAGGCTGGGAGGAGGAAAGACAATGAGTTCAGTTTTGGAAATGTTGATTTTGAGAAAGCGCTCCGACATCCAGGAGGAGATGGCGGAGAGGCAGTCAGATACCTGAACGAAGACGGTGGAGGAAAGATCATTCTGTGTTTCAAGATGTATCATTTTCTTATACACTTATTTTAACATAGCCAAGTTAATAACATATTTTTTTTAATGATCTCAAGCAAAAATACCTTACAGATTGGTTTCCTTCATTTGCCTAATAGTAAATGCCGTGTCCGATAACATGGAATAGGTTGGCAGGTCCAAGAAAAACAGTTCAATTTCAAGACGTGGTGTCAAAGATTTGTGAAAAAAGAGTAAACCTTAGTATATGAGAAGCACGCTCCAGGTTTTATGTCAACAGTAAACTCTCAGAAAGGAAGTGGTTTATTATTATCCAAACACGCTATCCCTGGAAGGGGTCATTAGGATTATAACACTAGATTTAATTATTAATGCATGTAAGCAATTTTGAAAATGCAATATTAAACCAGCAAAAACATATCCATATAATCATACACATATTAGAACAGGTCCTACAAAATTGTAGTGGATATAGAAATGGAACATTCCAAGGCTTCCATGATACTATTCCATAACATCACTCAAACACCTGAACAGCACTGTTCTAAAAGACAAATGAATTATGCTCCCACGTGTAGATTTTAGATGGTCCTGTATGTTTTTATCCTTTCTACTGTGCATATCATGCTTAACACGATTAAAACATTGAAAAGCAAATCTATTCCTTTGGTATCTATACACCATAGGCCTGAAGTTTTATCAATTCCAGATTAAATATATCTATAAAATTCTCACTATGTTTGCAAAGCAAATTATAACAGGTTTGCAGTGTACTTTTTAACACAGCTGAGAATTCTGCTCATAAATTTGGAGAATGATTTGCATCGGTTGAGACTTCTGTGCTAAACTTTAATTTATAAAATATCCATGCTGAATCGTTAAATAATAGCATGCACTATTACAGCTACTTTATACTGTACAGCTACAAATTGATCCCCTGTGTGTCCACTTTGACAAAATATATGAGCTTATTTTGTACATGTAGTAATTCTACAAATCATAAAAACAAAGGTACGCACAGACCCCATTCCAGAGTTAGAGTCCTGGGAAGCAGCTCAAGTGATCAGAGCAGTATCAAAGATAAACTGAATGTGTTATATATACACTGCATCTTATGAGATGACTGACATCCATTTGTCAACACATGTGCAACACGTTGAGACATAAGATATTAGAGCGATTATTACTGAACACATATATAGCCAAAGATTCAGCAGCACTCCAAAAATATTCTGTGCTATGGTGATGGACAAAATGGGTTATTTCCTGTTTTAAGCACAAAGTCTAAAATGCTTAATTACCATTTGAAGGACATAAAGGTACCGTGGTTTTATGGGGAGAAAATAAGTCCATGTTAAGTACTAAACCAATATTTCTGCTAATGAAGAGTATGCTATTTCACAAGCATCTTGATATTGTTGTTAATGGTATTTTTCATCAGTTTAGGGTTGCCTTATTAAACAGTTGAAAAAATAGGACTCACTGTGCAGTGGCTTTGTACAGTCTTAGGCCACACCCCATTTGATTACAACATACAAATTTTATACACTATATCAGGGGTAGGCAACCTGCGGCTCTCCAGGTGTTGTGAAACTACAAGTCCCAGCATGCTTTGCCAGTAGATAACCAGCAGATAGGTGGCAAGGCATGCTGGGATTTGTAGTTTCACATACCCTGGAGAGCCGCAGGTTGCCTACCCCTGCACTATATGGACAAAATTATTTGGACGCTTGACCATTACACCAACAGCGATTGTAATAACATTGTATTCAAATACATATACTTCAATATGGAGTTGATCCCCCCTTTGCTGCGATAACAGCTTCCACTCTTCTTTCCACAAGAAAGCCTTTAAAGCAGTGTTTTTATAGGAATTTGTGCCCATTCATTCTGTAGATCATTTATGAGGTCAGGCACTGATGTTGAACAAGAAGGCCTGGCTCATAATCTCTGTTGCAGTTCATCCCAAAGGTTTTCGATGGGGTTGAGGTCAGGGCTCTGTATGGGCCAGTCATGTTCTTCCACTCCAAACTCATCAAACCATGTCTTTGTAGTCCTTGCTTTGTGCACTGGGACACACTCATGTTGGAAAAGAAAAGGGCCTTCCCCAAACTGTTGCCACAAATTTGGAAGCATAGCATTGTCTAAAATGACTTAGTATGGTGAAACATTAAGATTGCCCTTCACTGGAGATAAGGGGCCTAGGCCAAACCCTGAAAAACAGCCCCATACCATTATACCTCATCCACCAAACTTCACAGTTAGCATAATGCAGTCAGACAGGTAACGTTCTCCCGGAATCCACTAAATCCAGACTCGCCCATCTGACTGCCAAACAGAGAAGCGTGATTCGCACCTCCACAGACTGCTCCACAGTCTAGTGTCAGTGTGCTTTACAACACTCCATCCAATGCTTGCCATTGGTCTTGGTAATATGAGGCTTGCAAGTAGCTGCTCGACCACGGAAACCCATTCCATTAAGCACTTGCCGCACAGTTTTTCTGCTTACATTAATCCCAGTGGAAGTACGGAACTCTTCAGCTATGGAATCAGCAGAGCATTGGCGGCTTTTACACACTTTTAGCGGTCGTTGACCCAGCTCTGTGATTTTACGTGGTCTTCCACTTCATGGCTGAGTTGCTGTTGTTCCCAAATGCTTCTACTTTCTAATAACTTCCCTTACAGTTTACTGTGGAATATCCAGCAGGGATGAAATTTCACGAACCATCTTATTGCAAAGGTGGCATCCTATCACAGTACCACACTTGAAGTCACTGAGCTCTTCAGAACCACCTATTTTGTATCACAAATGTTTGCAAATGGAGACTGCTAGGTGCTTGATTTTATACACCTCTGCAATGGGTCTGATTGAAACACCTTAATTCAATAATTAACAGGTGTGGCCAAATACTTTTGTCCATAGAGTGTATATCTGTAATATACAAATATTAAATAGTATGACCTCCGATTGCAGCTACACAGTGCCAGAATACAGCTTCCTATTGCTGTGTGCAATGCACAGCTAAATAAAAATTTTTTTTAGCCCATACATCTTTAGCAGTTTTGTTAAATGCCTTGGTCTTCGGTGGTTGTGGATATCCTGGGGGGATTCGTGACTCTCCTTGCTTCAGAAAAGAGAGAAAAGAGAGAAACAGTAGCTGGGCCGAGCGGCTTCCTGTTGCAGCAATTGGAACGCACTATGCATTCAAAATGCCGAACTTCCGGTTACTGAGTGGAACGCACAGGTGCCGGTGCGTTCCACTGCTGGATGTCTGTGCCGCTGGGTTCTCGTTCTATTCTTAGTCGCTTGAATTGAGTGGAGGTGTGGAGGGTCTTTTGGTGCTCTGTTTCGGGTGCTTGTTTCCTTGTAACCAATCAAAACTGCAAAAAAAGCTATAATCACCTGCTGTATCTCCAGCACCTAAGTATATTGTCTGTACCGCTAAAATTGCAATTCTCTACCCCCCCTCCCGTTTTTTCCCTCTCCCACACCCCTCTTTTCTCCACTTTAGGCACTCAAGATTGCGCCACGGCAGATACGACGATACCGAAAACCACATCCACGGGAATCGGAACGCCCGGTGCACCCGTAACGGCAGCAACAACCACTAAAGCACACAAGTCAAGAGCAGACATCCAAGGTAAACCCCCTAAAAAGGGTCTCCGCCACCTAGGATCCGGGATTTATGCCTGCTCTCTCGGGAGTCAGGGAGAACTCCCAAAAATTCGGGAGTCTCCCGGACATTGCGGGAGAGTAGGCAACTATGCTGTATTTGGTAAGTCGTCTGGCTGGTCTGTGCTCTCATCCCCTACCCCCTATGTGTGTAATGGCTACTAGTTAAACAGATGTGTTATAAGATGTAGAGACTTCTTTGAATGTTGCTGGGAAGTTTGTAGATACCTCCTCTCCTGTTAGACAAGAAATGTTAGTGGACATTGTGTGATAACTGCTGAATAGAGAGCTATTTGTGGTGGACTGGCTAATACTGCTTGTAATGAGTTAAGGGCCTGTCCTGACTTTACATTGTTAGTAAGTGAGGCCTTGTGAGCCAACATGAGTTTGTAACAAAGCATTGCAAGTCAGCCATTTTGGATGGTGAAGATATTGTACCTACACACAGAATTCCATCTATTATATGTACCGTGTGTAGGATTATGTTATCGAAATTATATTATTACATTATTGTACAAGTAAAGATTCTATTTCATACATATATATCTGCGTTGTGGTTATGAAATTATAATTAGGTTTAAGGGTCTGAAGTAGGCGTGTCATACGAGGGAAAGCGTAAATGCGTATGGTAATGTAATGAGCGTATCCAGAAATAGAAGAAGAAGAAGATAGTGTGCGCAATTATGGCGTAAATACAGGTCCTTTAACAGGCAGAAAAACAGTCAGTAACGCGAGACAACACAGATGGTGAAAGATCAGGAGAGGATAGATAGATTTGTGTATAATTCGCATAGAGATGATACTGAAATCCAAAGGAGCTTATTAGTTTTCCAAGAGAAGTGGTGTAGATAGAGAATAGCAGAGGACCTAGGACTGAGCCTTGTGGTACTCCAACTGATAAAGGTGGATCCAGAGAAATTAACACTGAAAGAGCGATTAGATAGGTAGGATGAGAACCAGGATAGGACAGTGCCTTCAAGACCTAGGGATTGTAGCGTTTGTATGAGGAGAGAGTGGTCAACAGTGTGAAATGCAGCAGTGAGATCCAGGAGAATTAGAAGAGAGTAATGGCTTTTACTTTTTGCTGTGATCAAATCATTGACAACCTTGGTCAGCGCAGTCTCTGTGGAGTGTTGAGAGCGAAAGCCTGACTGATGAGAATCCAGTAGGTTGTTTGCTGTAAGAAAGTGTGTGAGGTGAGTGTAGGCAATTCTCTCGAGAACCTTGGAGGGGCATGGGAGCTGAGAGATGGGGCGGTAATTTGAGAGAGAGTTTGGGTCATAATTTTGTTTTTTAAAATAGGAGTAATCCTTGCATGCTTGAATAGTGATGTAAAAATACCAGTAGAAAGAGATAGATTACAGATTTTAGTTAGAGGTTAAGTGAGCACAGGAGACAGGGACCTACTAATTTGTGAGAGAATGGGATCAAGAGGACAGGAGATAGAATAGGATGATGAGAAGAGAGTAGAAACTTCCTCTTCATTTGTGGGATCAAATGAAGAGAGAGTGTCAGATGGTGCTACAAAGGAATTGAGCTGATTGCTTGTCGAGGGAGATGATACCACTTCAAGTCTATTTTGAAATAGGAAGCAGGTTCCTGGGCACTGATGGTAGTCGGAGCATTTGGGGTAGAAGGATTGAGAAGAGATTTAAATGTGTTAAAAATGCGTTAGGGGTTAGAGGCCTGAGCATAGATGAGAGATTGGGAGTATGTTTGTTTTGCAGTGTCCAGAGAATTTATATAGGAGTGGTAGATACTAGCACATGTGATGAAATCATTAGAGGTACAAGATTTACGCCTGTGACGTTTTGATTTGTGAGAAAGTTTTTGTAAAGTTTGTGTTACTTTAGTGTGCCACAATTGGCAACGAAGTCTACACGGAGTATGTTGTGTCGCTGGAGTCACTTGATCAAGGGCAGTTGCTAGGGTTTGGTGAAAATGGGGTACTGCCCAATCAGGGAAGGAGAATGTAGAAATTGGGGAGAGAATGTGTTGGAGAGAGGTGGAAAACTGCTGAAGAGCAATAGAGTTGATATTCCTGCGGTTGTGAGGAGGCTTGGAAGAGTTTGACACTGGGGAGGCTAAAGAACTGGGGGTGAACAAGTAGATAATATAAGGTGATGATCTGAGAGGGGGAAAGGAGTGTTAAGGAAATCAGAAACTGAGCATAGTCTAGAGAAAACAAGATCAAGACAGTGGCCACCTTGATGAGTAGTGGATTCAATCCACTGGGAGAGGTCAAGTGAGGATGTTAGAGTAGTTTGGAAGCAGCATTGGAATGTGGATTAGAAATGGGGATGTTGAAATCACCCATGATGATGGTAAGGATGTCAGAGGATAAAAAGTGAGGGAGCTATGCAGAGAAGTGTTCAAGAAATTGTTGGTGTAGTCGAGGGGGGCGATAGATAACAGCAACATGCATAGAAAATGGGTTAAAAATCCTAACAGTATGTACTTCAGAAGATGTGAACGTGAGTGATGGGACATTTGGGAGAACTGAACATGCACATCTTTCCACAAATACCTGCAATTCCATGTGCACATCTTTCTACAAGTATCCTGTATTATCTGTTGTTCATCACTCTGCAAGTGCTCTTCATTTCCAAGTTGCTCATCTTCCTGCAACATTCATCAAGGGTGTTTACCTCAAAAGAACTTTGCACTATCTGCAGTACCTGTGGTTTTACCAATATCACTAGTTCTGTTGCTCCGGCTGGTTATGAGTCTCTCTAGGGCTTATTATCAGTCTCCTGTCTCGAAGTCCTGAGTTTGCCATTCTGTGTCACAGTTCTGAGTTCCTGTCTCCAGTTCCAGTTTCCATGTGTTTACATTCTGAGTACTTATGAGTGTGCTCCAGTCCCATGTGCCTGGTTACAGGTCCTGGGATTGAGTTCCCATAAAGAGTTCCAAAGTGTTTTTATGCCGAATTTCAGTTCCGTTCTCTGGTGCAGACTCTGGTCCTAGACTCCTATACTGCTAGTGCTATTCCGAGTACTCTCGAAGAGCAGAGATCATCAAGGCCTCCAGATTCCGTTCCACTCCTGCTTCAGCCAGACCAAAGGGTCCCCAATCGGATCAAGAATTATAGTCTATCGTGACTGTGTACTTACCTTTCTGCATCTTCTTGTTCCTCTCTATTATCCTCTTTTAGCTTCTCTCTATAAACAGCGCTGGGCTGTTATCAACTACATGACGTCAGTGATGCTGCATTCACTGTATTAAAGGAACTAAAGAATTACTTTATATACTACAATGTCACTCACCGGACCGTGAGTGCCTCTGCACTGGTGCGTGGTTCTCTAGCCTTCCTGCCGGCGCTTGTCCTGAACCGCGGCCGTCCGCCATCTTGATGCACTGCGCATGCGCAGCATCCAAGAACTTATGACCTTTGCTTTTAATCTAATTGGAGGATCAGGCACCTCTCCCTATTTAAGGCACCTGTGCTCATTACCTCGTTGCCTGATCTTGAGTCTCATTCCCTGTGAGTCTCTGAAGGTATCTCCTGTGTCCTACTAGGGTCTTCAGCTTCCTGCTGATTACCTGTGCTACTCATCAGTGGTTTCCATACCCGCTACTGATTCCTGTATCCTACTCGTGTCCTTAGCTGGCTTCTGGATTACCTGCTCTGCTCATCAGCGGTTCTTATACCCGCTACAGACTCCTGTATTCTGCTCGTGTCCTCAGCTGGCTTCTGATTACCTGCTCTGCTCACCTGTGGCTCCCATACCTGCTACAACCGTTCAGCATCCCTGCTGTGCCTGCATATTCTCGTGGACAAGCTTCTCTACTCATCAGCGGTATGCTTACTTGTTATTGACTATCAACTGTTACCTTGCATATCCGCTTAGGACAAGCCTCTCTACCCTGCAGCGGTATCTATACCCGCTATAGACTATTTGTTGTTACGCTGCATATCTGTTTGGAACAAGCTTCTCTACTCAGCAGTGATATGCACACTTGGGATTGACTATCAGTTATTATTCCGCATATCCACTCTGTGCAAGCTTCTCTACTCAGCAGCGGTATACATACCGTTATAGACTATTAGCTGTAAACGCTGCATATCTGTTTGGAACAAGTTCCTCTGTGCTCTCAGTGTCTTCATACCGTTATTAACTCTTTGCATGCCTCCACTCATCCGCACCTGAACTTCTCCTCACTTACTAGCAGTGGTACAACTTGCTGTACGCAGACCACTGACTTCCCCGCTACCTACCTGCATCCGGACAAGTCTTCTCACCATAGTAGTGGTACAACTTGCTGTATGCAGACCACTGACTTCCCCGCTACCTACCTGCACCTGGACAAGTCTTCTCACCATAGCAGTGGTACAACTTGCTGTACGCAGACCACTGACTTCCCCGCTACCTACCTACACCTGGACAAGTCTTCTCACCATAGCAGTGGTACAACTTGCTGTATGCAGACCACTGACTCTCCTGTTACCTTCCTTCATCTGCTCACGTCCAACCTGGTCTCCGTGGTTCAAACCTGCCTTTCCACCATAGATGCAAGTCGCTGACTCATCTACCATTATAGCTGCAAGTTGCTGACTCAATCATCAGTATAGCTGCAAGTCACTGACTATCATCATTTCCATTGGCATCCTCTCTCCATCTGCTGTTATATATGTTCCTCTATTCATCCTGCTGCCAGAGGACCGCTGTGCAAACTCCGCCTCTCTGGTAAGCATAGTCAACTGGTGAAATCCTGGGCAAAACTCCTAGTGCCCGTGACATACAATATAGTACAATTACATTGCTGGGCAAGGTCCCCGCAAGACAGGCTGATATATGAAACTGCAAGTAACTGCCACAGTTTCTAGATCAACCAGCAGGTCACATGTTCCAGGTCACCCAGCAGGACAGCAAATTACTGTCATAGTTTCCAGACCACCCAGCAGGTTACATGTTCCAGGTCACCCAGCAGATGCACAGGAAGAGGTCAATCACTGTCACAGTTTCTAGAGCAACAAGCAGGTGCACAGCTGTATTGTCAACTGTCACATTTTCCAGAGGACAATGGTAATGCATTGTTGTAAATGGTGGGCGGATGTTTTGCAACGTAACTCCGAAACAATGCAACCGATTACAACGATAATATTTTTCTGAAAATCTATATGATATGGTATATGATTTTCCCTTCTCAGACAAATGCATCATAGAAATAAATCACTCATAAAAGTCATACTTATGCTATTAATATATAGATTATTAGTTATATACATCTAGTCACACCAGCCTTCTCTGGGCACTTAGAGAAATGCTTTGCCCAGCCATGCTGTCCTTATCACAACATATAAAATGTATCTCTATCTATACCGTTTCTCTTGGAAATCTAATACGTTCCTTTGGATTTCAGTATCATCTCTATGCGGATGATACCCAAATTTATCTATCCTCTCCTGATCTCTCAACATCTGTGTTGTCCCGTGTAACTGACTGACTTTCTGCCATTTCAACTTGGATGTCCTCAAGCCAACTCAAAGTTAATCTTTCTAAAACAGAGTTAATAATATTCCCACCCACCAACAAGAGCATACCTGACATTTCTATCTCTGTTGATAACATGACCATAAATCCCACCCCACAAGCTCGCTGCCTAGGTGTAATCCTTGACTCACACCTATCCTTTGTTCCCCACATTGACTCTATATCTAAATCATGTTACATACATCTAAAAAACATTTCCAGAATTCGCACATATCTCACACAAGACACTGCAAAAACCTTAATTCATGCACTTATTTTCTCCCGCATTGACTATTGCAATTCACTCTTTACTGGTCTTCGCAAAAACAGACTCAAACCCCTACAATCTATTTTGCATGCTGCGGCAAGATTGATTTTCCTTGCAAATCGTTATTCCTCTGTTGAATCACTCTGTTTCTACACTGGTTGCCTGTTTTCTACCGAATCCAATATAAAATACTTTTACTAACCTACAAGGCCATCAACAAAGCTGCACCAACATACATCTCCTCTCTTGTCTCAAAATATCTCCCAATTCGGCAACTCCGTTCTGCACAAGATCTGCGTCTCTCATCCACACTCATTACATCCTCCCATTCCCGGTTACAGGACTTTTTTCGGGCTGCACCCACTCTACGGAATTATCTCCCTTGCACAATAAGACTCTCCTCTGGTCTACAAGCTTTCAAGTGTTCTCTGAAAACCCACCTCTTCAGACAAGCTTATAATATTACTCAACCACCCTCTTAACCTCACTATATTACCCTATTACAACCCATTATACAACTACCCCTTGACCAACATTGTTGTGTGACAGGATCATTTAGCTTATGAGTCACTTTTACCTTTGCAGTCTGGCTGCGCCGACTGCAAATGTAGACTTAACCTCATGTGTCAAACTCCCATTGTCCAATAGATTGTATGCTTGCGAGCAGGGCCTTCTCACCTGTTTGTCTGTTTTACCCAGTTTGTTTATTAGTTTACTGTGTTTGTCCCAATTGTAAAGTGCTACGGAATATGTTGGCGCTATATAAATAAATGATGATGATGATGATTATCGTTTCTGTCTTTCTATCTCTCTACCGCTGACTTTAACACCAATTACCTGATACCACCCTTTACATTAAAAAGCCTGCAATGAGGAAAAGCACTATGACATAGGGGCCCTATGTCTTTATAAGTATAGCGACCTGCCACAAGACACCAATCACTATGTAGACTTCTATTAACTAGACTACTAGAGCAGTAGCCTAAAGGCAGTTCTAAAGATAATGGGCCTTAAGCGGAATTGAACTTACACAGGTTTGTGTAGAATAAATTATGTAAATTTGCACTCTGTGTGATTAACTTAAGTACTTCTGGGTAGGCAAACATCTATGTAGTAATTGTTTAACATTATAGTATTGTGGATTCATCTACTACTACTACTAGACTGTAAGCTGTAGTGAGCAGGACCTACCCTACTGTGCTTTCAAATTTGCATTTTACCTAGCTTGCATTTTATGTATACTCTGTTTTCTCACTGTTCAGCGCGGCTGAGCACTGTGGCTACTTATAAATCAAGGACAATAGTAATAATAATACACTTTGCGCTAATTATTTCTGATTTGTATTAATTCTTTGTTTTATTTGTTGTTAATGAATGCAATGGTTCTGTAGGTCCTGGGGCGCTGGGTCAGGGGGGGGGGGGGCGCAGCAGCGCTGGGTAAGTGAAACAAAAATAAATTATTTTTTTCTTTTTCCCGATTCAACCCCCCCGCCCCCCTGAGTCACGATCTCACCTCTGGCCCCCATATAGAGAAAAATATTTATCCCCCTGCAGGTTAGCCCCCCCCTCTGTCATGATATGTGCCACTGGCCCCCCATAGAGGATAATAAGTAAAGCCACCCAGCCTATCATCCTATTATCCCACCCCCAGTATTGATCTGTGCCACTGCCTCCCCAGTAATTATATGTGCCTGAGGGCCCCCCCAGTAATTATTTGTGCCTGCCCCCCCCAGTAATTATTTGTGTATTTGTGCCTTGTTTGGCTGTGCTGCCCCCCCCCCCCCCCAGTATTTATTTGTGCCTGGCTTGGCTGTGCTGCCCCCTTCCCCCCCAGAATCAGGGCCTGTGTGTTTTGGTGTGTGGTGAATTATCTCTAGTGCTTTCACAGCGCTCTTCTTTCTAGTGGTCTCTTTTGTATAGTGTATGGAGAAATATGCAAGGCTTCTGTGAACAGCAGCAGTGAAGGATTTGCGTTTATTGATGTAAATAATAATACATATATATATATATATATATATATATATATATATATCTATATATATATATTATATATATATATATATACACACACACACACACACACACATGTATATACACACACACAGTGGTGAGGTAGGCTGGTAGACTGTGGTATTCCATACTTCAACATCTACTGCAACAATATTGTCAGGATGGTTAAAATGTATTTGACACCGTATGAATTTCACAGCAATTATGGAGACCCTAAACGCTAGCTAGACATAGACCAGCTCTCTCAAGACCAGCCAGCTTCCCCAGCGTTGGTCTCAGTGAACAAATGACACAAGCAAGCTTTTATACATGATACTCCTCCCCCAGCCTTAGCTTGATGGGCAGGTGACACACCCACCTTCCCTTTAAGAGGAAACGCCCATCACTGGCTCTGTTTGCACTAACAGACAAACCCTGTATGTTTGCTGAGAGGAAGGAGCTTTCCAATCATGTAAGTTAACCAAACTTTAAACTATACATAAGTCTTTACCTGGTTTAACCTCAATCTAAGTGCATAACTGCGCCAATGTCTTACTCTGCTTGTATGCTTTCTCTGCATCTTGTCAGGTAAATGCCTCCCTTTGTTACAGTACCAAAAATTGCAAAAAAAAACATGGAGGAAATATGCAAATGATGCAAACAGTCGAATCGTCACTATTCCGTTGCATTATTCTGTGAATATTGCTAACCATACAATATCTTCTAGCCAAACATGACAGAAACAGACAAATCATACTTCCATCTGGTGGTGAGAGTTTTCCTTATTCATACAAAAATCTGTTTTTCTCAGGTGCAGCCTTATGTTATACACATATTTTTCCACGTTTTAAATAGTCTGAGTGAATACTTTTCCTATTCTCCTGGGGCTTGCTACTCTATCAGCTGAGAAAACATAATAAGTCAAATCTGTGTGAAAAGGTAAAACAAATGTCATTTAATCAGCTGTGATTGTTCTCTTTTTCTAACTCCCCCTCCCCCCCAAAAACAGACGATAAACGCTAAGTCATTGAATAGATCCCTAAAAAAAGGGAACAACAACTATGTATTAAAAACCACAAAACATTCCAATATTTGACATTTTATAGCTGTATTATACTGTCAGGTCCATGGAGCACATCCAAGCACCATAATGTTGCTATTACAATCTTTGCTAGGAATTTAAGCGCAGTCATGTTAGGTGTCTGATATGGTGGCAGTAAGAAATAACACAGAAAATGACAAATGAGGACAATTTAGGTCGAACGCACTTAAAGGGTGATAGGGTTTGTAACAGAACGGACACTTACATTTAAGGGTTAACATCAAGGCTGGCCTGACCAATAATTGTTGGGCGCTATTTTTGGTTGGCCGCAGGTCACTGTCTCCTTAGAGGCACAAGTAACTCCTTGGTCCTTCGGTGAGGAGGGTCCCCTGTCCGGCTCGGTGAGGGAGGGCAGCGCGAGTTGAGAAGGGGGGCAGTCATTCTGACGCCAAGTCAGTGCATGATAGTTTGGGATGAGATCCCCATGTTAGTGGATGTACAGTGGTTTCGCCAGTTCCCACGTGTATCTGGTTACATCAGCTTGGGAGCTGTCCCACAGTGCCCTTTCTCCACCACCATAGGTTAGTTTAAAAGTTAACCTAAATAATAAAATATGTCCTCCAATTTTTCGCAACCTTATACACGACTCTGTGTTTTTATTTTAGATAAGTGGTTAAGTGATAAAGGTGTTGTGATAGTGGGGAAACATACACGGTGAACCCTTTATGGGGTGGAGGCAGATTCCCCAAAAAACTACCAAAAACATCCTTACAAACCTTGCGCCATTACAGCTTGCAACAGCAAAAAGTAACTTTTAGGATGGTGTCACACGTGCGCTTTAAAAGCCATCGCTTTTTCATCATGATAGTACTGTTTTTATAAGTCAATTGGTCCCATGTTGCAGATTAATGTGAAATATTCTTCTCCTGTCACGAAGGACTGATTAGGCTCTGAAAATACTACATGTAGTGTCTTCAGATTTAAACATAACAGGAGGAAAACATTTCCCCTCACTTCAACTTGCCTCAAGGGTAGCAATTGAGCACTTAAGAATGCTCCACTTTAGTTTCTGAAAAAGAGCATTTAAAGTTTGACATCAACCTTTGATGGAATTGCAGGCAGGGCTGTCCATAACAATTATGGGTTCCCTGACAAATTTTGATTCTGGACCCACCTCTCCTTGAGAGTCAGAGATGAACTTATTTGGTTCCAAAACTGCCAGAAAAGGTTCAATTTTATGTATTCTGACTAAATGCAGATTTAGATCAAAGAGTCCAGGGGGTAAATGTATCAAGCTGAGAGTTTTCCGGCGGGTTTGAAAAACCAATCAGATTCTAGCTATCATTTATTTAGTACATTCTACAAAATGACAGCTAGAATCTGATTGGTTGCTATAGGCAACATCTCCACTTTTCAAACCCGCCGGAAAACTCTCAGCTTTATACATTTACCCACAGGTGGTTAATATCAAAGATCCAGAGTTTCATTGGTTCTGCTCGCCAGACTCTCTGATTGTAGATGACATGTGCACCCCCTTGTTATTTTCACTTCTAGTCCCTATTTCTCTGGGCAGAGAGAGAACATTTTTAGTAAACCACTACACCTGTTTTACTATTTGAACTGGGTATTCCATGTTACTGCAGGTCAGAAGATCAGCTGTAGACCGAAGATGGTATACTATAACTTTTACTGTACTATAAAAAACAAATTTATATTAAGTAACATAACTGTATATTGGTGGTGCAGTGATCTACTCACTTGAGAAATGACAACACTGTATGGCACAATGGCAGCTGCACAGCTCATACGTTACATGACTGGCACCATGACAATGCGGTCATGATGCATGGTGCTTTGGACATTCAGGAGCAGTGTTACTGACTGCCGGCAGTGTGTCTAAAATCTTCCAGTCTCCAAAAGATTACAGTTACAGTAATATCCATAGGGCCCTGTCACAGACTCCCCGACATGATGAGCCCCCGACATGTGTTGCCTCTGTACCCCCCATGGGCAGCCCTAATTTCAGACTTTTACAAAGATGTCAATGGTAGGATATTTGTCAAAATTCCCTTTAGGGCATAATTAATGCATGAGAAAATACTTCTAAACAGTCGAGCTAGTTTTTAAAAATGTAAAAATAATATATATATATATATACAATAGGCTGACCTGCATCATAATTGCAGTAGAAGAACGGAGAGAAAGAGACATTTTAGTTATGGTAAGAGAAGTGTTGCCTAGAACAGTTTTGTTTAATCACATGTAGATTTACATTTTGTTTCATGCTTACCTTATATTTTTTTGTATATTACTTTAACCGTCACTAAAAGCTTGAGGTGGTCAAATTACCTGGGGATACATACAAATGACAACCCAAATCTGGAGGATTCTAAAAGAAGCAGATGAAGCAGCCGTCCGTTCAAGTCTTGAAGTATTGATCATTATTTTGCTAACTGAATTTAATTCAATTTGTGAGCTATGCAGGATACAAGTGACTGTTCCAGGAAAGAGAAGCAACAGCCAGAACATTGATAGGAAGCTACTAAGGAGGCTCAATCACACAATGAATAGAAGCAGGCTCAGTCAGTCTGCACAAAGGTGAGGTCTTTCTGCTTTTAAACTGTCTAATAAAATTTATATTATTCTTGTATACAATTTATGATTTTCTTTGCACGCTGTAAATGTTTGTTTTTTAAACAATTTCTCTCTTCTCTCGCTGCACACTTTATGGTGATAAATTGCTCAAGGAGAAATTATTTACAGACAAAGGAGTAAGATAGGTAGCCCTAACCCATCCCCAAATACCCCAAACTGCAACTTATGCTCCTGTTTTTTAACTTAAACTCCCCCAACAACCTAACTATAACTCCATCATAAAAACCTCATCATAACCCTAAAACAGCCTAACCCTTGAGGAGCAATTGCATAATGTGAAGCAGTACACCACTAGCAGAGGCAGACTGGGTTGGGGGGCAGGGTGGCATCTGTCCACGTTCCCATAGTCGGCTACCTTGGGCTGGGCCACTGGGCCACCAGCATTTTCTTTCCTTTAAAATGATCCCAATAGGCTGCTGAGTCAGATCTTGCCCCGACTAAGATTTGTTAGCCCTCCCCTGACCATTAGACTTAGATAGGTAACCCAAAACCATCCCCTAACACCCTTAACTTTAACACATGCTCCCCCAGTCAAACCCTAACATCAACTCTCAACCTAACTGTAGCTCCATCTTAGAAACAAACAGCCTAATAATTGCTTGAATGCTAT
This sequence comes from Mixophyes fleayi, assembly GCF_038048845.1. NCBI lineage: Eukaryota > Metazoa > Chordata > Amphibia > Anura > Limnodynastidae > Mixophyes > Mixophyes fleayi. The sequence goes on from NC_134405.1 coordinate 211,596,290, forward strand.
GTAGATCACCAGTAGACTGTAATCCCTTTCCCTAGCAACTTAGCCCTGCTTGAGCAGTGTATCCTTAAATCCCAGTGGGAACAGCCGGTATCAGAGCCGGATTTAGACCTCATAGGGCCCTAGGCAGGATACTGTTTTTGGGCCCCCTCCCTGAAAAAATCCATAGCACTATATTTACCTACCATATACCCCTATAGTTCCGTAGAAGTGAAAGCATGTGCCGGCGCATGCCTACCATATACTCCTATAGTTAAGTAGATATGAAAGCATGTGCCGCCGAACCAGCAGAGGCACGCCGCCAAAGGAGGTGAGGGCGTGGCTTGCATCTTTGGGGGCGTACCTAACATGTGAAAAGAGCAAGGCCACCCTGCTGCAGAAAAAGGCACCCCTAAATATTTACCAAGCAGTCCCGTTTTTTTAAGTAGTTGGGTCAAAACAACTTAATAAATATTGAACCACCTCTGTGCCTCTTCACCATCACCACCTCTGTGCCCTTCACCATCACCACCTCTGTGCCAATCACCATCACCACCTCTGTGCCTCTTCACCATCACCACCTCTGTGCCCATCACCATCACCACCTCTGTGCCAATCACCATCACCACCTCTGTGCCCCTTCACCATCACCAATTCTGTGCCCCTTCACCATCACCACCTCTGTGCCCTTCACCATCACAACCTCTGTGCCCTTCACCATCACCACCTCTGTGCCAATAACCATCACCACCTCTGTGCCTCTTCACCATCACCACCTCTGTGCCCATCACCATCACCACCTCTGTGCCAATCACCATCACCACCTCTGTGCCAATCACCATCACCAATTCTGTGCCCCTTCGCCATCACCACCTCTGTGCCCTTCACCAATCACCATCTCTGTGCCCTTCACCATCACCACCTCTGTGCCCTTCACCATCACCACCTCTGTGCCCATCACCAATTCTGTGCCCCTTCACCATCACCACCTCTGTGCCCTTCACCATCACCACCTCTGTGCCAATCACTATCACCAATTCTGTGCCCCTTCACCATCACCAGTCAGTCCAGATTTAAAAAAAAAAAAAAGAGTCACGTGATCGCTCGTTGGGTCCCGGCAGCCTCTCCTCTCTCTCTATCACTGAGACACTGAGAGGAGAAGAGGCTGCCGGGACCCGATTCGCGGCACCCGACCCCCCCTCCCCCGATTTGCGGCACCCGACCCCCCTCCCCCGACTCGTGCGGGGGGGGGTCGTGCGCTGTGCCGCGAATCGGGGGAGGGGCCAACATTTTTATTTTTTTTTAAATTGCTCCTGTCCCCCCCAGCTGTGCCCCCCGAGAGCCGCTAGGCCCTAGGCAGGTGCCTAGGTTGCCTAGCGGTAAATCCGGCCCTGGCCGGTATAAACGATTGTGAGGCTGTTAGCCGGAGATATCAAGAAAAATACCAGGAACCAATACCCAACTATCTGCAAGAGACAAGGAGATAGTACCAGCAGAAAGAGGTAACAGTATAACTATATTGGACTGATGAACGTGGAAAAGAAATGTGCTGTACTATTAACTTTCCATATTTCCTTCTAAACAGCTTATCATTTCCCTCTGAATTACATTATTTATAATGGCATGCATCCTGTAGTTTACTACTTGTTTAAATAGCAGCCAATTAACCTACTCGTATGTTTTTGGAGTGTTTGAGGAAACCAGGACACACACATGCAAGCACGGGCAGTACATATAAACTCCACACAGATAAGGCCATGGTCAGGAGTCAAACTCATAACCACAGTGCTGTGATGCAGAAGTGCTAACCACTAAGCCACCATGCTGCCACTCTTTGGACATTTAAAATGTGTGTGAGGTGTACTTTTATTTCTCTTGCTAGAACTTTCAAGCAAAGCATGTCTTATGGGTGGTTATGGTGTCTATCTGATTACTAAATTAATCAGTGCTTTGTAAATTTGTAGCAGTACATTAAACCAAATGTTATGTTATTTCAGAAAGTCTGTAAAGGTATGTGCTTCTCATGTGTTACAAGTAAATGTGTAAAAGTGTGTATTTTTACATCTTTTTCTACATTTACTTTATATTTTATTTGAATAATTTGTGCTATGCATTAACATTTTGCTAAAGTCATTAGATATCTACAGTATGTGCATTCTTTTAGAAACTATTGGATGGAAATGGCGCTGGGTGCTGGTGGTTAGTGGGTATATTATAGTTACAGGAGGGGTGTCTGATAAAAGCCTGAAGTATGATTAGCTTAATTTGCCATTGGGACACAAAGCATAAACATACCCCCACGATTGCCTTTAACACAAATAAAACAAGAAAAAGTGTGATGATCTTATCACCCCTTAGATTGTACGCTCCTTTGAGCAGGGTTTTCTCTCCTCCTGTCTTCACCACTTTTAACTCTGCTCGCCAGCTACCCAGCCTTCCTCCTCGAGGACCTTCTTCCCCCGCCCCCTCTCGCTCCCTCCTCTTCCTCCTGGGGGTCTCCCTCTCATCCGTGCCCTTCCTCCTAGGTGCCGTTGTTGGCTGACCTTCCCCTCTCCCCTCCCCCGCCCCTCTAGCTGTGCCTTGAGCTTACTGAGTTACTGTGATTATTGTTTACTGTTCTGTGCTGTCTCTCCTCGTATTGTAATCTCGTCTGTCCCTGTACGGCGCCGCGGACACCTAGTGGCGCCCTATAAATAAATATTAATAATAATAATAATAATAATAATCTTTTCTCCACCTAACATTATATCCCCTCCTCTGATCTCCCTTAAGGTTCATGGTGCTGCACTCTCCCCTTTTCCCCATGGGGAAAATCACCTCCCCTGGGGGTCATCACCTCAATTTCACTCTCCACATCCAGTACCTTCCACATTCCTGTCACCTCCAGATTTGCAACATTGCCAAGATTTGGCCTTTTCTCTCACTGGCAAATGTCTGTCCATCCTGAAATCTGTGTTGTCGCAACTAATCTTTCTCTCCTGACATTCCTCTTCCAATTGTGACTCTCTGCATTGGCTGCCCATTCCCTACAGAATAAAATTAAAGTAGCTTATCCTCACTGATAAAGCTCCCTTTAACACCTTACCATCTTGTCTCCGACCTTATCAATAAATACTCCCCTACTAGCCCACTACATTCTGTCAATGACCTTCACCTTTAGGACTTTGCCCACGCTGCTCCCCACATTAGGAAATCCCTGTCCCGTCTAATCAAACTTGCCTTCATCTTTAAATCTTTCAAATGCTCCATCACACTTACTTAACCGACACTATCCTAAGACAATTCCCTCCTCACCCTCCACCTGCTCCTTTCACTCCAACTTATCATCGCTGTTTACTACCCTAGTCCTCTTAATGTTCACTCTCACACATTTCCTCCTATCTCCTAATTCTCTTTGTAATGTTTTATTTGTTCTAGATCTGTTTTCTTATGTAGTTGCTTTCTCTATATTCTCTTGTGCTGCAGATTCTGTGGCCCCATATAAACAAAATATGATGATGATGATGCCTTTTATTTTTATTTTTATTTTTTTTTTACTTTTTATTTAAAGAGGAAACAACAGGGAAAATACAATCAACATTTTGAACATAAGAGTATTAGTATAAAAGGTGTCTCCTCTGTTTTATACATTTATATCGGTGAGGTAAGGGGGCAGAGGGAGGGGGTAAGAGGGAGAAGGGGTGGGAGGTAGAAAGGCACAAATACTATTAACAGTATTGCTATGTATATGTATACATGAAACATGGCTATGGAGAACTAAACCAAACGATTAAATAAGCGACTAAATACCAGACAGGTATTACTCACCAACAACACGCCGCATCCAGCCTAGGGGATCCGGAGGCGGCACAAGAGCTATATTCCAAATGTGGGAGGGAGAGCCATACTGGATAGGCAGCTGCGGCTTTCTAGTGAATACCATGGGGCCCACACCTTGTCAAAATCATGGGATTTATCATGGAGGTAGTACGTTATGCTCTCCATGCTTGCGACATGCCAAATATAGGACCGTAGTTCCTGCAGGGAGGGAGCATTAGGGTCTTTCCAATGCTTGGCTATTAGGGATTTAGCAGCTGCCAAGATATGGGAGATAAGCTTGTTAGAAGGCACACTCTTATCGGGTATAGGGCGGGTGAGAAGAAGGAATGACCAGGGATCTTTGTTTATCTCTTGTTCTGACCTAGAGTTTATGAGTGTGAGAACTATGTTCCAGAAAGGAACTATGCGAGGGCAGGTCCACCATACATGTAGCATTGTGCCTCTCTGGCCACATTCCTGCCAGCCGCACGGAGTGGCCGTAGGAAACATTCTAGACAGCTTGTCAGGGGAGACGTATGTGGGGTTAGACGTGTGTGATTTCTGCACTAAGTGGGATTTTCTCACAAAGTGGACGAAAATGCACAGTTAGACAACACAGCAACTAATCCTCATCTTTCTCTTCTCTTTTCATCTTCAGGTATGTTCATCCATGCTGCTACTACTACTACTCTGATCATTATTCTGTGAATTTCATCCCTGCAATCTGTGTTTAAGTATGTTCATCCATGCTGCTACTACTACTACTCTGATCATTATTCTGTGAATTTCATCCCTGCAATCTGTGTTTAAGTATGTTCATCCATGCTGCTACTACTACTACTCTGATCATTATTCTGTGAATTTCATCCCTGCAATCTGTGTTTAAGTATGTTCATCCATGCTGCTACTACTACTACTCTGATCATTATTCTGTGAATTTCATCCCTGCAATCTGTGTTTAAGTATGTTCATCCATGCTGCTACTACTACTACTCTGATCATTATTCTGTGAATTTCATCCCTGCAATCTGTGTTTAAGTATGTTCATCCATGCTGCTACTACTACTACTCTGATCATTATTCTGTGAATTTCATCCCTGCAATCTGTGTTTAAGTATGTTCATCCATGCTGCTACTACTACTACTCTGATCATTATTCTGTGAATTTCATCCCTGCAATCTGTGTTTAAGTATGTTCATCCATGCTGCTACTACTACTACTACTCTGATCATTATTCTGTGAATTTCATCCCTGCAATCTGTGTTTAAGTATGTTCATCCATGCTGCTACTACTACTACTCTGATCATTATTCTGTGAATTTCATCCCTGCAATCTGTGTTTAAGTATGTTCATCCATGCTGCTACTACTACTACTCTGATCATTATTCTGTGAATTTCATCCCTGCAATCTGTGTTTAAGTATGTTATAGGAAACTGTTATCTGTTTAAACTTAGGTTGGCACAGTCTTTTATTGCTGCCTAATTTATGATAGGTATCTGGCCTCTATCCTTTTCCACAAATGTTTTCTTTTCCTTTGATTAGCTGACCAATTAGCACATCTGTAGTGTATTCCTAAATTAGACTGAATACATCTTAGCTTCATTCTATGGGGAGACGTATGTGGGGTTAGACGTGTGTGATTTCTGCACTAAGTGGGATTTTCTCACAAAGTGGACGAAAATGCACAGTTAGACAAACATTGGACTACATTTGACTTGCTTTTACTCCCAGCAATAAGCAACATCTGCCACAGCCTATTTCTGCACTACTTGTCTATTTATATGGAATACTGCTAAGAGGTAATTCTTAAAATACCCTTGCTTTTTGCTTTTACCCCTTTTATCACAATGTTTCACAAATTACTTTTCTTAGTCTCATTTCATGGCATGATCTTTAGGACTGTGTCATCTTTCACCCCTCCACCAACACACAAATTTGTTCATATTGCACCTGCATTACTCCACTCACCTCTATTTAACACCCATGAACTGTTGTCCTATTTATTATCTCTAACAAGTACAGCCTCCACCTGTCGCCAGAAAATAAAAGGCCACACATCTTACAATCCCCTTGCCTATCTTTCGCTCACTCTGCTTCTATTAGCTGGTGATATATCACCTAATCCAGGTCCCCCACACTCCTCACACACACATACATCGGAACACTACCGTTCTATAGCAAACCTCAAACACATCACCTGTCTACCCTCTCTTCCCAAGTCCTTTAAATGTGCCCTTTGGAATGCACGATCTGTTTGTAACAAACTTACCTCCGTTCATGATCTCTTCCTCTCAAAAAACCTCAACCTTCTGGCAATAACAGAAACATGGCTCATGCAATCAGACACTGCCTCACCTGCAGCACTTTCACATGGTGGCCTCCATCTCACCCACACCTCCAGACCTGAAGGCAGACAAGGAGGTGGGGTTGGACTACTTCTCTCCCCACAGTGCACATACACAGTTTTACCAAATGTCCCATCACTCACGTTCACATCTTTTGAAGTACATGCTATTCGCATTTTTAATCCATTCTCCCTACGTGTTGCGGTGATCTATCGTCCCCCTGGAGCACACCAACAATTTATTGAGGATTTCTCTGCATGGCTCCCTCACTTCTTATCTTCAGACATCCCCACCATCATCATGGGTGACTTCAACATCCCCATTCATAACCCACCTTCCAAAGCTGCTTCCAAACTACTCTCTCTAACATCCTCACTTGACCTCTCCCAGTGGATTGAATCATCTACTCATAAGGATGGCCACTGCCTTGATCTTGTTTTCTCTAGACTATGCTCAGTTTCTAATTTTATTAATACACCCTTCCCCCTCTCGGATCATCACCTTATCAGCTACACTCTCACCCCCACTGCTCTAACCTCTCTACTGTCTAACTCTACCAAGCCTCCTCATACTCGTAGAAATCTTAATTCTATTAATCTTCAACAATTTTCCACCTCTCTCCAACACCTTCTCTCCCCTATCTCTACATTCTCATCCCCTGAGATGGCAGTACCTCATTTTCACCTAACCTTAGCAACGGCCCTTGATCAAGTGGCTCCAGCGACACTTCATACTACACGTCGACTTCGATGTCAACCGTGGCACACCAAAGCAACACGAAATCTTCAAAAACTGTCCCGTAAAGCAGAACGTCACTGGCGTAAATCTCGAAGCTCTAATGACTTCTTCACATATACTTCTGTCTACCACTCCTATCGAAATGCTCTGGACACTGCAAAACAAACATACTTTCAATCTCTTATCTATGCTCAGGCTTCTAACCCCAAACGCCTTTTCAATACATTTAATCATCTTCTCAATCCTCCCACCCCGAACCCTCCATCTACTATCAGTGCTCAGGATCTTGCTACCTACTTCAAGGACAAGATTGATAAGATCAGACTAGAAATGGTATCCTCCTCCTCAACAAGCCATCAGCTCATTTCCTTCCCACTACCCTCTGACACCCTTTCTTCATTTGACCCCACAAATGAAGAGGAAATTTCTACGCTCTTCTTATCTTCCTACTCTACCTCCTGTCCTCTTGATCCTATTCCCTCGCAAATTGGTAGATCCCTGTCTTCTGTGCTCATTTCACCTCTAACTCAAATCTGTAATCTCTCACTCTCTACTGGCATCTTTCCATCACTATACAAGCATGCAGTGATTACTACTATTCTAAAAAAACAAAACTCCGACCCAAACTCTCTCTCAAATTACCGTCCCATCTCTCAGCTCCCTTGCCCCTCCAAGCTTCTAGAGAGACTTGCCTACACTCGCCTCACACGCTTTCTTTCCGCAAACAACCTGTTGGATCCTCTTCAGTCTGGCTTTCGTTCTCAACACTCCACAGAGACTGCGCTGACCAAGGTTGTTAATGATCTGATCACTGCTAAGACTGAACGCCATTACTCTCTCCTAATTCTCCTGGATCTCTCGGCTGCATTTGACACCGTTGACCACTCTCTTCTCATACAAACGCTGCAATCCCTAGGTCTTCAAGACACAGTTCTATCCTGGTTCTCATCTTACCTCTCTAATCGCTCTTTCACTGTTAATTTCTCTGGAGCCACATCTGCTCCGCTTCCCCTATCAGTTGGAGTACCACAAGGCTCGGTGCTAGGTCCTCTGCTGTTCTCTATCTATACCGCTTCTCTTGGAAATCTAATAAGTTCCTTTGGCTTTCAGTATCATCTCTATGCGGATGATACCCAAATCTATCTATCCTCTCCTGATATCTCGACATCTGTGTTGTCCCGTGTAACTGACTGTCTTTCTGCCATTTCATCTTGGATGTCCTCTCGTCAACTCAAACTTAATCTTTCTAAAACAGAGTTAATAATATTCCCACCCGCCAACAAGAGCATACCTGACATTTCTATCTCTGTTGATAACATGACCATAAATCCCACCCCACAAGCTCGCTGCCTAGGTGTAATCCTTGATTCACGCCTATCCTTTGTTCCCCACATTGACTCTATATCTAAATCATGTTACATACATCTAAAGAACATTTCCAGAATCCGCACATATCTCACACAAGACACTGCTAAAACCTTAATTCATGCACTAATCATCTCCCGCATTGACTATTGCAATTCCCTCCTTACTGGTCTTCCCAAAAACAGACTCAAACCCCTAAAATCTATTTTGCATGCTTCGGCAAGACTGATTTTCGTTGCAAATAGCTATTCCTCTGTTGAATCACTCTGTATGTCTCTACACTGGCTGCCTGTCTTCTACCGAATCCAATATAAAATACTTTTACTAACCTACAAGGCCATCAACAAAGCTGCACCAACATACATCTCCTCTCTTGTCTCAAAATATCTCCCAACTCGGCAACTCCGTTCTGCAAAAGATCTGCGTCTCTCATCCACCCTCATTACATCCTCCCATTCCCGGTTACAGGACTTTTTTCGGGCTGCACCCACTCTATGGAACTCTCTCCCTCGCACAATAAGACTCTCCTCTGTTCTACAAACTTTCAAGCGTTCTCTGAAAACCTACCTATTCAGACAAGCTTATAATATTCCTCAACCACCATCTTAACCTCACTACCTTTAGCCTGTTACACAATTTCACACAAGACAACTACCCCCGGACCAACATTGTTGTGTGACAGGATCATTTAGCTTATGAGTCACCCTACCTTTGCAGTCTGGCTGGGCCAAGATGCAAAATGTATACTTAACCTCATGTGTCAATCTCCCATTGTCCCATAGATTGTAAGCTTGCGAGCAGGGCCTTCTCACCTCTTTGTCTGTTTTACCCAGTTTGTTTATTAGTTTATTACGTTTGTCCCCAATTGTAAAGCGCTACGGAATATGTTGGCGCTATATAAATAAATGATGATGATGATGATGATGATGAATTTGTAGGCCATCTCATTAATTAATGTAGAGATCGAGCTCTTGGCAATCCCCTCCCTGATCTCCTCCCAGCAGGAGTCATCTGGAGGTGGTCCCAAGTCGTTTTCCCATTCCCTCTTATGTCAGCCTGGAGTATCAAAAGTATATTCTATTAGCCAATTATAGATCCCGGAGATCATCCCTTTGGTGAGTGGGGAATGTAGACACATATACTCAAAGAAGGTGAGTGCCCGGAGAACGTCAGAGGGGGGCAAAGACATGGCGAAGTGTCGGACCTGGAAGTATTCAAAGAAAAGCGGACGAAAAGGTTCAAAATTGTGGTAAAACTCCGACATAGAAGCCCAAGTTCGATTGACTGCCAGGTCCGAGACCACCCATATTTCCGCATTAATCCAGTATTTAAATTGCTGTGTCGAGTTACCAGGAGGAAAATGTGAATTGCCCCAGAGGGGAGTCAGAGGTGAAATAAGGGAGGACAATTTATATTTGACCCGGCATGAATCCCAAAAGGACAAACAAAATTTAAGGGATTGAAGAGAGGAGGCCGCTGGTAGTCTATCTATATTAGAGAGGCCCCAAAGTTATGCCATGGAAGGAACCCCAACGAAGTGGGTCTCCAGGTCCACCCATGCTATGGACTGGTAGGGGACATAGGTAACTGCTTCCTGAGTCAAATGAGATGCCAAATAATAAAGTTTAATATCTGGAAAGCCTCTGCCTCCCCGGGCCCTGGGCTTCTTGAGCACTGCTACAGAAACTCTAGGAGGCTTGGCACGCCATACAAACTTAAGGAAGGAAGAATGCAAATCCCGAAACACAGAGTCAGGAACCTTCACCGGAAGAGTCTGGAAAATATATAGAAGTTTAGGGATCAAGTTCATCTTAATAGCAGATGATCCTCCCCAGCCACAATATGATATAGCTCTTCCACGTCTCTAGGTTCTGTTTGATTTTAGTTAGGAGGGGAGGGAAATTTTCCAGATATAACTTATCATAGGTCGAAGTGATATAGACTCCAAGATACTTGATCTTATGCGCCTGCCAGCGTATTGCGAAATTGGTCTGTCTCTCCAGAATCTGGAGTTGGATAGTTAATGACGTACGTTTAGAGATGGTCAACTTCTTACGGCGTGAAGCCATGCTAATAAGGTAGCCCCGTATTACTGCCTTATGGGCTTCCTAGAGGGTCATGGGGGATATATTGGGGAGGTCATTAACGAGAAAATACTCTTCTAGAAGGGTCCGGAGCTCTAGGGTAAGTAGCTGATCATGGAGAATAGAGTCATTCATGCGCCATGCGGATGCCTTTTATTTTTGTCTAACACCATTATTTCTCAGACAATAGAAGCCCCCTTTTTAAGCACAATAAATGGGATAGTTTTTCATATTGAACATGTTTAAATGTATTCAGTTCTTTGCAGAATATTAGAAATTTCTTTTGGAGGTATAACAATTTAATAGTATTAAGTAACATGAGATGTTTTTATAATTCAGCGTACAAGAAACCAATTTGGCTATCATTCTATCACCATATTAAAAGCTTGCTAGTTAGAGACAAAACAGTCAACATTACCCAGGTGGAGGACTTCATGCAGACAGCTTGGAACCAACCCGATACTGTATATGAGATGAGTGTGTTTCACTAGCAAAATTCTCCTTAAATGTTCCCAGTCCTACTCTAACTACATCACACAACAAAATTAATTGACTGCCATTATCCTACCTCTATTCATTGAGTACCAATTCTGTGAAATGTAAAATTATAAATAGAATGTGAAATGGCAACACAACAACAAAAGTGAAACCAACACATAGTATCTCCAAAACTTTGCAATTCTGTAAAATGAAACTTGTTTATAAGTAAGCCTAAGGTGTGAATATCAAATATAGCATGATAATAATTATTAATTTCATCACAATGTATGTACAATAGACACAAGTAGCCACTTACTAAGACCTTACATGCTTAGAGTTACTGACACAAACTTAAAATAAAAATATCACTTTCCAACCAAGGATCAGCATCTGTCTATAAATACATCTGCATCTGAATTTTCAATCAACAGCATGACGTTAGGGAGTTATGGGCTGTAAATGTATTCTGCAAGCTTGTTAAATTATTTGCTAAGGGTGCAATGATACATTTTCATGTCTCCATTAAGTTTTCCCACAATATAATCCCTTAGTATATACATTTTCACCTTGTGTATCCATCTACATGTGTCACAATTAGAGACGAGCGGGCTCGGATTGCGCTAATCCGAGCCCACCCGAACAGTGCAAAAAAATTTAAACCGAGGCTCTGACGTCCAAGTCTCGCGTTGGATCTCGCGAGACTCGGATTGCATAAATTCCCCGCTCGCGCCCGCCATCTTCATTCGGGCTCAGATCAGGGAAGAGGGAGGGTGTATTGAAGGGGCAGAAGGAACTGTTTATTTTCTGTGTATGTTATGAGAGGGGGATGGAGACCAGGAAATACGGAATTCACCATTTTGTAATTCTACCACTTTGTAATATGTTTGAGGTATGAAAAAGCGATTGGTGTTCACATGCACTGGATAGAGGAGAACGAAAACGATTAAATCTCACATTTTCATGCTAAGTATCTCAAGGGGAGAGGGAAATCAAGACTTCTGAAGTCCCTGATTAAACTGAGATTTCTAGTAATCAGATTCTTTGTAATCTAGCCATTGAAACCAGTTGTTTTGGAATTCAGAGTAACAGTCTTTTGAGGATGATGTAAAGTCTTCCATATCCATAAAAAAGTCTCAAACTATTTTCTTATACCTTTGTATAAGATTAAGATGTTAAAATGCTTATGTAGAAGCTTCTTTTATTTAGAAATAGTGACCTTTGTTCCATTTAAAAGACAGAACTCTGAGTCCCGAGGAACCTCTCCAGCTATAATTATAATATATTAATTATAAGTGAGTGGATGGAGCTGGTGGGTGTATTGTGAGTGGATGGAGCTGGTGGGTGTATTGTGAGTGGATGGAGCTGGTGGGTGTATTGTGAGTGGATGGAGCTGGTGGGTGTTCGCGTGTGCTGCACATTACAGTGCAACTTCTTGACAACTTATTTGTGGCTTTGGCCCTTTTTGAGCCAGAGAATCTCAGTTTTAGCGTATACTGCATTCATGAGGTAAATGGGGTCCTAGGAGACTTGCACTGGGCTGTAATCTAGGATTTGAAGCTTCTATAAACAGATACTCTGTAGCTTGATTTTCAGTAGGATGCAGAAAAAAACACCTTTTCAAATCTTTTATATTGATGAACATAAAGGTGGTCAAACTTAAATTTACCTGAACTGTGATGAGTCTATCCCGAACCTGACTTGTGTGATGACACACTTCATTATGGATCGGACTGCTGAGTTCATTTACGTGGTGATAAAAGCTAGCTATTTCAGTGAATAGTTGGGAGTATCTTGTATGGAGAAAACTATTTGGTTAGCTTCTCGGCATGAAGTGTAGTGACATTGTTTATCCATAAAGTATGTGTTCCATATTTTACTGGCCATGCCCCTATGTCCATTTTTGTACAGATTATTTGCGTTACCTAGGAGACTGCAAGCAAGGCACTGATCCTGCCGTATAAGTCCAGTGGTACTGCTGTTTAAGTCCACTGATCCTGCCACGCGTTGGGCCACGTGTTTGTGCCTCCCACTTGTGTCGCTTAGCTTAGTCATCCAGCTACCTCGGTGCAACCTTTTGGCCTAAAAACAATATTGTGAGGTGTGAGGTGTTCAGAATAGACTGGAAATGAGTGAAAATGAATGTTATTGAGGTTAATAATAGTGTAGGAGTGAAAAAAAACCAAAAATATGGATTTTAACACTTTTTATGCTTTTTTAAAAAAAAATCAGAACCCAAAACCCAAAATCAGAACCAAAACCTTTTGTGGGGTGTTTTGGCAAAACAAATCAGAACCCAAAACCTCAAACTAATCAGAACCCAAAACCCAAAACACGAAAAGTGGCCGTTGCACACTCCTAGTCACAATACCAGACTGGGTGGGTCAGAAAGATCTCACAGGTGATAACTTGTCCTGTTTTAAGGGGAATAAACAGTGATCGTTTTCAGCATTTTTTCATGAATTCCTAGAATTTGTATCATATTTTCTTTGAATAAAAATAGTTAACACTGGTCTGAGCATTGCTCTACTAGGTAGTCATTGAAAAACAGGTTAGTTGTGAGAATGAATATGTCGCTAATAATATAACAATACAACAAATGTGGAAACAGACAAAAAAAGGCAAAATACCAAATCAACTATATTTTGTTAAAAAGGGAAACAGGCTCATGTTATCTATTTGGTAAAGTATACACATAATGAATGGATGCTCTGTTATGCACACCATACTATAACCAATACCTTATGTTAAGGAGGTATAGTTTTGCTATGCCTTAATTTTGAAATAGGACACCAGGACACCCACATAATATGATCAAGTCATACAAAAACATTAATTTTTTTTGGAGCAAAATAAAGTACCAAGATTGCTCAATAAAGGTGTAATTCCTAGTATCTAATTGCTCTGTGTATTTGTACTAATGAAATAAACTCCTAAAGTACTTTTATAGATATATATGTTGTAACATAGTTTTCATATCTTTGGGTGAAGAAGAGCATGGTGAGGTCAAAGTCTGGGATAACATGGTAAAATTAAAAAAAAAACTTTGGGGTGTCCAGAAAGCAAACATGTTGAGTTACACCTGTGCCATTAATCACAAGTTTTAATTCTAGAAACTTGATTGTTTGAATTCAAAGACTTGTTTTGTCAAAAATAATAATACAGTCCAGGTAATACACACAAGAGGCTTACCTATAGATGACTTATTATCAGCTTGTTATGGCTGATACTTTGTCTATTTGATAGAATGTTTGCCATTGGAAGTCGCACCCTTATATTTCCACACTGTTCCACTCTCATACCTTCTCCCTTACTGATGAAAGACTTCAGATGACTTAGCTTTCTTTTTAGACAAGCAGCATAATTTGGTGCTTATGTAATAGAAGCAAATGTGGTGGATAGCACATTATTACCTCTACTCACATAGCTCCTATTTGAATGTGAAAAGACTAGAAAGTAACTGGTGCAGTCTCTGACAAATTCCCGCTCTAGCTGCTTGTCTAAAAGAAAATGGCTCCATCTGCTAAACATACATGATGAATAGTACTTTGTAAAACAATTATGGGTATAAAATACAATATATCATAAATGATCATGAGATGGAAATGTTTTCAAATGTCTTCTTATACATACCGGGAATCATAAAATGCAATCTTTTACTTTATCTTGGCATTAAAGCAAAGTTCAATTTTTAGAGGGAAAAGTACCAAAATACAAGGCCAAGAAAAATTAATTTATATCAAAACTACGTCAGTTTTTTAAAATAAAGAAATTGGATATAAGAAGTATTTATTCCATGCCAATTGGTTTTCCAGCCTTATTGCAAGTAGCTTTATAATTACTATATTGGGTTTCCTAGAATCCTTTTTGGCATGATATAAAAATAACTAATTTTCTATGTGTCAAGGAACATACATATTTCCTTCACTACCAATTCATATTCCCCATATCTGTTTCACTGTTAGCGGCAAATTTACTAAGGGGAGTTTTTTTTTTAGCATTTTGCAAATGGCCACGCATCACTACAAGTGTGCACTACAAGTGATCGGCCAGAAATAAATACAATAAATATTCTTTCCACATTCCTATATGTGATAAACTAATAGTGGTTCCATTCCTAAATGTTAAAATTAATAGTGGCCTCAGTCCTATAAATAATAAATTAATAGTGATCATATTCATATGAAAAATAAAATAGTAGTTTGCCTCTTATATAGATTATTCATTTATATTCCCGCATTAATAAATATAGTGTTTTTCCCCAATGTTTTCTGTAGTGTAGTTTTCCTAATAAATAATTACCTGGAATCTTCTTATTTTCTCGATCCAATATAATAGCTATGGATCTCCCTCCCCCCCAAAGCATATAGAGGCCCCAAAGCATATAGATGAGACATACCACTCACATCTCCCAATGCCAAATGAGTTAATCTCCAACAAGCCCACCTACTTAATAGATAAGCAGCCAATCAGGAGCAGTCTCTCAGGGGGTAGGCTTATGTGTGTTTGGCTCTGCCATTAAGTTTACACTTGGCCATAGGTATAAAAGAAAAGATTTGGAAAGGGGAAAATATAGAGATTGCCATTGCAGTATTTGTGACAATGGTTAGTGTTATTGGGAACAAGAACCCACAGGAATGTTGATAATTATTTTAATATATACACACGCCAGAGATTATGGAAGGCTGACATGGTGGTATAATGATGAAGCATTTAGGCAGAAGAAGGCGGTGCATCCAGTTATGACATTGGATTGCAAAGATATGGATCAATGGTTTAATTGATATCAGGAAAGCATTCATATCACTTTTAAGCACCAGCCATATGTAGTATGGTCTTAAATGATACAGTGCTTGGTCTGGAGACATTCTAATAACAACAACAATAATAATAATAATAATAATAATAATAATAATAACAATAATAATACAGTAAAGAAAAGACTCAAAAAAGTGAATACAAGTGTGTTTAAGTATTTTGAAATGATGGGGAGGTTTACCATAAGGCAATGTGAACTATAGAGGATTGCACAGCAGTTGAGAGAGACATTGACTAGATTGGGAGCTGAGGCAGATTTAAGGTGTGTAATGGTCTCTTTTAGGTGGCTAAACTGAGGGGGCTTATTGGTTGTCCCTGGAGAGAGACATTTATATTTGGGGGACCCAGGGCATCAGCTGGGAGGTAGTCCTGGAGGGTTTCCCGGCACATGGTTTTTTGTGTAATTATTGCACCTCGGTTTTTAATTGTCACCAGGATGGAGCATCAGGTGGCCTTTTATTGGGCACTGTAGAAGTGACCTTTAGATTTTGGTTTATCCAGCATGGTGAATGTTTGGTTCACCGGAACTCCCCTCCCCTTAGGATTTAAAATATAAGAATTTAAATTATCTTGCATGGTAACGTGGTACATTGGCTGCATTTGTTCGCCTGGTATGCAATTCTCCTTATGATTTAAAATACAGGAATTTAGATAGAAAGCGGTGGGCATATTCTCTCCACTGCTTGGTGTCGGGTCTATTATTGAGTGAGTGATAATTGATGGGTTACGGGACAAAGGGGCAGATAGAGTCCCTGTTTAAGGTCAAGTCTATAATATATGACAATAAGGAGAATCTCAAAACAGTTTCCTGGACCCTGACTTACTTAACACATGTACAGTGGAATGTCAGCTTAACATTAAACAATGTATTTTACCTTCAAGGTTCATATCTGAAAATGTAAAGTTTGATTTTTAATGCTAATTTTAATATTTTTCTATCTTAAAAGAATACAAAAAGGGCTGAATCTAATAAAACAATATAAATTAACTGAATATGCTTGCATTAAGCAAAGCTCATCAGAGCCTTAATTAAATTCTAGCATAAATATATTATAAAAGGTCAGACCTCTCCGCTACTATCTTTAATAAGTATAGTCATAGCTCAGCAACTCAATGAGCATTTCTCCACCAGGACTGCACCACTCCATACCAATACACACTACACTTCTCACATTCCAGGAAAGAATGACAACATGAAAAATGATTTCCAATGTTCCTTGGAAAGTACTTAAGAGGAACTTAATTCTTGTTGCCTCAGTCTTTTTGATATATGTTTCTTCATGTCATGAATTACAGCATGTACAAAGGGAATTTTAACACTGGGTTCAGCTTATTAATGTTTGCTTCCAACATGTGTAATATTGAGCATTTTCCACTAAAATATTCACTTTGCAGGTCACTTAAATATACATATGACCAGAAAAGCGAATGATTTTAATTAAAACACTGTGTGGTCTCTCTTAACTGTATGATTTGGCCCAGTGACCAAAATGATTAATCAAAGCAATTAATTATTTCTGAAGAGGGTATAAGACCATATGCAAAAACTTGTGTCCAATTGCTGAGAGCAAATTGCCAGAAGTTAAGTAATGCTAGGGTTTTTCTTGGTATTTTAGGTCTAGGGAAAAGTAAAAATAGTCCATGTGCCAAGAATCATTTCTAAGCTTGCCAAGTGCTTCTTTAGATGAATTTTGCCAATGAGAGACTAAACAATGCGTTAAATCTGAATAAAACTGACAGTAGTTTAAATAATCATGTCAAGTAATCATTCTTTGCAGTATTTTCCACTCAATTTAGCATCACATTGGAAGTGATTTAATCTGGTACGTCAGCCCAGTTCACTGGATCTCGACAAAAAATATGACCCGAAAGATACATCTACTGCATATACTTAAAAAATGTGTTTTGTTTTTAAATGTAAATCACTTTAAACAAGGTTGTAAACATCTACAGTATCTTTTTATAGTAAGTATCCCCAACATATTTCTGTACCAGCACTATTTTATAGTAGTTTGATTAAAATAAACTAAATAGTATATCAAAACCATTAGTATTTAAGGCAGATTTCAGGGTACAGTATGTGTTTATTTTGATATGTGGGCTGCATTAGAGGCACTGATATGCTAAAGGGTCGGTTATCATTGTTTTTATGATTGCAATCAGGACAACCATTAAGAAGGTCCCACCAAGTTCTATCATTGCTTTCCTTTTAAAGCAGAAACATACAGTAAAGTATAAAGTTATTGTATGTAGGTTGTTTTATATTTACTTTATTTTTCTTTAAATGTTCAGTAAAGCATATAGTATTAGCATTAGTCATTTTGCACATGGACATTTTTTTCATTTATTAACATAATTGGACGGTGTCATGGTGCTTACTAAAAGGTTATTGTCTTCAAAGAAACACACCTAATACACACAGTGTTCCTTCTATTGTTATAACAGTGCCAGTATAAGCAGGATGCTATATCCTGAAAATAATACATTTGAATGCACCTTTGTGCAGAGCATATACCTAGTGGTAAGAGCAGGTGATGTTTTGAAGGATGTGGTGGTAAAAAAAGGAGGGAGCACTATACCTGTTTTTATTTAACATTTTGAAAAAAAAAAGAAAAGATCTTTTTCTGAAGCAAAACCATTCAGGTGGCTAGTACACCATGCAGGCTCCCATTCTGGTGGCCACTCTACCATATAGACCCCCATTCTAAGGACTAGTATGCCACAGGGAATTCAATTTTGAATAAGGAAAATATATTCATTATAAAAAATGTTGGAAAAGTCAGCAGATAATAATTTCATGGGTAATTTGCTTTAGGTTGAGAACCAGTGTGCCAAGATTGACAAAAAAAAGATTACTTTAATAAAATTTTTGTTTGTGTTTTTATTTTTGCTACAGGTGTGCCTTGAAAGGGAGGGGCTTCATGCATTTACGTGAAAAGTTCCGGGCCGGTGTAATGTCAACCAAACAGTACTTACGATCTTGGCCCTATCATCATCATCATCACCATTTATTTTTATAGCGCCACTGATTCCGCAGCGCTGTACAGAGAACCCAATCACATCAGTCCCTACCCCAATGGAGCTTGCAATCTAAATTCCCTAACATACACACACAAAGACAGAGAGAGACTAAGGGCAATTTAATAGCAGCCAATTAACCTATTAGTATGTTTTTGGAGTGTGGGAGGAAACCGGAGCACCCGGAGGAAACCCACGCAAAGACGGGGAGAACATACAAACTCCACACAGATAAGTCCTATAGTAGTTTTTCCTTAAACTGTCATCTTTCCCATAGCGAAGAATAGTCAAACAAGCACTTAGATACCACCAGGTCTTATTGCATTAGGTCTGATATCTTAACTGAGACCCCACATCGATAATATATATATATATGATTCAATGCAGAAAATTAATCAGACACTGGTAGCCAAGATCAAATAAAAAAACAAGGTACTAAATGATAAAACAGTGTAGTGTGGGTTACAAGCTAGACGTCAGGGCATAGGAAATACAGCACAATAAGGATCTATATTCAGGCAGTTTGAAAGTGCCAGGCTTGACTTAATTAGGAGAGATTGTGCTATGTGACATGACTTATAGCTTGATTACAGTGGCATTTATAGTCTATGAATAGTGCTGTGGTTAGCATGTTCAATTCATTCTGCTGTGTAGTATCATTGTGGTAGGAATGTGAATACTTAAGGCTAAACTCAAGTGGCAAAACATACAACATTTCAGAGGTAATCACGAAATGAGGCGAATGTTTTGCAGAACAGTTTTGAAAATTTAGCATTTCTATTTAAATGAAAACCAACCTGTAAGACTGTCACAAATAGCACTCACCTGAGCCTGTGTGACATGTATGTAACAAGCAGTTAATCACTACAAGAATACCTAGTCTGCCACAAAACTTTTTGTATTGAGAACTCCTCAAAATCATACTACAGCCTGTCTATTAAACCAACATTTATTTTCAGACATCCCACTTTGTGCAAATCTAAGGTTACACCCCTTAACTCGAAATACTATCACTATTTATATCCCACTACAATTCAACTGAAATGAATTTGATTTTATCAATCCCTATGTTCCATTTTCAAAAGCAAGGGGACTAGCACTTGAATTAATTAAGAACACAAAGACACAACATCATTAAATTGGATTTAATATTCTTAAGGTTTACAAAGAAGATAACAAAATGACACACAGTAATATAAAATTATGCAGGCAAGTTTCTTTAAAAAGTAAAAGAGAGAAATGCAGAGGTAAAGAAACTCAAATAATTTCTTGACTTCTGCGCTAGTGGACCCCATTATACTGACAATGTATAACAGTTTTTCATGGTTTTTAAAATGAAGTCATTAGCCTCTCTACACCCCCTCCATTGTGAGTTCAGAAAGGCAGTGTATATGTTAATAGGGGGTAAATTCACACCTTGGTGTGAATCACAGTGTATTCAAGAATTGCCAGTAATTCTTATACAGCCCATATATTTCCTATTTTACCTATGTTTAGACATGAAACATCACTTTAATATACTGTTGATTTTGGACAATACTCCATTCTATCATTTCCCGGTCAGGTAGACCTTTCTGTTGGGCTTATTAGGTGTATTATGACTATGCACAGGGACTTGCTCAGATTGGAATGATAAAAGAAATTCCTTTGATATGGACATTTTGTATTTGAAGTCATGGCACATCTGACGTCTGCTATATTCTTTTATGAAGCCTGATAGTTGTGGAACAATTATGCAACATTCTCTATACAAGTAATCTTAACTTCTGTGATCTGAACCATCTATTATCAAGTTTTTCAAGTAAGGTATTATAAAAGTACCAAAGTAGCTAATGCATAATCTTTTACCATCTTTGCACCTGACATCTACATTTGGTTGTCACAATCCACCTATGTACATATAGCCGCTTTTCATTATTCTTCAGGTCAATCATTTGCTGTCTTTCGAATCACTAGCATTTACAAATAATGGCTGTTAATTGAACACATTTCTTAATAGAGAGCTGGACCCATGCAATTTAGAATTCAGAAATACTAATGGGCTAACATACTGGAGAGATTTGAAAGCAGACAGTGAGGATTGCATAGTGGTTGATGGAGCTGAATGAACCACTCAATTGCATCTATCAACTCCCAAATACCATGCTCTGTTTGTAAATTAATTCTAATAAAATATTTTAATCTTTCAAATATATCAATTTTGAGAACTACTTGCTTCAATCAACACTTTAGTGTGTCCTCTGTTTCAACCCTCATAATAAAGTTGGCCATACATGCAAAGGACATTGGGAAATTTTGTGGACTTTGACCAGATTTGTTTGACAACATAGGATGTATGAACAATAAGGCTCAGGTAAGAAGAAAGAATTCAGATACAGTTGCTTTTGCTGTATATCTATAGCAAAGCAATTCACGAAATATAGAGGGAAATATAAGATTATGTTTTATGGTTTAGGGTTTTCATTTGTTGTTACAACTGTACATTGCAGTATAGTGCACAAATGGTGATTAAGACCCGGGCCACCAGCATTTACCTACTCCTCAATCAATTGGTGCAACAGAACTGACGGTGATAGAACTGGAAACATATGCTCAATGAAGTGTATCTGCCAGTTTAGTAGACACTAATTTGCTGCTACAGGTCATTATTATTTATTTGAATTTTTATAATTTATTTATTTAGCACCAACAAATTAGCATATTATAGATGTTTAATCAGTTCCTTCCCCAGTGAAGTTTACACCTGTATGTATGTTGGAGTAAACTGAAGCAACTGGAGGAAACCCACACACACAAGGGGAACATAGAAACGCCACATGGGTAGAGCCCCTCTCATAATGGAATCCATGGCTCAAGAGCTGTGAGACAGCAATTTTAACCACTGTGCCGCCCATTGTCATTGAAGAAATGCAGGGAGTGCTGGCAATGGCCAGCACCCAACTGGAAGTCGCTATATTTAAGTAAATTTTGATTGGCTGTAGTTCATCGAGCGAAGATGGGCTTTACAGCTAGGGGCGCTGAAAGTGAAATAAGTACTCCATTGGGGGTTCAGCAGTAGCAAATTATGGTGGAGACCATCAATGACTCCACATAATACTGGGAAAAGTGACCATGTGGGTCAATAGCTTTCTTGGCCACACTCCTCCTTGGCTGCACACACAGCATTGGCTTTTACTGAAGGTGTACAGCCTGGGCAGGTACACGCAGTCACACAGCTTCGGAGGGCGGCAAGATGCCATCGCACCAAGTTCTTGGTGGACCTGAATGCAGCCTAGGACTGCTTAGCCTGCTTTTCATCAGCAGTGTCAATGCACTCTATTCTGACTCTAACTGCTAGCTTGCTTTAGAGTGAACCAATGGTATACATCTAATGATAGTGGAAATATATATTAATTTGAAAAAATAAATAAAAATGAAACCCAAGGCTGTTGCCCTCTTTGCTCTTCCCCAAACATTGACCCTGTTAAAACATTTTTTAAATATGCAGCTGCTTTACTTTTTTGACAAGCAAGATGGAGAGTCCTCCATTTGACCCTATGATGTATGATTCATAATTTAAACATCCCATGTGAGCTGTCAGATTACAGATAAAATAAATTCACAGAAAAAAAAATCATTGAATTGTAATAACACTTTCCACAAACAGATGTGGCATACATGGAAATTCTCAGAACCACATATTTCTTGTTAATAAATTAAAAGTGTTTTACTTGAAAGAAGCGCATGGATGTAGATCTTGTTGGTGTTAATGTATTTTGCTTGTACAGTATGTATTTTCAGAGTGAATTTATTATGCGTGTATGTATGTTCTGTATAGAAATGTTCTCTGTGTACAGGGTATGTGTTTTTTTTCTGGGTGGATATAATCTATCTATGTATATGCATTTGTTTTTAGAGTGGTCATGTTCTGTGTATATACATGTTGGAGTACAGGTATTCTGTGTGTCACCAAATGAGATGGAACCTTATTTACTATGTGCTCCTTGATAGGGGCTATTGGAACACATATGGATAAGCGTCGGATTTTACTACCGCTATCAAGAGAAAATAAAATGAATCCATCAAGAAGTCTTTCATGGTAATAGCCAATGTTTATTCAACAACAGTGATAGACTAATGTAACAACGTTTAATCAAGGTATATTCCTTTCATTGTTCTGACTGATCCAGACATGTGCCACTAAACTGTGGGCCAGGCATGTGCCACTGAGTGGCACTTCAGGGCCACTAAACTGCACCTCACAGACTGGAGACTTTTGGGAGAAAAAAATGTACAGAATTTCCGTTACCAAAATATATAGTAGTTATTGTTGTTCATGTTGATGTTCAGATTCAGGAGGGCTTGCAAATGTTAGCCCCGGGAGACAAGACCCGACTCAGCAGCCTATTAAGAACATTTTAAAGAAAGAAAAAAAAGGTAGCCCACTATGGACCTGCGGGGAAGATGCTCCCAGACCAGCCTGCCCCTGCAGGTATGGGAACTATTATTCAGAATGCTTAGCTGTTTCCATAGTTTGGAACACCATGTCTACAATATCTTAAATCATATTTAAAAATGATCCTTTCTTTCCCCTCTCTGCCCTTGGCATTCCCCTCCTCATTAAATTGTTTAGCAGTGCTCCTCTTAGTGACTATAGCAGGGGTAGGCAACCTGCGGCTCTCCAGGTGTTGTGAAACTACAAGTCCCAGCATGCTTTGCCAGTAGATAACCAGCAGATAGGTGGCAAGACATGCTGGGATTTGTAGTTTCACAACACCTGGAGAACTGCAGGTTGCCTACCCCTGGACTATAGTATTCTTGCCTGTGTTTATGTTCTTATCACTTGTTGACAGTAATTAATTACTTTCTTGATTTCGGAACTTTCTGGATATTAGGTTTCTGAGTTAGGGTTTGTGTACCTATATACCGGATTTAAATAATCAATTAATCATTTATTGTAATTTAATGTAAACTTTCTAAAGCCAAAACATTTTATTCATCAGTATGTTTCTTTCTGTACTGTTATCATTGTATGTTCAATTGTATGTAAAATATTTAAGTGCTCTATAAATAAAGAATAATAATATTAATATTGTGCAGCTCTGAATTGAAGCCACATGTTCAGAGAAACCATATGAAAAGATTAGCATCATTCCACTGGAAATGTGTAGACACTGTTAAAGAATAAATGTACATTGTATAGAGAGGCAACTTCAATTCCATGACAATTTGCTACCATGCTACAGATTATATTATTATTATTATTATTGTTGATTTTAAGGTGCCATTGTGTTCTCAAGCACAGGACAGGAAAACAGAGCTACATAAAACAGGAGCAAAAAAAGTTGACAAAATAAATGCAGATGTGATAACAAAGGCAGGGAGAGCCCTGCTTGTTAGAAAGCTTACAATCTAGTGGAGAAAGAACACAGCTGAGACAAGATGACCGAGTACGGTTCAGAGGGGAGAGTTGGACAATTGTATGTGTGTGTAGCAGTGAGAGTAATATTGGTGATAGTGGGGTACGCTCAAGTGACGCGGGTTTTTGGAGATCATGTAATGGTGGGAAACCTGTGGGAGAATGGTAGAGGCTGGGGCATGTTGTGATCAGGTGTGGTAGGAGATTCCTATAGACAAAGAGATGGTAGTTATCAGAAAAGAGAACTGCAGGTAATAGGCAAATCAAAGAGGGCACAGTGGAAAGAATTTTGAGATGTATAAAGCAGTGATGTTGATGAGAGAATTGTAGGTGAGGGTGAGTATCTTGATCTGGATTGTGAAGGATATAGAAAGCCAGTGTAGGTATCTGCAGATGTGGAGAGGTGAGAAAGGAAGATCAGTCTTACCCAACTGTCCCCACATCAATCTCTCTAAAATGCAGGGGTGATGGGAATGCCAGATAGGAGGAGGTTGCAGTAGTTTAGGCTGCAGATGAGTTTTGGATGCAGTTGTCGGTAAGAAAATGGTGTATTTATTTAATAATATTTTGAAGGTGGAGGCAAAAGGACTGTGATGGAGTAAGGCAGCTAAACAGATAAATAAAGCAATATCTTCATCAAGGAATGCATGACGGTATGGTGAAATTGTCTGTTCACATGATATACCCCATGTCCTAAACCGAATGATGTCCATACTGGGCCTGATTCATTAATGAACATAAAACCCGATACGTGCCATATTTTGCAAAAATTGCTCTGAGCATGCTCAGAACTGGACTATATGCCAGTGAATGCAAGTACATCCAATTAATCTTCAATCGCAAAGGGCACTTCTGACAGGCTACAATTCAGAGGGCATAAGGAAGGGGCATGTGCACATGATTAATGTACAGTAAGGGCGTTCCATGGATGAACGTGTGCACATCCATCGGATTCAAACTCTGGGCATCTCTCAGGTATGTGACTTTTAGCCGTATCACTTGGACCAGCTACAGGTGTAAATGCAGAATGACAGTAATGACAGTCGTGTGTGTATGCTAGAACATGTGTTCGCAATTAAAAGCAACTGTCAAAATGCATTCCATGTACAGTAGGCATTAATAACATCATGATATATGTATTTCATATAAAAAAATAACTTTTTTTGAATTAATGATTATATTATTAACAGGTGTTAATGTATTTAATATTTTTTTATCGCTGCTTCTGATGGGACTTTATATCCAGTGTACATATCCTGAAGTGAGTTGTGTTTGTCTGTGTTCAGCATGTGCCATATAGGCGGAGAGTACTTATACCTGTATTGAACTAGAAAGGTTTCTTGAAATCCTCTTGCCTTTGAAAACGGGCATACCTGCGTGCAATTTCTGTCCAATTTTAATAAAAATGTGAATTGAGTCACTTTGCATTCCTAAGTATGAAATGCTGCTTATGGAAAAGGATTCAAAAATATCCCATCCAAATTGTGCCAATTCTACATCTCATCTCTGATTGATTACTCACAAACGCTTACTGTACTTCTGTAGTTTCCCATCTCAATGTAGCTCTTCACCTATCACCTCCTTTCACGTGTCAATGAATTCTATAAAGAGCTATCTATACATTTAAAGTTATTGGCTATGTTATGACCCGCTTTAAAAGTATATGGCTGCCACATTTTCTATATTTCCTCTCCGTATCAGGAATATTACCAGTTTTATAGTGGAAAAATAACAATTACAGATTCTATAAGTCAGTGAATATGAATAGCAAGAGCCCTCTCCCATATGATGTGAAACATGTACATGTGTTATCACTGGGAAACACTCCCATGTTAGTGTTTCTGTAGACATTAATGATATATATATATATATATATATATATATATATATATTCCGGTTTTAAAAAACTGCATTGACCCATTTACACGAACTTCACAAATATTTATGAAAAAACAGCTTTAGTCTAGATCTGCATTTTTTATGTACGTGTAAATGAGACCTGAGTCCTGCGAACAAATCACTGTGATAAAATACGAGATAAAGAGTATAGTCACTATCATATTACTGTGCTTTGTTCAGAAGCTTTCCTGTTATGAAGATGACACAGAAGGTCAGTTCAGTTCTGTGTAATCAGATACTCTATACATATAGAGCTTAACAAATATGGAACAATTAAGTTCACATAACAATTGCTGCTACTTTACAGTAGCAAATGCATGAGTTTTAAAGTGGGGTTTCCAAATTTTTCCAAAAATAACGAGGTAGCTTTGATTATTATACACACACACACACACACACACACACACACACACACACACACACACACACACACACACACACACACACACACACACACAATGTTCCCATTATCACACCTCTGTTCCCCCTCTTCACACCAGTTTCCCTTCATCACATTTTTTCCCCCTCATTACATCTCTGTTCCCCCTCATCACACCTCTGTTCCCTCTCATCACAGCTCTGTGTCCCTCATCATATCTCTGCCCCCCCCCCTCATCACACCTCTGTCCCCCCTCATTACACCTCCTCCCCCTGTCATTACACAGTACTTTACTTACCTTCCTGTGGTCTTGTCTTCTCTTCTGTCTGTAGTTCCTCCCACTGGAGAACCTCACTGACAGTTTTGGGAGGTGATAATGACGTCACGCCCAACAGGCAATGAGGAGGAGGCAGGAGGGAGCCAGGCACCGGGCTAGGGGGGCAATCGCTCCGCCCCCCTCCAGATCAGCCCTGTAAGAGGAGCAGCTGATCTGCTTATCTAAAAGAACGTACTGTCCCCGGTACAGCACTGGCTGTTAGATGTGCAAATAAAGCTTCAAGTCACAGTGTGAGGGTTCTAGGCAACTGGAATCCTTCCACCCCTAAGTGTGCACCTGTTTTGTGTTAATCTTTTAACTCATAGTAATAAGCCATGCAGTTTGACTGCCTTTTTTTTGACACCCTTTATCTTACATTTTGGTAAAATAGATTAATGAATACCTTCATAAAATACCTTTGATACACATGACATGAAATATTTCAATTATAGATATTTTTACGTATTTGAGTTAGCATGCATAACCTGGCTAGTACCATATCTGCCATCAGCTTCAGCTGAATTATTTGGTTTGACAACAATCAAGTAACCAAAGTGAAACTTTCCACCACTTATACAAAACAGTTTTTATTCATGTACAACTTAACACTTTTATATATTTAAATTAATTATTTTCTCTACCTCTCAATCCTTATGCTTGTGGTAGCTGGTGACATATCACCAAATCCTGGTCCCCCTTCCTTGCAGTTCATTCTGTTTAGGCACACTGCAAAATCCAATAAACCTCAAACCTGTCACCCTAATCAATCTGATTGTGCTCACTACAGAAATACCATAATCCTCAAACACATATCCCTGATTATTATGAATCTACACATTACAGAAATCCCATCGACCTCAAACATATCACCCATCTCCCTTTTGCTGTCATGAGCCTTTAAATATACCCTATGGAATGCATGCTATGTCTGTAATAAACTGATGTCCATCTATGACCTCTTCCTCTCAAATAACCTCAACCTTTTGGCAATAACAGAAACGTGGCGTATTAAATCTGAAACTGCCTCATCTGCAACCCTTTCTCATGGTGGTATGAAATTCACCCATTCCTCTAGGCCTTGAAGCAGACAAGGAGGTGGGTTTGAACCCTTCTTTTCCTCACATTATATATTGAAAGTTTCCCCATCTGTTCCATTTTCTAACATTCCCAACTTTTGAAGTACAAACTATTTGGAAATTCAACCCCTTCTCTCTGCATGTTGTTGTGGTCTATTATCCCCTTGGATCAATCCAGTAATTTCTGGAACATTTTTCAGTGTGGATACTTCATTTCTTATCCTCTGACAATATCTTGGCTGATTTCAACTAATCAATTATCCGCATTCGCTTTCTGTCAGCAAACTACTCTCTCTGTTCAGTTTCTGAATTCTTTAACACTTCTTACTCTCTGCCTCACCATCACCTGCAATCTGTCCACCACCTCTTTAGCTTCTTGCACTCTAACATCACCTAGCCTACCCATACCAGCAGACATCTAACTTATATAAATTTACAGCAAACTTTCCACCAATCAGCAACAACTTCATGAAAAAACTACATGAAAAAACAGTCAGTATTTAACTTATGTGCAAAACAGAAAACTCATTTGCACCCTTGTATTGTAACATGGTTTTGTCCAGGAGACTGAAATAAGAAGTTTCTTAATGAATCAGGCCCATGATTTTCAAGTACTGCTATGAAATGGGACCCTCTTTTCCAGGGCCGTAACTAGGGCTGTGCAAGAGAGGCGACTGGTCAGGATGCAATGCTGAAGGGGGTGCAGTTTACGGATATTTAAGGTTAATTTGGTTAAAATTAAAGGCATGGGGGGCAGTAGTTGTCACAAATCAGTCATTTGCCTTATCTAACGTCTGTAATTTCTTCCTCTCTACTGGTATCTTTCAATCATTTAATCATGCCGTATTTACTCCTATTCTGAATAAAACTAATTGTGACACAACTTCTCTCTCAAATTATTGTTCCATCACTCATATCCCATGCTTCTACAAGTTTCTGAAGAGGCTGATCTATCCTTGCCTCACACACTTCATTTTCTTACACATCCCTCCTCAATCATTCTTCCCACCAATCCAAAGAGACTACACTGACTAAGGTAGCCAATGATTTCATCATTACTTAATCCAAAGGCCACTACATGCTTCTAATCCTCTCTGCACTTGACACTGTCAACCACTCACTTCTCTTCCTACCTTTCAACCACTCTTTAATTGTTTATGTCTGGATCTACCTCTTCTTCGCTTCCCCTATTAGTTTAAGTAACACAAGACTCTGTCCTCTACTGTTCTCTATTTATACCACTTCTCTGGTTTAAGAATCACCTCTATATGACACCTAAATTTATCTACCCTCTCTGGATCTTTCACCATATGTGTTGGCCCTGGTTACTGAATATATTTTTTCCATTTCATCTTGGATATCTTTTCACCTTCTCAAACTTAATTTTTCAAAAACGGATGTTATAATCTTTTTACCAGCTAAAGAAGCTACTTACAGGACATTTCAATTTCTGTTGGCAAACGAACAATAAAACCTGCCCCTCCAGTTTAATACCTAGCTGTCACCCTTGACTCAAAACTCTCCTTTGTTCCCCAGATCTAATCTGGCTCCAAATACTGTTACATGCTTTTAAGAAACATCTCCAGAATACAAAAATATTTCATACAAGACACTATAAAAACTTTAGTTCCTTCACACATAGGGTCTGATTCATGTTTGAATGCAACTTGCACACAAGTTGCGTTTAGAGAAAAACACAGAACTTGTGCATAGTTCCTACCGTATTTAAAACCAAACATATCTCAAGAAATGTTTATATTTGATTCTGAGTGTAAGGGGGGTATTCAATTCACAGCGAGATCCCCGGAAAATGAGCGCTCAAAAAATATTACTGTTAATACGGTAATATGCGCGTAAATACCGTTAATACGGTAATTTACTCGCTGCATTTCAGCTCACAGCTCCCTGAGCTGCGAGCTGAAATTCAGCGAGTAATTACTGTATTAACGGTAATATTTTTCGAGCGTTCGTTTTCCGGGGATCTCGCTGTGAATTGAATACCCCCCTAAGTACACTCTGCCTAAATGTTATGTGCCGTAAGTAGCTATAAACAACCGACTGCAATATAGGCACCAGCATATGTACAATAAAAGTTCTCATCAGAGCACATAAAAAAATGTAACTTATAAAATAAATGAACAACTCTTAACAGTATCAATATGTATCAAATATTTTTTTCTTAGATTAAATGCATAAATCAAGATGCTTTTATGACTGTACATACAATGAATATATATAGCCATTCTTCCTTGTATACACATGCTATCTGCTAGCTTGTGGCACGCATATTTATAGTTTTTAATACAAAGACTATGCCATGTCATTCATCACTATCAGTTGCAACTTACACCTGTCATGTAACTGGTGCAAGTGATGGGTGAAACCAGGTGTACCTACGAGAAGCACAGAAGTTGAATCGTTTGCCTCTGCGTTGGCATGCCCTAACTGTACAAGTCCTATGTCTATCCGTCCCTTCCCTCCCCTGTTCTGCCTCTCAAGTCATAGGCAGTTGCGTCACATTTGTGTTCAGACGTGAATTTCATGCAATTGTGTTCATTGTCAAAAGGTCAGTTTCTGAGCTTATGCTATTTTTATAGGGCTATTTCACGCAAGATACGGCATTCAAATGGACTTACGTCTGAACATGAATCAGGCCCACAACCTCCCCAAACCAGATGCTTACCCCTACACAATTTCCTTCAGTGCTGCAGTTACTGCACTCAGCATTCAGTCAACAGAGTGGCTCTGTAGATGTTACTAGGACTCTCTTGCCCATACAAGCAGTCACAATTCCCATAAGACATTTGGAGAGAATATACATATAGCCACTATTATCCTTCAGGAACGAATGCTGTTGGCCCCTCATGGGTTGCTAATGCACACCTTTCCATAATATTGTAAAAATGTGGGCCTGTTCTGTGGCACCATGGACCACTTTTTTGTGCCTACCACCCACTCTAAAACCAGCTGTTCAAACTGCAGAACACTATCCCATAAGACTTCTTAGCCGTTCTGCTATCACTTTTCCCTAATAGATTCATATAAACTTTCTATAGGTTTTAGCATACAGAGTAATTGCATTATTTATGTTAAATTATGTCAAATATAAGAAAAAAGAACTTACTGAAAAAGAAGCCCCTGTCTCCACACACAAACTGAAGAGCATCCACTAATTCAGCACCGCAGAGTGTCTCTTGGCCAGGAGCTGCTGCATTGGTTATGGTGAGTAGACATAAGCTCAAGTAAAGGAGATGGATATAGGTCATCGTGTGCATTTTAACCTGCCCAAAAAAAAATCACATATAATAACATTAAACATCCTAGCTGTGTGCTAAGTTTCAATTCTGCACAATATCGTTGTATGATGTTTACTAATATCATGTACTTTGCTTAAAGGGAATTATCGTTAACAACAAAGATAATGACAAAAATTATTTCTCCTAACCTAAACTCAGATCAAGCTGGAGAAAAACTCATGCCTATTTAAAATAGCATGCTTGAAAACTTCTTTCATTTTGACTGGGATGGTGCCCAACGTATTGTTATACCAGAAGTGTCCCAGCACATGACTGCATTCTGTATTCTCAGTGTACTACAATATGCTAGCAGTGCCCATACATGAGTAAGCTAGCAGTGCCCATACATGAGTATTCTATCAGTGCTCACACAATATACAAACCATGCTCCATACTTGATACTACCAGCATTGTCCATCTGTGATTATACCAGAATTGCTAAAACTGGCGTACAAATCAGTGCCTATACATTTTACCAATAGTGATATATCTATGATCATACCACCATTGCCAAAAAAACTCAGATTGTCTGGAAATTAGATAACTATGTAATACTTACACTGCCTATATAATGTTTATTCCAGCAGTGCCCTATTACATTCTCTCCGTGGTTATTACAAGACTGCCCTATCCATATGTCCAGACAAAAAAATTGACTTACTGCTACCCGAGAGTGTTGTAGTGTTGCTCATGTAGTATGACTTAGGACTAAGTTCCACATAGTTGGCGGACTGGCTGGGCGTGGCTGGTTCTAGCCTGGCACTAATACTTGAAGATGTCCTCTAGCTTTGCTAATAATTGAAGGCCGTGTAATGTGCAATGCAAGTTGAAACAGCGTAACTGCAATGATCCTTCCCCAACTGCTGACCCTTTAATATAACCCATTTTATCAGATGCACAATACTCTGCTCCTTATTTTCCTATTGTTTTACAGTTGCAAGAACTTGGGCTAAACGAATTAAGTTAATTATAAGAGTGATATTTTTAACATAAGTTAATTAATTCAAATATCGCAATATCAAAATAAATGGGTAAATTGGAAATATACAAATAGGAGGATCAGCGATTGGACTAAATTTACCGCAGACATAATAACCAGCATGATGTCTCAGTGGTTATCATTGCTGCCTCACAGGGGTTCGATTAGAAACTAGGGCCCTATCTATGTGGTGTTTGTAGGTTCTCTCTGTGTTTGGTTGGGTTTCCTCTGGGTACTCCAGTTTTCTCCCACACTCCACAGACATACATTGCAGGTTATTTGGCTGCTGACAAAAATAGACCGGCTGCTATAATCAAAAATATGTAAATTGCTTTGAGTCCTGTTTGGAAAAAACTCAATCTAATTAAAAAACTACTTTGTTTAAGGCACCTGAACTGGGATAATTTATTTAGTCCCAGACAAGCATACCATTGTCGTTTAGGACTGATTAGTTTCTATAAGGCCAAAGCTGACATTTCTTTCAAGCTTAAAAGAGCATGAGAAATGAGAGTAACATATTTTTACCTACAACTACCTACCCATATTCGCTCCTACATGCATGAAAAAAAGACTGGGTAGACATAGCCTAACTCATGTTTTGCCATCTATAATTGTCTGAGTTTATGCTACAAGGCAAGGGAGAAACATTCTGCCTAAACTTTCCACAGGCTATACTACACATACTACACTCTATACTGTTCACATTCTGCATTGTACAACACACATCCTACGTACTACACATTGAACACTGTATACTACCCATTGTACTCTTTACACATTTCACTAGACATTGTACACTCTACACATTCTACTATCTACACTAGAAGTTCTACACTCTACATATCTTACATGCTACACTACACTTTCCACATGCTATACTGTACACATTCTATGCACTACTTGGTACACATTGTACATTCTACATGGTACACATTGTACACTCTACACATTCTATACTCTACACTAGAAGTTGTATACTCTACACATCTTACATGCTACACTACACATTCCACATGCTATACTGTACACATTCTATGCACTACATGGTACACATTGTATATTCTACATGGTACACATTGTACATTATACATGATACACATTATACACTCTAAACTACACATACTACACTCTACAACTCTACATTCGTGTACAATAAAATTTCTAAAGTCATGAACCTTCAGTCATTGCTCTAGATTGTTGTATTACTTAAGCCACAAAACTGCTTATTTATTAACTCAGAACTTTGACATAAAACTTATTTTTCCAGACTATCACTTTAAACATTTTGAACTCAGATTATAACCAAAAATAACTTCTTACCATATCCCCATGAATAAACAGAACAATATAAAAATCTGGCAGCCAAGAAAGAGATTCTTATTTAATGATCATTACAATATGTTTGTCACTTTCTTCCTGCCTAAAACAAATAAATTACAAATGGGCAGCAATCACATGTTTTATGGATTGGGCCTAAGGCAAATGCTTGCAGTGGCTGATCCAATGGCATTAGCTCATTCCAAACTATGTAAAAGAAAACCTTCAGTTTTCATAAACTTTTTTATGCTGAGAAAGGAAACTTGAAGCCTGGCCAGCAACAGCAAAAAAGGTCACTAAACCCAGTATGACCAAATAAGCGTAAATGTTCTTAAATACGAAAGATGTAAATGGTATAGAATAAATCTCTGAACATATATAATAAAACACATTAACTCCTCACTCACTGCAACAAACTGTCCCTCTGCAACTACTAGAATGGGAAGAGTAGAAATTATCCCCTAACATAGTAAATAATTACAAAATGATATTAAATCACACATCTGCAAGTGTTTTCACAGCTTTCAGGGAATGTCTAGAATACTGTTCTGTTAACTGTTTCAATATCCTATACTTGCACTTACACTTATTGCAGGTAAAAATGCTTTGTAGGCAGCAGTTATTAGCACTAAAGAAGACCATAATACTAAAAACTAATACACTAATCATATATATTCTAAGAGACAAATCTAAATAATGTTTTCATTTTAAAAACTTTACACCCAAACATAAAAGTTATAACTACCTGGAAGAATATACTTTGCACACCTGCCAATTTACCGCATGCATACATTACATAGTATATGCTCTTATACAGGTGTAACACATTGCATTATATCATTCATGCACAAATATTACAATCTGTACACAGTAAAGCTATACATGCCATTCAATTTTCAATGAATCATATGTTGCTCATTACAGTGAGAATATATTAAATAACATTCACAGTACAGTACATCAACATCAATGTATTGCATATCACAATTTATTTACAGCTGATATACAGAGGAACAATTGTAGATCACGTAGGAAAAATGCATATTCAGCAATTTTTACATGGCAGATTCACTGCTCTTTTGACAGATGGGATGAAAAGAGTCTACTTCAAGCATTCTTAGAAATGAGAGACACAGCAAATGTTTCCATTCATTCTAAATAAAAACAAAAATGTAGATGAAAGATAAAAATGAGTTACCTTTAAGATATCACAAAAGTAGCACTTAAATAATTGTGTGGAGAGACAGTTGTTTTTTTCCATAGCTTCTTTAAGTACAGGGTCTGCAAAAGAGATTGCTAGCTGTGATAACAAGAAAAAAAAAAAGAAATCCAGAGAGATATTCAGAGCTATGTCACATTTGAATATTAGGACTTTACTCCATTGCGTAGGATCTGCTCTGATTTTAGCAGTGACAGTGAGATTTAGCAAACAGAAGAAGGATTTACAGAAAATCCTCACATTTATCTACATTTACACAGACACTGTAGACAGGAAACAGCTGGGAGACCAGTTGTTTTCTCTCTCTCTCCCTCTTCTGGCAAGTTTTTGAGCGAGGACTTTTTTGGGCTGCTTGACAAATAACATCATCATACCTTAGCATTTCAAGACTGGATCACAGAGCATATTTATTTTTACTTAAAAGAATGCACTTTAGTGACATAGTAAAATAAAAAAAAATAAAAAAGCGTACAAAGGAGTTTGCTGCTTTGCATTCTGCTGCCCGTCTCACATCTTTTTCTTATGAAGCTTGCATGATGTAGGTAATATTGTGCAAGTAATCAGTTCAGCCTGTTTGACGTACACAGTGATAAAAGTTCAGGAGGAAAATATGATGACTTTAAATGCATTTTTATTACAACATGCAACATGTTATGGTAACCCTTTTATAGGACTGACAGATGTTGGGTTTTTTTTTTCATTGTTTTTATAAACATTACTGTAATAAGTTGCCATATGAAGTCACATTACTTGCCATGGGAAATGTATGAATTTTGTATTCCAAGAAAAAATAAATGTCTGACAAACTTTGAACCTAAATTGTATATAGAAAACAATAACAGCATCATTTAAATAATAGCAGCTGGTCGTCACATTGCGCTCATAGGCTATGATGTCATTCAAATCCCTTAACTGAGTTAGTGGCATGAACGTTCAAGTCAGCTGTTTTTTTTTTCTATTTATATTATACAGCACTTAGCTGCATTTCAATGTTTAACCATTGAGTTATATACTTTTATAGCTGTATGGTGTGACTTGTCATTATGGTTTCTAGTTAAGAATGGGGATAACCTTTGGATACTGTGCAGAAAATTAACCCTATCTACACAGGAAGCCCACAAGCTAAAATAAGGCTAGATATATGGGGCTATTGGTAATTTACAACTGGATGGCTCCACACGATGGCACCTCAAAACTGGTTTCTTTTGAGACGACTTGTACGTACTGTGGACAATATTGGTAAAGCCAACATAGCTGATGAAACAGCACGTTCTGTGGTAGCGGGGAAAATTGTGCAAATTAGCAGAACATTTTTTAAAATTGCGCATAGGTGCTATGAAAAGGTTACACACAATGGAAAAAACACACAACAATACCCTCAACAAAAACATCCAGACTACTGCATAGCTTCTACACTACCTGTGTTTTGAGCAGGCAGTAGTTTTGCTTAAGTTTTCTGCTAGCATATTCCAGAGCAAATATCATAGTTACATTATAAAATAAAGTGCAGTAAAGCACCATTCGAATTCCCCCTGGTGAACTCACAGACAAGAAACACATAGGGAACTTGCGCTGCTTTCTCTTGCTAAGGGGCCTATTTATTACTGGAAATATTTCTCTCCATTAATAATCAACCACGATCTCAAAGATAAGCTATGATATAACGCAGCCATTTATTAAAAAATAATCCCAGTGACTCAAATAATATGCTGTCTCAGCGATCACTTTATTTTAACAATAATTCCAGTATCTGACACAGAGTCATTTTCTGTGCTTTGGGGATCCACTGATTTCTCTCCTGCGATGCTCTCCCCGTAGGGCAGGACAGCTATTGCCATCTCCAGATGGAGTTAGTCAATTGGGTCATGCTCCAAAAATCTAGGCTTTTCTGAGCTTGTTAATTGTCCCAAACCACAGTCCCCATAATTCTCAGTGTAATACTTAGCCTAATGCAGGAGCTACCTATTATATCTCCTGCGTTAGACTTTTGCTAAATAGCTATGTTACTTTAAAATAACTAAAGCTGTTTCCATATTGTTTAAGGCTTAATAGATAGGCCCCTAATATTGATATTATTAGTGTTTATGCCTTTTGCTTGTTGTTCTATGAAACAGATCTTCAAAACAGATCTTCAATGGCAAAAACTAATCCTATCCAGGACTACTAGGAATGAACTCATACCATGATCCTTTACACACATAGATAAGCTGTACTCAATTTCATACTGTATATGTGTTTTTAATCTGTTATGTATAAAAAAAAATCCTTTTTAAGCATCATCATCAACATTTATTTATATAGCTCCAGCAGATTCCGTAGCACTTTACATTTGGGAACAAACAGTAAAAAAAAAATACTGGGTAATACATACATACAGAGAGGTAAGAGGGCCCTCCTCGCAAGCTTACAATCTATGGGACAATGGTTTGATACACAAGGGTAAGTGCTACATCATATTGAACATTTTTCCAGCTAGGATGCAAAGGTTACAAAGTATTTTGGGGACTGTATGCTCTGTCACACAACTATGTTGGTCAGAGGGTTGTTGTCTTGTGTTAGCTGTGTAGAGGGTGATAATAGGGTAACCTAGGGAGATTAAGAGGGTGGTAGAGGAATATTATAAGCTTGCCTGAAGAGGTGGGTTTTCAGAGAACGATTGAAGGTTTGAAGACTAGAGGAAAGTCTTGTGGTGCAAGGGAGTGAATTCCATAAAAATGGTGCAGCCAGAAAAAAGTCCTATAACCAAAAATGGGAAGAAGTGATGAGAGTGGAAGAGAGACGCAGATCTTGTGCAGAACGAAGGGGTCGAGTTGGGTGATATTTTGAGACAAGGGAGGAGATGTATGTTGGTGCAATTTTGCTGATGGCCTTGTATGTTAGTAGAAGAATTTTATATAGGATTCCTTGAAAAAAATGCAGCCAATGTAGAGATAGACAAAGTGACTCAGCAGATGTAAAACAATTTGCAAGGAAAATCAATCTAGCCGTTGACTGCAAAATAGATTGTAGGGACTCGAGTCTGATTTTGGGAAGACAAGTAAGGTGGGAATTACAATAGTCAAAGTGGGAGATGATCAGTGCATGAATTAAAGTTTTTGCAGTGTCTTGTGTGAGATGTGTACGTATTCTGGAAATATTTTTAGATGTATGCAGCATGATGTCAATATAGAGTTGATGTGGGGAACAAAGGATAGTTGCGAGTCAAGGATTACACCTAGGCAACGAGCTTGCTGGGTGGGATTGATGGTCATGTTGTCAACAGAAATAGAAATGTCAGACAGGAAGCTTCTATTGTTGGGTGGGAATATTATTAATTTTGTTTTTGAAAGATTGAGTTTAAGTTGGCGGAGGACATCCAAGATGAAATGGCAGAAAGACAATCAGTAAACCAAGACAACACAGATGGTGAGAGATCAGGAGAAAATAGATAAATTTGTGTATCATCCACATAGAGATGATACTGAAATATAAAGGAGCTTACTAGTTTTCCTAGAGAAGTGGTTTAGATAGATAACAGCAGAGGACTTAGGACTGAGCCTTGTGGTACTCCAACTGATAAAGGAACCAGAGTGGAGGATGTTCCAGAGAAATTAACACTGAAAGAGCGATTAGATAGGTAGGATGAGAACCAGGATAGCACAGTGTCTTGAAGACCTAGGGATTGTAGTGTCTGTATGAGAAGATAGTGGTAAACAGTGTCGAATGCAGCAGAGATATCCAGGAGAATTAGAAGAGAGTAATCACCTTTAGTTTTAGCTGTGCTCAGATTATTGACAAGCTGGGTCAGCACAGTCTCCTGATTGAAGAGAATCCAATAGGTTGTTTGCAGAAAGGAAATGTGTGAGGCGAGTGTAGACAGTTCTCTCAAGTTTGGAGGGGCATGGGAGCTGAGAGATGTGGCGGTAATTTGAAATAGAGTTTGGGTCATAATTTTTTTTTCTAGAATAGGAGTAATCACTGCAGGATTGAATAGTAATGGAAAGATACCAGTAGAGAGAGAGAGATAGATTACAGATTTTAGTTAGAGGTGGAATGAGCACAGGAGACAGGAACCTATCAATTTGTGAGGGTATGGGATCAAGAGGACAGAAGGTAGAGTAGGAAGATAAGAAGAGAGTAGAGACAAGATCTGGTACTTGTTTTGGTTACAATTAATTATCTGATAAATATTGCACCATTGGGCACCTCTGTTTCTTATCTACCCAGTAGAGCACTGCTTAAGTAACTCCCACATTTTTATGTCACAGGTATCACTCCAACTCAACGATTGCAAAACTGTAGAAAAAACATGCAAACATACTACTGACACTATGGACTTGACCCCAAAAATAGCAATCGAATAATTTTCAACTTAGTGAGATAATATAATTCATATGAAAACCTATAATCTACAGTACCTGAAAAATAATGTACTGTATACATTTACGATATCATAGCTGTTAAAAGAATGAAATAAAAAAAATCACCCTGCCTGAATCACTTAAATCTACCACCTGCATGAGATCTTTCAAAACTTCTGTTATTGGGCTCTATGAAAATGTTTCTAATTGTAATGCTTAATGTATTTTAAAATTTGCCTGTATGCGATGGTACAGGTAGTACTTGAAAACAAGATGTAATTGTCAATTAATTTCTTCCTGGTAAAAATAAAATGAAAAAAATATATATAATTTAAACGGTGATTATAAATTTTACTTGAAATAAAGAAAAAGAGTTTTTAGTTATAAGTGAGATGAGATCAGGATTGTGTTTATTAAATGTATCACTATTGTACGCTTTAATATTTTTGTTTGATGTGTGCATGAAAATGTACATTTCCTAATAAAATTCACACAAAAGGTAAAAAGTGCATATCTTTGAAAGGATAGGACAAGGCACGAGAGCAGCCTCTTCAAAGGACTTGGCAAAAACTAGTTATTTTGGGAGGAGACAAATGCTTCTCACAGAAACATCTGACCGCCTGTGTATTAGAACGTGGCTGGGATATGGATAATTATCTCAGCACCACTACAATATGTAGTGGAATTATTAGTGCCTTGAACCAGCATACACAAGGACCCTGACTGTGAGATATTTACCCGTATCTCTTTCTGTAGACTATGGGCCTGATTCATGTTCAGAGGCAACTTGCATGCAAGTTGCATTTTTAAAAAAAGAACAGAGTTATTTTACCTAAACTACTGTTGACACGCTGGCTTTACGCAATCTTACCACATTGTACTGTTGTTCCTAATTGTTGTTGTCCCTCATGCACCGGACCCTATCGTTTGTCCCCCTCTGCTGAGGGCCACACTCAATAGTCTTGGCGACCTAACTTACGCTACGCCTTATTCTCTGTGGTGCACTCTGTCTCATGCCTCACTATTCTGGTGACCCTCTAAACAGTCATTTTTACACATGGCCACTTTCACGTCCCCTTGGTGCGCTCTGTACCGCCGGGACGTGACACATGAGAGCACCGTATTCTGTTATTCTATTTAAACCATTTTTGTTACACCATTGTTGTTGTTACTTGTTGCTATCCCCCAAGCACCGGACCCTGTTGTTTTTCCCCCTCTGTCAAGGGGCCACCCTCCAGGTTCCTGATGCTCTACGTTATGCTGTGGTTTTTGATCCTATGCCTTCTCTGGGTGCTCTCTACTCACACCACTCAACTATATTTGTTGCCTAGATGGCCAATGTGGTGCTCGCTTGGTCATCCTGCACTCTTTTGCCACTTTCTTCTTGCCAACTGGAGGGTGATCTGGTCAGCCCATACCCCATCTCCATCGAACTTGCTGGCCTCCTAGCCCGACCTCACCCATGACTTAGACCCTTAATGATTCCTTACTCTATAATGTGAACATAACATCTCAACTCAGAACATGCCTAGAGGAAAACTTTGAGCTGAATGATTGCCTGGAAGTTTCTAAAGTCACACTTTGGATGGTGCTGCTCAACATGGCCTCTAGAAAAAAATCTCTCACCAAGACTAATTAGCTGTCCATCAAAGCGACCCCTGATCCCGCCATCCTGACAGCCAGCAGGACAAAAGTTGATCTCCCTCTCTCTAAGCAAGTAGCCAAATATCCAGCAAACATTCTACGAGAAGGGGGAAAAAATCCTCACACTGCACCTCTGATCAGATAGGACCCACATAGATATTATCTCAATCCGTGATCCCTCCAACTAGCTCATCCATGACCATACTGCCACTAGAGCCATGTTCCAAGACTACTACCCCCCTCTTTACAACTTACTGCCCCCCACCACTCCATCGCATCGGCCCACTTACATATTGATCTCTGATTTCCTGGCTAATGCCAAACTCACTAAACTGTCCCGTCCAGCCATTGCACATCTCAATGAAGAGTTATCGTTAGAAGAAATCCAGCAGACCATCGAAGAACAAAAAAATTGCAAATCCCCTGGCCCGGACGGGTTTACGGCAGCATATTATAATACATTCTTGGGATTGCATGCTCCCCACCTGCACAGTCTTTCAGTAAGATTGTCCAAGAAGATTCCTTCCCATCTGAAATGCTAGAAGCCAGAATCGTAGTCATCCGAAGAGAGCAAAAACTTGCTTCACTGCGCAAGCTACAGACCCATCTCCCTTTTTAATCTCAACCTGAAGATATAAGCTAAAATCCTGGTGAATCTCTTGATTATGTTCCTCCCCTTCCTTATACACTATGATCAGGTGGGTACGACAGCAGCAGCGCACCACCAAAGGGATGTGGCCAAACCATTAGGGGAGTGGCTTTACATAATTAGGGACGTGCCTAGGAGGTGAAAATTGCAAGGCAAGGAATAAATTAATATATCCTTATTATATGACACATTTAATGATGCAATCGTTTGGTGCTACAGGGTTTCCTTAGTCTAGAGAAGGAGCCCTGTAACACTGTCATTACAGAAATGCCCAACAACATTACTCACATATGCCTCCTGTGCCCAGAAACTTTACTCACACATGTACCCCCTGCCCTCATGCTTTACTTATACATACCCCCCTCTGCCCAGCAACATTACTCACAAATGCCCCACTCTGCCCAGCAACATTACTCACACATGCCACCTCTGCCCAAATGCTTTACACACATA
The DNA here is from genome assembly GCF_038048845.1 of Mixophyes fleayi. Taxonomy (NCBI): domain Eukaryota; kingdom Metazoa; phylum Chordata; class Amphibia; order Anura; family Limnodynastidae; genus Mixophyes; species Mixophyes fleayi. The sequence goes on from NC_134405.1 coordinate 211,637,877, forward strand.
CCTCCTGTGCCCAGCAGCTTTACATACACATACCCCTCTGCCAAGCAGCTTTACACACACATGCCACCTCTGCCCACAGACATGCCACCTCTGCCCACATGCTTTACACAGACATACCCTCTCTGCCCACATGCTTTACATGAACATATCCTCTCTGCCCACATGCTTTACATGCACATACCCACTCTGCCCACATGCTTTTCACACACATGCCCCCTCTACCCACATGCTTTACACGAATATACCCCCGCTGCCAAACAGCTTTACACAAACATACCCTCTCTGCCCACATGCTTTAAACACACAAGTCCCCTCTGCCCACATGCTTTACAAGAACATACCCTCTCTGCCCACATGCTTTACATGCACATACCCACTCTGGACACATGCTTCACACACACATGTTCCCTCTGCCCACATGCTTTTCACGCATATACCCCTCTGCCAAACAGCTTTACAAACACATACCATCTCTGCCAAGTAGCTTTACACACACATGCCCCCTCTGCCCACATGCTTTACACACACATACCCCCTCTGCCCTCATGTTGACCCATACCCCTTCTGCCAAGCAACTTTACACACACATTCCCCCTCCCTATGACATTACCCCTTCTTCTTACCCTTTTCTTCATCCGTAACGGCACAGGAATGGGAGGATTTCCAGCAGCAGCTCCTTTACTGTGTACCATGTGACTACTGCAGCCACATGACCTGCTGATGTCACAGGGTCTGGCCACTGCATTATGGAGATGGATGCAGGCAGCATGTGCCATCCTTGCCACATCGCATCATTCATCATTCATTCATAGAATATTGTACTACAAGATGTATTACAATATTCTATGAATGCATGACACTGCCGTATTTAGTTCTATGTGACTTGACAGTCAATGCACAGACTGCATAGACTGTCTGTCCGACATCCCAGGAAACACTAAAAAAAAAAAAAAAAAAAAAAAAAAAAGATTTTTTGTTACAAGAAGGCCCCGGTGATTAGAACCTGCTCACCACTCAGGGCTGCCCTCTATCTCCCCTGATATTTGCCCTTGCAATTGAGCCCCTTGTATCCCAGTTTCGATCCAATCCCAACATACAGGACCAGCACGTGGGTAACATTACCCGTAAGCTTTCACTCATTGCGGTCAACATTCTGCTCACAGTGACTCAAACAGTGATCTCCCTTCCTAACCAATACGAGGTTCCCTAGTCTCTGGTTATAAGATCAATTACACTAAATCGGAGGCCATGCTGCTCCAAGTCTTCTCCAGACCAATTGGCAGCCCAAAAAGCTTAAATATTCCTCATTTCCCGCAATGACCTTTTGTTTCATGAGAACTGAGCCGACCTGAATTCCTGGAATCGCCTTATCATCTTCTGGCTGGGCAGGATCATAGCCGTCAAAATAAATATTATATCCAAATGGCTATATCTTTTTCAGACACTGCCAAAAGGCCCTCATCCATTTCATCTGATGTCATAGACCCCCAAGAATTTCGACCAACATCTTGAAAAACCCAATTCTCTGAGGTGGTAGAGGTCTTCCCAACATAAATGCTATATTACCTGGCCTTTCATTTCTCCCAAATTAATGCTTCATATGCCCTCCGGCTCCACCTCCTGGCTCAACATAGAATCGGCCTATATTGACCTACCTGACCTCACTCCCATATGGGCTTTACCCTTAATACACTGCCCCCCCTCCTCCAAATTGCACCATCAAATTTAACTCCACGCTTTGGGACTCTTACGCCTTCAAATTAAAACTCACCACTGCAATATCTCCTTTGACCCACACATGGCACAACCCTGTGTTCCCTCCTTAATATTAATAACTAAATCCACTTGAAACCAAAAGAAAGGAAATAAGGAATGTTTACTACTCCTACAAGTAATATAATTGGACGAATGGTAGGCCAATCTCACCTCTAGGTTTTCACCCTCAAGATATCTCTAACTAGTTGGGGAGAAAGGATTCGCATTAGAAAGAGACCAGGCCATCTAGTATCATGTTAAAATGGGTTTATAATATTTGCATTGTTGTGGCTCTATAAACATGTTACTATTCTAGTGTATTGTAGAATTTTACTGCTGTTTATACATTTATACATAACTATTTTTTTTGTCGTAAGATACACATGTCTGTACTGCGTATGAAATCCAAAAAATCTTTACTCATACATCCATATGTAGATTTGTGTATATAGTTGATTTGTGTGAGGCAGAAGAGGGAAGGAGAGAATTGGGCAAGTGTAGGCAAGGGTGTGTTCGCGTAATCGTGACACAATTAGACATGGACACATGCCCAAATATACATTTTAGAAGGTGTTTCTCTTGCGGGTAGTGGAGTGCTGATGCAACTATATGCAGTGATAATGATGACAATCAGCAGCACAATCTAGCAGCTTCTGTTTGGCTGATTGCGTATTGACCTCTCAAGCTGATAGTATTGAATAAATTGAAGTTGGACTATATTATAAAAAAGTTATGGCGGTCTATTTGCATTTCCATTTGGAGATCTGCAAAAAAGAAGATTCCCATTTCACAGCGGAAAATAACAAATATGAAGGTGTTTTATTTTAATTACAATTTAAATGGAAAATGCAAGTTTTGCATTCATTAATATGCAAAAGATGTCAAGGCTGTAAAAGGGTAGCTATTTTGGGTGCTACTTACTGTGGTAATCTGAAAGCACAAAGGTCCAATGATATGGCAAATATAGTATTAATGCTAATATCGTAATAACCATTTAATAAACTACCTTCATTATCACACAGGATTCCAATTTAAACCCAGCTCATAGAAAGATAATTATATTTCAATGTCTGCCCTATTTACTTTGATTACTACAGCTTAATACAAGTAAGAATGAATATTATATCATATCAAGGAATAATTTCCACAAAGTCTCATTAAAGATAATATGTATTCTTATTAACAATTTATATTTTCAGTAATTGTATTTACACATATAATAACAGTGTAGAATGTTTAATACATTTTACATAAAATACAATGCATTGCCAGCTCCAGCTATCTTATACATGTGTAAATGTGTCATTTATCTATGTTACTTAGCAAACATAATAGTACTATATGTATATGTGTGCAATCAGATTGTAAAACAATGTGTGTGCGTGTGTGTGCAAGACAGATTGTACGATATTGTGTGTGTAAGACTATGACAAAATGGTGGACAGACGGTCTGTGTGAGACTATGCCAAAATGGAGGACAGACCTTGTGTGTGTGTGTGAGATTATGACAAAATGGTGGACAGACCGTGTGTGTGTGTGTGAGACTATGACAAAATAGTGGACAGACTCTGTGTGTGTGAGACTATGCCAAAATGGAGGACAGACCTTGTGTGTGTGTGAGACTATGACAAAATGGTGGACAGACCATGTGTGTGTGTGTGTGTGTGTGTGTGTGTGTGTGTGTGTGTGAGACTATGCCAAAATGGAGGACAGACCTTGTGTGTGTGTGAGATTATGACAAAATGGTGGACAGACCGTGTGTGTGTGTGTGAGACTATGACAAAATAGTGGACAGACTCTGTGTGTGTGTGAGACTATGCCAAAATGGAGGACAGACCTTGTGTGTGTGTGAGACTATGACAAAATGGTGGACAGACCATGTGTGTGTGTGTGTGTGTGTGTGTGTGTGTGAGACTATGACAAAATAGTGGACAGACTCTGTGTGTGTGAGACTATGACAAAATCGAGGATAGGCCATGTGTGTGTGAGAAGACCAAAAGGGAGAACAGACCATGTGTCTCTGGATTTAGTACAAAGCCTAATACATGTTTTGGATTCCAAAAGTACCTCCCTCCCCTGGAGATCCAGCGCCATTGCTCACACAGAAACAGGGGTAGCAGTGTTCTTGTCACTCTCCATTCTTCAGTGACATTGCTCAGTGCCATTGCTCACACAGAAACAAGGGTAGCAGTGTGCTTGTCACTCTTCAGTCTCCAGTGCCATTGCTCAGTGCCATTGCTCATACAGAAATAGGAGGGGTAGCAGTGTTCTTGTCACTTGACAAAAATTGACTGGAAATGACTACAAATTAATGTTACTGAGGTTAATAATAATTTAGGAACAAGAAAAGAGACAAATTATGTGGTTTTAACAAGAAAAATAGGGATTTTAGAAAAAAATAGGGATCCAAAACCAAAACAAGTGAGGACGGTTTTGCCAAAACCAAAACACGAAGTGAATCCAGATCCAAAACCAAAACCAAAACACGGGGATCAGTGAACATCTCTAACAATTAACTACCGTATATACTCGAGTATAAGTCGACCCGAATATAAGCCGAGGCACCTAATTTCACCACAAAAAACTGGGAAAACTTATTGACTCGAGTATAAGCCTAGGGTGGGAAATGACTTGCTTCTTTTAATAAACTCAGGCTCTCAAAATGTCTCCAAATGTACCAAAAAATCAGCAACCATATTAGTAAGGTGTATATATTGTGTATATATAGGGTATATAGCGTTCACATGGGATAGCAGATGCCACAATTTGGAAAATATTGGAGAGGATATGTTTGTTAATAATTACTAGATAAACTGCTCACCCTAGGTACCCTTGTCCTACTGGCTGTCTTTAGGACATTACACACATCTTGCATCTCTTTCTCTGGATATGTCCCCCTGTGTTTACTATCTTCTGTGCCTGGTAGGGAGGGAGGGATTTTCTTCAGCCCTTAACTTCCACTGCGGAAGATAAGAGCTGAGGGACCGGAGAACAGGCACTCACTCGAGTATAAGCCGAGGGGGGCTTTATCAGCATAAAAAAATGTGCTGAAAAAGTAGGCTTATACTCGAGTATATACAGTATGTTACATATTTTACTCAATGTAACTTTTCCAAGCATTTTCCAATAAATTCATTGTTATATTGTCTTGATAATCTATGCTCTCACAAACAGTGCAATCAGAGAATGTACCACATATTGGGGATGGGAACCAAATGTGATCTTTCCATATATATCAGCCCTCCATGCTGTCCCAATGAAACTCCTATCATTTATAGTTTTACCATCAAAACACTAGCAATAAACAGTGTATGATATTACTTATATTTACGTCTATTTCCTCATGTTCAAACAATTTACCTCTGCCCATTTGGGTCCATATGAAATCCATGCCAGGATTCCAGTTAAAGTTAAAAGATGTTTTTCCTTCTAATTTCTGTTTGCAAGTGAATTTCTGGGCGAATGAACATGTTTTTCCCCATTCACCCCAGAAGCTGGGCTGTCCCAAGTATAGGTTACCATGCTTTCTCTTGATGTGTTAATTAGCTTGACCACTGGGATGAAGCCAAGCTAGCATAGGTCTGTATAGATCATATTTCAAAGTTAAAGAATCTGGTGTTGCTAAATAGAATTCTAATGAAGAGGGGGTCTCCTCATCATCAAAGACATTATTCTTTTTTGTGTAGGTGGCACTTCATTACATTATTATATTGTGCACTAGTAGGGTAATGTGATGTTAGCATTAACTGCTGAAGCTGTCAAGCCTCTATGCTATCGTTAGGTGTATGTATACATACTTGTATGCTTGATATATGCCTTATACATACAGTAATGTCTTTGAACTGTGCACATCTTGAAATGTACAACTCAAGATATACACATAAGTATGCTTTTTTATGTGAGTCTTTACATCAAGGCTGTTTCTACTGTGTGTTTCTTCCTGTGCTGCTTCTATTTATGAGCACAGGCTTGTGAGGGGCATGTTTCTGACCTAATCCCAGGAAATGCTCATTGACCATTCTTCCTCGCATTGGTGTTTGTCTGATTTCCTGGTCCTGTTGGTCTGTGCCATTCTGTTCTGGCCATGTTTACCTGTTCTATGTTCTTATCTAACACATCTATCTAGTCTAGTCTTTGTTTCTTGAGCTCCTTTACGATGTCTATGTAGGGGACATGTTCAAGTAGCTGCAGAGTGCCTCTGGAACGGTCGCAAAGGCACTCAGTGGCAATGTAATATCGCAGATTTCTCCTCGCTCCCCTATGGGGGGAGAAGATCTTTGGGAAGACGATTCTCAAAGTGGGCCTCTCATCTACATCTTCTGAAAGGCGAATAAGCAAGGAATGGTATACCAGACATTTTGCTAATCCACTTGTGAGGTAATGATCTATGTTTTGGAAAATCATTAAATCTTTTGATAACGTCTAGAGAGGACTTGCACACGAATTAAGGCCCAATGGGCATGAGTGTGTATTGTCTGGTCTAACATGATACCCAGAATTTCTTGGAAAGTCCCGGTACCTGCACCTGTTATGAAGAACCTTTAAAAGAAGGTAAACAGGATAGTAGTTAAAGTGGTTAGGTCATTGGGTGGTTTGGTCATTTCACAGCCTTCGATTACAGTTGTAAAAGGTCACTTGTATAGATCGGATGGGGTACACCTCTCCGATGAAGGTAATGGGCTATTTTTAGATCAGATTTTCCGAGAGTTAGGTTTATGTGTTAGGTCTAGTGGTGGCGATCTGGGCATCCATCAAGGACTTCAGCTTGGCAGGAGAGCTCTTGCAGTCAGTGACTAATTCCATACGGTGCTATTGCTGATTGGCCGCACGACACTGCCCCCTTTGAAGCACCTTGGTTCTTGGTCCCCTTTGTGAGAGGGACCCTTGGCTTATTTTGAGAGAGCTCGTCATTGTGAGCCCAGAGGGTAACAGTCACAATGACGCCAGCTTTAGCACCGGTCAATCGTAAGGAACTTTGCCCTGGTACCTAGTGGTTGTGCCTGTGGCCATACACTGTTTGGTTTCTGGGTATTAGTTGTTAGATGATTTGCAAGTTCCTCTCACCGCCACCATTTTATTCAAAATTTTCTTAAAAAAATTGTGACCTAAATTTCCAAATTTATGAAGTTGCCTGTGTCATTATTTCTATAGGTTATAGTTTTTGATTTAACAATTAAGATAGGTGGTTGCTATAGAAGAGAGTATCAACAGTAGGGAGCTTAGTAAGAGAGAGGCCACATAGGCCGAACAAAATTAAACACATCTGTTTGTAATGAATCTATGGGCACTTACCAGTTAATTGTTAGATTCAAATTAACTAATAGGAGCTTGTGGGGAGGAGCAATCCATATGGCTTATATTCTGCATGCAGTGTGGGTTGGGTCTATTCTACTGCAAGAATCCCCTCCCTCCCTATAGTTACTATCTTGCCCCCTTTGAAGCACCTTGGCTCTTGGTCCCTTTGTGAGAGGGACCTTTGGCTTGTTTTAAGAGAGTTTGTCATAGTGAGCCCAGAGGGGAGCAGACATGATGACACCAGATTTAGCACTGGACAATCGTAAGGGACTTTATCCTGGTACCAGTGGTTGTGCCTGTGGCCGTACACTGTTTGGTTTCTGGGTTTTCGTCGTTAGCTGACTTGCAAGTTGCTCTCACTGCCATCATTTTTTAAAATTTTTTATTCAATTGGATAAACTGTGACATAAATTTCCAAATTTAAGAAGTTGTCTGTGTTATTATTTCTATAGATTTTAGTTATAGATTTAACAATTAAGATAGGTGGTTGCTATAGATGAGAATATCAACAGTATGGATTTAAATAAAATAAAAGCCTCCTTCTTCAGAGCTATGAGCATTTATGATCATAGAGATGCTCATAGTGCTTCAGTTGCCTTGAACCTCCACATAGTTCCAGTCTGAAGACCTCAAACCACCGGGCCTTAAGGTAGGTAGGTGGGTCTAGTTGGTAGGCTGACGGTCTGATCACCAACTCACAGAACAAGATGGCGGAGGTCTTCACCTATAGCAGCAGCCTTTCCCTTAGAGCTTGATATGCTCACCGGTACTCAGATGCCCCAAGGACTTAACTCCAGGCGTAGTGTGAGTTGGTAATACAGGCCCGTAGTGGCAGGCCAGGAGGCTGAATAAAAGTCAGCGGATAGTCAGACAGTAGCCGAGGTCAAGGATCACAGGCAAGCAGAGTAGTCAATAACACGCCAAAGGGTCAGGGTAACAGGCAACATAGCGGGGTCCAAAATACAGGCCAAAGGGTCAGGGTCACAGGCAAACAGGCAGAGTCCAAAGTCCAGGTATGGGTCATACACAGAGTATCCACAGGACAGGGCACAACAGACAGGAGCAGGTCAGCAAGACTGGGTCAGAAGTGCTATAACCGGCAGGGAGGCTAAGCCCTCCCTGCTTATATACTAGAATCCCCCAATCAGGGCTTTGCCTTGTAATAACCCTCAGGGCCAGACTAATGGGCACTATATTAATTAATCAGCCTGCAGGCTGGGACAAGGTCAGCGCATGCGCCCGGCTGTACTGCCTGCTGGGGCGTGCTGTCAGGGATACACGGCGTCCGGCCATTGCCTTGGCTGGAGGAAGTGACATCCCAGTCGTCAAGGAGACGGCCGGGACGCCAGGCGGGGCTGGAGCTGAGTCACGGCGTTGCCCGTGGCCGCGGCGGCTCCTAACACTAGCGTGATAACAGAAGTCCTGGCAAGTAGAGGACTGCAGCCCAGATCTCTGCCAGTATATTTTTGTCCCAGTCTTTCTTTCCTTGTCTGTGTGCCTGTTTTACTCAGGTTTTCCAAAAGATTTACCTTCTAAAGAAAAATATATATTTAAACATTATTTTCCATGACAAAGTGTATATATAGGTCCACCATTAATCATAGTATCCATTCTCAAAGCACATTTTCAATGCAAAATATATTTAGAGTGATCTAAAAAGGTTTTCCACTTGCAAAACATTACAATTAAATATTAGAGATGCTCAGGCTCCGTTTTCTGAAATCCGAGGCCACTCGAACTTGGTAGGTTCGCGAGCCGGCTCATTACTTTCGCTACTAGTTTAACTGAAGCCCTAAGCTGAGGGCAATTAAAATTTCGTGCTATATTTCATCAGCACTGCATTAGGGGTTAAACATGTGGTGTCAGCCAGCCTATCACTCCTGGGGGAGTGGTTTGTCCAGGAGGGCATAAATTATCTGGGAGCTGGGGGCTGGCTCTTTCTTGGTCCTGGATGTCAGATACCTCCCTCCCGCCCGGCATAAGCTGGTTATAGTAAATTTAAGTCCTTGTCTTAGGACAAGGCGCAGTGGGTAGGAGAGTAATGCAGTCAGCGGCTAATCGAAGGTACTACCGTTTAATTGGCCGCACGTCACTGCCCCTTTAACCTGACTCTTGGCCTCTGGGGCGGAGGATATCCGGTCGTATGCAACAATGTGAGTCCAGATGGGGGCAGTCACGATGACGCCAAGTTTAGTACCGACCAATCGTAAAGACTTGGGATCCGTAAAGTCTTGGGACAGCGGTATTGTTTCACCTTACGCTGTATTGGTTTAAAGTTTAGTCGTTAGCTGACTGCTTCGCTCTCGTCGCCATTCAGAGTTTTAAAATACAATTCTTCCACAAAATAAATACGCCCCTTTTTGCCAAACTTATATCTGGTGTCCGTGTCGTTATTTTTAGATAAGAAGGTATTAAGTGTTTAATCATTAAGGTACAAGTGCAAGGATAAAAGGTATTAGCACTGAACATTTTATTACAAATAATACATCATGGCATAATGTCAGCCACTGAGGAAAGGTGTGTGTTTAAATTAATCCAGCACCAGAAAACGTAAAAACACTAAATGAATGACATTTCCAAACTAAAGATATAAATGCAATTTTGTGACTTTAAACAGCTACTCTTGCACAGATGAATTAGAAGTTTAAATAAACAAAGGGAGTGGTCAAAAAGTATAAGTAGGTTTGACTTTAAAGTCAAGTCTTTTCACCGTACATATTCTCAGGTGTTTGTGCAAATCTTCAAAGATGGATAAAGATCGATGTTCCACAAGATGAAGCGCTGGTCTGCACTTTTTGTGATAAATAAATGACTATTAGAGTGTGACAGGAGTGTCCCACTCCACCATTTAGGAATACACGAGAGCTGCGGCTTGTTTAGCCATGACAAGTTTTTGAAAGTTCCTTTTTATTTCAGTCTCTCAGTAACATCTAAGGCACTCTCCTGACTGATTTTATCCTTCATCCTATTTGTTAGTGAGACAAATCTAGATGTTTCTCAAATAAACACAATGCACTTGACCGAAAAATACCCAATGCATACAAGATTTACACTAGAGGGCAGATTCAATTCCCCGCGCTGTTCTTTATAAAGCAGGTCACGCATTGTTACCGTTATTACGATGATGCACATTATTGCCGTTACTCCAGTAATTTCAACGCTGATTTAGCTCTGTGAGTATTAATCCTGTATGCATTGTGTATTTTTCGATCCAGTGCATTGTATTTAATTTAATCTGCCCATATGTGTGAAATGATTCACTAAATTGTTATTATTTTATTTTGTACTTCTATAATTTTTATTTCCTATAAATTCCTAGTTTTTTGAAAACTCTGCTTCTTATATGAAATCATATTATGAACAAATAATATTTTAGATGCAATGTTCAAATTCTGACCAAGCACAAATGTGATGCAGAGCAGACATATGCCTGTTTGACGATTGGTGAACTGCCGCCATATGCTAGTGTCTTTATAGACTGTTGACTCCCTGCGCTCCTAAGATGGATATAAATTCTGCTCAGACTAACTGAAAGTTTCTCACATCTCAATCTGTAGGGATCTAGACAGTGAATTCTTAATCAACACATACTGGCTAGTTAAACTTTAACATTGCCACTGGCAAACCACTTATGTGTTTTGCCTCCCAGAGGAGCTGAAGTGCATTATTCAGCTTGGATCACTAATTTAAAATTCATTTGCAAATGGCTAAAACATAACTTTGAACTCTGGAAATGTAATATGTAATGGGTAGAGCTCGGGCAAAGCTAATTGCAAATCTAAGCAGCAAATGGGATAAATCTGATTAATCATAGCTTGTTATTTTGTGCCTGTTTCCTGCTGATGTAATGCTAAACTTCAGGGAAAAAAGTCAGGACTGCAACTAAACCTTCCCAGTTCATCGTATAGAGAGAGATTGTACGGGTTTGCCAACAAACACAGCAACAGAACCGTTACTTAAAACAAGTGGTCCATCAAAGAAATACTGTCAAACAGTTTTTAGTTAATTTAAATGATTATTTAATTTATATGGGTTATCGATTGTCGTGATTAATGTCGGCAAGACTTTTCCTTAGCAGCAAAGGAGGGCTGGCAATTCTTAGTCTGGGGGGTGGCAATACTCGATTTGGCAACCTATTAGGAATTTTTTAAAGGAAAAAAATGCAGGTGGCCCAGTGACCCAGGCCAAGGTAGCCCAGTATGGGAACGGCAGATGCTCCCCTGCCCCCCAGCCCAGCCTGCTTGGTAATTGTTTATGCCTTCATATGTGAAGCGTTTGCTGAGTCTCTCTTCATTGTAACCTGATTACTTGCTGTTTGCTGCTTCTCCAGCACTGTGCTCCATGAACTTGAATAATACAAAAGTACCTTCTTACTAATCATTCTGATGTGGAGTGGAGGCTGAGCTTAGCTAGTTTATTCTTGCTGCCTGATCATCTGTTCTTTGCACTGCCTCTGCTGTGGCGCTGTACTCCATTTCTGACTCAGCACCTGTGCACATGTGTCCGGGCTCATGCTGTCCTGAAATGCTTTTTGCCCCCACTACTTTATGGGAGGGGATTCAGGGCCATCTTTTCCATTGGGCACGATGGGCAGCTGCCCGGGGGCCCCACGGGCAAGGGGGCCCCATAGACAGGGCTCTTAATGAGAATAAATAATTCTGCAAAAGAAAAAAACCTGCAAAAAAAACCTACAAGGGTCACTGAGCAAGTACATCTATCTATCTCTATCTCTATATATCTATATCTGTATATATATATATATATATATATATATATATATATATATATCTATCTAGATATATAGATATATATATATATATATATATATATAGATGTATATATACATCTATATATCTATATCTATATCTATATCTAGGGGCCCCGATGCACTGCTTTGCCCGGGGGCCCATAATGTTGTTAAGATGACCCTGAGGGGATTGCATCTCTAGACATATTTCTATCAATGTAAGAGCAAATTTCATACACAAAAAAGTGACACAATTTCTCCTTACTCTTGTGATTTATTTGATACATTAATCAGGGAGAGCTAAACAGCATTTTAGGAAAAAACTGACATGTTTAAATTATTGAAGGGGGTGGTTCTAAAGTAGAAATAGGTTGGACTTTCAAGGTAGACCAACAATCCTGCATAAAAAATGCAGATTGATTTTGTGGGGTCAGTTCCCAAAAGCAGCATGTGTGTGTACAGGGGCGCACGCAGGATTGTTTCCCCCCCACCGAAAAAAAAGAAAAAAGAAAAAAAGCGAGTGAGCTGCTGCGCATGCGCCCGCTTTGACAGCGCTGCGGCTGCTGTATAGTACAGTGCCGCTATGTGGGGCAATTCATTAGCGGAGGGGAGGAGTTTCTGGAGACCCAGAAATGCCTCCTGCATGCGCCACTGGTGTACACCTATGTATCTGTTTGGCGGACAAATATGTGAAATTGTGCAAGTAGAATAACTGCATATTTTGCAGTTTAAGAAATGATCTGTCAAATGTGTAAAACATACACAGTGCTTATCACTAGATGGTGTGTATAGTTATCTCTGCTGAGCACTCCATTCTGTTTACCTTGCAGTGAACAGAGCACAATGGAACTTGAAAAGAACTAAAAAAGGAATAATTGTTCCCTGTAAAGAACACAGTGTTCATTTACACAAACTGTATAGTCATCACAGGACAGTCCTGAAAACAGATAAATTATTATACGAAGTGTTCAGACTTGTGCAATAAAGTCCATGTGTATAGAATATGTGACCTACATAGGGATTTATCAAGATTAGCTCCTTCCAAGCTACATTTTTGCTCAGAATGGAACTTGCATAAGACAGTGACACCAGCAAGAATAACCCCTAGAAGACACTAACATTCCGAACACACAGTTGGCACAGATGAAGGTCACATTGTTCTGTAACCCACTATTTCATCATATGACAATTCATGTTTCATAAATTAAATCAGACATGTGGCTATTTCTAAAAAAAATGCAAAATAAAAATGGATCAGAATATGGTAGTAGAAATGTCTAAACTATATCCTACAGAATCAATGTCCATGTTATCAGTGTGTAGCTTATTACAAAGTTATTGCAATTTTGACTTACTAACAGGTAGAGATGGATGGATATGTTGCAGATGCTGAAATTATGATCATCCATCGGGGAGCATTTACAGATAAGTGCTTTCAATTTGAATTATTGTTGTAGAATATTCCAGATGTTCCAGCTAGAAGATACCAGTGTTAACTTCTCGGGGTATTATTCATGGTTTTGGTACACACCCAACAGAAACCAAAAGCTATTCATGATGCTCCAGAGACCAAATCTAAACAAAGCTAAACCCAAGTATTTATTGTCTGATCAGTTACTGTTATAGTTTTTCTTAATAACAAAGTAATAGGAACTTAAAGGGAAACTATGACAAAGGATTATCAATGAAACTGTGCGATAAACTCTTGTATTTACAGCGTACCTATATTTAGAACTCTGGTTTGGCAGTTGTTGTTGTTTAACTTCATTACATCAGACACCAGCAATTCTTTAGTCGGAATTCTAAAGCCAGCTATGCAGTTTGTAAAGAATATATACGTATGTAGCAAAGTTTGATTTATAGATTGTTTTCCATTTATGCTTTTAAATAATGACCAAATTAAAAAAGGTTTGTTATAGTTCCTCTTTAATAGTCTCATGCTTTGCTTCAATGAAGATAACTATTAAGATGCATTTAGTAAGTCAAAAATTTCTAACTGACTCTGTACTGTTCATTATAATGAGGATAGCCATTGATCCGTACCAATGATGCTTCGCTTTATGGTGTTGTTAGTAATAGTCAGTAGAAGATCTCTAATGTCTGCTCCGAAAAGTTGTATGTCTAATTATTGGTGAAAAAGAGCATAAGGTTGTCAAAAGCGAGTTACAAGCAGTTGAACCTAAATTTTGGCTCCGGGAAGCTCTGATAAATCCTAATGTCTGGTAATCTAGTATAAATGCTGTGACAGACTGGATTATATGCTTATGTAGCACATCCCAAAAGTCTTGAAAACTCCAGCAAGCATGGCCCGATGAAGGGTCCAGTCCACCCTAGGATAATACGCTCATAGCCCCCCTTGCCTTCCATGCTAGACTGATATGTGTTAGGTAACAACAAAATTGGCCCCAAGCATAAGAATCTGAGAGACTTTGGCAAGGGGTAAATTGTGATGGCTAGACGACTGGGTTAGAGCATCTCCAAATCGGCAGGTCTTGTAGGGTGTTCCCGGTATGCAGTGGTTAGTACCAACCAAAAGTGGTGCAAGGAAGAACAACTGGTGAACTAGTGACAGGGTCATGGGTGTCATAGGGCCATTGATGTGCATGGGGAACAAAGGCTAGCCCATCTGGTCCGATCCCACAGAAGAGCCACTTCAGCACAAATTGCTGAATTAGTTAATACTGGCTATGATAGAAAGGTGTCAGAACACAGAGTGCATCACAGCTTGCTGCGTATGGGGCTGCATAGCCACAGACCAGTCACAGTGCCCATGCTGACCTCTGTCCACTGCTGAAAGTGCCAATGTTTACCTGGTGTAGTGAAAAGGGCGAAATTACAGTTATACGATTAACCCATAACATAACTGTGGGGAATAAAGCATAATCATAAGGGACTTCATTGTAAATAGTGTATATCAAATTAATCCATTTAGTAAGCTAGAAGGTAATGCAAATTACTTCAAAGCTCTTACGGGGTTAATTACCTAACTCAATGTATGAAATATGAGGCCAGAAGTACTCTCTTGTGTTTATTCTGTGATTCTGCAGACCCTAGGACTAGAAGATATCATTGTCACCTTTAGAAGAAAATTAACAGCTTCTGAGACCTTATGTGGTGAGCTATGTGGTGGTACTGGAGTGAATCAGCCTAGCAGGGGGTCTTACACGAAGAGACATGAGTTCTGGGACCACATGATGGCTTGCTATATTTCATATAGACAAACATAATTAAATTTCCAAAGTTTACACTCTGAAACTTTCTCCCTTCAATTTTACATGCTTTTCTTATGCTATGCCATATTTAATTAATTGTTTTTATAATGATAAACATTGTACTTTTTTGTATATTAAATCTAAAATTTAATACATGCTATCCTTATTGCTCTAAACTAATTCACTGCCTGTTTAGAAGAGGTTTATTGTTTGTCTGTGTTAACCCTTTAAATACCAGTGTGGGAAGTGTTAACTCTTTTAGCTATTAGAGTGCAGAACATGCACAATTGGGTAATTAAGTCATACGCGTTCTACGGGCCTTATATGTAGATGCAGCCTTTGATCGCAAAGAACACATACGACAGTCTATGATTTCAGGGAGTAACCAGGGTGGGAAGGGGTATTTTACCTTAGTCTATGTACAGTAAGAATATGCCAAACTCAAGAACATACAGCCATGTCCAAATCCAGTTGTTAGCGTCTCAAAGTTACTTGTTTTTCTGCCATATCTCTTGCTCCAGCTGAAGGGCTAGTCTTAGTCCTGATCAGTAGTGATGATAGTCTCGTATGCATGCTAAAATATATATTTGCAATCACGTGCAACTGTAAAATGTATTTTATGCTCAATAGACATTAACAACATTCTAAGAAATGTACTTCATGGAAAATAAAAATAACAAAAAAACACTTTTTTAAAGAAAAAAAATGTTTTATCATTAATGCCTATATTATTAACAGGTGACATTAATTCAATATTTTTTTTCCTCCTGTGCATTCTTTGGCGAATTTATAATCCACATAGATATAGCAAGGTGAAATGCCAGGTCAGGTTCCCACCTCATGTCATCCTGGAAACTCTGGCCATGGAGCAGAGTGACTTGGAAACTCTGATCGGTATCCATGGAGCAATATACCCTTGCTGACTAAATTGTTGGCAGCGTTACCTTTCTATGTGTCCGGATCATTCCAGACCACATTGGCTGTTGTGGCAGTAATGTCCCTTTCAGCAGTGTCCTGAAGCGGGAACAATGAGCATTCATGTTGTGCATCAGCCAATTTATAGGCTTGCCATTGGATCAGGAATCCTTTATTCAGATGATGTGTAGATCATGGGGCTATCAAGCATATTGCAAAGGTTATTTGGGAGGCACGGTCTAAAGCAGTGATGGCTAACCTGTGACACTCCAGGTGTTGTGAAACTACAAGTCCCAGCATGCTCTGCCAGCTATCAACTAGTTATCTACTGGCAAAGCATGCTGGGACTTGTAGTTTCACAACACCTGGAGTGTCACAGGTTAGCCATCACTGGTCTAAAGGAACCCTAACAGTGCATGTTTTCCTCTTATCTAGCTTGATCACAGGCGTGTTATTTACTCTGACCATTTTAACGATCTACTTGTTTTTGGTTTTAGTTAGGATAATGAAGGAGAGTAGTAAAACAAGCACTGTTAGTGTTCCCTCATTTCTGGAATTTGACAATCACTCATATATGGAACAAAAGTGTAATATTTATGACAATTAATATTCTTAATCATGTTCACTAAAAAAGTAAGAACAGCAAGCAGTTACATTTCTGTAATATGTTATCTTTACCCCTTTAGGCAAGTTGTACCAATCATTAATGACCCAAGCTAAGACTTCCACGCATTTACAAGCTGAATAGAAATACAGTCATGGCAACATTTGCCTTAGTAGAGACAGACAAATTATATAGCTAATCAGTTAAACAAATCTTACTAGCATGTAAAATACCGTAAAGGTCCAGGGTTGTGGACACAGCACCAGCTAAGATAGACAGAGCCAGATAGTGGTGATGCAGAGTCTATGTTACTACTGGTATTCACCAGAACCCGCCGCTAGGAGGGATAGATTTGGTTGTCTGTAGTAATTAGACTGTAGTAATCCACCAAACTGGTCCTTAACATGGTGGGCAGAGCAGTACAGGTAGTAACACCTAAGGTAGAGTGGTCACATTAACTGAGGTCAGTGTGTTGCAGCTAACACATAACATTACTTGCATCAACTATGCTTCCCATGCTGTAAAGTGAATGATAAATACTGACATCTACAACTAAATGCAGGATTCCTTGCAATGTAAGTGTCATAATTGTGTCCTGTTGAACACAGCATGTTAGCATCTTGTTCAAATATTGCACCCAATGCTCAAGTTTTCCTAGGTTGTGAAAACACCATATTTGGTGATGCTTTAAAAGCAACCCTATTAATCAGACTGACAATTTACATAATTAGTCTAGGATGTAGGCTCGCATTGCCCATTTGCCTCAAAATTTTATTCTTGTCATTACTGGACACAACCTTGACTCTTCACTCTTTTGTTGCACCCAGCCACAGAGCAGGATTTGGCATACAAATTGGTGCATGCCTCAACCAGATCAATAATAGAAAGAACATATGGGTTCCTGAAATGGTGCTTTCGGTTGGCAAGAACATTCCACACCCTAAATCTTGATGTTAATAGCACATAGGAGTATGTGGGGAAGGATTAGTTAGGAAAGGTGCAGGTAGGGAAGGAGTAGTTGAGGAAGTAGTAGGTGGGGAATGATCAGATGGGGAATGAATAGGTGAGAAAGAAGTAGTTGGAGGAGTGAGCAGGTGGGAATTAGTAGGTGAGTAAGGAGCAGGTAGGGGAGGAGTAGGTGGAGAAGCAGCAGGGCGGCAATCAGTAGGTGAGTAAGGAACAGGTAGGGAAGGAGCAAGTGGGCAGGAGTAAGTGGGGAAGCAGGAGGTGGGGAAGGAGCATGCGGGGAATCAGCAGGTGGAGAATTAGTAGGTGGGGAAGCAGGAGGTGGGGAGGAGTAGGTCAGGAAACAAAAGGTGGAGAAGGAGTAGGTGGGGAAGCAGCTTATGGGGAAGGAGTAGGAGGAGAAGAAGCATGTGGAGAATGAGTAGGTGGGAAAGCAGCAGGTGGGGAAGGAATAGGTCAGGATGCAGCTGGTGGAGAATGAGTAGGTGGGGAAGGAGCAGGTGAGAAAAGAGTAGGTGAGGAAAGAACAGGTGGAGAAGGAGCAGGTGGGGAAGGAGCAGGTAGCTCCTGTGGTACAGGATAAGCTATAGCAAATAGGACAGTTTGAGCAAATTGTGTGGCCAGTAAATGTTTGCAAAACACCTAATGCCGGATTATATTTACTCATTTGAGACATAGTACCAGTAACACCTGTTAAGGCAGAAAAAATGAGTATGCTATATAACTTGAAAACAAAAGCTCCCAAAAAACAACTATTTCATAATTATTTTCTAGAACTGCCGCTTGCCTCTGTTGCAGTGCCACCTGTTGTTTCTGAACACCCATGAGCTGGTCATGCGCTTCTTGTGCTCAAATCCTGTCTGATTGGGGCTGCTTTACAAATGTAAGTGTGCATCTGGAGTACTCCCAGCAGGTGATGCTGAGTGTGGCAGAGGTGGTGAGGGTGATGGGCTGTCAGGCTTCAGCCTTGGTAATACTGGGGATTCTAGCTGTTGTTCCTCAACTTCTGTGGGTATAAGACATTCTGCTGTTACACTTACTGCATAGTAATATATGTGTGCTTTTAAAAGGCTCAATATATTTATGCTTCTAAATTCAAAACAACATTAAATCAACTTACATTCTTCAAATTGAGCATAGCACACACAACCTAGAGATAACATTGCCAACAGTGGCAGCTAAGGACAAGTATCAAACCTTCCTGATGGCTAAATGATGAAATCCTAACAAATTAGTCATAATGTTGAAATTAAGAATAGGAACACATGTATCTGATAACAAAAGTAACCGAGCTAGGGTCATTTTTTGTAATTTTCAGCAGTTATCTACTTAAACAAACTTGGACAGTATTGATCAAAATTGCTATCCATAATAAATGTTTAGCTGCATGTGGGTTCATTGCCCATTTTTGTAACTATTGTCTGTGTTTAATATATTATGCTGGAAATGTACTTTGAACAGAAAACATGCTGCAGTGGCCAAGAAGACATTAAGATAGAGGGCTCTGCTACTAAGAGGTTAATGAAGAATTTGAAAATATTTACCTTCAGCTCTGTTGCTGAACAGAGACTGGTCTATCTGCGTGCACATCATCTAGTATCTGATGCTGGACTGCTGGTTATTATTTTTTGACCATAACTTTCCGATTTTCCCAACAGCTTGCCATGAACTCGTGTAAAATGGCGTAACATGGATGAGGTTCCTAGATGGTTAAGGTCCCTCCCTCAACTTACTGTGGCTTTAATATACACTTCAAATTGCTAGACAACTGTTGTCAGGATTTGGGTAATAATAATCCCACACATAACAAGTGTATTTTTTGGTCTTATGCCCAGGCATGACAATGGCCTTCTTCTTATCACGTGCCAGAACTGCTTCCACTGGTGCAGGACTTACACAAACAAAATCAACCTCATCAACATCCTCATTAGCGCCCTCATCAGCTACACAAATATCCCCCTTATACTCAGGGCCACCATCAGGGGGTTACGGGGGGCCCGTACTGGGCCCGATTTTTTCTGAAGGCGGCCCTGCTTATACTGTTGCTATTCCAAAGTGGCATCCTCAATTGGTGTATCACCGGCTACATTTGGGCTGTTCAGGCACGCATCTGCAGAAATGCTGAAAGGGACCTTCTTTATGGTTACACTATCAGAATGGTCACGATTACACATAGCACTCATGGATGAACTCTCCTCAGGGATTGGTGTCAATTCTGAATCTGAACATACATTTTCCTCTAATGCCTTACTGTTTTCTTCCAGCTCTGCTTTTACACGTAAAAGTATTTGGGCACCACTTTTGGAGTCTGAATGACAAGGTCCTGCTTGATCATGACTGACCTTACAAGAAGATGCCTCCTTAACAGTTTCAGATCTCACATTCATAGAGAAAGGAGAAGGCCTCATTCTTTCTTTGCCACTGCGTGTGTAGAATGGTATGTTTGCAAAAAAAATTTTTTCTGCATATAACTTTGCCTGGATTACAGCTTTTTTTTCTTGACCAAGGTAAAAGGTGTTTTTTTACATTTTTGTTTGTCTGACTTAAATACACTATGTACTTTTACATAGGCTATACCAGATGACGTACAGGGATTACTATCATCATGACTGGTAGCAGCAGTTGCTTAGTACTCCTACTCTTCTGTGTACTGCTGTGAATACATTTTAATAACACCATACACTTTTTTGTGCAAATTCAGAAGAAAAGCCTGCAAGGCCTAGTATTTGTATTTCAGCAATGTTAATTAGCAATAAAGCAATGGAGCTCTTCTCTTTGGGTGTATATAACACCGTACACTTTATTTGTGTTTCAGCAATGATAATTAGCAATGGAGCAATGGAGCTCTTCTCTTTGGGTGTGTATAACACCGTACACTTTTTTGTGCAAATTCAGAAGAAAAGCCTGCAAGCCCTAGTATTTTTATTTCAGCAATGACAATTAGCAACCCAGCTCTCCGTTTTGTGTTATCTTTATAACACAGTAGAATTTGACTGCAGAATTACACCAACCCTGACAGCACTAGTATTTCTATTTTTCTGCAATGAGAATTACCAGTGGAGCTCTCCTGATTGTCACTGTAGACTTTCTTGAACACTGCTACCCCCTCTACTTTCAGTTCTATCTACTTGGCTGACCAACTGCTCTACACAGTGTGCAACCCCTTCTGTGTCTCTCTTTCAAATGGCGCTAGATCACCATGGAGGGCGGTATTTATAGATATCAAAACTCGCAAGATCCGAGATCCAACGACGTAACAATGACATTTTGCCTCATTTTCAGTTCCAATAAAGCGCGAAAGTACCAAACCGACTCAGCTCGGTACTCGGATCCCCTTATTTCGGGTGTGTTCGGTTCCCGAGGAACCGAGCCTGAGAATCTCTACATGAAATAGATGATAAAAATGCCACTGCCTAATGAGCTTACAATCTAAGAGATGAGGGAACAACTGATACATAAAGTAGCGGAATACCTATTGTAGCTGGTAGTGGGTAAAGTCTGTAGCTAATGTAAGACAGGAACATTAGCAACCACCAACATAGTCAGTAGTATACCTAAAGTAATAGCATAGATAAATAGATTTTAAATATTTATTTGGTAATTAGACAGAGTAACCATCATGTTTCTGTCTTTACCATAACCAGCAGTATAGTAAAAGTTAACTCAATCAATGCTTTAGTTACTAGTTTTGTATTGTGTGCAACTAGCCCTGGATGCTGCAGTCACAATGGGAGTGGGGTACGGGAAAACGACAGTGTCAACCGCGACAAGCTTTTATACGATATGGCAATAACGATGGCTATAAGGCCTACAGTAATAAAATGCCTACTTACCATATGTCAGACATGCAGTTTGTCCAGAGTTTGAAATGACCGTGCAGTGTGCAATCCGAATGCTCTAAACACCTACAGTATATTACTTCATTTACTATGGACACACTGAAAATGCCGGTTTTAAAGCGGCAATACCCGGACCCAGCCTGTAAAATGAAATACAGGTCGGGTCCGGGTAAAAGAACAAATACACAAGTACAAGATAAATTGAAAATCATATGGGACATGCACATAGAAAATAAACAAAGCCAAAGCAGTTGTAATCAAGGCAGACAGGAAGGCGGGTCCAGACACATAGGATAGAGATAACCCTGCTTGTTAGACCTAACAATCCAGAGGTGACCACGTCCAGTGGCCATGCCATATTGGATTGATGTAGTGTCCAGAGCCAATATAGTGTGTTCTGCCCAAAAGCAAAGACTCCCTGAAATGATTTCTTTGTAGCATGTGGAAAGGTTGTAGTCTGTTTAGAGCTGTGGGATACAAAGTTGTTAGGAGTATTAGTAAAGGTCAAATAGTTTTGAACTGTTTCAAAAACATATATCAGTTGCTTGAAAATGACACCCTAGTAGATGAGAGATAAGTAGCATTTTGGATAGCATAATTTGTGATTTGAATTCCTTCAATTTGATCACAGACATTTGAGGCTAAGGGCTAGATTTACTAAGCTGCAGGTTTGAAAAAGTGGGGATGTTGCCTATAGCAACCAATCAGATTCTAGCTTTCATTTATTTAGTACTTTCTACAAAATGACAGCTAGAATCTGATTGGTTGCTATAGGCAACATCCCCACTTTTTCAAACCCGCAGCTTAGTAAATCTAGCCCTAAATGAGAAACTGATTCTGCAGTTGATACTCAGGCCTAGTTGTAGGATAAGTCTTTTTGTGGTAATGTAGGTAACCATGGCATGGCCATGGATAGTAGATGGTTTTATAGACTTGCTATCTGTTACGTGGTGAGAGGGTGTCAGACTGCTTCTTTCTAAACACAGACTACATTAACAAAAAGCCAAATACCTCAAACCTTTACAATTTTCCATGTTTTCTTTTTCATCTTACTTGCTTCCTTTCCTTGCTAAAACATTCTAACACATTTCAGTAAAATTAGGAAAATGTTTAGAATAATGCTACTGAGTTATTGGCTTTTATTTGCTTTAATGACATAAATTTTTGTTTATATTGAACGTGAACATTTTGTGAAATACGTGGAATGTTTATTTAATGCAATAGTGGGCAGAAGTACAATCCTTATGTTGATTCTGTAGGGACACAGTTCTAACTGTTGAGAGCAAAGACCATTTCTATGTACATGTCCTATAAACACCTTTGTAATTTTGCCCAGTCCTTTGAGTGTTCTATGCTAAAACCAAGTTCTATGATCTGTTTGTTGTTGATCCCAACTTTTCATATTTCTGTTTGCATTTAAAATAATATTTGAGGTGAAAATAATAATTTGACTCAGATTAAATTAAATTATTGTGGTAATTCACCTTAAATATTGATTTAAATACAAATGCTGCAGTTCTATTCTTGTGAGAGATGTTTGTCCATGACCTGCTTTCATTACAGTGTGCTAGGCTCCAAAGAGCATGGAGAGGATACATACAACTGAAAATCAAAAACAAAAAAGTTATACAGTTTAAAAGCAACATTCCAGAAACAAACAAAACAATTCCTAAGAGCCAAGGGCCTCATGTAGAGGTGGACACAGTATACGCTAATAAAATATACATAAGAAATCTCCGTATTTACTTGTACATGCAGAGCTACGTCTATTTAATGATATATGTGAATCAGTATACTATGTTAAACGCATGTACTGCATGAAGATATACTTTAAGCATAGATGGCAGTCATCATTATCAATTTGATGATGACTAGCATTTTAATGTATAAAATAAGCAAACAATATAAATGTCACGAAGGAGAATGCTGTACCTGCAGGTATTGGCACCGCTTCACTAGGAGGCGCGGAGTCTAACACGCCGCCGATCTTCGCCAGGGACCCCTGCAAGGAAGTTTGGACTTCGCGGCGAATGACGTGCAGGTCGCGGCCCTCCCAGAGAGCTTCCTGCGAGGTGGCGAAGGTATCGTGGTTGTACAAGCTGGAGTCAGGAACCGAGCGGGCAGATGAAGTACAGAATCGGAAGGCAGAGAATGGTCAACAAGCCGAGGGTCAATCCGGAGAGAATTATGCAGAGCCAAGGAAGAATCCAAAGGAGGGTCAGGAGGAGCCGGGTCAGTACACAGGGAAGCAATAAGAGAAATATATATATAACTATATATAACGCTGGAGGCTAGATAATAATAAACTAGTTGCTCTGGCACTATTATGGTGTCAGAGCCATCCTTATATAGAGAGAGGAAGGTTCAGACGTGCTGACAGCCGACTGGAAGTTGCGCAGCGCGTCCCGTTGCCGTGGCAACGGACGCCATGTGCGCGGAAAGGATAGGAAGGGGCGTCTCCGTTGCCTAGCGACGGAGCGCTCCGTGGGAGTAAGACGTCCGTCCCCGAATGCATGGGGACGGCATCTGACAGTACCCCCCCTTTTTTTATAGAGGGGGCCACAGGACAACCGTTGTTTCTTCAAGAAGGCAGACAATAATCGTGAGGCATGTAAATCCTCTTTAAAAACCCAAGACCTTTCCTCGGGTCCAAAACCCCTCCAATGCACAAGGTATTGCAAGCGTCCTCGAAGTTTGCGCTCAGCAAGGATTTGGCTAACCTCATATTCATCACCCATAGTGGTAGGAATGGCTCGCGGAATGGGGATGACATGAGAAAATTTGTTGATTATCAGAGGTTTGAGGAGCGAGATATGAAAGGTGTTATGGATCTTCAGAGCAGGAGGGAGTTGGAGTCTAAAGGTAACTGGATTAATTACTTGAATCACCGGGAAAGGACCAATGAAACGAGGTGCCAATTTCATAGAGTGGACCTGTAATCTAAGATTCCGCGTGGACAACCAAACCTTGTCCCCAACCTGGAGGAGCGGCATTAATCTTTGATGGTGGTCAGCAGAAGATTTGTAATGATGTCCAGACTTTAGGAGGTTCTGCTTAGGGGAAGTCCATATTTTAGTCATATCTCGAATCATGGTATGGGCGGCAGGAACCGTGGGCAACAGGGAGGAGAACGTGGGGAGAATAGGATGGGTACCAAAAACAATGAAGAAGGGGGAATAACCAGAAGAAGAATGTGAATGATTGTTGTGGGCAAATTCAGCCCAAGGCAGCAGAAGACTCCAATTGGACTGGTTGTGAGATGAGAAGCAGCGGAGAAATAATTCCAAGTCCTGATTTACCCGTTCTGTCTGCCCGTTGGTTTGTGGGTGATAGCCAGAGGAAAATTTAAGAGCCATGCCTAAATCTTTGCAAAAGGCCCTCCAAAAGCGTGATATGAACTGGACTCCACAGTCAGAGATTATTTCCTGAGGACACCCGTGGAGGCAAAAGATCTCCTTGATGAAAATTTGTGCCAATTTGGAGGCAGACGGAAGACCCTTTAGTGGAACAAAATGGGCCATCTTAGAAAATCTCTCCACTGTTACCCAAATGGTGTTGAAACCACAGCTGGAAGGCAAATCGGTGATGAAGTCCATAGAGATGCTGGACCAAGGGTGATCAGGAATGGGAAGTGGTTGCAACAGTCCTGCGGGGAGTTGCCTGGGAACCTTGTTTGGGGCACAGACAGTACAAGAGGCTACGAAGTCCCGGACATCCGTATGAATCGTTGGCCACCAATAGTGACGAAATAATAGTGAGAGGGTCTTCTCGGTCCCGGCATGTCCTGCAAATCTTGAGACATGTGCCCAATGAAGAGCCTTTAGACGTAGATGAGATTCTAGAAAAGAACAACCCACAGGGGGAGTACGAGTGACAGCAACTATGCAGGAAGGTTCAATGACTGGTGGAGGCTCAGCAATGGGTGGAACATCGGAGATATTGAAAGAACGGGAGAGAGCGTGGAGATATTGAAAGAGCGGGAGAGAGCATCAGCCTTGGAATTCAGAGTACCAGCACGGTAGGTAAGTTTTAAATCGAACCGAGGAAAAAACGAAGACCACCTGGCTTGTCGGGGATTCAAACACCGGGCATCTCGCAGGTAGATGAGGTTTTTTGATCGGTGAAGACGGTGACCGGATACAAGGCACCCTCTAGAAGATGACGCCACTCCTCAAGTGCCGAATTAACTGCAAGTAACTCCTTGTCGCCAATGCTGTAGTTAGCCTCGGAGGAAGAGAATCTCCTAGAAAAGAAGCCACAGGGAAGGAGTGTACCAGAGCTGGATTCCTGTGATAATACTGCCCCAATACCAACAGAGGAAGCATCTACTTCTACTAGGAAGGGTTTGTTTTGATCCGGCTGAGCAAGTACGGAAGCGGATGCAAGAGCCTTCTTGAGTACTTCAAAAGCGGAAATGGCCTCCGGAGACCACTTCTGGGGGTTAACAGATTTTCTAGTAAGGGCAGTGATAGGAGCAATGATGGAGGAAAACTGAGGGATAAACTGCCGGTAATAATTGGCGAAGCCAATAAATCTCTGAATAGCCTTCAGGCCCATCGGTCTTGGCCACTTAAGAATGGCGGATAACTTCACTGGATCCATCTGGAGACCGGGTTCCGACACAATATAGCCCAGAAAAGGAATCTGTAGAACCTCGAAGGCACACTTCTCGAGTTTACAATATAACTTATTGGAACATAAGTGAGATAAGACTTCTTTCACATGAAGACGATGGGTAGGTAATTCAGGAGAGATTAAAATGTCGTCCAGGTAGGCAACCACAGAAATGTAAAGGAGGTCTTGAAAAATGGAATTGATAAAAGACTGGAAATCAGCAGGGGCGTTGCAAAGGCCGAAGGGCATAACTAAGTAGTCAAAGTGCCCTTCTCTAGTACAGAAAGCAGTCTTCCACTCGTCTCCTGGGCGTATGCGGATGAGGTTATACTCCCCTCGTAGATCCAACTTAGTGAAGATCTTCGATTCAGCGATTCTGTCAAAAAGCTCGTATATTAGTGGTAAGGGGTACCTGTTCTTGACGGTGATGGCATTCAATCGCCGGTAATCAATACAAGTCCGTATGGTGCCATCCTTCTTTTTAACAAAGAAAAATCCCGCGCCCGCGGGGAGGTAGATTTCCTGGTGAAGCTCTCAGGGAGAGACAACGGATAAATTCTGCCTTTGGGAAGTGGTTTGTCCAGTAGTAACTCAATAACACAATCCCAGGGTCGATGAGGAGGAAGAGATTCAGCAGCGGTTTTGCAAAACACATCCTGAAAGGAGATGTAGGGAGATGGCAAGTCAACTTGCGGTGAAGTCAGATGACACTGAAGAGAAGATTGTCCAGGTTTAACGCTGGAGAGACACGACTTGAAGCATCGGGGACCCCATGAGATAACCATCGCATGATTCCAATCAAATTGGGGAGAGTGAAGCTTGAGCCAAGGCAGTCCTAGAATAACTGAATTCACAGAACGAGGAAGAACCAAGAACTCGATAACTTCAGAGTGTAATACCCCTACCATCAGCCGAAGAGGATCGCAGACGTGCGAAACGGAACCATTGGATATTCGATTCCCATCCACTGCGGTGAGGAACAACGGCTGAGGCAATTTTCGAGAGGACAATTGGAGTTGCGATGCCAGAGTGGCAGAGATGAAATTTCCGCCGGAGTCCAGAAAGGCTACGGTCTCAAAGGGGCCGACCGGAGTATCCAGGGAGATAGGCATGAGGCAATCAGTGCCGGAATTAGAATAGGGAGTAGTAACCCCAACTGCTAGGTCGGCCTCCCTGCCACCGACTAGGAGGGGGGTGGTTCCCCGCAGTATAAACAAAGATGCTGCTTGAAACATCGCTGCATGGGTTCCTCCGAGGGTGCAGGGTTCTGAAATAGCGGAGCAAGGCGTGGTGAGATCCGTCTGGTAGCCGAGCGTTGCTGAGTCCGCTTTCCTGAGTCCGCTCCCTAAAACGCAGATCAATGCGATTGCATAAACAAATTAAGGAGTCCAGATCAGCAGGCAGTTCACGTGAAACGAACTCGTCTTTGACGCGGTCTGCAAGGCCTTGCCAGAATGTTGCCACTAAGGCTTCATTATTCCACCTGAGTTCGGACGATAGTGTACGAAATTGGATTGCGTACTGGCCGACTGTCAGAGACCCCTGGAGAAGGTTTAACAGACTGGATGCAGCAGAAGACACCCGGCCGGGTTCGTCAAACACTCTCCGAAAAGCTTCAATAAAGGTAGATACATCAGACAAGAGGGGATTATTCCATTCCCACAGGGGGGAAGCCCAGGCAAGGGCTTGTCCAGATAGGAGATATATAATAAAGGCAACCTTTATCCGCTCAGAGGGAAAGGATGCAGGGTTACACTCGAAGTGGATTAGACACTGATTCAGGAATCCTCTGCATCTCTTGGGTTCTCCGTCAAACTTGTCCGGCAGGGAAAGCTTTAAGGAAGCGGTAGAAGCCACAGCAGAAGAGGATGAGACAGCCGTGGACCCAGAGGTCGTCACAGGAACAGCTTGAGCAGAGGTCACAGAAGCCTGGAGAGATTCGAGAAGAGCAGCGACACCCTGAATGCACTGGAGCAACTGCGCCTGTTCGGACTCCTGCTTTTCGACTCTGTGGGCAAGGTGGAGAAGAAGGTCCCTGGCAGATGGTTCACTGGGTGTTTCAGTCGACATGGCCAGAGCAAACTGTCACGAAGGATAATGCTGTACCTGCAGGTATTGGCATCGCTTCACTAGGAGGCGCGGAGTCTAACACGCCGCCGGTCTTTGCCAGGGACCCCCGCAAGGAAGTTTGGACTTTGCGGCGAACAACGTGCAGGTCGCGGCCCTCCCAGGGAGCTTCCTGCGAGGTGGCGAAGGTATCGTGGTTGTACAAGCTGGAGTCAGGAACCGAGCGGGCAGATAAAGTACAGAATCGGAAGGCAGAGAATGGTCAACAAGCCGAGGGTCAATCCGGAGAGAATTATGCAGAGCCAAGGAAGAATCCAAAGGAGGGTCAGGAGGAGCCGGGTCGGTACACAGGGAAGCAATAGGAGAAATATATATATATAACTATATATAACGCTGGAGGCTAGATAATGATAAACTAGTTGCTCTGGCACCATTATGGTGTCAGAGCCATCCTTATATAGAGAGAGGAAGGTTCTCATTGGTGGCCAGAGGGCGGCGGTCAGACGCGCTGACCGCCGACCGGAAGTCGGGCAGCGCGTCCCGTTGCCGTGGGATTAAGACGTCCGTCCCCGGTCAGCGAGGATGCATGGGGACGGCGTCTGACAATAAAACAGTGTGTTCATAGCACTAGTTCTCATAGCCTGTCTCAAAACCGTGATAAGGTCCTTTATTTAAATAAACACCCCTTAACCTCTTTATTGCTCACCTAGGTCTGGGGGGGTCTTTTTTTTCTTCAAGGCTTGCAGTCCAAATGGTTAAAATCGAACGAAACACATTAATAATAAAAGGATTGATCCTAACTGGAGGCTTGCAGCAAATTACAGGCTTAAATCCAATAATTTTTAAGTAACAGAATGGCTTTGCTCTGAGCATGGGAATGCTACGCTGATTGTTTAAAATTGGCTAAATCAACTCAGGTTTTAGCTGCATCGATATAGTCTATGAGTGGGATTTCTGGTAGCACTTTTGGGATGGGGGAGGGTGTGGGAATCAATGATTAATTTATTTTTTAAAACACATATGCAAGGCTCATGCTGATGATACCTGTATCTTGCACCAGGGTCCGAGCATCCACGACAGATGCGCCTCCTGACAGGTTTATCTATGGCTGTCTAGACCTCTACAAATGCAGCAAGTACATGAACACGCCTTTACTGTACTTGGCCTATGTTGAAATGCCATTTCCCTCTCCTATTCCACCTCTCTATGCAGAGAGAGTAGCAAGTGTCTGAGTCTGCATAGGGAGTAACACTTACACAATGCGTATTTTACTTGTGAAGAGACTGAGTTCTTTGATCACTCAGGCCGACAATGGATAATGATGCAATACGATTTTATTTAAGTAGTTTAACAGTGCAGGAATCGGAACAGCAATAACAGGTGGTATAAGCTTAACAAATGGGTAACAAAGTCCAGCAAGTGGCTGAATAATGTTCCAATAAGGTAGCAGGATATCCGAATCCCAGGCAATAATAAATCCCAATGACTTCAGATGGTGAGATTAATCAGACCAGAACATGACCTCTTCAATCTGTCTCACAAAACAACACACTCAGCCCTGATTTCTATGCCTATTTATCCCCATTCTGACACAAAAGCAGGCCTGATGCAATATTTCTCAGTTCCCTAGGCAACACTCCATATAGGCGCTCTGTCCCTACAGTATCCATTTCATCTGCTGTTTATGTTGATCTGTCAGCTGGGTGCCAATGGGCACCGCTTCTGCCCCTAAATTCTTTTTGGCTACTGCCAGCATGTCTGGCATGGGATCTGTCTTGGGGTCTATCATGGGCAGTCAGCAAATGGGTACCTCCCATACCTCACTGTCCATGTAGCCCTTTAGCCGATTGAAATGGTAGGTGTGCAACCTTCCACATAATGCTGTCCACATAATGCTGCCTCTGTGGCTGGAACTAGCAGCATTACCTTCTGTCCTGCTGCCAGCTCACATTCATGAGCTCGCTGATCATTTTAATGGCATTGCCAGTCCTGCACATTGTGACTGTGTATCCCAACTAACTGAATAAAACTCTGAAACATAGTTTGCAACTGTTCAACAAACTCCAATACTGTAACTTCAGGTTCCGGGAATGTCCCTCCCCGGACTAAGTCTAAGGCCTGCGGACCTTCCGGCCACAAAGCCCAAAGGTAGAGAAGCCGGTAGAGT
The DNA here is from genome assembly GCF_038048845.1 of Mixophyes fleayi. Lineage (NCBI taxonomy): Eukaryota > Metazoa > Chordata > Amphibia > Anura > Limnodynastidae > Mixophyes > Mixophyes fleayi. Next base: position 211,668,058 of record NC_134405.1, read on the forward strand.
CTTTTCGCACTCGCAGTATCGAACAAGAGCTGCTGCAGTGGATTTACCCAATCTCCCTTCTCCGATTCTACATATGCCCATAGCAACTGCTTGAGGGTTCTATTAAACGGTTCACAGTGACATTAGTTTGGGGAAGGTATGGAGTAGTGTACAAGGGTCTTACTCCAATTTTGTCCCACATTGCTTGGAGCAGTTCTCCCTGAAATTGTGTTCCCCGATCCCTTACTATTTCTTGTGGGAAGCCTATGCGACTAAAGATATCTGTTGGAAATTGGGCAATATGTTCAGCATCTATGGATGCTAACACCACCGCCTTTGGATACCTAGTGGCATAGTCCACCACAGTCAGTATGAACCACTTTCCAAAGTCCATAGCTACCCGCTGGAAGGATTCCACAGTTATGGGCAATGACTGTAATGGAACACAATGTGGTGGTCCCCCAACCCATTGACACACCCCGCAGGAGAGGCAGTAGTGTTTCTGGTCTTTGTTGATCTCAGGCCAAAGGTTTTCCAAACTCCTATATGCTCAGCTAATGGAATATTATGTGCTAGCGCTAGAAGCTGAGTGCAATACTTTTGTGGTACAAATGTTTTTGGTACAGTTCTGGGTCGAAAGCGTTCATTCTGGGTTGTATTCTATATAGTTGGCCCTCCTCCCACACAAACCAGTCTCCAGCGGAAAGGCTTTCCATCATGTCTGCTGCACTCCACATTCCTGTGTCCATTGGGAAGTCACTGTCAACATCAGTCGTGTCAGTATTACTCGAGGGAGTGTTAAAGCAATTATAAGGTTGGAAGATACTTGATATCTGAAGTTAATAACTAACAATATAATAAGTGTGACTTTGCATATCTATTACATTAGATACAATATATAATAAGGCATTTGTATTAGAAATTAATATAAATGTATATGTATCAAATTCTATTAGAATTAAGGATGACCCTGCATATGCTAGAAGCTGGCATTCACAGCTTAAACAGAAACCTGTTATCAAGATTGTATGTTCTAACTATTGTGCCTAGTTGTAATTCTATAGCAACCAGAGGGACTGCTTTAAGTATCTGAACTGTAAGGACAAGGGCTGATACAATGAAATTAACTTTCAGTGTGCTAATACCCAAATGAAGCAAGACGAGTTATTATTTGAATTTGAAATTAAATCAACCAATGAAGATTGAGCACCAGGGTGTAACTGATGCATCTGGACTATGAGAATAGAAGGATTCTTTTTTAAGAGATGATATCTTGTGTTTTCTTAGAAATTGGAATGTATGTGTTAGAATATCATGTAATTAGTTGTGTAACTTGTAACCCATAAATATCAAGTGTGAAGAATGGAGTGGAGAGCTTGTGGACTGAAGCCAAAAAGAGATGTATACTCTCATTTTGTAAGATGGATGTTTTACTTGCTGTTATTATTTATCTTTTATTTTGAAGTAAACCATCATTACTTTAGACTTCTTTTCTGGACATTCAGTTATTTCATCCTTATAAAGAGGTATATTTTTAGTATGACTTACCGACAGTTATTCAGGGGTTGTAGACGTTGAGCCCTGAATAACTGCAGGTACAGGACCGGATGATGTGTCAGATTCCTGGCTTTGTTGAAGGCTTAACTTCGGGTAACTTTCCCAATAAAGTAACTGCTCAGTCCCCTTCCCACTTAATTCCCCAACAACACATTGGTGGCTATTCCTTACAATATTCTAATTTCACCTCCCCCACCCGCACCTCCAATTTAGATGCTCAGACCATAGGAATATCCCTCTCTTGTCTTCCCGGCAGTGCATAGCGGATCCTGCCATTTTGTTAATATTTGTGACCTGAGGACCATGTTGGGATGGACTAAAGAAATGGAAGCCAATGAGTCCCGCAGACTCTGATGGTCCTATCCATTCATTCTCACCAGTTCCAGGTGACCTTGCATGGTTTAGGTGTAGTTTTCCCCACAGCCGCTATAACCTCCACTTGAAAAACTACTTCCTCTGCCTCTGATGCATCAGAAAAGCAGTACTACTCATTCCCCAGATCTTGTTCTTCTCGGCATACCACAACTCTTGGTGCTGGCTGTCTGGTGCCCGGAAAATGCCCTCAGCCCCGTCGACATTTCTAACTTATGTGCCCTGGTTGCTGACAGTTGTAACATCTGCTTGAAAACTGCAGGTCCTTGCTGACTGTTTGGGAAGGTCTGCGCTGTTAGGGAATGGTGAGCTACTGTTGGTGGTGCCTCTAGCCATTTCTATTACCTTTGGGTGGAATTGTGTTGTCCTTGTATGGAATTTCTACATCTGTGTCGATTACCCAAGAACTCATCGGCCAATTGCCCTGCCACCTCAGGTTATTTGGCCTCTGATCTGAAACTCATTCCTTAATCTAAGGAGCCAGCCAATTCATTAACTGCTCCTGGATGAACAAGTCCTTGGCCTGTTTTACAGTTCTGGCTTGTTTACTTTCCAGTCATCATGAACATTTTCTCCATAACCCCTTTGTGAATACTGTATGGGAGGAATCTCCTCCACATACCATACTTCTAAACCTGTCTCGGTATGTTTCTCGGGTTAGAGCATACCGAGCCAAGAGGTGGTACTTTATATCAGTAGATGCTTCCACATAAGATTGCACATCCCTATGCCCCAACCTTGGTGCAGATTTGGTTATATGGACTGGTACAGATAGCTGCACATGTACTTTTAACAAGGCCTGCTGCTCTTTCATGTGCTGTAGTCCTTTGTCCTGGCCTATCTAGTCTAACCAATCCAGATATTTATTCATCTTGTCCCGGGGTTTAGCTGTCTCTCGGCTAGGTATTGTTGTTTCCTCCATTAACGATTCTTCCTCTTCAATCTCCGGATTCTCTTGCTCCTAATAAATCAGTTTTCTGATTAATACAGCTTTTGTGTCCGTTTGGGCCACTGTGATTCCTCGCTGCAGACACATGTTTAATAGTTGAGTTCTAGCGATGTCCATATATATCATCTCTTCCTGTCTTGTGGAAAAGATGATATATTCTTATAAAAAGTTGCTTTGCAGAATCTGGTTTGAATTAATAACACAATAACAAATCACATAATTTAAAACTAATGGAGCACAATGGTTAGTTCTTTGACCTATTTAAAAGAGTATGTTGAACTGTCATCTAGTCTCATTATCCTGGTCAATTCTACTTTCCCAGTGACACAATGTATTAACATGTGGAGTATTCAATCACAATCTTAGGACATGTCGTCTACCTGGCATAATATAATTCTCCTGATAACTGTTTCTCATGGAAACTAAGGAGGCACATGATACCTACTAAAGACATGTCAATCACATGTAGGTTAATGTTAATGACAAGTGCATTTTAATAATGTGTTGTTTAGCCCTTGCTTTCCTCACAACTTGCATCCAACTGTACATGAGGCCTTTAATATTGAAGGAGTAAGAAGGCAAAGGACTGTTGTGTAAATTACCGTGGCTCTATGCAACAATTAAATATGATAAAATGCATAGTGTTGATTACCCTTCAAATGCATTCCCCTCTTTGTTTAAAAATACCCACATATACAACCATAAAAATAAAGACACGGACACCGACTTAAGTTTGGAATAAAAAGGTCCTTTTATTACATTATTATTTTTTTAAAATTATTTGTTTATTTTTATTTTATTTTATTTATCTTTATTTTATTTTATCTATCAATACTATCAAAATGCTATAAACAATTTGGACCTTTTTCTTTATAGAGGTGGCGAAGAGCAGGGGCAGCCCGCTAAAACCAACATAAACCAATACGGTGGAAGATCGCCTCCTTTCCACCAACCCAGGTTAACACCTTAACTATTGGCCGGCTCTATACACTATAAATTAACTCAATACCCTCTGAACTCAAACTGGTCAAGCCCTTTCTAGGCAAAAACCTGATACTCCTTACAAGAGTACCAACGAGTCTAATAACATTGAGGGAACCAAGGCTATATTGCCAACACATTAAGTACCGTATGTTTAACAACCTTATGACTGCCATGCTCTCCTGCCACAGCCGAGTGCCCTACGGACCACGCGGCCCGCCACCTAAAGAAAGAACTAAACCCTTGAGCTCTATAAACAAAACCGTTCCTACTGGCGACAAATGAACCCCATCCGCTCTAAAAAGATGCCTCTTGTCTACTGTTAAACCAGGATGACTAATGACAACCCCCTGTGTGCCCCTAATGTTCTGCCTCGCGTATCCATTTATCTTTTTAACCACCTTTATCAATGTGGCCGGGGGGATAGATGACCTCCAGGACAACCGAGGTATTATGTTGGACCAACAAACCTTCATTGAAGGCCATCGGGCATGTATTTGTGCGAGATCTTCACGAATGTTAATGATTAAATCAAGGGATTTGCCCTTTCCTACATCATTACCTCCCAAATGAATGACCACTATATCCGGGGTACCGTGCTCTTCTATTTCTTCCCCATATGTGGGAATCAAAGCCGCCCATACCATGCCCCTTTTACCCAACCAGCGGATGTCAACTGGGTGTGTGAAACCGGACCACCTCTCCGCTATCCTGTGTTTCGCCGCCCAAAAGATAAACGAATGACCCACGACCCATATCCTTGTCTGCTTTACCAAAAAACCTAAAACAAAATGAATAGTCTCATCAATCATAACCATATCTGAGAAACGTGCGCCACCAAACACCCATGTTAAAAAACACAACTATATTTTTATTTTATTTTTATTTCAATTTTAACAACTCACCGAGGTATCCCCTCCCTACCAGAGGGGCCACCCCAACTAAATACGAATATTGGAAAGGGAAAAAGATCCTATCTTTAGCTCTAAAAGCAATTAATTTTATCTATTTTGTCTCGTTTATTGACTGATTTATTTATTTATTTTTCTTAAACTGAAATTATCTTTATTCTTTAATTCTTAACAAAATGAAATGGAAAATTGGTAACCCATATGAAGGTAAAAACCCCTTGTTAACCCCGGGAGGCACACACACTAATCAGGCCTTGCCAAGGAAAACAAGAGGAAAAATCCCTCCATGCCCCCATTTAACACAGCGAGCAGCATAACCCTGAGTCACCAAGTGATAGATGAGAAAAGAAGAGATGAAAGCGATAAAGAACCATGAGAGACATAAGGAGAGAACATGACCATATGTATATAAGAGCCCTTACAAGGCTCGTTTATCCGGCCGGATATATTTCTTATAGGCCTGTGACTTCCATCTCCCTAACGCTTGAATCTCATTGACAGATGCCCCTCTGGCAGCAGCGGCGGTGGCCGCCCCTATTCTAAAAGAATGCGTGCCATATTCAACAGGGTTAAGGCCAACCTCCCCAAGGGCCCGTTTTAACAAAGCGCTAAACTGAAATTTAGTTACTGGTGTATTGTCCGAATGACTTAACCACAAACCTTCCCCTGGGGGGCGAATTTTAGCGAATTGATTGGCCAGCTTGACCGGGCATATGAATGTTTCCTGCTGCTCCGTAATCGCTAACCAATGACCTCTGCCTAACTGATCCGTTTTGGACTTGACTATCTTACAACGTATCACATTAGTTTGTAAAATAACATTTCTAAACAACAAAGCTCCCCCTATGTCGTTCTTAGATCTGGCTACCAAATCGCTAACCCTAAAGGCTCCGTGATACGCCATTGAAAAAGCCAGCCCAAATAGCAAAGCCTTGTAATCATCTGTAGCTAAATTACGCAACACCGCAATCAATCTGGCTAAAATTCGCCCGTCAATCGGCCGGCGAGTGTCATTAGTTATAGGCTGAATCCTGGACCAGCCCTTCAGTGCTTTAGTTATGATAAATGACTTTGTGGGATCCTGCTCGCTGTTCAACTTAGCCATGAATGAAATATCAGCCAAAAGGGACCCCATCTTTGCTCTAGAAACCCCTTCGTTGTAACACTTCCACATAAAACCCGTAATAGAGGGAATCTGACCTGAAGCGACGCTGTTGCAAGATGCGCAGTAATTCAACCAACGTTCCCATGCCCCTTGATAACATTTTCTAGTTGCCGGAGCCAAGGACGCTTCTGCTAGCCACCTTATCCCTAAAGGACTATCTGCCATACATAAGGAGGACACTGTAAGCCGGTTAAACTTGCCTGTGGAGCCAGAGATCTGAAACGCTGCCATTCAAAACTAGAAAGAGCATCGGCTATTTGGTTATCCACGCCAGCAACATGACGTGCCCGAAACGTAATGTCAGACTCTAAACACCAGGACACGGAGCAAATTAATTGCCGTGCGTGAGGAGGCGCTTTGCTTGTTAATAGCCTGCACCACACCTAAGTTGTCGCACCAAAAAACCACGCTCCTGCCGCGCAACCGGACAGCCCACAGCTCCAAAGCCACAACAATGGGAATTAACTCTAACGTTAACAGATTTCGCACCAAGCCTTCGGATCTCCATGACTGCGGCCAGGGTGCCGCGCACCATTCCCCTTGGAAAAAGGCACCAAAACCTTTCGAGCCTGATGCGTCTGTATGCAATTTCAAAGATGTACTAGCTACTGCGGGTGCTGGCCATACTCTTACACCGTTAAAAACCAGTAGAAAATGACTCCATATACCTAGATCCTCCCTAATCTCTGCCGACAACCGCACCTGGGAATGGGGACTACACAAGCCTGACGTTGCTAGCTGAAGCTTCCTACAAAATACTCGGCCCATGGGTATTACTCGGCAGGCAAAATTGAAAGAGCCTAGCAATGATTGAACGTTACGCAACGTGCAAGATGGGACAGCCAAGACCTCTCGTATCAGGGATTGTAACTTAGCCACTTTATCAGATGGTAAATGACAACAGTCTTCCAATGTGTCAATTTCGATACCTAAAAACCTCAGGCATGTGGCCGGACCCTCTGTTTTGTCTGCAGCTACTGGCACCCCCATCACACGAAATAGCGCTTGCGCAGCATACAATGTTTCCTTACAACAAGGGGAATTAGCCGGACCTATAAACAGGAAGTCATCCAGATAATGCGCAATGCCGCGAAGTCCCGTCCCTGCCTTGATACACCAATGGAGGAAGGAACTAAACGCCTCAAAATATGCGCATGATACTGAACAGCCCATTGGCAGGCACCGATCCACATAGTAATCGTTCCGAATTCTAAAACCCATAAATTTAAAGGACTCTGGATACAATGGGAGGAGGCGAAAAGCCGATTCTATGTCCAACTTAGCCATCAGCGCTCCATTCCCAAATTCTCTCACTAGTGCTAACGCATCATCAAAGGACTGGTACACCTCTGAGCTGATTTGTGGGTCAATTGCATCATTAACTGACTTACCCGCCGGGTGAGATAAATGCTGGATTAGTCTAAATTTCCCTGGAGTCTTTTTAGGTATTATTCCCACCGGGGAAATGACTAAATCCCGAATGGGAGGGGATGAAAAAGGACCCACCATGTGCCCAAGGCCTATCTCTTTTCCTACTTTTTCCGTCAGGATGTCAGGGTGCACGTATGCGGAGCGAAGGTTTCTAGAGGCAGTACCCGCCACCCCACTATTTATGGGGAGACGAAAACCAAGGCGAAAACCCTCCCTAAGAAAAGAGGCCTGCGCCGCATCTGGGTAAAGAGCAGGCATTTACAGAGGATTGGGAAAATAATGTGGGAGTCCGCTTTAGACATTACCCCCCGCCCCTCCCCGTCCCCTACCGACTCCACTGGCGCCCCTGGGGCATTCTTTGAGGGGATGACTTCCTCGACAATTGGTGCAGACGTGCCTATACCGGCACGAATCTCCCCTGCCGCATGAGGAATTGTTAAAGGCAAAGCAGCGATTCTTGGAACACTGGGGAGCACCTCGTCTCCCCCCATACGGAAACCTGGCTACCTGAGGGGGGAGGGTACCCTATGCTCACCTCCCATACCTGGGCTCTATTTAACCTTAACCAGATCTCCACATCCTTAAAAGCCAGGGGCATATAAAGCTGACCAAGCACCTTCTCGCGGAACAGCTTATCGTACAACCTCCAGGTACCTGGGCGTTCACAACTATGCATCTCATTAATAAGGTGAAGATATTTCCATACGTCTATGATTGCATCAGGTCTGGTTTCCAAATAGCAAGCTGAGAAAACGCAATACCCTGTCAGTTTCTGTAGGTATCCTCCCCTACTCCCCCTCGCGCGCACGCAGCTGCCAACTCTTTTTGTGCGACCTTCGTCAGCTCAAATATATATCCACATAATGACCTTTCTTAATCTTGTGCCTCATGCTGTGCCTAACTCCTATCAACAATGCCGTGTTTTCACATCTAACCAGGAAACCTCCAGCCGGAGTGGAAGACGCTGCCCGATCTACGCTCTTCCTCTTAGTTCCCCTGAAGTGGGTGTTAAGGATTTTAATAAGCTTGCGCTGACCCTGCCTAGGGGAAGAAGGGGCTGATTCATCACTGGTGGTAGCTATGCTTGAACTGGACATGTATGTGTTGCTTATAGTAGAACCGTCATACTCACCGACCGCTCCCTGCGCCTCCTGCAGATCCAATCTCGATCCACCTTCGCCTTCCGAGATGACTGGCTGCGACCCCTGTTGCCCTGTCGAACTCCCTGCCGCCACCTCCTGGTGCACCTGCGCCCCTGCTCCGTCCATGCCCGTCCGCCGTGCCACTGAAAGTGGCTGCATCTGTGAAACTGGATAAGAAGAGACGTTAGCACATGGAGTAGACAAGTTGCGCAACTGCTGAGAAGGAACCCCATCCGGGGTAGACACTGGGGGGTTGACCATGAGATGACTGAGGAAACCCGCTTGAGGGGGAACCCCTTGATCCCTAACTCCCGGCTGACTAACCAGAGAAAATGAATCCATACCAGAAACCGAAGACCTATTAACCAAGGAGGGTTGAGGGTAAGAATGTAAATACTGGCCAGCTAAGGCTGGATAACGGGCCGACCACAGATTACCTGCTTCAATTACAGACCCATAACCCCTAGGGGGGTATGGCAATGACCAAGAGGGGGGAGGTCCCTCCATCCTGGGTAAATTGCTGAAATAGTTTTGAGACGGCCCTACCACGGCAGAGTCAGAAACCAGAGATCTGTTAGCAGCCAAACCAAGAGCAAGGGACGGCTGATGAGACAGACCACCACCCCCAGGAGGAAAAACAACTGGGGCTGGGCCCAGCAAGCCAGGGGCCCTATTGGAAGATACCCCAGCCACAACCTGAGACCCAAAATCAGCAGAAAAAAGGAGGGGAGAAGATTCCGGAGGGGGGGGGGGAATCCCTGACCAGGGGAAGGGGAAGGGAAAGGAGGGGGTTAAGGGGCGTGGCACTACGGAAAGGGGGCAAGAGGAGGGAAGAAACCTGTTGGGACCCACAGGGGAAACTGTGAGATTGCTGCCGGAAAACCTGGGTCCCTGAAGGCGAAAGGGACTGCACCCCACTGACAACAGCTCCCCGACCAAGAGACCCCGAGGGAAGTAGAGGATCAAAAATAACTGGTCCCAGGCCTCTATAAGGGGACCCCTGCAACTGCCCACCGGACTGACCCCTATTCCCCAAGAGGGAGGCACCTCCTACTTGTGCCCCAGATGCAACCTGCTCGACAGTGGCGGCAGAGGAGGGGTATAAAGATGGCTGACGGGAGCTGGGGATAACCCCGGGAGCAGGGGAAGGTGATCCCCTGCCCCGGGCACTGGCATAGCGCCTAATGCGCTGAACAGCTCCGGACGCAAGCGGCCTAGCCGCCCGCTCCGGAGCCCTAGCTATGCGTGACCGACTCGGCCCCGCCCCACGAGAACTTCTCGCGGCGGCCGAATCACGTGGCCTGCAGACGGAAGCGCTGCTTCCCGTAATGAAGTCCCCGCCGGAGGGGCCTAGAGCCTCCGCTTGTCCCTGGGCAGAACGAGGGGGGGGGATATCGGTGGGGGCGGACAGGGATACAGGGGAAGACAACGCTGACAGGGAAAAGGGGGGGGAGGGGACCCCGCGAACCTGGCGGGAATGGACCTGGATCTCCTAGGGCGGGATAAAGACATAATGGAGAGAGGGAAAAATAAAGTTAGGGGAAAGAAAAAGAAAGAAGGGAAATAACAGCAAAAGGGAAGACAAAAGAAAGAGAGAAAGGAGAAAGAGAGAAGCAAGAACAAACCACAGGGAGTACACAGTGAATAAACAAAAGGGGAGCCAGATACTACGCCTGATGCTGCAGCTTCTCCGGATCCAGGAAACAGGAAGCTCTCTCCTTCTCCCACTGCTTGATATATTCTTTCCACGACACTCCCACTTCCTTCCTATTGGCTGATTACACTACAGCCTTAAAACCACCCAGTGGTGAGTAACATTATCAGCTTCACAACACATGATTTTAAACTCCTTCGGCTAATGGCCTCTCTCATAAGAATGCTCTTGCAAGAATAGACAGTGAGTCATAATTCTCAATACGAAATTGGCACAATTACATGGGCAAAGTAACTGCTCTATGAGGATAAGCACCTTGTGCAGTAATTTCTAAACCGTCAATAAGTCTTTTGGATTTAACCCAAAGATGCTAGCATTGTACATTGCAATTACTCCTGCTGCTCCATTTCATTAGAGAATATAAACTGTGTTTGCTAAATAGCAAAATATGTAGTTCTCAGGAGATTGCCAGCACTCCTAAAAGCGAGAAAAAGCTTCATTTTCACGTGACCGGAATCTCGCAGCATAGAGAAACTCAAGGGAAAAAAATAGCAAATTGTTAATTAATCAGCAAAACATTATTGAACTATATATCACATACATTTACGCCCATGTTTTTAACCAATTATTTTATGTGCAATAAACACATTTGCTATTAGGCATCAAAAAACTCTCTAATACAGCAAAAACTACTCTCCAGAGTAAGTGGAGCATCCGGAAACTGGTAATCACAAGAGGTTCACTAGTGCTGGGGACTGTATTCATCATCATCCACTATTTTGACCTGCCCCTGACCACTCAAAAATAATATGTATATGCGTCTGAGTACTGTTCTGCATCTATTTTGAATTGTGTGTGAACCTCTTACTATACATAGTCCATGCTAGAACTCTTCCATCCCACCTACTCAGACACAAGAAGATGCAATTGGTAGAATAATGCAAATCTGCATGAGTGCATGCTAGTATGCCCACTTTTCTGGGCATGAGCAGAGTGGTTTCACACAAGATAAGTTAAACAAACTGGCATTGTACTCACTCTGCATCAGCTCCTTTGCATATTTGATAAAGTAATAAGCATTGGGCAGTGCAACAAGTTTGGCAAATAAGCCTGTAACTGAGGCACACATTGAGCTTTAATAGGTATCTAGAACATTTATATACTTAATAAATAATAATCTTAAAATAACTAATCTTCAACCCACAATTGTTTGCAAGCATAGCTAATTATATAATATAGGGATTGTACAAGTAAAGTATATGTAAAGCAACTATCCTGCCCCTCTAAAAATTTGTAATATTAAGTACAAGAGAGTCCCTTTTAGACGAACGAAAATAAATAGTGACAGGGTTGCTTCGTAGTGTGCACTAACCTTTAAGAGTTAACATGAGGTTTTGCTGGCCAATGGGGATGAGGGGAGGTCCTTTGTGGTTGGTAGAGGGGAGGCACTCAATTTTGATCAGTCACTCGTCTTGGAAAATCCCGCCCACCCACCCCATTTCTTAGTAAGTTTAATTTTAGGGTTCTTAAACCAGTTTAAGTAGGAATAATAGTGGGGAGGAAGGCACTGCGATCAGCGGCTGATATATACGGCTCTATCGTGATTGGTCGCAGGTATCTGTCCCCTTACAAGGCAATTGGTTACTCTTGTCCCTTCCGTGGGGAGGGGCCTCGTCCGGCTCAGTGAGGGAGGGGGAGTGAGTAGTGAGGTGAGTGCAGTTTACTCTTCGCCAGGTTAGGGCCGGCCAAGCAGTGGGGTTATGAGAGAAGTGGGTGGACTTAAGGCTATATTGCCATGTCCACGCTTGGTTAGGTATAGCTGGAGCTGATTCTCAGTGCCCTTTCTCCACCACCAGGTTACAGTTAGGATATAATAAAATAATTTTTTAGTGCCACTTTACTCAAGTCTCTGTGTCGTTATTTTATATAAGTTTGGTTATGTTTACTTAAAGGTATTGGTTTTTAACGGAGGGCATACACAGTGAACTATTTATACAATATAGTAATCAATCTAGTGTTGTATATGCAAATTTAACTATTATAATTAAAACACTATACAAAACTTTAGTACACAATATGTGTTATCCTAATTGTTAATACCCCTTCCAGCATGCCACTTTAGGCACAGTTTTTCAAAATGTCCTACATTTAAAAATTGTGTTTAGTGACTTTCCATTTTTCTTTTTAGAAGTTTTATTATATCTACCCCCATATTTCGAAGAGTGCACACAGGGAAACTTCAGTTTAATGGTGTGAATATTAACTTTTACATAGAGGAAGTGTTATACCAAGGCATAAAATAAGAGTATGGGGTGGGTTAGGAGACAAGCTGATAGAAAAAAGCATATAATTTCCTAAAGAGATAGAGTTATAAATTTAACAAGTCTTATTGTAGTTTTTTTTAGAGGAAGGTGCTTCTATTGGGATACAAACTACTGGTAAAGAAGCAGCCAGAAATGCATCTGTTTGTAAATAAATAATTACTTTTGACACAGTCCATGCCATTACCAGATTAAAACAGTGTAAGGGACAAACCACCATATTAATTAATACAACAAAACTATTCTATATTTAAGTTCATGTGAGTGATGAGTTCATTTCTGAAGTATTCCTTCTGAAATGGCTAATACAAGTGGAAATGGTAGAAAGTCAGCTTAGACCCCTAGGATTATTTCCCAGTCTCCTCACTCCAGATGGCTCTGTCAGACCCATCACTTACCATGTAGCACATGAATATAAACAAATACTTGTGCAACCTCCCCCGGTGCATCTGAGCCAATAGCCCCCCAAAATGATAAAACTTTTGAGGGAAAATGTACTTTATCATACTATAAGTGAAACTAAAAAGTAAATAACAGACAGTAACATGACTGCCAATTCTTCATCCCCTACAACCTTGCAAAAAAGTGCCAAAAAAACTTTCAATCCAAGAACTGCAAGTCACACTTCATCTAAAAGGCTAGCCACCAACAGAAGCTGAAAATTGACTGCTTGGAAATGTTTAAAGAGTGACATGGATAACATGTCAATTGCCAAATATACAGTGTGTGCACAAAGGGTCAGATGAGGTTGCCAGACAACTAAACTCAGAATGTACGCAAAGGTATCATAGTTGCCTTTGGGAGAAATATGCAAGATATGGCATTCCAGGTAGCAGTTCAAACAATAAAAGTTTACATGTCTATTTGCACATTTAACATTTTAGTCCTTGCTGATAATGATGATACATGTGTTGACATTATGCGATAGAGGTTGCGTCTGATGAAACAAGTGGAAAGGATTTTCTCAGTCATCATCAGTAAATGACTGTAATAATTCCATTGAAAATGGTAAACCAAATACAGCTAGAATCACCAGCCATCACTCATGGAAGTATGAGACAGATGTAAAAAAAACAGCAGGATGCATCCTAGAGCACTCTCCCTAAATGTATATTTTCAGAAATAGTAGCTTTAGGAATATTGAACTTCAAGTTTATTGAATCTGCAAACCAGTAATTGGTGGTTTTTGCAGATCCCAGATAGCAATTAACCTAGTTGGCATTATTATACAACTAAAGTTGTACCCACTTGATATGTCCTTATCGTTATCAACAAAGAGCAGACACTCTCTAAATTTGTTTGCATTCAAGTTCATACCACAATAGAAGTTTGCTTGAGTAATTATGGCCAGGGTCTCCACTTTCACTACTTTTCTACATCTATTTTTCCAAAATAGGTCAAGCTGCAGATTCTTTACCAGCATTATTATCATTGTAATCATCAAGCTGAGTAGCATTGGCAAAACTTTTTAGTAAGGACAAGTGGAGGCATTGTCATGCCACCTTACATTTACTCAGTTTGGACCAGAAATACAGGAAACAATATCCAGGCTTGCATACATTTTTAAATTGAACACTAGTTGTCCTCCAAACAGCAAAAGATTGGAATGTTGACATCTGACAAAGGCTTGAATATCATTGTTGCCTTGTGGTCAGGGTCAATTCCAATTCTCCCCTATTTTGCTTATGTACTTATCCAATAAATATAGTTATTGTCATGCATTTTCCAACAGATTGAAGGCATATTAACTATTTTAAAGAAGATGTGCCCTTTTTACCAGATCATATTGTACTGAAAAATGCCTTTACTGCCTTACAAATATGTAACAATTTGCCAAAACATCGACTTACATGTGATCTGCCAAATACATGGAATTCTACCATGGCTTTGCTTGAGAAATTGTTTGGGAAAAGAAAGGCTATCAATTACTATGTTATGTCACAGCCAAAATTTTTAGGAAATGTCTTATTGCAAACATTAGGGTATTAACAGCATTTTACTTATCATTTTTCTGTTATAATCGATAAGCATTATGTAGCAGGATAAAAAGTTGGGAAAAGCAACAAGATGCTGCCCTCTCCAACCTAAAAATCACTTTGTTTGCTGTAAAGAGACAATTCACGATGATGATGATTATGATGATGATACTGGATGATTAGAATCAGAAACTGATCATTGATGAGAATGAAACACAGATAGAATTTGATGTTTTCGGTGATAAATTAGCAGCCATGGGACACAGCTGCTTATAAACATGTTGAAAATGACAAGAAATTTAGTGATTATACAACCCTGCTGAATCTATGCTACAAATGGAAAAATTAAATCAACGTTTGAACATTGCCAAGAAAAAGCTTGCTCAAACTCTTCAGTCATGCATACAGCAAGAAAAGGGAATATTTCAAAGGAAAAAATACATCAGTGTGTTCACAATAATCTCATGTCAGTGGTAATGATCAAATGTAATATTGGATTTCAGAAAGATGTCTCACTCCCTCCCAGGGTGACAGAAAATGTTTTAAGACAATCTAAAAAAGTCTATTTTGATTAGTGATGCTCACTGACCCCAGTGTTTTGGTTTTGGATCTGGATTACCTTCGTGTTTTGGTTTTGGTTTTGGTTTTGTTTGGTTATGCAATTTGTTAAAAAATTAAATTTTTTGGGGTTAAAATATCATAATTTGGTGCTCCACCTGTTTCTTGGATAAGTGAGGTAATTCCACAGCTAATAAATGTCAACGAGCGCTGACCCCCCCAGGATGTGTGCTTTTATCAGACACACACCAATCCATGGTGCCAGACAATGCACTAAATAGAGTGATCGAAATTCATAGCAAAAAAGGCAGTTTGGTGTCTATCTGTATATTACACCGTACAGTTATAGTTAAATAGAAAAAAAAAGCAGCCTGCAAAAACTGGACGATCAATAGAAATGGCCAAAGCATCTTTTCTGTTTGGCTCTATATTACACCCAAACCTTATTAGTGCAAATTAGGAAATATACAGCTTAATACCTGGTAGGCCCTCCTTAATTCTACAGCTACACACACCAATCCAGGGTGGCAGCCAACGGTTGTTATGTACTGGACCTTAGATTTGCCCTCATTCAAGATGGCCGTGATTGCCTCATGAAGTTTGCATCTTGGATCTCTGTTATGAACTTGCCCTTACAATAGCCCTTATCCAAGATGGTCGGGACTGTCTCATGAAGATTCCATCTTGGATCCCATTTCCTGTTTGGGCCTAGAAAAGGCACTTCCTGTCATGAAGCCTTTGCACGAGTATTGTGTTTGTATCTGACCCAGATGCTTCCACAGAACCTTGCTTCCTTGTGATTTGGACAGCAAGTACTTGATATTTCCACCAGACCTTTATCCTCTTGTGACTTTGGACTTTATTTGTTGGACACTGGAGATTTATTTATGTACCAAAATAAATCCTGTTTATTTCAGAAATACCTGGCTATTGGGATCCGTTTGTGATACCAGAAGTGTGACGGGGCACGAGTATCCGACCTAACTCTTATCTCTCCCTCTGTCAAATGGCGCTGGATCGTCATGGAGGCGGATATTTATGCATTTGAAACATCGTGAGAACCGAGCTCCGAGATCCAACGACGTCACAATGATGTTTTGCCTCGTTTTGAATTCCAAATGGGCGGGAGAGTATGGAGCCGACTCGGCTCGGGACTTGGATACCTGAAGTTTGGGTGGGTTCGGATCTCGGGGAACCGAGCTCGCCCATCTCTAATTTTGATGGCAATAAGGCAGAAGTTTTCTTAATGAGAGGATGAAGAGACACCCAATTTGGTAACTTTTGGATGAAAACTGGTGGAATCATCCCTGAATTGCCCTAATGCAGGAATTGCCCAATTCTATCCTTGAATAGCCATGACTCAGCAGATTATGATCAAGTGGAATATTGACCAGTGTCCATAATTATTAAAATCATTTAAATTTTTTATGGCCAATGCTCTAGTGCAGTGGTTCCCAAACTTTTTCAGTTCGAGGCACCCTTAGAGTATCCATAATGTTTTCAAGGCACCACTCCAAAATAATTACCGAGCAGTACCATTTTATAAGTAGTTGGGTCAAAATAACGTAATAAGTATTTAGGTCAGGACAGGAATACTTAGTAAGTTGTTGGCAAAAATAATACACATAAATCCATAGGAAAAAAAATTATATTTTTTTCAATTATATTTCTGTCAAAGAATAATTTACAGCTAATACTAAGAGGAATAAGATCAAACAAAATAAAAAAACAACATGAATAAAAATCATCACATTGTGCCCCTTCACGATCACACTGCGCCTCTTCATCCACACACTCTGTGCCCTCCTTCATCCACACACTCTGTGCACTACTTCATCCACACACTCTGTGCCCCCTTCATCCACACACTCTGTGCCCTCCTTCATCCACATACTCTGTGCCCCTTCATCCACACACTCTGTGCCCTCTTTCATCCACACATTCTACCCTTTTTCATCCACACACTCTGTGCCCTCCTTCATCCACATACTCTGTGCCCCTTCATCCACACACTCTGTGCCCCCTTCATCCACACACTCTGTGCCCTCCTTCATCCACATACTCTGTGCCCCTTCATCCACACACTCTGTGCCCTCTTTCATCCACACATTCTACCCTTTTTCATCTACACACTCTGTGCCCTCCTTCATCCACACACTCTGTGCCCTCCTTCATCTACACACTCTGTGCCCTCTGCATCCACACACTCTGTGCCCTCCTTCATCCACACACTCTGTGCCCTCCTTCATCCGCACACTCTGTGCCCTCCTTCATCCACACACTCTTTGCCTCTTCATCCACACACTCTTTGCCTCTTCATCCACACACACTCTTTGCCTCTTCATCCACACACACTCTATGCCCCCTTCATCCACACACTCTGTGCCCCTTCATCCACACACTCTGTGCCCTCCTTCATCCACACACTCTGTGCCCTCCTTCATCCACACACTCTATGCCCCCTTCATCCAGACACTCTGTGCCCTCCTTCATCCACACACACACTGTGACCGCCTTTATCCACACACTCTGTGCCCCCTTCATCCACACACTCTGCCCCTCTTCATCCTCGCTATGCCCCTCTTCATCCTCACTCTGCCCCCTCCTTCATTTTTTTGCCCCTCCATTGCTGTTTCCTATTTCCATTTTCCCTCCCCTTTCTTTACTTACCATACTTGGCCTTCTTTCTTCTATTTCTTCTGTCTTCTCTTCTGTCTTCTTACCAATCCGGCGGCGCCCGGGACCCAGCATCCTCCTCTCTCCCGCCGCTTCTCACTGAATATGTCGGATGTGATGACATCACGCCCGACATTCAGTGAGGAGCGAGGAGGAAGGAGGATGCTGGGTCCCAGGTGCCGCCGAATTGGTTAGTTTTTGTTTTTTCTTTCCTACTGGCCACGGCACCCCTGGGAACCGTGGTGCACACTTTGGGAACCACTGCTCTAGTGTATTATCTAAACACGTATTCAGTGTTGATAGTGGAATTATAACTTAAAAGTGAAGATAGCTATCACCCTAAAATTTTGAAAAGCTGACATTAATAAAAATCAATCAACATTTGATAACCCTTAAATTCACTGCTCCTGTGCAAGAAGAACAATAAAGGGTGGATTGCTCCCCCAACTCCACTGTAACTGCCCATACTAAGGTCACTAATGACTACTCTTCGATAAATCTAAAGGACACTATTCCCTTCTTATGCTTCTTGACCTCAGTGCTGCCTTCAGTACCATTGACCACACCCAACTTTTGCAAACTCTCAGCTCTATAGGCCTCTGTAACATTGACCCTGGTTTTCCTGTTACTTCACCAACACCTCATTTTCAGTCTCTACACATGACTTCACATCCCCCCCTCTTCCCTTAGCTGTCAGAGTTCCCTAAGGTTATGTTCTTGGCCCCCTGCTCTTCTCCCTCTACACCTACTCCCTTGGTGACCTCATCCACTCCTTTGGCCTCCAGTACCACCTCTATGCTGGTGATGCCTAAATCATTCTTTCATCCCCTGACCTCTCCCCTTCCCTTATGGTTCATGTTTCCTGCTGTCTCTTAGCAATCTAATCTTGGATGTACCAGTGCTTTCTTAAACTCAATATTTCCATGGCTGAATTAATCGTCTTCCGGCTGCCAGTCCTCTCTCATTTCCCCCTTCTCTCTTTCTGTTAATAATAATACTCTCCTTTCTGTCCCTTAAGTCTGATGCCTTGGGGTCATCCTTGAGTCCTCCCTCTCCTTCAAATCTCACATTCTGTCCCTCTCAAAATCCTGCTACTTTCACCTCGAGAATATAGCCAAGTAATAGCCCTATATCACCACGGAAGACACAAAAACTCCTATTCACTCACTTGAAATCTCTCGCCTTGATTACTGTAACCTCATTCTCTATGGCCTACTGGGCCTTGCCCCCTCTTAAGTCTACTGTCAATGCTGCTGCCCACCTTATTTTTCTCTCCCGCTGCTCTATCACTGCTGTATCTCTCCACCAATCACTGTCTCCCCATGGCCTACAGAATTAATTAAAACTCCTGACCCTCACCTTCAAAATTCTCAATCAATCCTCTTTCTTACATCTCTATCCTCTTCTCCACCTACACTTGTTGCCACCCCTTTTCGCTGTGCCAATTACCGCCGCCCCACTACTTCATTGATTACCTCTTCTGACTCTCGCCTCCAGGACTTTGCCTGAGATCCCCAGCTGTGGAACAATTTCCATTGCCCTATAAGGTTAGTTCTACTCTTCAAGGCTTCAAACCTGTCCTGGTAGGGTTTCCTCCAGCGGCACTACAATGCCTGCCCAGAGTCCTTTTTGCTAATGTCTTGTACACCAGGATCCTCCAAGCTATAATCGTTCTCTTGGCATTCTGCTCTCCCTATATTCTTAGCTGTATACACAGGGAGTAGGGTCAAATGTCTCATAGCTCCCCCTTATAGCAGGGGTCTATCAGTTTTCGAAGTCGTATAATTGGATGAACGAAAGTATAATGGTTAATAATGTTTTGCCGTGCGATTGCAATCCGTACGCCACGTAACACGTGGCATGGTGCGATCGCACGGTAAAATACGCACGCACACACTCGCATTACAACATTTAGTTATTTATATAATTCATATTCATATTGGTTCCGTTACACTGTAATTTATGAGCAGATAATATTTGGTTTATTATTAGTCTATATATATTTATATATATAATGATTATATGTACACTTCAGTGATATTCAAGGTTCAGGTTATAGGAAAGGTATCATGCCTAGTATCATATTGAAACCCTAATCATCAGCAGCGGTCCAGTGCAGTCGGCGAAGAGATCGCGCATTGCATACTTTAGTTATTGATATTAGAGAATAAACCTTTGTATGATGTTGGCTATGAAATGCTAATTGTAACTGGAGCATTGGCAGGAAGAAAGGAGCCAATCCCCTGGAGAGACGACCCCCACATTTGGATTCCTTAGATTGAATCAGCCTATGACCTGTTTAACCTTGACCCATCTGATGTCTGGACCTATAGAAGCAAGCCACATCATTTGCATTGTTCTCTGTAACACTGACTGTGTATATATGATCATAGCTGTGCACCCAGATCTCAGACTTCACTGATCACAGTATTCAAAGGTGAATCACTGTCCAGGGGTGCCCGTGGTTAGCGCAGCGAGCGCATGCGATAGCAGTGGTATGTATGTATCTTTTGGTATTGGCTGTACTGTATCATAATATAATAATGTATTGAATTGTTGACTATTTACATCTGCTAAAATAAATCACTTTGTGTGTTAGAAACACAATACAATTGACTATGCAATGCTTTTTTGAAAACGATTGAATTACTTTAATACAGTGGACACTTTAACTGTTAGAAGTACAGTTTCTGTTACCTTGATTATACAATGGAATGGTTTGACTCAATTAGCTATTTGGCTGGATACACTAAACAAAGGGTTACACTATAACATCAAGGAATGACACTTCACGCTTGCGTGAAACAATAAGACATTTGACACATTGTATCTGCAACATTACACAATCTGAGTCTGTGATACATTTTGATACAATAACATTTATATTGACACATAATAATACATTTCCCAATGCTATTTTAGTCAGTATATCACTGTGGAGGCCCATTGCATATCATCTAGAAGTTCTAACCTAATTACCTCTCAGATTACCTGTTGACCTAGCTAATTAACATGGGTTGCCAGCTAGTTAACTCAGACATTCCTCTGATTATAATCCAAATCTAAACTGCACTTCATAACAATGGACAGTTGAGACACATGGTAATTAGATTAGCTAACACAAGCAAAATGACTTCTGCTGTCCTGTTATTTTCACACAATATGGAAATATTCTTTTTATGTCTAATAAATACAATATTGCAGGTAATGGCAAGGGCAAAATGTATCTAATAACATGAAATAATAATACACATAATACACCGATGCTCTGGTGTAAATTCTTAGACTGGGCCAAGCATTAAAAAGTACATTAAACTGTGAGAAACAGGTGATGAATAAAAAGTTCTGAGTCTAGTAGCACCCCGTTTCATGACACACTCTATCAATATTGATGGGTTTTTCATCAACATTTGTGGATCGGGATATTGTCTGATCATTTAGTTCAGCTTCCAAATACTCGAGTTTCTTTGTGTGCGAAAAATTCAGACTCAGCAGAAATTGGTCTACTGAATATTGAAGAAGTCTCAAACTAGGGGAACTAGTTACATTATATCTCCCTTCTATTAGCCTCCCATCCCCTACTTCAAGTACCCCAGAAATATTTAGTGGATAGAGAACTAGTCTACATATTTTTGTCTCTGAGGCACACCCAGCATTTAGTTTGGTCTTACCCACCAAAGAATGATAATCATTCTCATGGATGCCCAACCAAGTCCAAATTATTACTAGACTGGCATTGCTAAATACACCTCTCTTTAACTATCTGGTCACAGTACTTACAGATTACAATATTTTTCAGACAATAGCCCCTCACACTGTCTCCGATCTCCAAGGTTAGCAGAACTTTTCTTAACCCCCCAAATTGAATACTGTAATTGGCTAGATTAATTGTGTTACAATTTCTCCTCCATCCCCACATCCTCAGTATCTCTACCAGAACCAGTCTCCATCACCTGATTGCCATTCCAAAAACAGGAATGTCCTGGAAAACAAATAAGGATGAGAGAAACACTGGAATGGGAAAAACAGAACAACTGCTACTCCATGATGTGATAACAGTCTTTGCAAAGTCCTTGGCTCAGGTGTTATTAACTGCATTCTTAGGTCTCCCAGCACAGTGTCATTCTTGGATATTTTGAACCTTCTCTGGGTTATTGACTTTTCTGCAGTGGATGGAATGGATCCAAGTGTCTCTTTCTGCTGCTTTCATAGATGTAGTGCGGGTCATCAACACTTGGAACGGGCCTTCTCACCTGTCTGTTAAACAACTTCAGCATAGAAAATTACAGGCCAAAATAAATTCTCTAAGTCCAACATCATGACAGTTAGTGTATATCATATCAGGAGAGTGTTTCGAAAGTCCTTTGTTGCTGCCTCACTATTTGCTTCTCTTTATAAGATTGTGAACAGTCTCTCCATTATTAACTCATCTTGGGAATCTACCATCAAGTGAGGTTGCTTGTCAAAAGTAGTTCAAAAGGTGACAGGTTAAGAGGTGGTTTAGGAGGGGTTCTGATAGTGCGGGGGACTAGTGGCAAAAGTTTCCGGCCACTCCAATCTAGTTTCAACTATCACTCTTTTCAATTCGTTCTTGATTGTAACATTTACCCTCTCTAATTTCTCACTGGCTTGTGTCCTATAGAGAGTATGTAAATTACTATCAAATGCCCAAATTTTATGCATAATCTGAAAGATATCACCAGTAAAATGAGTGCCCCTATCACTTTTTATAACTCTAGGGAAACAATATCTGCATACATGTTCCCGGGTATGAAACAGCAGTATAAGTGGCAGCTAGAAATGTGCTTACCTAATTATAAAATACATAAGTACACACCAATATATACTTCCGATTCCTGCAAGGTGGCAAATGGGTTAAGTTGATTTGTTTTACTTTGAAAAAGTCCATCTGTAGGAGGGGTATGGTATCGCTCTACTGGTATTGTCTTTCCAACATTTTTCCTCAATCACATAAGATAGGACATTGCCTTCCTACTAGCTTGAGAAGAAAAGTCTGGTGCACACCAGTATTCTCTTACCAGCTTACACATACCTTCTTTACCCAGCTGAGCCAGACCATGATTTTACCTCAGCTAGGCCAGGAAGATACGCTCCTAACCACATCCCTTTGCCTTCCAGACCGCCTTTTCCTATAGGGAACACAAACCATGCATTTTAATTAATTCTTGTGTGTATCATTTCAAAGACCATTATTTTGTCAGACGTCATAGATAAACCTGCTGCCCACTTGGCAGCTCTGTCAAAAGTCTTTTTGTGTGTCATGACTGTGTCTTGTAACTGTCTTAAAAGTTCCTAAGTCACCATAGAACCCCAGAGTCACGCACTAACTTAAAACGTACTTAAAGGTAGTGTACATATTAACTCTGCCAACTCACATGCCTTTCTCAATCTCACAGGTTTGGCTACTTGGGTTAAAAGAAGCGGGCCAAGGTTCAGCTTCTATAGTGCTTCTGTCATCTACAGTCATGGCCAAAAGTTTTGAGAATGACACAAAAATAATTTTTCACAAAGTTTGCTGCCTCAGTTTTTATGATGGCAATTTGCATATACTCCAGAATGTTATGAAGAGTGATCAGATGAATTGAAAATAATTTCAAAATCCCTCTTTGCCATAACAATGAACTTTATTCTCAAAACAACATTTCTACTGCATTTCAGCCCTGCCACAAAAGGACCAGCTGACATCAGGTCAGTGATTTTCTCGCTAACACAGGTGAGAGTGTGGATGGGGACAAGGCTGGAGATCACTTTGTCATGCTGATTGAATTAGAATAACAGACTGGAAGTTTTAAAAGAAGGGTGGTGCTTGAAATCATTGTTCTTCCTCTGTTAACCATGGTTAGCTGCAAGGAAACACGTGCAGTCATCATTGCTTTGCACAAAAAGGGCTTCACATGCAAGGATATTGCTGCTAGTAAGATTGCACCTAAATCAACCATTTATCGGATCATCAAGAACTTCAAGGAGAGAGTTTCAATAGTTGTGAAGAAGGCTTCATGGCGCCCAAGAACGCCCAACAAGTGCCAGGACCGAAGCCAATTCTCTGCAGAAAAAACATTGGAGACAGACTGATATTCTACAAAGGTACAGGGATTGGACTGCTGAGGACTGGGGTAAAGTCATTTTCTATGATTAATTCTCTTTCAGATTGTTTGGGGTATCTGGAAAACAACACTTGTCCAGAGAAAGAAAGGTGAATGATACCATCAGTCCTGTGTCATGCCAACAGTAAAGCACCCTGAGACCATTCATGTGTGGAGTTGCTTCTCAGCCAAATGAGTGGGCTCACTCACGATTTTGCCTAAGATCACAGCATGAATATAGAATGGTACTAAAACATCCTCCAAGAGCAACTTCTCTCAACCGTCCAAGAAGAGTTTGGTGATGAACAATGTATTTTCCAGTATGATGGAGCACCTTGCCATAAGGCAAAGGAGATAATTAAGTGGCTCAGGGTTCAAAACAATGAAATTTTGGGACCATGGCCAGGAAACTCCCCAGACCTTAATCCCATTGAGAACTTGTGGTCAATCCTCAAGAGGCGGGTGGACAAATAAAAACCCACAAATTCTGACAAACTCTAAGCATTGATTAGGCATGAATAGGTGGCCATCAGTCAGTAAGTGACCCAGAAGTTGATTGACAGCATGCCAGGGCGAATTGCTGAGGTCTTTAAAAAGAAATGTCAGCACTGAGAATATTGACTCTTTGCATAAACTTAATGTAACTGTCAATAGAAAAATCCTTTGACATTTATGAAATGCTTGTAAATTTTACTTCAATAAACCATAGCAACATCTGACAAAGAGGTCTAAAAACACTGAAGCAGCAAACTTTGTGAAAACCAATACTTGAGTCATTCTCAAAACGTTTGACCATGACTGTACATAACAATATACCCAGTACATGTCCGTCTGTCTATGAGAAATGTAGAACATAAAACATGTTGGACTTGCCATTGAATGGACTACTAGCCTGTCTCCAGATTTGATATTGATATCTAAATTGGTCTTACTATATTCAACCACTGCCTCTTGACTTGCCTGAATGGCACTTCCTGTATACCAATTGCAGGGCTATGGCTGAACAAACAGTGGGTCACTCATCTTCCTCTGAAAAGTTACATACTCAATATAGCAGTTACATTTATTATTTTTATAATTTTCTTGTATTGGTGATACTATCCCCCCCCCCCCCTGCATGGCAGCAGGGGCACACTTGTGCTCGCTTCTCTTTGCTTTGCAATGCTACCCTCCGCTGTGCATGCTTTCTGGTGCCATATAATCCCTTCATGTTGCCACCGTTTTAAACGTCAGTGTATTTAATTCTCAGTTTTAGTGATTTACACAAACTTTGTTTTATCTGTAACCTCACTCAATACCTCTGGATGAAAACTACCAACTTTAGGAAAAAGGTTTCACACATTCAACAGTCATTTTGACCCACTTATCAGAGTACGCCATTGCATACTTACCTTATTTTCTACACATTACATACTTCAGCGTACCTACCGGCCCTTGCTTCACCCATACAATGAACATCTTACACGTTTGTTTAGCACCCATATTGAAACAAAATCCTCAATGTTTGCAGTACAAAACTCCCGCTAGAGATTTTTGCGGCCGTGGAGGAATTCTGTAAGCTGCGCCCACTCACTTCTTCTCACCTGTGTATCACTAGACAATACACGTGATTGCCAGCATACCCAGCGAGGCCCCTAACACAGTCACTTTCAACTAGGAGAACGGAAATATCAACGTTTAGTAGAGACGAGCGCACTCGGATTTCGGAAATCCGAGCCCACCCGAACGTTGACGATCCGAGTCGGATCCGAGACAGATCCGGATATTAGCGCCAAATTCAAAACTGAAACCGAGGCTCTGACTCATAATCCCGCTGTCAGATCTCGCGATACTCGGATCCTATAAATTCCCCGCTAGTCGCCGCCATCTTCACTCGGGCATTGATCAGGGTAGAGGGAGGGTGTGATAGGTGGTCCTCTGTCCTGCTATATCTCGTGCTGTTCAGTTCTGTGCTGTGCTGTGCTCTGTGTTCTGCTCAGTCCAGTGATGCTGTGTCCTGTGCTCTGTCCTTCTGAGTTCAGTGGTGCTGCTGGGTCCTGTGCTGTGTCCTGTTCACTTCAGTCCAGTGGTGCTGTGTCCTGTGCTCTGTCCTTCTGAGTTCAGTGGTGCTGCTGGGTCCTGTGCTGTGTCCTGTTCAGTCCAGTGGTGGTGTGTCCTGTGCTCTGTGCTTCTAAGAGCATAGTTATTTCCCCATTATTCCCAAGTGTTTTAAAAAATAAAAAAATATTATAAAAAAAAAACCCAAAAAATAATTAAAAAAATAATCAATTACAACTAAATTTGCAAAACCAATCCTGCAGTATAAGCCCATTGGTACTGCAATATTACCAAGTTCACACATTCAGCTGTAAAAGTCCAGTGGTGCTGTGTGCTGTGCTCTGTCGATTTTGAGTTCAGTGGTGCTGCTGGGTCCTGTGCTGTGTCCTGTTCAGTCCAGTAGTCCAGTGGTCCTGTGTCCTGTGCCCTGTGCTTCTAAGGGCATAGTTATTTCCCCATTATTCCCAAGTGTTTAAAAAAATAAAAAAAAAATATAAAAAAAAATACCAAAAACTAATTTCAATTTTTTTTAATTACAACAAAATTTGCACAACCAATCCTGAAGTATAAGCCCATTGGTACTGCAATATTACCAAGTTAACACATTCAGCAGTTAAAGTCCAGTGGTACTGCAATATTACCAAGTTCACACATTCTGCAGTATCTTGTGCTACATATAATTGAGACCAAAAATTTGGAGGATAAAGTAGGGAAAGATCAAGACCCACTTCCTCCTAATGCTGAAGCTGCTGCCACTAGTCATGACATAGACGATGAAATGCCATCAACGTCGTCTTCCAAGCCCGATGCCCAATCTCGTAGTACAGGGCATGTAAAATCCAAAAAGCCCAAGTTAAGAAAAAGTAGCAAAAAGAGAAACTTAAAATCATCTGCGGAGAAACGTAAAGTTGCCAATATGCCATTTACGACATGGAGTGGCAAGGAATGGCTTAGGCCCTGGCCCGTGTTCATGACTAGTGGTTCAGCTTCACCCACGGATCTTAGCCCTCCTCCTCCTCCCCCCCCCTACAAAAAATTGAAGAGAGTTATGCTGTCAGCAACAAAACAGCAAACAACTCTGCCTTCTAAAGAGAAATTATCACAAATCCCCAAGGCGAGTCCAAGGGTGTTGGTGGTTGTCAAGCCTGACCTTCCCATCACTGTACGGGAAGAGGTGGCTCGGGAGGAGCATATTGATGATGTAGCTGGCGCTGTGGAGGAACTTGATGATGAGGATGGGGATGTGGTTATTGTAAATGAGGCACCAGGGGGGAAACAGCTGATGTCCATGGGATGAAAAAGCCCATCGCCATGCCTGGTCAGAAGACCAAAAAATGCACCTCTTTGGTCTGGAGTTATTTTTATCCAAATCCGGACAACCAATGTATGGCCATATGTAGCTTATGTACAGCTCAAATAAGCAGAGGTAAGGATCTTGCCCACCTAGGAACATCCTTATACGTCACCTGAATAACCTTCATAGTTCAGTGGTTAGTTCAGGAACTGGGGCTAGGACCCTTATCGGTACAGAGACACCTAAATCCCGTGGTCCAGTTGGATACACACCAGCAATACCCTCCTCGTCAACTTCCTCCACGATCTCCATCAGATTCCGTCCTGCAGCCCAAGTCAGCAGCCAGACTGAGTCCTTCTCAATACGGGATTCATCAGAGGAATCCTGCAGCGGTACGCCTACTACTGCCACTGCTGCTGTTGCTGCTGTTAGTCGGTCATCTTCCCAGAGGGGAAGTCGTAAGACCGCTAAGTCTTTCACAAAACAATTGACCGTCCAACAGTCATTTGCCATGACCACAAAATACGATAGTAGTCACCCTATTGCAAAGCGTATAACTGCGGCTGTAACTGCACTGTTGGTGTTAGACGTGCGCCCGGTGTCCGCCATCAGTGGTGTGGGATTTAGAGGGTTGATGGAGGTATTGTGTCCCCGGTACCAAATCCAGTCGAGATTCCACTTCACTAGGCAGGCAATACCAAAAATGTACAGAGAAGTACGATCAAGTGTCCTCAGTGCTCTAAAAAATGCGATTGTACCCACTGTCCACTTAACCACGGACAGGTGGACAAGTGGTTCTGGGCAAACGAAGGACTATATGACTGTGACAGCCCACTGGGTAGATGCATCCCCATCCGCAGCAACAGCAACAGCTGCATCAGTAGCAGCAGCTACAAAATGGCTGCTCGTGCAAAGGCAGGCAACATTGTGTATTACAGGCTTTGATAAGAGGCACAACGCTGACAACATATTAGAGAAACTGAGGGAAATTATCTCCCAGTGGCTTACCCCACTTAGACTCTCATGGGGATTTGTGGTGTCAGACAATGCCAGTAACATTGTGCGGGCATTAAATATGGGCAATTTCCAGCACGTCCCATGTTTTGCCCACACCATTAATTTGGTGGTGCAGCATTACCGCAAGAGTGACAGGGGTGTGCTGGAGATGCTTGCGGTGGCGCGCAAAATTGCTGGACACTTTCGGCATTCAGCCAGTGCCTACCGCAGACTAGAGGCACATCAAAAAACCATGAACCTGCCCTGCCATCACCTCAAACAAGAGGTTGTGACACGCTGGAACTCCACCCTCTATATGCTGCAGAGGATGGAGGAGCAGCAAAAGGCCATTCAGGCCTACACAGCCACCTACGACATAGGCAAAGGAGTGGGGATGCGCCTGAGTCAAGCGCAGTGGAGACTGATTTCCGTGTTGTGCAAGGTTCTGCAGCCATTTGAACTTGCCACACGAGAAGTCAGTTCCGACACTGCCAGCTTGAGTCAGGTGATTCCCCTGATCAGGCTGTTGCAGAAGCAGCTGGAGAAAGTGAGGGAGGAGCTGGTAAGCCATTGCGATTACACCAAGCATGTAGCTCTTGTGGATGTAGCCCTTCGTACGCTTTGCCAGGATCCGAGGGTGGTCACTCTTTTAAAGTCAGAGGAATACATTCTGGCCACCGCGCTCGATCCTCGGTTTAAAGCATATGTTGTGTCTCTGTTTCCGGCGGACACAAGTCTACAGCGGTGCAAAGACCTGCTGGTCAGGAGATTGTCCTCTGAAGAGGACCGTGACATGCCAACAGCTCCACCCTCATTTTCTTCCACATCTATGGCTGCGAGGAAAAAGCTCAGTTTTCCTAAAAGAGGCGCTGGCGGGGATGCTGATAACATCTGGTCCGGACTGAAGGACCTGCCAACCATTGCAGACATGTCTACTCTCGCTGCATTGGATGCTGTCACAATTGAAAAAATGGTGGAGGATTACTTTGCTGACACCATCCAAGTAGTCAGTCCATATTGTTACTGGCAGGAAAAAAAGGCAGTTTGGAAGCCCCTGTACAAACTGGCTCTATTTTACCTGAGTTGTCCCCCCTCCAGTGTGTACTCGGAAAGAGTTTTTAGTGCAGCGGGGAACCTGGTCAGTGAGCGGCGAAGGAGGTTGCTTCCTCAGAACGTTGAAAAAATGATGTTTATAAAAATGAATAATCAATTCCTCAATGAAGTACAGCACTGCCCTCCAGATAGTACAGAGGGACCTGTGGTTGTGGAGTCCAGCGGGGACGAATTGATAATGTGTGATGAGGAGGAAGTACACACTGTAGGGGGAGAGGAATCAGAGGTTGAGGATGAGGACGACATCTTGCCTCAGTAGAGCCTGTTTAGTCTGTACAGGGAGAGATGAATAGCTTTTTTGGTGTGGGGGCCCAAACAAACCAATCATTTCAGCCAAAGTTGTTTGGTAGGCCCTGTTGCTGAAATGATTGGTTTGTTAAAGTGTGCATGTCCTATTTCAACAACATAAGGGTGGGTGGGAGGGCCCAAGGACAATTCCATCTTGGAACTTTTTTTTTTGCATTATATTACCATTCAACAGTCGTTTGCCATGTTCAAAAAGTAAAACCAAATTTCAACAAATTCAAGAAATTAAACCAAAAGTAAAATGCCCTGTCATAATTTAAAACAAGAGGTATTGACGTGCTCTAGAACTACTGTATTGTTGTTTATATTTTATAAACACTACACTTGAAAGCTTTAGTCTTTCAATGAAAAAGTAACTCTCCATTGCACGAATATTTGCAACAGGGACAATTTTAGGGTTAAGAAAGTCAACAAATAACACTTCGACGCTGTCTGTCTTTATAAACACTACACTTGGAAGTTGGAGGAGGTATTGTGGCCCCGACACCAAATTTACTACCGGGGCCACTCCACTGTGCAGTCCATATTTAGGTGTATCAGATATTAAACAACGGTGACAGTTGATGTCCAATTTTTTAATTATATTGTTGGCGCTGTAAAAAATTGTGTTCCGGGCACACCACACTACGCAGTCCATACCCTTTTTTGGTGGAATTCTGACCCGTAGAGGGTTTTTTAATTATATTGTGGCCTCGGTACCTAATTGTGTACTGGGGCCACCACACTGCGCAGTCAAGAAAGATAGATGCGTATCATAGATAAAGTACATTCAGTGTTGTGGGGCAAATCGAAAAATATTCAAAATGCACTGTCATTATCAAAAACAAGAGGTTTTGACACGCTGAAACTCCAACATGTATATGATGAGAGAGGATGGAGGAGCAGCCGTATGTGCAGTGTAATGCAGACCTGTTGAAGGTTTTCTATATATTATATTGTGGTGCCCAGTGCCCACTACTCTACGCAGTGCAGATACTATTTTTGGGTGTAATTCAGACCTGTTGAAGGTTTTCTATATATTATATTGTGGTGGCCAGTGGCCAGTCCTCTACGCAGTGCAGATACTATTTTTGGGTGTAATTCAGACCTGTTGAAGGTTTTTTTATATATTTTATTGTGGTGCCCAGTGCCCACTACTCTACGCAGTCCAGATACTATTTTTGGGTGTAATTCAGACCAGTTGATGGGTTTTTAATTATATTGTGGGGAACACTCCTCTCCGCAGTCCAGAAAGATACCTCGTTGCAACGTTTATGCATGCACCCCTGGGCCCAGGTACAGTTTAAGCCTTGAAGTCTGCAGTCAAAAGAGATTTAATACTGGGCCAGGGGCTTGCTAATATATAGTTTGGGTTAACAAAAATGTGATGATGTCACAATGTACACAAAGATAAACTAAGGTCTTTCTTCATTGGTCCAGGGTTTATGATGTTCCAGTAGAATGCTGGTCATAGGTCAGTTCAAAGGAGTAGTCTGTCCAAAGGAAGGGGCAGCACACTCCAATAGCTGAACACATATAGTGCCTGAGGGAGATGACTAAATCCAGTTTAAACCAGCCTATTAACATATGCTGCATACTGTATTATATCTTATATAATACTGATACAATAATCAATCTTATAATCATCATAACTAGTGATCGCAGTGTGCGATTGCTTAGCTGCTGATACTGGATTTTTTACTGGCGAAGAAAGGAATAATACAAGACCAGCAGCATACATTCCTTAGGACCTGACCCATAAATACCTGTAATGTAAATTTATATTTGCATAAATAACCTTTATGTTTTACTATTTAACTGATGTGAGTTGGAACTTTATTAAATGTGTACTATTTACAAATGTAAGTCTAAATGTAAGGGTGTGTTTAGGTTTCCCGTGTGATTGTGTCATTAGACCTGGAGTATTATTCATGATGTCTAGTCTTTGTATTTTGATTTACATGTAATGTGTTATGGATCACTGCCTTCTGTATATGTCATACAGCGCTGCAGACCTTTTATGGTGCCTTATAAATTAAAGATAATAATAATAATAATAATAATAATAATAATAATCTTCTGAAGGTCTATTAAAAAAAAGTAGCGAAAAGAAGATGTATTAGTGATTTACAAGTTGATTTACTAATGGCCAAATCTATTCAAGGCAAGTCACCTATATATAAGCAGTTTTCCACAACTCCCAAAAAAATGCTAGACTGCAAAAATCCCTGCAACCACCATTTTCTCCATTCTTAAGTATACAACAGGGAGAATCTATGAATGATCAATTCAGTAAATTGCTGTGGAGATCACTAAAAGGTTTACACTGGTTTCAGACATTCAAGATTGCTTCAAACCAGTGAAATGAGTGAGATAAACCCCCAAAATCTATATGCAAGTACAAAGCTTTACCCATTCATTTATGCAATTTGTTTGTCATGGTCCCTTTAATGGACATCACTGCATAATAAGTCAGTGCATAAATGATAATAATAATTTCAATAGCCCATTCATTTCAATGGGGTTTTTATATGTAGCACATACGTTTGCATCCCCATTAAAATTAATGAGCAATTGAAATTAATGGGACAAAAGAAAGAAAATAAAATAAATGACAGCCTGTGCATTTTTAAATTAAAATATGAAATTCCTCTACCATAGTGAAAACTAGATTCATGGTGGTCAAGGTAGCATGTTCCCCCATTTAGAGTTTACCAACTTTCTGGATGGTTGAAGTAATTAACAAGATTGGGACCGCTGAAACTTTTCCACCCCAGTGGTTCCAGTAATTGGACCAGGATCCCTAAGGCATCAGTCCATTATATCAAAACAGTACAAAATAAGTATACAACAGACACAATTTTCAAATAGAGTTTAATTGAATAAAAATCTCCAAAAACCATAACATTGTAAAATAAAAATAATAACTTACCTTCTACTGGCTGTTGGATAAGGTTGTAGTCCAGGTGCACTGTTAGATTTCCAAAAATTATGATAATAAGCCATTAGCAGCCCCACCTCTCTCCCCACACATTACACCAAAACAACCCCCACCCCACCCCTCTCCCCAAACATTACCCCAATACCACGTCTACTCCTCTCCCCACACATTTCACCATTACTACCCCCACGCCTCTCCCCACGCATTACACCAATACCACCTTTACCACCTCTACCCACACATTATACTAATACCACTGCCACCCCTCTCCCTACACATTACATGAAGACGCTGGATGGCAAATTTTAATTCGGGTGCCAAGCACACAGCAGTGATCCATCATAAGTATGCTTCAAATCCTCAAAAATAACCCCTTATGATACTTAACCCCCTATCAATCAATCCTGTCATTAACCTCCTCAAAATCATTAAATCTTTCATCATCATAATAACCACTTTATCAACATTAATCTCTCCATTCATTAATTAACCCCCAGCATTAAAAATGAACCTCCTTATAACCATTAGCTGCTACATCACCCCCTTTATATTCATTAAATCCTTTAGTCTCATCATAACAACCCCTTTAAGATCATTAATCCCTTTATAATCATTAACCTCCCTCATCACCATCATTAATTTACACCAGAATCATTAAATAATCCCAGTTATATTCATTAACACCCGCAGGCTCATCAAAAGTACCCCATTAAGATCATTAATTCTCACATTCATAATTAAATCCCTCTTTATGCCTAAGTCCCTCAACATCAACTCACAAAGTATTTTAAATCCTCCCTCCATCCCTACATACATGTTGCTATTCCGTTGTCCCTGTAATAGTCACAGAGGAACTGATCACATGTCAGTTCTCCTCTGTATGTTTTCTCTCCTACAGCACACCCTGCAGGCCGGAGGTTTTACAGCTGCCTGGCAACAATAGCAGGCAGCTGGGGACAGGTAAAGGCTTTGTAATCTGTGCTAACTGCTCTCCATGCACTCCATGCCCGATGCTCTCCTCCAGCCATGAGCGGCATGTGTTCTGTGCGGAACGTTTAACCTGGAAAATTTTATTCTGTTTGGGCAGCAGGGGCGTCTGCATGATCGTTTTAATGGCACACACTGATTACCCGATTTCTGATGAATGAGCCCAATAACGGAAAGAGCTCTGTGATTGTTAACACATTGCTGCTAAATCACATTATTTTATATCAACCAAAAATTGACTAATGCTGATCAAAATCTCATAAATTTGAAAGAAAATACCTTGACAGATTCAAGAGCTTGGGACAATAAATGTTCTTTTCTGACAATTTGAAATTTAAAAAAGGTGGAAAAATTGACAGGTTCCCCTCTTAGTGTGTATGAATCCACCAATCTACAATCATTAATGCAAAATAGAGAGGCAGTATCTGTCTAAACAATTTTTATTAATATAAGGTCTATAAAACGAAAATATAACACAACAAGTTGAATCGATTTAGATATGTTTAAAAGATAGCTCAGGTTTAGTTAGCTAACAAATAAAACAGGTGTTTATAAATGTCCAAAATGACTTGCTCTTTTATAACATGTGTTTCTGCAATGCATTTATATGAAGAAAGGTTTTTCTGTACTATTTCATTTTGCAAGTTCCTGTAAAAGTAATTTACATTTAATACCTGCAAAATAATCTGCAAAATACATCATGACATCTAACAGTCAGGAAATGAACCATCTGTAAATTTCTGAATTCAAAACAATCAATATAGTCTTGTTATACACCATTTACAGACACTTTGACCAAATGGTGCAGTAGCTAATGTTTAGCATTTACCATTTCACAAATGTTCCCCTGAATGTGTAATTATGTAGTTTCTGGAGCTTTTCTAGGGGTCAGTGGAGTCTGGCTATTTTGTGCATAACTGCTATATGTACATATGTCTTATAATTATACTGTATATCTGTGGGAATACAGAATTTGCCTCCTGACCTGATCAACTAAACAGGTCAAAATTACCCATGGCTTGGTGCATAAGCCATGGATAATTTTGAGCTTGACATGCTCACTTCAAGTTTCTCTAACTTTTAATACATAGTCGCAAACTGGCCCTAATTTCTAGGGGGGTATTCAATTGTTGCTTTTAACGCGCTAAACCTCAAAAAAACCCGAGCGTTCTAAAAATATTAGCGTTAATACGATAATATGCGCGTAAATACAGTTAATACGGTAGTTTACTCGCTGAATTTCATCTCGCAGCTCAGGGAGCTGGGAGATGAAATTTAGCGAGTAATTACCGTATTAACGCTAATATTTTTAGAGCGCTCGTTTTTTTTTGTTTTAGCGCGTTAACGGCAACAATTGAATACCCCCCCTCGAGTTAGTACTACATTTTAGAGATTTTTGTTTAGAAATGTTCCAATTTTTCAATATTGGCCAACGGCATTCTTCTTTTCCTTTCTAATTATATGCAATTCTAATCATCTATTCTTATTTTCTGTTCTTTATTTGCTGATATTTATTGAAGAGATATTTAAAATGTTAAAAATTATGTTATGATCAAATTGAGATAACATGACATAAGAATAGTATTCTACATCGTGTAAATACCAGTTACGTGGGGTTTTATGCTTTAAAGCTTCCCTCATCCTCTCCCCTGTATCATACACAACCAGTGATGCTTGTCTAGCACAGAAGCATCATGAGGTCAGGTTAGCTGAACTGTCAATGTGACTCTCTATTTGTGCTAAATTCCCTTATGTCATGTGAATAGTGTGGTGGGAAAGAGGACACACCAGGGCAGAGGTGCAAAGACAGCTGATAAAAGAATGAAAATAAATCACATTATTTTCTATAGCTTGAAAATTAAAGGAAAGGAATGAGGGAAAGTAGTGGGTGAATGTGGACTTTAAGAAAAAAGAATTGTTAGTTAGGTAACCTGATATACTACAGAAAAAGTTTGAAAATAGTGGAGCCCCCCCCCCTTATTGTTGTATTGTTTTATTAAGATATATTCAATTCTCAACTACATTTACTTTTAAAATGTAGCACTGGTGACCCGAGCAGGCTGCACATGAACTTTAGATGCTTCCCCTGCAGATAGAGAACAGCATCTCCCAGCATGCAGTGGGGGGAGCTGGTGAAGAAGCAGTTAGAAAACGTCAGTTACAGATTTTAGGAGGGCATCAGTTGGAAGAAGAAGAGAAGGAACTGACATGGCTCTAATGGAGGAGGAGGACAGAAAAGAGCACTGAGAGAAGGGGGCGCTGAGGATAAAATCAGACAAAGATTTTATCACAGGGTCGTGGCGGTGATCAAAAGGAGATTTAAATAAATCCCGGTAGCTGGCTCGAAGTGAGACAAGTAGGACCGTTCAGAAGAAGTTGCATGAGGAGAAGAGAAAGATCCTGAGGTCTCATTAGGAAAGGAGTTCTCCAAAAAATGTTTAAGTAATCATCATTCACTTATCGCTTTTGGGGATTGAACATTGTATTAGTTAGCTTATAGTTAGATAGATAATAGGTGGGGTGAGACCTGAGGACTAATTATATGCCCTTTTGCGGGACTGTGCTTAATAACAAGGGCTGTGAGTTGTGAGACGCAATAAAGGAGCAGAGACTGTACAATTTATATACAATAATCCAGATTGTCACCTCAGATAAGAGACGAATTGCAACTGAAAACCTGATAAATCGATAGATTACTTAAGAACTGTACATATATAACTATGAGAGGGAGATAACACCATTGAGTTTCACCTGCGCCTTATGTGGACATTTTAGCTGGGGCTGTAAGAGGACAAATTATTTTCTACTGTATAGTGAAGGACCACTTGGAGAGTAACAGTTATAGCGATATAAATAGCTTCAATACCACGGTTTACCAACAACTGTGATAATACCCTGGGCCAGTTGCCACTCTTAGATTGGACTGGAAGGGACTAGTTGGACGCTGAAATTTATATAATGGGCTATCATTCATAATAAATATATATATATATATATATATATATAAATGTATATATATATATATATATATATATAAACCAAAAAAGTGAAAAGACAAACAGGCGCTTAGTGGATAATTAAGAATTCCACGTGACAACGTGATTAATAATTCATAAATCACATACAGTAGGCAGCTCCGCTATAACATCAGATTGCAGATGTAAAACCTATGTAGAAAAAAACACAAATAGAGAAGCGCCAAACATAGTGTGATAACATCAAAATGAGAGTCACATCTAGACACTCTAAAACTGAAAAAATAATGTTATTAATTTCTCAAGGGTAGTTCCCCCGGGGTTTCAACCCCTTCTTAGATAAGCTCCACCTCCTTTACAAGGAGTTCATATACAATAGTAGACAGGGGCGGATCTAGAAAAGTATCCTACCCCGGGCAATTTAGGGGGGGCGATTTAGGCCCCGCCCCCTTTTTTACTTCAAGGCTGCCGGCGGCTGCACAATATGTGCAGGTCCGCTTGGCAGTGACAATGTGCTGCCCGGCTGCTCTGATTGTGTTTTAAACACAATCAGAGCAGCCGGGCAGCACACTGTCACTGCCGAACGGACCTGCACATAGTGTGCAGCCGACGGCAGCAAGCCCCCGCTAGGGGGGGCGATTGTAGAGTCAATATAGTGCGTGCATAACAGAACAGGCTTATTAATAGGATAATATCCAATTTAATTACAGCCTAAATCCATAAAAAGCAATAAAATGCCCGTACATTGGGTATAATAAAACAAGCTTATCTGTATAGGAAACGCTTGCAACGGTCCCCTCAGACGCCTCTCTGGCAGTGATATACGGGAACCTCCTCGTATCAGCATTCACCAAACACAGAACTTCCTTGAAGCGTTTCGTCTCAAAAGAGACTTTATCAAAAGGGTATATGTTTAAGAGTGGACAATTCATCCTTCTACAGTCCACGTTATCACTCGTGTACAATGTGTTGCCATCCGACCAGAAATCACATGTTGAAAAGTACTGGCAAGGACTCCATTCCCGTATTTCCGCCCAAAACGTATCCGCATCACTTCCTTTTACAAAAGATGAAATCACTTCCACTCAAGGCTCTGGGACAAATATCATAGAAAGAACCCAGCGGAAGTACATTATTGCTCAAAAAATAACACAGTTGCACTATAATAATAAAAATCTACTTTACATATGGTCAGCAGTATATTTGCACATCTCCGCCCATAATAATATATATATATGAGCTGAAATATATAAAAAAGTCCAGTAGGACTGCTAAATGAATCTCGGATTCATCACGGAAAGTGACCAGGCTACAAACTATAGCCTGCTCCGCAAAATATAGACTTCCCAAAGTCATCCAAAGGAAGATAGTATATAAGTGATAAAATCAGGACAAAGCATACAGGATACAACAATCCAACCCCCAAAAAAGTATTAAAATAGATAATAAAAAATATATAGCACATGACCCAAACAAGGCCAATACTTCAAGTATAAACTACTACATATAAAAAAACTAGATTCAACTAGAAATCGGGGGATTACCGGAGCTATACAGTATATCCTGCTTCCCAACAACCAGAGCTTCCCAGAGTCATCCAAAAGGTAAGTAATAACTAAGTGATAGAAGTATACATCAATAGATTCCATACAAATTAACACTACAAAGGATAACATAGTCTATCCCCCAAGAATAGAGAAAGTACAAAACATATGACCCAGTCAAGGTCAATATAACATAGGAACTAATAGCAAAATCTAAACATTGACAACTCATAAAATTAATCCAAACATCCTTTGGCATATAGGAATACCCTCACATTAGATATATAATGTTGGAATTTAGGGAGAAAAGACAAAAAAGACAAAAGAGACAAGAAGAAAAAGATTAGTACATTAAATAAAAGGGGCTATTTCAAAAGCCTCGTTATGGCCCAAAGGTGCAAGTGTACCTAATTTAAAGATCCAGTACATTTCCCTACAAGCCAGTTTCCTGGCAAGATCTCCTCCCCTGGAACCTAAGACCACGTGTTCTATAGCTTTACATTTTAAACAACAGGGATCACCATTATGAAAAAGTGCAAAGTGTATATGTATGTATATATATATATATATATATATATATATATATATATATATATATATATACATATACCGTTTATACCGATTATAGGTAGTGAATATATAGTATTTTAAATGCATTAACTTGAGTTGAGTATCTAAAACTTACATTTTAATCCAAAAATTCTATCTAATTAAAAAATCAAATCAAACTAAGAAAATTTCTTTAGGAGCTTACGCTGGATTAATAAACAGGTCAGCGTGGTTTTCAAAGTTGTGTACTGTTATTGTTTGTGTATGCCTGTGGTTTTATTAGTAGGGGACGGAGGCTTCCTTGGTCTCCCTTTTGTAGTTGCTTATACAGAACACTACCCAAAGAGCCTACTACAGTCAGATCAAGGTGGAGGCACTGTGCTACTGAAGATTAAAGGTAAAGGGCATACCACAGACCAAGGCACATTTCATTTAAAAACACCCAGTTGAAATTAGGGGAAGAAAAGGGGTGTTACAAATAGTTTATATATAACCCAAATAATATATTTACATACTCTTGAAAAAGATCTTGGGCTAGATTTACTAAGCTGCGAGTTTGAAAAAGTGGGGATGTTGCCTATAGCAACCAATCAGATTCTAGCTTTCATTTATTTAGTACCTTCTACAAAATGACAGCTAGAATCTGATTGGTTCCTATAGGCAACATCCCCACTTTTTCAAACCCGCAGCTTAGTAAATCCAGCCCCTTGTCCCATGTGTTTTATGGCCTTAAATTCCAGGCACTGTAGATTAGATACATTAAGGTTTTGGATATGTCTTTGTATTCTATGGTTATCTAGTTTTTGTAATATATACATTCTCTTGCATTTTTAACTTCAGAGGTCTCTTCCTGTTGTTTTTCTTCCCACAACTGAATTCAAATAAATATATAGCAAAATAAATCTAACAGTGCATATGGCTATTTTATTATTACCATTATTATTATTATTATTATTATTATTATTATTAATATTATTTTTATTTCATCAATTTTAAAACAAATTTATGGCAAAATTGCAAATCTCCATTTATTGGAGGATTACTACCATTGCTTTAATAATCAACTATTTTATGGTGGTGCTTGCTCAAATTATAAATGAGTTGAGTTTTTTGAGACATTGTCCCCTTTTAAAATCTGCCTTTGGTCAATCTGGGAAAGATTTTTAAAAATGTATGGGTTCATTTCATAGTATGCAAATGTTTTCCCAAAATTTCCTTTCAGATGTATTAAAATGGGACATAAAGGAACAAAAAATTATCTTTTCAATTACAGCCAATTCTCAAGTATAATAAATTAATGTGCTACAATCAAAATCTAAAACTTTAACAAGCCGATTTACCCAAATCTGTTTAGGATAGCTTTGTTCTTGGAACCCATCTTTGTCAGCCTTGGAAGGAAGGGGATACTCAAAAAAGTTGTCCAAGTAGGGCACACTTAGGGGATTTCCCATTGCCCAGATCCCATACTTGAATCATAATAGTTCTGTGGTTTAGAAGGAGGAAACAGTTTTTTGAAACCTCCCAGTTAGTGCCTATATTATTAAAAAACTATAATACTGTCTGCAGTCTAATGGGTGGATTCAATTAGCCGCATTGTTCGGAAGAACAACACTATTACCGTTACTACGGTAATAGCTGCGCATTATTACCGTTACTACAGTCATTTCTCCGCTCTGTGAGCTGCGAGCAAAAATGCACTGAGAAAATACTGTCGTAACAGTAATAATGCGTGGGCCACATTGTTCTAAGAACAACGGGGTTAATTGAATGTACCCCAAAGTCTCAGTTTTTGGAGATCTGTCTATGTTTTAAAGAACTTTGACTTCAACAAAATGGCTGCTATTATTGGTATATACTTATGTTTGATATCTCTAGTGTGTGGTTCCCACTTGGCTCTAGTTGCTTTTCTGTGACTTTTGGAGAAAACAAAATGCAGTAAAAGTAACTTACCTGTGCTCCTCTGCAGTTTCTTGACTGATGAGAACTATGTGTATATATTTTTTTTCATTTAATTGGATGTGAGGGAAGACAGTATTCATTTTGCACAGTTGTATTAATTTACAAGGTATTGTATTCATTTGGTAAGGTGATGAGGATGGATTTATTTAAAGGAGGTTAATACTAATGTGTTTTTTACATTTATGTACAGATTTCTTTATGTATCATTCTTTTCTTTTCTTTTTTTTTGTTAAATTTAACATATGTTATTACATTTGCAGTGCATATAAAATGTCTACACGCACTTATTGAATTTGCAGGTGTTTGTGATGTAAAGCACTGAAATTAAGATAAATCTTGTTAGACATTTTCCCACCTTTAATGTAGCCTTGCAACTAACACAATTCAAGTAAAAAAATACTTTTTTTGGTAAAAAGAAGTGAAAATATAAAACCTACAATACCCAAAAACCTTCAATACCCTGGTTGCAGCCAGAAGTGAACAAATCGAGAAGAGAATGAAGTTTACAAATACTATCCTGGTGTAAAGATGGTTATCCAGTACATTGCTCCCAGGACTACAATTCAAGTAACTCAACATTCCAAATGGAAGTCATACAAATACTATAAGCTCAGAAGCCTAGGTAAGTACTGAAGACTGCAAAGAGAAGCCTGGAAAGAGAGAAAATAATAACAAAGAATTAATTACTAGAACCAGGTCAGTCAAAAATACTTCTATGAAAATGTTGTAGGAATAAATTAGAAATTGTGAGAAAAAAATATAGGCCTTTCAGAAAGTAGATAGAAATCAACAAACATGCAAAGAGCAAAAAAACAAGAAAAACCAAACAAACCAAAATGAAGGGAAAAATAATGAATAGTGAATGAAAAGTGAAATGGACAGAAAAATAAAAAAAATGTTGGCAGATGAAATAGTTAACTTAGGGACAGATCCTTGCTCAGCAGTGTCCTGCAGACTATTACTTTTCTTTCCCTGAGAAACAAAGTCACTTAGAGTACAGCATAGACCAGTAGTCTGGATCAGAGTTAGGTAGTTTCTGGAGAGATCTTGATCCACATAGTGGCCATCAAGCCTGGGATTCAGAAATCATCCCACATTTATAGCAACTGTTGTACTGACCCATGCATGTCAAATTTTATTAGTTTATAATTAAATTTTGTCCTTCCCTGTAAATACATTGTTTATTTTACTCACAGCTTTTGTCCTGCACCTACAACTTATCTGTCTGCTATGAGCCTCCTTACAAGCCATGATAGCCACAATGGGCATGGCCACTTATTTGTACTTCACTTCCTAATTCCTATCTTGTCAATGGGTGTTTTGCAAGGGAGTTTCCTCTGAAAAATGATATCACCATTCCTGGTTCACATGGGTGTGTCAGGTGCTCTGAGCCCAGGCAGCTGGGGGTGGGGTACTGGCAAGGGTGGATTGGCTGCGGGACAATTACAATATTTTTTGTCTAATAGTAATAGAGTGTCAGGCGGTGCAGAAATTACACAGCCACGTCATTTGCATGTTGTGGGCAAGACTGGGACTACCCCATTCCAGTGTACAACAGGTCAAATACAGACTATTCCCATATAAAGGTAGCATGTGGCCACTGTTTACCCAGGGGACATAGCCTCTTCCTATGCACATTCCCACCCCCTGACCTCTAAATCTCTTCTACTTAGTACTTGTTTCTTGAACACCTCTGCTCCTTCTCCTTTTCCCTCATTGTTTAGCTGCCTGCATTCCTCCCCCACCCCCTCCATTTGTATATGTCTGTGAGAGGGCGCACCCCAGAGCCTAAGAAGTGAGTGAAGAAAGAAAGAAAAGAACGCTCATCTCGATACCTGGATGCAGGTAAATTCTGCTTCTTCCTTCCAGGTTCCTGTGCTGCCAACCATTTGAATTTTTTGCACCATGGCAAGTCAGTCAGTGCTTGCTGCATCACAACTCTGCGCCCACGAAACGTCTATTATATAACCATCCCGTTTAGCGTGGATTCAGTTCAGTGGCTGAGACTTACCAAGACGAAGCTCCGGAAACAATGCATTCAAGAAGGAACATGTCAGAAGTAGTTGAAGAAGAAAATACGCCGGATAGGAGCAAGAAGCTGGCTGGATCAAGAAAGAAGACACCAGACAGAAGTAAGAAGCGGGCAGAGAGGAATAGAGAAGTCAGAAGACACAGACAGACAATACAGAGCCTGGAGAGCTGAGTGATCAAGCTAGAAGACTTCTGAAGACGCCGTCCTGAAGAAGCAACAGGTGGATGGCAAAGGTTCCCCCCTGCTGCCAATGAAAGCTGCAAGAGTCAGGTAAGGCCCTTTGGGCAGTCCTTGTCCAGGCTGAAGCCTGCACTCTGTCTTTCTGTACATTCTTTGGGCACAAGGCCATTGGCATCTTTCGAGCACTAGGTAATTAAGAGTGTTTAGATTAATTGCATTTCTTCTTGGACACATTTGTTAAACTTCATACTTAGCCTGTGGCCCCATTTAATTTCAGGCTTAGCCTGTGGCCCCAAATAATTACAGGATTATCCTGTGGACACTAGTTAATTTTACAGGATTAGTCTATGAGTAAAAGTGATTATAGGAATTTCCCATGGGCACGCAATTCAGCACTAGGCCTTTGGTGATCAGATTATAATTAGGCCAAGTAGCAGTTAGGAGGATTTTTGTAACGTTACGGAGGCAGAAGTGGGAGGATTTGGTAAGGGACTGGATATGAGGGGACTCCAAGGCAGCGGGCTTGAATGACAGGAGAAAGAATGATGTTGTCAACCAAGAGGGAGATATTGGGAGGGATAGCAACACTGGCAGAAGAAAAGATGATGAGCTCGGATTTGGAGATGTTGAGTTTCAGGAAATGCTGTGATATCCAGATAGTTACAACAAAGAGACAGCTATATACCTGGGTTAGGACTTCGGGAGAGAGGTCAGGGGAGGAAAGATAGATTTGCGTGAAATCAGCATAGAGGTGGTATTGGAGGACAAATGATTGTATGAGTTCACCGAGAGAGGTGGTGTAGAGAGAGAAGAGCAAAGGGCCAAGGACAGAGCCTTGTGGGACTCCAAAATAAAAAGGAGAAGTGGGGGATAGGAAGAGTTAGAAGCAGACACAGTAAAAGAGTGGCCTGAGAGGTAGGATGCAAACCAGGAGAGAGCTGATTCGCGAACACCTAGGGAGTGAAGGGTGGAGAGGAGAAGAGAATGATCGACAGTGTCAAAAGCAGCAGATAGGATGTATAAATATCCTTTAGATTGTGGCTCTGTTTATAGCAAAACATAGATGGTGAAATTAGATCAGATCCAAGGACTGGATCAGAACTCAGTATGTGCTAATGTTGATAAAAAGCATCACGTATTTTCTTGGAGCTGATAGAGAATGGCATTCAATCAATTTTGTTGCTTGTATTATTTTTGTACAATAGATAATTCAACCTCAAAATCAAAAGAACTTTGGCATTGGGTCTTGACAAGAGAAAGGCTTTTCAGAAGTACAAAGATTTTTGAGGAGGTTGGTGTATAC
This sequence comes from Mixophyes fleayi, assembly GCF_038048845.1. Classification (NCBI taxonomy): domain Eukaryota; kingdom Metazoa; phylum Chordata; class Amphibia; order Anura; family Limnodynastidae; genus Mixophyes; species Mixophyes fleayi. The sequence continues at coordinate 211,712,029 of NC_134405.1, forward strand.
TCAGCAATATTAAATACTACTGTCTCCTTCTGCCCTGTTGAGACATGTTTAACTGAGTACCTGTGTCACCGCCCGCCCCAGGGGCCTGATGAAAGTAAAGGGAACTGAAACGATACTTTGGCAGAAAATGTTTTGTAATGTATTTTGTCTTTGATATTTTTGGACTTTCTTGTATTTTTCTATTAAAATTATGTAGCATTTTTGTACTCTGGCTTGCTGGTTGCAGTCTGTTCATTTTATTTAAATAATTGAGATTATGCAATGTACTATATGGACTAGGCACAGCACTTTTTTGTTTCTTTTTTCGGTAGATATTTGAGTGCATCCACCTCCATCTAATATATATATATATATACACAGCTCGAAGTAGGGGTGTATGCACTGATATGATATACCGCCACTTCTTCTATTTCTTCATTTAAAAACTATAAAATTCTGTTCACTTACATTCCCATTACATTTTTTTATATCACCACTCCTATATTTCAAAATTTCAATAAATATATACGTAGCAATGGCATCTGTGATGGGCCCAGTGGCAAATCCAGAGGGGGGATTTGATGGGTCCAGCACACACGTACCTGTAAATTGCAGCCAAAACACTGACCAAAATGACAGAATGGGTGGGGCCAATCGGGACTTGGGGAGGGCTAACTCGAACCAACCAATTGGCATTAAGGGGGCGCGACTATGCTAAATCCCCCCCCAAAAAATAAAGTTTATATATGACCCTGGATGTGCCACACATGCACAACACCAGAGCAGTGATGTCCGAGAACTATATCTCCCAGTTGAGTGTTGGCACCAGAATGGAGAGAAGAGCAGGTGTGAACTGGATGAAGAGCCAGGAGATGTAATTAGGGAAAGTGAAGATTTGTCAGAGTTGAGAAGTGGAGTTGGTGACTGTAGCATCAGGGAGTGAAGGAAGGAGATCGGAGGAGGAATTTAGGAGAGAGAAAAAGAGAAAAAGAGACTTTGGTGAAGAGTGGATGCGGCTGTCAGATTTCATATCTGAGAGGAGCCATGCTGCCAGTGGAAGCTGGAGACCAGTGGGATAAGTAGTAACCGATTACTATATAACATACATAAATGGGCTGAGTCTTGTGTTATTGTTAGTTAGATAGGGAATTGGTGGGAAGACCTGAAAATTTATTTGTAAATACTCATTTGCTGGACTATGCTTTAGTATCAAGGGTACAATGCAGGGAGAGATAAATAGGAATTTTGGGACTAAGAAATCAAGGAGAAAGAGTGTATAAAACCATAAAAGCTTATCCTTTTCAGTGGAAAATGTTACAAGTGTTAATTGAAACACAGTTTGAAGTAGAGAAAAAAGTGAGTAGCTTCATCATAGTAAAAAGGAGGAAACAGTCGACATTTACTACATGTGTTTCTGCTTCCATATTGGATTGACCTTATGTGAAAGAGAAGGAGTATTGTTCATAAAGTCCTCAGGAGTGATCTATTATTCTGCCACGAAAAGATAACAAGAAGTATTAGTATTAGAAATCCTGTGCACTTTGCCACGTTAAATGACACAGAGTGACTGTTCTATTGGTTTATTCACCCATATTGTATTTGTGCGTCTCAAGTACAAGTACAAGTAGTAAGGATCAACATCTTTGTCACTACCTGATACAAAGACGTGTGTCACACGCCTGCCCCATAGATAGGTGCCGGCATTGTGGTTGCCTCTGGGAACTGCGATTGAACCTATTCCTGTTTCTAAGATACTACCTTTGCACAGGTGTTCCTGACTGCTTTGCTTGGATCTCCCTTCGATTCTCATTGGTTCTGGAGTATTACTTAAACTACCCATGGTCCTTAGCTCATTGCCTGTTCTTCATGTTACTCAGTCTGCCTTGGTCCGGGCTGTCTGCTGAATCTCTCGTTGCTGTTACCTGTTTGCTGGACTTCTGCATCTACTACCATTGTACCTGGTACTTGTAGTTCCACGCTGTCTGCTAAACCTCTCGCTGCTGTTACCTGTTTTGCTGGACTTCTGTATCTACAACCATCGTACCTGGTACTTGTAGTTCCACGCTGGTCTGCTGAACTCCTCGGTTGCTATCAAGCTTCATGTTCAACGTTCACTGTGAGTTGATTGCTGCACCTGTGGTTAAGCCTGCACACCTGCTGTTGTATTTTCAATGCTGAGTTCTATTGTGACTTTCCTTGTGATTAATCTACCTGCTGAATTACTATGGCCTGCAGCTAGTTTCATGGTTCAACTTCCTGTTTTTGCCCGGCTGATCTACAGTGCTGTTTTCTTCATTCATATGTTTATTGGAAGACATCAGTTATCTGCAGTCCTATACTCGGCTAGGATACTCCTCGTTCTTGCTACTTCTAGGTAATGAACTGTTGGAAGTTTCTTCTGTTCAACTATATCTCTGGGACTGTTATTAGTAGAACATCAGTTCAACGATTATTGCTGTTCTATTCTGAGAATTATCGTGATACTTGTAACCCACCTGCTATGTAGAATCATCTTTATCTATGGACCAACAGTTCTACATTCTCATTCTCTTGAAACTGTTGTTGACCAGTGATTCACATCATTCTGCCGTGTGTTACATTATTGGATCCACGCATTCTTCATTTGTCATCCTATGTATGAACTATTGTTTACTCATCCCATGCAGTTGTCAAGAGTTACCAATTCTGAAGTAGCATAATGTGATCTGTATCCTGCTTGTGTCCTAATTGCCGTGTATTTAATATCTGCCGTTTTATATATATATTCTTCCATTTCCATTGTACCATCAATCAATATACTACTTTACAGCATAGCTACCATCTCCAGTGTTTTATTACTACTATTGCTGAAGTCTGTGAATCCTGAACTCTTTACTCTGTGTCTTCTCATCCACCGTGTCTTTGTGTGTTGCCTCCACTATCCTCTGTCAGTCCTTGCCTGGGAGACCGCGACCTGCGGAAGAGGAGCAGCGGAGTCCATATCCCCTTGCGGGGATCCCTGGTGAATACCTCCTATGCGTTAGACTCCGCACTCCTGGGCAAGTCCTATATAGACAGAGGCAAGGGATTTACAAAGCCACTCGGTGTCTTGACAACGTAAACATTTATATCTACTTTTCAAATTGTATTGTTTGTGTTATGTTATTCTGCTTGAAGCAAGGTTGAGTGTGATAATAGTGTATCATCATAGAAAGTTGTTATGTGCTTAGAGTTTTGTGTATGCTGTCAGCAAATTTATAGATAAGTGGGCCAGAGGTGCCTCTTAATGTGATAGAGAATAGAAGGTGGGGAATGTAAAAATTGTGTTTAAATATTCAAATACATTTTATTTACATTTGCTACCTTAGACTATTAATCTGATAACACAGGTCTGCAACCAAAAAGCTGATTTCATAATTTTATCTGATTCTTATGCTTTTTGGTGCACTGAATTCGAAAATGACCACCGTTTTTTCCTGGGACGTCAGGATTTTTTACAATCGAAATGTGCCTTGGTCAAACAGGTAGCTGGAAATTGCTAAATTTCAAATTCATCTTACTTGGGGAAAAAAAACTGAACATGGAAAAACAAATTTATTTTCACTGCCAGTGCTCCCAAAAACATGAAAATACATGTTTATTGGTCCTGATGGTGATCACTGCATTGTTGAGTGTGCTTGCTAGGGCCTGCCCGGACATGTTCTTTCATGCATTAACTTGTTCTCTGATTCCTCCACAATCTTGTATTTCATTTCTGTCGTCATCCTGCTATTGTCTGTGTGGTTCAAAATTAGTGCAATGCCTCCAAGAAAGTGTATAAATTCGCCTGACAGTTTCTGTTTCATATGTGGAGAGCTTGGAGTTGGTCCTCAAGATAGTGGGTTATCAAAACCAAAACTGGTTGGTATGTGGGGATTTAAAAGTATTGTGTATGCTACTCCATATAAAATTAGGATTAATGAAGCAATTTGTTAAGTCACTTCCCAAAGATAGCGAATGCTTCAAGTACTTGGGATCCAAGTTTCCAGGTTTAATGGAGTCAAAACTGAAAGAGGGGGTTTTTGTTGGCCCGGATATTAGAAAACTCATATCCGACAAAGACTTCATCAATTCAATGACTCCAACTCAAAAAGAAGCGTGGGTTGCCTTTACTGTGGTCATAAAAAACTTTTTGGGAAACCAAAAGTCCCTAAATTACAAGGAAATGGTGGAAACAATGTTGAAAGCGTTCCACAAGCTTTGTTGCTCCATGAGCTTAAAAGTCCATTTTCTCAACTCACATCTTGGGGTAAATGAACTCCTGCGAGTTGAAGAAACCGGAGTATGATACATTTACCCCCTTGACTATTTTCCTGAAAATTTGGGAGCAGTAAGTGAAGAGCAGAGAGAACATTTCCATCAAGATATAAAAGAAATGGAAAGAAGGTATCAAGAGAAATGGAGTGTTACGATGATGACTGACTACTGCTGGATGTTGTACAGGGATCTTCCGGAAGCCACCTACAAGAGGAAAAGCTCAAAAAGAAGTTTAGAGTTTAAAAAAAAAACGATTTCACAAGCAATCTACTTGAGTGTGGAGTTAATTTTGTTGTCACCTGTGCAAATGAGTTAATATTTTTCATGTAAATAAAATGTTTGCTTTGAGATTTTTTTAAGGGATGATCACCCCTTTGTTCGAAAACCTGACGTCCCAGGACAAAACAGCTGTCATTTTTGGATTCAGCGCACCAAAAAAACGTAAGAATCAGTCAACGAAACCAAAACAGCTGTCCAAAATTTTTTTTTTGCAGACCTGTGTAATTCTTGTCCAAAGTTTAAATTGTTTCCATTGTTATATAGCTACTTCTAAATTAACCTTTTTCTATGGTGAAATATATTTTTGATAACAAAACGAAATCAAAACTTTAGTGGCCCACACGTCTGCAAATAAAAGTGCTGCTGTCTGGCTTCTAATTTTCAGTCTGGAAGTATTGACATTTCATTTGTGTGTCTGAGGTCATAAGTAAGTGGGCAGAGGGTTCCCTTAGTCTCCCTCTGGTGTTGCAGGAACATTCATTATTATCAACAAAGATACTGTTGAATCCTGACTAAGGTGGAGGCACTGTGCAGAAGATAATATGATGAAGATTGCTATTTAGTGAAAGAAAGTAAATACACTTCTCCCCTCCATATACTGTATATATATATGTATATACATTATATGGTAATTAAACAGCAAACTCACCATGTTTTAAATAAGGTGACAGAAATGAGTCCGTCTCAACTGACTGTTTATAAACAGAAAGAAAATTATCCTGTCTTGAATTGCACTGTAAAATGGCGGCAGACCACCAAGTAATGTGGATCACCCCTAAACTGGTGCAAGTTAAGCTAAAAATGCAACTGGACACAGGATCTGCTCTTTTTATTATTACAGTAAAAGAGTATTACAAGTTATTTGCAGAAATTACATTACATAAAACCTCTGTATTGTTGAAGAGAAATAGAAATTGGAAAATTAAAATTGATGTTTGGCCAAGGGTTGAAACAGAGCTAATTTTATCACCTGTAGAATGTAGTGAGCCATGTCCATAGTTCCATTATGGAAGAATGGTAAAGTAGGAACCATTTGCATGTGTGGACACTTTAAAACAACAATTACTCCAGCCCTGACCACAGCACAATATCCGTTACTAAAGATTGAGGACATCCTTGCATCTCTGTTGGGAGGAATTCACTTTACAAAAATAGATTTGGTACAAGCGTATTTACAAATGAAAGTTGAAGAAACGTCACAGAAATACCATCAACACACACAAAGGTTTATGCCAATACAATTAACTTGTCTGTCTTTGGAATATATTCAGCTCCAACATTTGATCCAAGAGCCATAGATCAAGTGTCACAAGGAATACCTGGTACTCATTACTACCTCACTGATATACAGGAAAAGATGATAACGATACTTTAAACAATCTTTTTAGTGTAGTTACAAGACTACATGACTATTGGTCAAGAGCCAATCAAGATAAATGTGAAGTTTTTAATAAAGACATTTCTTACTGTGGACATAAGTCTTAAGACAAAATTGAAGCAGTTTTTTGAGCACCACAACCACAATTTGTGGCCCTGTGCAGATCTTTTCTAGGTCTAGTGAATTATTAGTAGACATTTCTACCTCAAATATCATCAATATCCTCATTTTGTTTTATACACCAATTCCCCAGCACTATACAGAGAATATTTGTCATTCACAGCAGTCCCTATGGAACTTACAGTCTATTAACAGTATTACAATCATTGAATGTTCCCTTACAGAAGGGAGCACCATGGAATAGGGGCAGTATTATCACATATCAGTTTGCAGTGAGCAACCAATCGCATTTGCATCAAGATTTTTAACAGTGGCTGAACGTAATTACACAAAAACTGATTGTGAAGCTTTGAGTTTTGTATGGGGAGTGGAACAATGCCACGGGTATCTTTATAGACAGAAGTTCATATTGGTCACAAACCTCTTTTGTCTATATTCAATCTAGAAGGGAGTTCCTGCAATGAGTGCTGCCAGATCACAAACATGGAGCTTATTCTTGGGAGTTCAATCTTATTCGATTAAATTTAAAGGAAAAAAAGGTCATGGCATTTCTGACGGATTGTCACAATCGATCTACAACAAACTGATGAATCAAATCAAATGGACCATGAAGATATGTATTTTATATTACTCTATATTGGTAGAAAATTTTCCAGTAGCTAATGTTGTCATCAAGCGAGAAACCAGAAAAGATCCAATATTATCTAAAGTATATGATATTACAGTTAAATATTGGCAACTGATTGTGTCCAGGATTCTCAGAAAGAAGAGATCAACTGTCTGTTTGTCAAGGAACATTAATATGTGAATCCACATTAGTATTGCCTAACGAGCTTTGCATAAGAATATTGGAAGAGTTGCATGGAGGCCATCTCAGCACAGTGAAAATTAAGGCCTTATTTAGAATTTACGTATGGTGGCCATGAATTAATGGTCAGATCGAATCAATAACTAAAGACTGTGAAGGATGTAAAAAGATTAACAATGTACATCAACCAGCTTCATTAAACCCTTTGGAATGACCCTCTTTCCCATTGCAAAGAGTTCATATTGATTTCACACAGGTGATTTCCGTTCCGAGCACTGATATGCCAACAGGACAAGTACGCCCTAAATGGCTCACTTGCCCGCTGCTGCTGGACTTGTCGGGAAGGAGAAAATGGACTCTCCAGCGCGGGATTGCAGGATCGGTAAGTGCAGTGTTCTCCCCTTGTCTTTCTTTCTGGCTTCTATTGTCTTCTTTCTCTTCTGTCTTCACCCTCTTTCAGGGCACAGCAGTGTGGCACAGCTCCACATTTGCCGCTAATTTTTAAAAGTTTTATTTTGTTTATTTTTGTTTATGTACAATAAAATATGTGTCCCCTTTTTGTTATGCTACTTTGTTCACCGATGAGGCACCAGTGGTTTCTTTGAATCCCAAAGTGTCAGCATGCCCTTTGCTCTGGTAGCCATGAATAGGTGTATGTTATTACAACAATTGTCAAACTTTGCCAATAGGTCTAGCACTAATAGCAAGTTCGCCCTTATGATTGAGAGACTGTGCCAGGTCTGTTCCAACATCGCTCTTTAACCCACTTCTGGACACAGTGCTTTACTTAACAAATCTTAATACCCATTTTTAGATTCCTTCCAAGACTCCTTTTAAGATTCCTTCCAAACTTTCAAGCTAATCTTATAGGAGTAAGATATGCCCTATGGATAATATAAACTGGATTTATTGGAATTTAATAGATAAGGTTGAATCGCCATCACTATACAGTATAATGCTCCATTATAGGCTGGGATGTTTAAATATTTAGGCAACATGAGCAATTAGCTTCCACTACAGCTAACTTGGTAACATTCAGAACAATTGCAGACCTATAACCTAAAGAACCGCATGGCCGGATTAACAGTGGGCCTGATGGGGCTGCAGCCCCAGGCTTCCCCAGATAAATAGGCTCAGAGCAGACCAGGACATCATCGTTATTTAATTATTATTTTTTTTGCTCAGCAATCACCGTGGTGCAGCCAACGCTCACCGCTAGTGACTGCTGGGACGTGGGACCTCCCGGAACGGAGATGTGACACATGGGAGAAGAGAAGAGAAAGCCAGTCTCCGGCACCAGTGTGCAGGACTTACCTGGCCGGGGCCGTCGTCATCCCTCGGGCGGCGGTTCCCTCCGTTCAGCCGGGACGGTGAGCCAATCAGGGCTCACCTCCCGGCCATTTCAAAAAGAAAAATGGCGACGGACCAATCCGGGCCCGCCATGTCATCACGTGGCGTCGCGTCGACGCTACGTGATGACGTTAGCGCGGCGCCGACTATTTAAGTCAGCGCGCGCGCCGCCATGTCCAGTCCGTCGGCGGAGAGATCCAGAAGAGGACGTGTCGCGGAGAGCTGCGGGATCAAGACTAGAAGAGAAGCCAGCGGAGACCAGCAGTGGCGGCAGAGAGCCCTTGTTAGGGCTAAGAGCGCCTCTGCTGCCTGAAGACCGGCGTGATCAAGAACAGAAGCCGGCGGCAGAGCGTAGAAGCAGCGGCAGGCGGGGAAGGAGTCCAGGAGAAGCTCCCCGAAGACAGCCCCAGGTAAGGCCTTGCCAGACAACTCCTCTTCCGGGCCCACGCCCGCAGCACACAAAATAAAGTCGGGCACTAGGCCCGTGGGCACAGTCGGGCACAAGGCCCGTGGCACTGTGAAGTAGGGGCACAAGGCCCAGGGACCTAGGCACTAGGCCCCAACGAAGTTAGTGGGCCAGTAGGCCATTAGGATATATGATAAAGGGGACAAGCCCCTATTAGTTAGACAGGGGCGTGAGAGCCCAGGTACAAGGGCACAAGGCCCTTAGATAGTTAGTGGCCTAGAGGCCATAGGAAGGCCAGAGGGCCTGGTTAGGGGCTAGTAGCCCGTAGGCTATTTAGGGCACAAGGCCCTCAGTCAGTTAGGGAGGCCACAGGCCTTAGGCAGGGGCTAGGACCCCTAGGTAGTAGGGCACAAGGCCCTAGTTAGTGGGCTCAGAGCCCTGAGGTAGAGAGGGGGCTGAGGCCCGTTAATCAGAGCACCAGGCTCTGTGTGTAGCTGGGCAGGGACCCATGGTGTGTAGGGCATAAGGCCCTGGTGGTGTGTAGTAGAGGCGTGAGAGCCTTGGGAGTGTAGGCGCAGTCCTGTGTGAGGTGAGCACACGTGGTTAGGAGGTACAGTAGAGCGGAGGCTCCTGTGGTGCTGTAGCAACCTGCTGGTTGGCTAATAGCGGTGTGTTCGGGTAAGTAGCGGGCAAAGTACTGTATACTGTATTTATTCTGTCTGTGTGGCGAGTGTAGTTTACATTACAGTATTTTGGTGTGCTATATAACTGTGTCCAGGGGCAAGACGTCAGGCCCCCATTAAAGGTAGGCTCTTGTTCCTGTGGTTTTCCTGTGCTAACCCGTGCTGTGGGGACAAGTGTAGTTACCAGCATACACATAGTCAGGGGAGAACACACGTAGTTTTCCTGTCCCTTAGGTCCCCGGGGTCACACTGGTACCCAGAGGGGGTGGCTGAGTGAGTTGGTGGCAGTGCAGCACACCTTGAGGCAGTTCCAGGGGCGGCCGTGGTTCTGATCAAGGGTCCCCAAGGCCGGTTCCGTGCAGGTGGACCTGTGGTTCCGGACGTAGGGACACGTGTGAGATACCCGAGTACAGGCAGTCGGGCGGTTCAGTTCGATCGGCTGTTCCGTGCGGCAGTCGGCCCGCAGGTTAGTGTGCTGTTCTACTGAGCCTCAGCCGGGCTTAAAGAACCCGTCCTTAGGGCCTGTGTGTGACTCCATAGCAAGAAGGCAGCTTCTTGGTACGACCTGGGTGAGGGGGTTAGGAACCGCCCTCCGGTTTAGGCTGTGAACACCGGCTGGTGTTCCCCGTAGCGTGTAAGTGAGCAGTTCTGTTAGTGCACCACACCTAGTTAGTCCTAGTGTTTTGACTTCGTTGCGTTGCCGACCATTAGAACGTTGTTAGGGTCGGGTCGCTGTTGCAGTCAGTCCAGTTTGGTGGGTGCCATCTTAGTCTCACGGATAGCGTAGTGGGAGGCTGTGTGTTCTTGTCATCCGCAGGAATCGGGAAGGTGCAGGAGAACCGGATCGGAAGTGGGAGTGTCCCGGTGAGTATCACGCTCGATTCCTCCTTTCGATTAGGCCCTCACCGGCAGGTGTGTGAGGTACTTGAGGCGGGATTAGTCCTCGGACTAGTCTTGGCCTTCAGTGCCTGTAGTTCCCCGCGTCTTGGCAAGGACAAAGTGAGGAGGCGGCAAGGAGCTTGGACTGACTGTGCCCTTGTTCTTTGCCGTAGTCTCGGACAGCCCTTACTTGGTAGACTCGGTTTAACTGTGTTTTCCCTCTTAGGTGTTATTTGCGGGCGTCCGGAGAAAACCCAATCCGGGATCGAGGTGGGATCCAGTCATCCACGCGGATCGTGGTAAATTCGGAGGTATTAGGAGTTAGTCGCCCTGTGAGGCACATCTCCGATAGGGACCTTACATTTTGGCGTAGTCGGCAGGATCCGCGTTCGTGATGACGGATTCACGACCAACCACGCCTCCCCCCGAGCGCAACCCGCCTAATGTGATGGCTGTGGGTGCCGCGTTGTCCCACCTGCCGAAGTTCGATGGAAAGAATCTTGCTTTCGCCGACTGGCAGGAACGGCTGCATGGCACTGCCCGGTTGTATCATATCACCGGTGCCATGAAGGTGGAGCTGGCTCTGAACGCCCTGGAAGGGGATGCCAGGAAGACGGTTCTTCTTCGACCCAAACCAGATAGGGACACCTTGGACGCCATCTTCAAAATCTTGGGAGAATTGTACGGTGACACCTCCTCTGCGGCAGTCCTGAGGAAGAGGTTCTTCGGGCGTGTGCAGAGAGAAGACGAGAGTCTGACCCAGTTTGGCAACGCTCTCCTAGAATTGGCGGGAGAACTCTGGAAGAGAGACCCACGGGGGTCGGCCGCCATGGGAGACTCGGATGTGCTACTGCGAGACCAATTTGCCCTGGGGCTCTGGAACGTGCCGCTCCGGCACATTCTACTGGACAAGGTGCGGGACCAACCTCACCTGGCGTTCCAGGAAATACAAGCGGAGGCTGTGTCCCGGGACAGAGATGATCACTACGGGCCTTATGCGGTAGCGCCCCAGCAGGTCCTGCTCACCAGTAGCCCGGCCGAAGCAGAGGCCCAACCGTTGGAGAGTTGTGTGAAAGATCTAAAGGAAGCTCTCTTAGCCATGAAGGAAGAAGTCGCCCAATTGCGGCAGGAAGTCCGTCGGCCGAGGGATCGCCGAGGTGAAGGGGGACCTATAGAGGAACGGCGAAGCGCCCCCAGGTCCCAGCAGGGCCCAAGACCGGGCGTTCGCTGCTGGAGATGCCAACGCGTGGGACATTATGCCCGTAACTGTCCCGAACCTCCAAACCAGGCACCGTTAAACTAGAGTCCCTCGCGGTGAAGGGGCCACCCGCGGGGGAGATGGGGGCAAACCCCAACTTCACCAACTCTGCTGATTTGGTGGGGGAGTGCCCTACCGTAGTAGCCACGTTAGGGGGTAAACCACAACAGTGCCTGCTGGACACGGGGTCTCAGGTGACCACTATGTCGGAGCGGTGTTTCCTGGAAAACTACGCTCACCTGCAGAAGAGCCGGGCCCAAACGTGGATTAAGCTGACCGCCGCCAACAATTTGCCCATCCCTGTCGTGGGAGTAGTCTGGTTGGAAATTGAAGTATGCGGACAGACCTTGGGAAAGAAGGGCATTCTGGTGGTTGGTGGAAAAGAGCTTCGTCATGGCCCGGTGATCCTGGGGATGAACGCCCTACAGAATTTGGATCAGGCCTTATTCCACGCCAAAGGGGCTCGATACTGGAGAGAGTTGGACGTACCCTGGCCCGTGCAGCAGGTGTTCCAGAGGATGGTACGACGGTGTGATGAAGAACCGACTGAGTCGGGACTGGAGCTCCTTGGCTACCTACGGACCAACTATCGACAGACGGTCGAAGTACCCCCTGGTCAGGAGGTGCTGCAATATATGGAGGTGAGGACAAACCGGAGATTAGAGGGAAGAGTGGTGTTGGTGGAACCGGTCAGTCCGGAACAAACGGCGGAAGGACCTCTTGTTGCCCGTGCGTTGGCCAGGGTACATCGAGGAAGGGTACCCGTGCGGTTATGTAATGTGCAGGACCATACTCAGACGATGGGTCCTGGTACGACTGTTGCTCGAGTTATCGCCGTAGAAGCAGAACAGATTGGAGATGACCGGCAGATACTTCTCAAACCCGCGTCAGGACAACAAGGGGGCTTGGCGGTCCAGGTGGAGGGTGACTATAGCCTGTCCCGCGAATGGAACGGTAACACCATTTTGGAACAAATGGATGTTTCCTTAGAAGGGATCGAGCCTCGGGATGTTACCCGTTTACAGCAGATATTGTGGGCCAGACAGAAAGTGTTCTCCCGAAGTGAAGAGGATTTTGGGTACACGGAGGAACTGGAACATAATATCCGTACCGGAGACAGTCTGCCCATTAGGGAGAGATATCGGCCAATCCCGCCCAAGTTGTACTAAGAAGTCAAGCTGATGATTAGGCAGATGTTGGATAGCCACGTGATTACCGAAAGTAAGAGCCCGTGGGCAGCTCCTATCGTCTTAGTACGGAAGAAAGATGGCGCTATCAGGTTCTGTGTGGACTATCGGCGGTTGAATAGTTGTACTGTCCGCGACGCGTATCCATTGCCCAGGATTGAGGAATCGCTAGCTGCGCTAGGGAAGGCGAGATATTTCTCCACTCTGGATCTTGCCAGCGGATACTGGCAAGTACCAGTGGCGGCAGAGGACCGGCAGAAGACGGCCTTCATCACACCAATGGGTCTGTTTGAGTTCTGTAGGATGCCTTTTGGGCTCACTAATGCTCCCGCCACCTTCCAACGGTTAATGGAGAGATGTCTGGGAAACCTGAACTTCGACGCTCTTCTGATCTATTTGGATGATATCATCATCTTCGCTCCCACGGTCAAGGAACATCTGGATCGACTCGACGTCGTCCTACAGCGCTTGGAGAAGTTCGGCCTGAAGTTGAAGCCGCGAAAGTGTCATCTTCTGAAATCTCGGTTGGAATACCTGGGACATATTGTGTCCCGGGATGGGGTAAGCCCCACTCCGGATAAGGTTTCTGCGGTGTTGGACTGGAAGATCCCTCGAACGGTGACGGAACTGAGAGCATTTCTGGGGTTAGTGGGCTACTATCGGAGATTCATCAAAGACTTCGCGAAGGTGGCTGGCCCGCTAAACGAATTATTGAGGGGCGTTGCCACTACGGCTAAGAATCAAGCCATAGCCTGGGGAGACGCTCAGGAAAAGGCGTTCACGACGCTCAAAGAAGACCTGACGACGGCTCCGTTGTTGGCGTACGCTGACTTCGAAAAGCCCTTCGTTCTGTATACTGATGGAAGTCTCAAGGGCCTGGGGGCCGTGCTAGCACAAGTCCAAGACGGCAAAGAACGGGTCATTGCCTACGGAAGCCGGAGCCTGCGGGATTCAGAAAGAAACCCCGATAATTACAGTTCCTTTAAGCTGGAGTTGCTAGCAGTGGTTTGGGCAGTAACCGAAAAGTTCACGGAATACTTGACCGGCGCTGAGTTCGACATAGTGACCGATCACAATCCCTTGGCCTACTTGGGCACGGCCAAGTTAGGGGCGCTGGAACAGCGCTGGATGGCTCGGTTGGCCAAGTTCGGATATAAGATCCGGTATCGACCCGGAAAGGCTAATGGAAATGCGGATGCGTTGTCCCGTTATCCCCTGCAAGGGCCGGAGGGGCCTAGTGATGAGGACAGAGAAGGGGAGGAGATCCCGGATCTGACCCAGTTGACATCTCCTGTTTGTGCTCTGAGTGTGCCCAAGACGACCGTAGATTGGGCCGAACGGCAGGCTCAGGATGCTCCATTGTGGTGTGTCCGCCGATGGAAGCAACAGGGACATTGGCCCTCTAAGGAAGAACGGCGTCGACTGTCCATAGCCGGACGACGGCTATTGCACAGATGGGATCAACTGGCAGTGAGGGAAGGGGTGCTAGTTCGCCGAGCCTACCTGGAGCAAGAGCTCCGTCCTGTATGGCAGGTGGTGGTGCCTGAGTCCATGGCGCTGGACTTGGTACTGGAAGCCCATGAAAAAGGCGCTCATCTCGGGGCGGCCAAGACCCATCAATGGCTACGCAGGCAGTACTGCGTACCTGGCGCCAAGGCGTTGGCGGAAGAGGTCTGCCGAGCCTGTCCACGATGTGGGGTAAGTAAGGCTGGGGAGCAGCATGCGCCCGTGCAAACCATCCAGACGGGGCGACCCTTGGAGCTGCTTATGATTGATTACGTCCTGGTTGGGGAGTCAAGTAGTGGTCATAGCTACGCGTTGGTCATGACCGACCACTTTACAAAGTTCACCGTCGTTGTGCCCACACGAAACCAGACTGCGGAAGCAGCTACGCGCGCCATTGTGGAGCACTTCATTCGGAGATATGGGTGTCCGGAGCGGATTCACTCGGATCAGGGAGCCTGTTTTCAGGGACGCCTCATGGAGGGTCTGTGTGACACTTATGGGGTACAGAAGTCCCGGACCACTCCTTATCACCCTCAAGGTAATGGCGCCTGTGAAAGGTTCAATCGGACCTTGCTGCAAATGCTCGGGGCTCTGGAGGCTGGGCAAAAGAACCGCTGGCCGGAGTTCGTGCAGGACTTGGTGTGGGTATACAATAACCGGGTACATAGTACCACCGGTTATACCCCATACTTCCTTTTGTTTGGGCGGCCTGGAAGGGAGTGGCGTGATTTGGAGTTGTCCGTCCCCGAAGAAGCGGACAGATGGACTCCCAGCGGCTGGGTGACCGAGCAGAAGAGGAAGCTGAAGATTGCCGGGGACGTGGTTAGGGGGCAGCTACGGTCCAAAGTCCATCACGGGCCAACCAACAGCACGGCTTCCCCCTTCGTAGTGGGTCAGCGGGTACTGGTAAGAGTTAAGAGGCTGGGAAATAAACTCAGCGATCGGTGGGAAGTGTTGCCACATGTAGTGCAACGGCGCATGGCTCCTGACCTTCCTTTGTATGAGGTGGTTCCTGCGGAAGGGACTGGAAGACCGCGGGTGCTACATCGGAATATGTTACGTCCCTGTGGTTTTCTGGATTTGCCTTCCGACGTCCAGGAGAGAAGTGAGCCAGATCCTATACCCGCCCCGACGGGGGTGGATTGGTGGGCACCAATGACCGCCGACGACGTTGTTACTCCGGATGCTACTCCAGTGGACCTGGACCTTCCGACATCGCCGCTTCAACCTAGAAGATCGCAGCGACCGAACTTGGGCCAGCCTGGAGGACGTTATACTGACCCGGATTTCGTGTGGACCAGGGTTTTGTCGGCAGGGACGGGGGAAATGTGGAGGACTTACCTGGCCGGGGCCGTCGTCATCCCTCGGGCGGCGGTTCCCTCCGTTCAGCCGGGACGGTGAGCCAATCAGGGCTCACCTCCCGGCCATTTCAAAAAGAAAAATGGCGACGGACCAATCCGGGCCCGCCATGTCATCACGTGGCGTCGCGTCGACGCTACGTGATGACGTTAGCGCGGCGCCGACTATTTAAGTCAGCACGCGCGCCGCCATGTCCAGTCCGTCGGCGGAGAGATCCAGAAGAGGACGTGTCGCGGAGAGCTGCGGGATCAAGACTAGAAGAGAAGCCAGCGGAGACCAGCAGTGGCGGCAGAGAGCCCTTGTTAGGGCTAAGAGCGCCTCTGCTGCCTGAAGACCGGCGTGATCAAGAACAGAAGCCGGCGGCAGAGCGTAGAAGCAGCGGCAGGCGGGGAAGGAGTCCAGGAGAAGCTCCCCGAAGACAGCTCCAGGTAAGGCCTTGCCAGGCAACTCCTCTCCCGGGCCCACGCCCGCAGCACACAAAATAAAGTCGGGCACTAGGCCCGTGGGCACAGTCGGGCACAAGGCCCGTGGCACTGTGAAGTAGGGGCACAAGGCCCAGGGACCTGGGCACTAGGCCCCAACGAAGTTAGTGGGCCAGTAGGCCATTAGGATATATGATAAAGGGGACAAGCCCCTATTAGTTAGACAGGGGCGTGAGAGCCCAGGTACAAGGGCACAAGGCCCTTAGATAGTTAGTGGCCTAGAGGCCATAGGAAGGCCAGAGGGCCTGGTTAGGGGCTAGTAGCCCGTAGGCTATTAAGGGCACAAGGCCCTCAGTCAGTTAGGGAGGCCACAGGCCTTAGGCAGGGGCTAGGACCCCTAGGTAGTAGGGCACAAGGCCCTAGTTAGTGGGCTCAGAGCCCTGAGGTAGAGAGGGGGCTGAGGCCCGTTAATCAGAGCACCAGGCTCTGTGTGTAGCTGGGCAGGGACCCATGGTGTGTAGGGCATAAGGCCCTGGTGGTGTGTAGTAGAGGCGTGAGAGCCTTGGGAGTGTAGGCGCGGTCCTGTGTGAGGTGAGCACACGTGGTTAGGAGGTACAGTAGAGCGGAGGCTCCTGTGGTGCTGTAGCAACCTGCTGGTTGGCTAATAGCGGTGTGTTCGGGTAAGTAGCGGGCAAAGTACTGTATACTGTATTTATTCTGTCTGTGTGGCGAGTGTAGTTTACATTACAGTATTTTGGTGTGCTATATAACTGTGTCCAGGGGCAAGACGTCAGGCCCCCATTAAAGGTAGGCTCTTGCTCCTGTGGTTTTCCTGTGCTAACCCGTGCTGTGGGGACAAGTGTAGTTACCAGCATACACATAGTCAGGGGAGAACACACGTAGTTTTCCTGTCCCTTAGGTCCCCGGGGTCACACTGGTACCCAGAGGGGGTGGCTGAGTGAGTTGGTGGCAGTGCAGCACACCTTGAGGCAGTTCCAGGGGCGGCCGTGGTTCTGATCAAGGGTCCCCAAGGCCGGTTCCGTGCAGGTGGACCTGTGGTTCCGGACGTAGGGACGCGTGTGAGATACCCGAGTACAGGCAGTCGGGCGGTTCAGTTCGATCGGCTGTTCCGTGCGGCAGTCGGCCCGCGGGTTAGTGTGCTGTTCTACTGAGCCTCAGCCGGGCTTAAAGAACCCGTCCTTAGGGCCTGTGTGTGACTCCATAGCAAGAAGGCAGCTTCTTGGTACGACCTGGGTGAGGGGGTTAGGAACCGCCCTCCGGTTTAGGCTGTGAACACCGGCTGGTGTTCCCCGTAGCGTGTAAGTGAGCAGTTCTGTTAGTGCACCACACCTAGTTAGTCCTAGTGTTTTGACTTCGTTGCGTTGCCGACCATTAGAACGTTGTTAGGGTCGGGTCGCTGTTGCAGTCAGTCCAGTTTGGTGGGTGCCATCTTAGTCTCACGGATAGCGTAGTGGGAGGCTGTGTGTTCTTGTCATCCGCAGGAATCGGGAAGGTGCAGGAGAACCGGATCGGAAGTGGGAGTGTCCCGGTGAGTATCACGCTCGATTCCTCCTTTCGATTAGGCCCTCACCGGCAGGTGTGTGAGGTACTTGAGGCGGGATTAGTCCTCGGACTAGTCTTGGCCTTCAGTGCCTGTAGTTCCCCGCGTCTTGGCAAGAACAAAGTGAGGAGGCGGCAAGGAGCTTGGACTGACTGTGCCCTTGTTCTTTGCCGTAGTCTCGGACAGCCCTTACTTGGTAGACTCGGTTTAACTGTGTTTTCCCTCTTAGGTGTTATTTGCGGGCGTCCGGAGAAAACCCAATCCGGGATCGAGGTGGGATCCAGTCATCCACGCGGATCGTGGTAAATTCGGAGGTATTAGGAGTTAGTCGCCCTGTGAGGCACATCTCCGATAGGGACCTTACACCAGCAGGCCCCCTAGTTATGAGTCATATAACTCATAACATATGCGCCCTGGTTTGTTGAATTGCCAGCCCTAATGGGTGGAGGGGTTAATTGAAGCGTGGGCATTGCCAGCGTGATCTGTACATCTGGGATTTTCCACAGACTGTTATCAGTGCAGGGAATAGAAGAAGCAGTAGCCTGAGCCATCGGATTGTTCTTGATTTGTGAGTATAATTATTATTACTATTTTTTTTTAATTATATAATTTAAAAAAAAAGATCCAAACCCATTTTTTGTTGAAGGGGGCACAGTGTGATGAAGGGCACATAGTGTGATGGAGTGGTAATATGTATGTGGTAATATGCCCGCATCCAGCCCTTTCTTTCTCAGGATGCCACCAAATCCATCATCTACGCACTCATCATTTACCATCTTGATTATTGTAAACTCCTCCTCACCAGCCTACCCCACTCCCACCTTGCCCCCATTCACTCTATACTCAATGGGGCTGAAAGCCTTATTTTCCTTTCAAAACACTCTTCCTCTGTTCCTCTGCTTCCCTCTCTGTCTTGCCTTCACTGGCTCCCCTTCCCCTACAGAATCCGTTTCAAAACTCCTCACCCTCACCTACAAGGCCCTTTTCCCACCCCAATGCCTCATACATCTTCAATCTGCTCTCAATTCACACTTTCACCAGTTCTCTGTGTTTGGCCAATGACCATCACCTCCCCTCCACTCTGATCACCTCATCCCATCCCAGAATTCAAGATTTCTCCCAGGCTGCCACTCGCCACTGGAATGACCTCCCTTGCTCTATCTGACTGTCCCCTAACATGTGCACCTTGACACAGGCACTCAAAACTCATCTGTTCTTCAAAGCCAGCCAGTCATCCTCCTAACCTTCTCCATTCTTATTCTTCTTACCGCCCTCCTCCCCTATCCCTGTATGTGCTCCACTTGCGCCTGATCCCCTCCACTGACTCTGTGCCTGTCTGTCTGCCCTTCCTTTATTATGTAAGCTCTCACAAGCGGGCCCTCTTCCCTCCTGTCTCAATACTTATTACATCCGCTCCAGCTACACTGATTCTGGTCTTGTTTCGAGCCTTTGAGTCTAAGTAGTACTTGTTTATTGTTCTGCGCTGTTTATCCTGTAGGTCTATTGTTTGCAATATGCACAGCCCTGCGGATAACTTGAGGCAGCTTATAAATAATGGTTATTAATAATAATAATAATAATAATAATAATAATAATAATAATAATATGCATTCAGTGATTATCTCCCCAGATAATAATAGTAATAATGTGATTCTTCTTCTTTATTTTTACCCTTTTAAAATACATATAATAGAGTCATATCATATTTTTACCCTGTCTCCTGTATAATAATTGCTATCCAATGGGACACAAAAAGCATTTCCCTGGTCAATCAGCTTCAATGTGTGTGTAATTTATTTCAGCCTTAGAAAACCAATTGACTTACACAGTATCACAGGACTTGATAAACACAGCAAAATCATAATATTTTATTACGCAGATTATCGGCAATGATGTTTTACAGATCAAATTCACATAACAAATGATCAATATAGTTAAATCTGAGTTTACAATGCATATAAATAGAATATTATGACCTGATTAACATATATCAGGAGATACTATACATAACATAATTGCTTCATCCATAATATAAGAAGTTACACATAAGGTTAGCACACTAATTAATTAGACTGATACAACATTTCTAAGTATACAGTTGTTATAATAAAACATTTAGTTTTTTATAGTACATTAAACATATATAAATATATATGTGTATATATACACATACAAATCTTTTAATTGATATTTCTTCCACACAAGATACAGTTTCTACCTTGTAAAAATAATATTAATAATAATCATGACAACAAAAATATAGAGATAATATAAAATTGAATAATAAAAAATATTTATTAAAAATCAATTTTTATATAGTAAAATCTATTATAAAAATATTTCTATAAAAAATAGATTGATAACAAGCTAATGACGTTCATCTTTAAGAAACTGATCCACTCCCTTTGGATCCAAGTTAACATGCTAAATTGTTTTAAATCTAAGACTTGCTGGTTTGAAGTGGTGGAGTTTAAAGAAATGTCTCATGATACTATGATTATCCACTGTATGCAAAATGCTTCATATATGTTCCAAGATCGGAATTTTTCAATTGCTTTTTTTAATTTCCCTACTTCAAATAAAACCTGTATTCTACTAAATAAACCCCAAATATAGTGTTGCGATGAACGTTCCTTACGTTTTTATTTGTTACATCTGAAAGTGTTTTTGTTTCTTTGTGGTAATATATCTGCTTATCTTACAATGGAAAACCATATTTTGTGCCCATCAGTCATTTTGTTGCAGAAAATGCATTACTGTTGTCAAAGTCGTATAATTGGATGCAGCGCCGGTGCTAGGGTCCTTGTCGCCCTAGGCACAGTGTGAAAATCGGTGCCCCCCCCCCTTAAAAATCGGCGCCCCCCGCTGTGGGTACCCTGTCTAAATTGGCGCTGCGCTTCCCTCCCCTCAGCTCCCCTCCCCATGTCTTTCTTTATCTTACCTGCATGAAGCTGCTCCTCTCTGCTCTGTCTTCTCCCCTCCCCTCACAGACACTGTCGGGCCGTGATGATGTCATCATCATGGCCTGTCACTGTCAGTGCGCGGAGGGGAGGAGACAGAGCAGAGAGGAACAACTTCATGCAGGTAAGATTCATAGCCCCTTCCCCCCTCTCCTCCCCGTGGATTTCTGCAGTTTTAAATGACCATAGTCATTTTTTTTTATTTTGAGGCGCCCTGCTGAGCTCCCTAATGGGAGCGCCGGGCCTGATTGGATGAACGAAGGTATATTGGTTGATATTGTTTCATTGTGCGATTGCATTTAGTATTTAGTATTAGATGTGGCGTACTGTGATCGCACTGTAAAATACGCACGCACACACTCACATTACAACATTTAGTTATCTATATAATTGATATTCATATTGATTCCATTCTACAGGGATTGAGCAGATAGTATTTAGTTTATTATTAGTTTATATACTAGGATTATATGTACACTTCAGTGTTATTTTAGGTTCAGGTTATAGGGAAAGTGTCATGTCTTAAATCATTTTATTCCCCTAATCATCAGCAGCTGTCTGGTGCATTCGGCGAAGAGATCGCACATTGCATACGCTAGTTATTCATGTTAGGGTATAAACCTTTAGTATGATGCTGACCATAAAATGCTAATGAAATAGTTGGAACTGGAGTCTTGGCGGGAAGAAAGGAGCACATCCCCTGGCGAGATGACCCCCACCTTTGGATTCTTTAGTTTGAACTAGCCTATGATCTGCAACCCCCTGGACCTTCCTGAAGTCTGGACCTATATAAGCAAGCCACATCATCTACATTGTTCTCTCTGTAACACTGTATGTATATAATCATAGCTGTGCTCCCACTAGCTTCAGTCATTCTCTGACCACAGTATTCAAGGGTGAACTACTGTTCACTGGTACCCGTAGGAGCGTAGCTCAAAACCTGTTGTCCATTCTGTGTTGAGAAACCGAATGTCCATTGTTGCATAATCTGAAGGAATGCTAACTTGAATCTAGGGACAAGAAAGAAAAATGTTTCTTTTTATTGTCGTTTTGCATTTTAAAAGGTATTGCATTGCATAGCGTATGTGTACTTCCTGTTTAGCGTGTATGAACTTCCGGTATTGTTACCACGTGTTTAAACAATCATGTTCATAGTCTGTTATATATGTATAGTATAATCACTTGTTAAAACCTCTCAAATATTACCATTGTTTGGGAAATCTATTTTCTGTGCAGAAAACAAAAGGTTGTATGTGAATGGTATGCATAAAGATAAGAGAAGAATTTGTATACAGTTGAAAAAGAGACAGACAAAGAGGTGATTTACTATTGAAAAGACAGGGATATCGGTCGCTGCCTGACGAGGTGGACTGGACGGGCAAGGTTGTGTTTGAAATAAGAACACTATTTTAAGTAGTATGTGGTATTTTGAGTAGCATACGGTGTTGATTGTAAGTAATATACGGTATTCTATGTAGTATATGGTGGGGTGTTGTTTTAAGTAGTGTGCGGCATTTTGAGTAGCATGCGGTGTTATTTTAAGTAGTATGTGGTATTTTATGTAGCATACAGTGTTGTTATAAGTAATATACGGTATTCTAAGCAGTATATGGTGTGGGTTCAAGTAGTATGTGGTATTTTGAGTAGCATACGGTGTAATAAGTAATATAAGGTATTTTAAGCAGCATATGGTGTGGTTTTATGGTAGTATGTGGTATTTTGAGTAGCATACGGTGTATTGAAGAAGTACGTGATTTGAATAAGTAGTATATAAGGTATACAGTGAAAACAGATTTTTCTGGAGAGTCAAGGCTATCGAGGAGCTGATAGCCATTTAATCTTCTGTGTTAGGAGGTAGGTGGCGTAGCCTGATTAAATTGTCCACGGTTAATCTCTAGCAGGGTCTGGTTGAAACGAGAACAGGTAAAAAGGCCCTTTTTGCGTAGCGTTGAGAAATAGGTTGTTTGCAAAATGAATGCGAAGCAAACGCTAGAGAGAGTTCATGTTGTGCTGCCTAATGAATGGTCGGTTAGTTTGGCAAGGTATGTTATGCCTAATAAATATGGTGCGTATGCAACGGCATACTGCGACAAATGGGTCAAGATGACCCGGGGGTGTGTGAAACCTTTCCCAAACATAGGTAGTTTTGAGTCGGAGGTGTTAAATAATGTTAGAAATAAAGTGCGGTTGATTAAATCAACAAAAACAAGAATTAAACATGATGATTGTTTTAAAATTGTGGCAAATTGAAGGCAACACGTGCACAGCAGAAGTAGGCGTGGCGAAAAGCGCGCGCACAGCGGAAGTGAGCGTTGAGAAACGTGGAGAACTGAGCGCACTTACGCCCTCGCAGCCAAATGCGATTGAGATGATAAGTACAGCCAATACCAAAAATTTGTATCAGTAACTTGTATCCTATAATTTACGTTAAAGATAAGATATCAAGAGAAAAAGGTGAACCCGCCGTCATTTCGGCCACTGCCCATGCTAGTAATCTGCAAGATGCACCACCTGGACAAGGAAAAGGAACAGTTCCACCAGCAGGGGCAGCGGCTGAAATTGGTGAGAATAATGTAGAGATTAATGGAAGGGGGGACCTCCATTATACTGCAACAGCAATTCCAGCAACTAGTTCAGTATGTAGTGATTTAGTAGGTTTGCATCCTGTCCGCACAATAGCAGTTCCCAATGGGAAGGCGGACAGAGATGGCGTAGTTCCCATAAGACATGTAGAAATGCATTGTCCATGGACTAGATCTGAACTGCGTGCAATTATGTCTGAGTTCCCAGACCCTAGGAAAAATTTAGCCAAGTGTCAGAAATTTGTTAGAGATTTAGGTTATGCACATGAGCCAACTAATAAAGATTGGCGAGTGGTGTTTAGGGCCTGTCTTCCTCCCGATACTGATATACAAATGTTTATTAAGGATTGTATATTGGAGGAAGAGAAGTCCTTAACAGATGATGATAATCAGGAAAATATTAAACGCATAATCTCTCAGTTGGCCATATACTTTCCTGTGGTAGTGGACTGGAGTAAAATTTTCACTATCAAACAACAGGATAGTGAAAGTGCAGTAGACTATTTTTCTAGAGCTCTGATAGCGATGGCCAAATACACTGGGTTATCAGACATAAAGGATGATGTACACTACAGGGAGGTAGCTGTTTCAGTCTTAATGGATGGTCTCAGAGAAAATTTGAAAACAAGGGTGCAAACTTCATTACCGAACTGGAGAGGGATCACTGTAGATGCTCTCAGGGAGTCAGCTATAGAACATGATAAGAATATAAATAAACAGAAAGAGACACTAAGTGATAGGTTAATGATGGTGAGTATCCAAACACTAGAGGAACGACACACACAACCACAGCATAATAATACCTGGTTTGAGGAAAAGAAACAACATGAGTTGAGGAAGTGTTTTAGATGCGCTAAAACGGGACACCAAGCAAAGGACTGTACAATTGCAAGAGCGGAAGCAAAGAGACTTGGCCCATCTAAGGGGGAATCACACAGATACCCACAGAGATGGCGCACACATGTCTCAGAGGCTTCTCAACAGTTGCCTGCTCACCTCATAACAGCCAATGCCTTGAGGGAGAACTATAGCCAACCCTAGAGGTTAGGTCAGACCTGTAGTCCTACAACCAGTCAAGGTAAAGGTTAATCTGTGGAAAGTATTAGTGTGCAGGTTTAGAAAGAAACTGATTTAAAATTAATACTTTGTTGATTTTGCTTGTTTGTTTTATGTTGTCACATGCTTGCTTTCCTAATCGCTGGCCAATGGTAAAGAATGGAAATGTTTGTTTCGTTTGCTGTTTTAAGATAACTATCTTGATTTTCTCTCTCACAGATAAGGCTACACAAAAGAAATATAGACTTAGTGCTTAAAGGGGTGGGATATAGAAATAGGAAAATAACTCTTGAAAGACTACTTAACAATGGATCATTGGAACACTCTTTGTTTTAGGCTGGAGTGACTCATGATAATTTGTTTGGCTGAGAATCATTATCCAAAAATGAAGTATGTACATACTTTGCTCCAAAATATTGTTTTATTTATCTCAGATGAGTCATCAAGAGTTAATTTTTTTACATTTCTCTGTCATAAGTCAGGAAGTCCGTTGCAAAGGTATGTAGTTAATGTGATACCGAGTTCTTAATGAACAAATGACGGACGACACTGGATTGCACAGTTGATGTAAGACACCATAGTTAAGTATGGGGAGGGGTCATAGTTTAGCGAATAGCTAAAGGGGATTAGTGAAATGAATACAGCCATTTTCCTATAGAGTCCAATCCAGCTGTCATTTTTTTGCTGTAAAATTTCCCTTTCTGCATGTCTGTTTGTTTTGAAACCCTTGTATTCAAAACTTTGCATTCCTATTATTCGTTGCTCTCCTATTTTCTCATTCTTTACATCTATGCTAGTATCTCTCTCTTTTTTTTTTTCCTCTCTCTCTCTCTCTCTTCTCTTGTATAGAGATACGAAAATACATAGACACAGTCTCATTATTGGGGTTAAGACATATTTTTTTTTACAAGGGTAGCAGAGACACACTGGTGCCCATTTCACCCACTGCAGAGGGGCCAACACTCAAAGAAGGGTCCAAGTGCACTCATGAATCTGTTCTGGAAGGCCTCAAATGCAGTTAGTAGCACCTGAGCCAAAGGCTAAGACAGTTGTTCAGCATGAAGTTGTAGGTTTTCCTTTTTTGTGTTTCTCTCATTTCATTCTCTTCTCAGGACGGTCAATTCTTTTAATTATTGGCAGGTGACAGAGGCTGGTTCATGTAATGATATTGAGGGGTTTGGGATGAAGGAGATGTTAGTAGCACAATCGGTCGAGCCAATTACTCTATTCAATTTAGGGGTAAAGGAAAATTTGGAAAGCTTGGAGAAAGTGCGAGGGGCTATTGTCTGAGTAGCATTACGTCCGTAAGTATGGTGACCCCATAGTTGAAGAGAGGTACATCCAGCGATGCCAGTCCAGTAATATTCGAATGCGAGAGTGATTATCATTCTTGGGTGGGTAAGGTTGTAGACCATAAAAGTGCTGAATGTGCTCTCACGTGCTTCAGTGATTATATCAAGTAGGACTTGTTCTCTTTCCACTAAATATTCTTGAGGTACCCGAATTATGGGTGGGGGGTCACAAGGGGAAAAGTACGACACCTAGGTCCCTTAGTCTAGAGTCTCCCAATATGTTGCAAGCCGATCACTGTTTCATGTACAAACAAACCTGAGTATTGGGAGACTGGGAAGAACGAACAGACAATAGCCCGCCCACAAGTGTTGATGAAAAGAACTGATGACATTATTAGAAGCGTGTACATTAACGCAAACTGAAGGAGATTGTATATGACATTATTGATAGACATAGGATGATGCTATTGATGAAGTGTTAAATGTATTCTGAGCTTAAAGACATGCGTTGAACGGATGAACCTGTTAAACTTGAAGAACTGTAGTAGAGTATTCTGTATAACTGATACATGTTCTATTGTACCCTTCCAAATAATGTATTACATGTTTTATTGTACCCTTGAAGGGCAGACAAAAAGGTTATCTCCAAGCTCCAGAAGTATACGGTTTATAGAAAAAGAAAAAATTGTCTTGAGGATTAAGATTCTCTCTTATGATAACTTGTTTAGATCTACAAACAGCGTGGTCATACACCAAGGGGGACTTGCATTACATAGCAATGAAACGTGATCCTGCATATAACATCTTTAAGGTGTAGGTTAATTATACTATCAAAGGGTGGAACTGTCGAAGTTGTATAATTGGATGAACGAAAGTATATTGGTTGATATTGTTTCATTTAGTATGCCACGCTACACGTGGCATACTGCGATCGCATGGTAAAATACGCACTCACATTACAACATTTAGTTATCTATACAATTCATATTCATATTGATTCCATTCTACAGGGATTTATGAGCAGATAGTATTTAGTTTATTATTAGTTTATATATTATGATTATATGTACACTTCAGTGTTATTTTTCTAGGTTCAGGTTATAGGAAAAGTGTCATGTCTTATATAATTTTAATCCCCTAATCATCAGCAGCTGTCCGGTGCATTCGGCGAAGAGATCGCACATTGCATACGCTAGTTATTGATGTTAGGGAATAAACCTTTAATATGATGCTGACCATAAAATGCTAATGGACTAGTTGTAACTGGAGTCTTGGCGGTGTCACGGGCACTAGGAGTCTTGCCCAGGAATTCACCAGATGACTGGGCTTACCAGAGTAGTGAAGTTAACACAACGGTCCTCTGGTAGCAGGGTGACTAGCGGAACATATATCACAGCAGATGGAGAGAGAATGCCAATAAAGAATAGGAAAGTCAGTGACTTGCAGCAATTTTGGTCAATGAGTCAGCAACTAGCTGATATAGTGGAAAGGCAGATTTGAACACGGAGATCAGGATGGATGTGAGCAGATGCGGGAGGTAGTAGGGAAGTCAGTGGTCTGCGTACAGCAAGTTGTACCACTGCTTATGGTGAGAAGACTTGTCCAGGTGCAGGTAGGTAGCGGGGAAGTCAGTGGTCTGCGTACAGCAAGTTGTACCACTGCTTAATAGGTGAGGATGTGTACAGGTGTCGATGAGTGGAGGCATACAAAGGATAATAGGATGCAGACACTGAGAGCACAGAGGAACTTGATCCCAATAGATATGCAGCGTATCCAGCAAAGTCTATAACGGTATGTGGCGCTGCTTGGTAGAGACTTGCTCAGCACAGATATACAGGCCAATAAAGGATAGTCAATCACAATTATGCATATAACAACTGAGTAGTATGGTTAATTCCAAACATATGCAGCGTAACAATAACAGTCTATAGCGGGTATGGATACCGCTGCTGAGAGTGGAAACTTGTCCTAGCGAATATGCAGAGTAAACATAGAAAGTCAATAACAGATAGGCATACCGCTATTCAGTAGAACAGTCTGTCCACAGGAAGATGCAGGGACTGCAGAGACGCTGAATGGCAGAGACGAGTGTAGGAACCACAGGTGAGTAGATCCGGTAATCAGAGTCCAGCTGAGGACACAGGCAGGAAACAGGAGACTGTAGCAGGTATGGAAACTAGCGATGAGTAGAACAGGAATCAGCAGGAAACTGAAGACACTAGTAGAACACAGGAGACACCTTCAGAGACTCACAGGGAATGAGACTCAAGATCAGGCAATGAGGTAATGAGCACAGGTGCCTTAAATAGGGAGAGTTGCCTGATCAACCAATTAGATTAAAAGCAACAGTCACAAGAGTTCTTGGGTGCTGCGCATGCGCAGTCCATCAGGATGGCGGACGGCTGCGGTTCAAGATAGGTGCCGGCAGGAAGGCTAGGGAGCCACGCACCAGCGTAGAGGCACTCACGGTCCGGTGAGTGACAGGCGGGAAGAAAGGAGCACATCCCCTGGAGAGATGACCCCCACCTTTGGATTCTTTAGTTTGAACTAGCCTATGATCTGCAACCCCCTGGACCTTCCTGAAGTCTGGACCTATAGAAGCAAGCCACGTCATCTACATTGTTCTCTCTGTAACACTGAATGTTTATAATCATAGCTGTGCTCCCACTAGCTTCAGTCATTCTCTAACCACAGTACTCAAGGGTGAATTACTGTTCACTGGTACCCGTGGGAGCGCAGCAAAGCGCATGCAAAGCGAGCGCGGTATGTATGTATCTTTTGGTATTGGCTGTACTGTACTGTATTATATTATAATCATGTATTGAACTGTTAACTTTTTTACATCTGCTAAAATAAATCACTTTGTGCGTTGGAAACACAATACAATCGCTTGGGCAATGCTTATTTGAAAACGCTAGAATTACTTTAATACTGTTTTCTATAAAAAAAAAAAAAAAAACCCCAAAAAAACCCCCCAAAAAAACCTAGGTAACTTGTGTGATTTCTAGTTTTTTTTTTTTATATAGAAATAGTTGATTTCTTACATATGTATTGTTACACAGTTTAAATCACAACCAATGTTTGGACAATATTTAATTAGTAGATTTCTCTGAATGATTATATTTAATAATAAAAGGATAAAAAAATGTACCATCACCTTCCTGTGTTTCTCTCTATATATTTTTGTATGATTACTATTATTCTATTTAAATCCTATTTGCCAACTTTTCAGTGCTCCTCTCTGGTACATATGGAGGGTTAGCTCGGTGAAGGGTCATAATTTAATGTTGGGACTCATAGTAACATCCCACCCAGCACAGCGTGATGATAGATATCACCTCACCACGTTGCAATGGGTATATTGTGATAACACAAATGGTTCTGCCCATCTCTTCTCTGTCTGGCGCTGCTTGAAGGAGATTGCCAGACTTTCTAGGATGACCAAGAGATCACTCATTACTTTGGGAGTCTTCTGGACAAGCTGAGTGAGTCAGTAGATAAAGTAACCTTTTATGTATACATTACCATAGGTTATATCCCTGTAACAGGTTTGCTAGAGCATGCTGCTCGCTAGCTGTTGAGGACCTACAAGAAGTCCCTTTGGCTGACAGAACATACTGCGACTAGTACCACAGCAGCTTGAGGGCCATAGTTTATCTACCTCGGTCCTACAGACGTACATGCATATGTCTAAAACCAGTATACTGTTAGACTTCATACAGAATTAAACATGTTTCTTGAAAGTTGATTTTGCTCTAGGGATGAACATTTAAAATTAGCAATTTGATAAATCCCTTTGAGGCTTCAGTCAGGAACGTTTAACGAGTGAAGAGAATGCTTTCCCATATGTACAGTACATTTATAACACTGCCAGGGATTGCTTTACTTGCCAGCGTTTTTCTAATCTCACTCATATGTGCTTTTTACATATACTTTGAATTTATGACTTGTGAAAGAGTTTCTAAAATGCTCAAGTACATAGTACGGAACATGTAGTACATATCAATTAACAGCACTGCTTAAAACACTTTACAGTCACATAATGGTAGAAAAGGGAAATATCTAGTGACCCGAGGGAAACAAGCAAAATGATTTATGTTAATAATACCACCTTGCTAAAGAACATTTTTAATGGATGCTTTTACTGTAATCTTTCAAAGATGTTGGGAGGAAAATGCCATTTTTGTTCAAAGCAACCCTTTTTTCACATAACAGGAACAGGCAGCTGTATACAATATCTATATGTTAATATATATTAAGTAGTTTCCCCTACTTTATACCTAAAATAAAAATAAATTGTAAATTAAAAGTTCACTTATTTATGTATTGATAAATATTGGTTTATAATTTGTAGATTGTGTGTTGCTAACATTTTATTTAATTGTGATTATTTATTATTATCATCATCATATATTTATAAATGATGATGTACGGCGTGGCAGAAACCTTGTGGCGTTCTATAAATAAAGATTAACAATAATAATAATAGTAATATATAGTGCCATAGTGAAAATAGTTTTGGAAAAGGTAGCTGCTCCACATGTGCATAGATTTCAATTATATGCCTTGCAATGTAATAATCACTATTTACTTTGGTCTATGGGTGTTGCATTTTAAATGAGTGATGCACATACTTAATGTCCTTACATTGTTATATTTATAGTTTGTGCACAATCATAAGTGCAATTTTAATTCCTGTATTCAACCTTTTCAAAAGTTAAAAGATTATTTTCTTCCAGATCTTCATAAGTGTATCATAAAGGGTGGATTCACAAATTGGAATCTAGTGATTTAATTCAAGTCTGGAGGGCAAATAATTGACATGACATGCTTTTCTGTATGAACTTTTATACTTTATAAATAACGTTTTGATCATTGCATAACATATTTGTCAGTTATTAATGATGGAGAAAGCTGCTCTGTTAGCTGGGAGACTGTAATAATGTCACTTAGTCTTCAGCTGCTGTATTGACTATAATACATACTTGCCAACCTTTGACAAGCTAATTCCGGGAGATCCCAGACAGGGGGGCTTGGTTGTAGGGTGTGAGGGGTGGGGCGCGGTAATTTGCATATTTTTGGCTCCGCCCCCACAACAAAATGCCGTGTTTTGCGGGGGCGGGGCCAAAATGACGCGATTCACAGCGAATCGTGTCATTTTGAGGAGCATGTTGCCATATGTGGGATATTTGCCTGCTCTAATTTCGGGAGTCTCCCGGACATTCCCGAGAGTTGGCAAGTATGCTATAATATATAATATAGAAAAGCCCCACCATCCTAACAAGCTTCTTAAAGATGGCAACTGTCAGCAAGGCAATGCATAAAATTACGTGATGAAGAGATTTATTAAAGTATATTAACATCAATACATAGTTAATCAGCTCAGAAATACACATATTTTGATATATAATGATGTCCATTTTTATATTTACTTTCTCTTTGAAATATAAAATAAAATATAAAATATGTTTCTTTACCTTTTCCAGATGTGCTTATTACTCTGGGTCACCACAGTCATTTTCTGTTCACGCAAATACACTTACCTGCCTAGTAGAAGGGGGAAGAGGCTGTTGCTGTTTATATTTCAGTCATGTGATGAAAGAAAATAGATTTTTATAAATGTTTTTTCTAAAATGTCTTTGAATATACATACATAAAATATGTATTTTCGTATGTGAAATACCTTAATATTAGGTTTGTTTGCATGAGGTGATTCTACACTCACACTATTTAGGTGTTCTGCTGTTACTCATTTAAACACTTCATTGTGGAATACTTTAAAATGAGACAATGAAGGGAGGAGAAGCAACACTTTAGTATCCCCACATACAGAACCAGACAGGGGATACAATATATACAATATATTTCATGAGTTTATCGGAACTGAAGATATTTGAAATAAAGTTGAGATCAGTGGGGGAGATATTTTCCTACACAGAGGATACTTCTTGTCAGTAAAATCAATTAAGGTCAATAAAGGTCACTGAAATTATGGCCAGAACTGAGACACCAATGCACTAAATGCTAAGCTAGCTGCTATTGCCCAGTTGCTAGTCACACTTTATTATATATTTTCCTAGCTAAAGTTCACTGCATATTCCTGCGCAGCAGCTCCTACGTTCAGCTCCAGTTCTGCAAACATGTAACAGAATAGATTTGTGAGGCAATTACAGTAGCAGAAGGCCTAAAAATATGTCCAAATATATGAGCTAGCTCCCAAAATTAGTAGCTACTGTACCAAGCAATGTATGGTCTCATTTATAATATAGTGAACCAAATGTGGTACCAAGTACATGCTAAGCCATTTATGGTGCCAAGCATCCAAAAGGTTAACCATTTTTTGTGCCCTTTATGATATGCTTAACCATGTCTGGAGACAAGTACACATATTTGAAACATCTTCTTTTGAATTTTGTCCAAAAATAACAGCTGAGCCATATCTAGTACCAAGTATGCAAAGTTGAGTTCCATCTGGTGCCAAGTATAGTATGCTGAAGCATATTTGGAGCATAGTATACAGAGTTCAGCCATTATCATGCCAATTGTTTGTACTTTCCATAACCCTATTGAAAATGTTGTCCATGTCGAGGCCCTGTAGCTATGACCAGCCTAAGGACTCCCTTTCCCACTTCTCCACCATTTTCTTACTCCCAACTCGGTCCACATAAAAATGTAGCTTGTCACATTAGGGTTTGTTATGCACGTTTTGTCGCTATCCAATAACGATAGTCGAATCTTGATTTGTGATTCCAACGCACAAAGATTTATTATCCAAAAGTAGCAGAATAATTCAAGCGAAATATAATAAGTACAGCCGTTACTTATCTCAGGCGCTCTGGATCCAGTGAACAGTCATTCAGGTCTGAAGTCTGTGGTCAAAGAAGACTGCTCACTAAGCCCAAAGCTCCTGCTTATATGCAGTCAGAAATACAGTAAAACAAAGCAGATGGTGTGGCTTGCTTCTATTGGTCCAGGCTTCAGGAAGGTCCAGGGTACTGTAGGTCATAGGCCAGTTCAAACCAAAATATCCAAAGGTGTGGGTCATCTCTCCAGAGGATGTGCTCCGACTTTCCCGCCAAGACTGCAGTTTCAACTAGTCTATTAGCATTTTATAGTCAATATCACTCTAAACATTTATTCCCTAACATCAATAACTAAAGCATGCAATGTGCGATCTCTTTGGCGAATGAACCAGACAGCTGCTGATGAATAGGGGATTAAAATGATACCAGACATGACACATTTCCTTTAACCTGAACCTTATGTTTTACTAACATGCATATAACTTATAATATTAAACATAAATACTACTATATTTTGACATTAATAACTATGTGTTGTAACTACAATTAATGTGTATTAATTACAAATGTGTGTGTTTGTGCGAATGTGTATAAAAGTGTTAAAACTGTTATTGCCACGTGTTGCGGCTGGATACGCCCTTCCACGCCGTAGCGTGCTCAATGCATCTTTTCAGACAAAGACAACCAAGTTTGCTCTATATTAATTAAAATGAATTTATCCAATTTGCTGACTTCGACAGCTCCACCCTTTGATAGAGTAATAGACTGTCACAAAATCACTGTTTCAAGTTCAGGATTGTACAACACTTCTTCACAGACCATGATCTCGGTATCCCTCACCACCATTTCAGTCTCGTTTTCAGTGTTTCCCCCAGAAGACTGCTTTCCACATTTCAACACAGTAGGAACACATTTGACACATAAACCAATTACTAAGATGACACCAAGTACAAGGAGAAGGAGCTTACCTACACTAGCAACCATTTCCTGTACCCACTCCCCTAGACCAGAGAACCATTTTACAGGGTTCAACCATGAGAACCAACCTGCCACCTTTTCTCCGACCTCATATAACAAAGAATTATGGTTCCTTCGAAATTCCCATTTCAGTTGCAGAATTTCATCCATCTTCCGGTCTATTACCTAAGGAGTATTGTCAAAGCTTCAGACTAGGGGACCTAGTGTTATTGTACTTCCCTTCTATGGGCCTCCCTCCCCTTAATTTGAGTACCTCAGAGATGTTTAGTGGGAACGGCACTAGTCCAATGTTATGCTGTCCCTGAGGCACATGAGAGCACACCCAGCACTCAGTTTGGTTTAGAATCTTACCCACTAAGGAGTGATAATCCTCCAGAGGATGCACGCCCACATCCAGATTACCAGTGGACTGGCATCGCTGGATGCATTTCTCTTCAACTAGGGAGTCACAGAACTTACAGATAAAATATTCATCAGACAATAGCCCCTCACATTGTCTCCGAGTTCCAGAGCTAGCAGAACTTTTCATAACCCCTGGACCAAGCTTGATAATGGGCTGCTCTGGGTATTCTAATAACTTTTCCTCGACATCCATCTCATCGGTATCACTACCAGATCCTGCCTCTGTCTTCCATCCTCCTTCACAAAAATTGAGTGTCCTATAAAAAGTAAAAACAAATAAATCCTGGAACAAAAGAAAAACAAAAATCGCCACTCAATTGCTGGGAAGATAGTCTGGGCAACGTCCTTGGCTCAGGTGTCTTGACTGCAGGCTTTAGGTCTCCCGGAACAGGTTTATGAGTGACAGATCGGTGTCGTCAGTCTCAGCTTTATCTCGCACTTTCTCCGGGTTACTGACTTTCCTGCAGTAGGTGGATTGGAACCAAGTGTCTCTCTCTGCAACCTTCAGTGATGTGATACTGGTCAGCAGCACTTGGTAGGGCCTTCCCATCGGTCTGTTAAACAACCTGAGCATTGAAATTGCGGATCATAACATATTCCCCAGGTTCAACATCATGACAGTTCGTTTCTGGCATACCAGGTCACAGCATTTTTAAGTTTTGTTGTTGTTGCTTTAGCTGTCTGCTCATTTTTATAAGATATTGCACAGTCACTTCATTATTACACTTCAAGTCGTCTTGTGGACTCACGATCAAATGAGGTTGTCGGCCAAACAGTATCTCAAATGGGGACAGATTAAGAGGAGGTCTAGGAGTGGTTCGGATGCTATGGAGGACTAGTGGCAAAGCTTCAGGCTACGCCAACCCAGTTTCAGCCATTATCTTACCAAGCTTGTTCTTAATAGTACCATTTACTCTTTCCACCTTACCACTGGCTTGTGGTCGGTAAGGGGTGTGAAGTCTGCTACTGATTCCCATAAGCTTACATATGTTCTGGAAGATATCCCCAGTAAAGTGGGTACCCCTATCACTTTCTATGATTTTAGGGATACTGAACCTACACACAAACTCCTGTACAATTTTCTTTGCAGTGAACACAGCAGTATTAGTGGCTGCCGGATATGCTTCTACCCAACCAGAAAACACATCAATACATACTAACACATACTTTAGATTCCTGCAAGGTGGTAATTGGATATAGTCAATTTGTATTACCTGAATAGGTCTGGCTGTAGGAGGGACATGGGATGGCTCAGTTGGAATAGCTTTCCCGATATTTTTCCTCAAACAAGTAAGACATGACATTGCCTTCTTACCAGCCTGAGAGGAAAATCCAGGTGCACACCAGTATGCTCTCACCAGTTTGCACATACCTTCTTTACCCAGGTGAGTCAGACCGTGTGCTGCTTCAGCCAGGCTTGGATAGTATGTTCTTCGAGCTACAGGCTTACTTTGTCCATCTCTCCAGAGTCCTGAGGACTCTTGACCACATCCCTTCGCCTTCCAGACCGCCTTTTCCTGCAGGGAACACAAATCTTGCATTTCAATTAATTTCTGCATGTCTAATGTCTGAAAAACCATCATAGTCTCGGTCGATACAGTCATAGGTTGCCCTGCTGCCCATTTAGCAGCTTCCTCCGCCCTATTGTTGCCCAATGACACCGGGTCTTCTTCAGAGGTATGGGCCCTACAATTTATGACGGCTACTGTCTTGGGTAACTGTATCGCTGTCAAAAGTCCTTTTATGTGTTGTGAGTGTGCCACTGGCGTGCCTGCTGCTGTCGTAAAGTTTCTAAGATGCCAAAGGGCCCCAAAATTGTGCACTACCCCGAAGGCGTACCTAGAGTCAGTATATATATTAGCTGACTTACCCTTTGCCAACTCACAAGCTCTCCTTAATGCTACTAGTTCGGCCACTTGGGCTGAGTGAGGTGGGCCAAGGGGTCCAGCTTCTACAACGTCCTGATCGTCTACAACAGCATAACCAGTACATAGTTCTCCCGTCTCCGTCTGTCTATGACAACTCCCACCTGTATAAAATGTAAAATCTACATTTTCTAAGGGGGTGTCACGTATGTCGGGCCTTGCAGTAAAGGTCTGGTTCAGGTATTCCATACAATCATGCGTATCAGTACTCTTGCCTAACTCATCACCACCCCGGGTTTCCTCACCTCCCACCCTTTGTATCTCTCGAGACATATATGGAAGGTATGTAGCTGGATTTAAGATGCTACATCGTTTGATGGTGATGTTTGAGGGTGCCGTCAGAGCTAGTTCCCATTTTGTGAATCTAGCTGAAGAGACATGTCTGGTTTGAGCTAAATTCAACAGAGCTGATACTGCATGGGGTGTATAGACAGTTGAATCATGTCCTAATACTACGTCCTTGCTCTTACTTACCAGAAGAGCAGTTGCTGCTACGTTTCTGAGACATGTTGGGAGTGATCTTGCCACAGTGTCCAATTGTGCACTGTAGTATGCTACCGGTCTGTTAGCGTCACCATGTTTCTGAGTGAGAAAACCTTCTGCACAACCATCAGCTTCTGTACAGTATAGCTCAAAAGGCTTTTCATAATCAGGTATTCCCAATGCAGGTGCTCTAGTCAGACTATCTTTAAGGATAAAGAACGCTTGTTCTGACTTCTCTGTTTATACGACACGTTCTGGTTTTGAGGAAGAGACTAGCTCCTGCAATGGTAACGCCAGAATAGAAAAACCTGGGATCCAGGATCTACAGTATCCACACATCCCCAAGAAGGTACGAATTTGCTTCTGGCTTTGCGGCAGAGTCATGTGTTATATGGCCTCAATTCTGTCAGTCGTCGAGTGTCTTAGCCCCTGGGTGAGACAGTGTCCTAAGTATTTGACCTTAGTCTGACATGGCTGTAACTTGTCCTTTGCCACTTTGTGCCCTGTTTGCGAGAGATGGAGCAACAGCAATTTAGTATCATGTAAACATGACATAAAAGAATCAGAGCACAACAACAAATCGTCCACATATTAAATCAGAACAGACCCATTGCTTGGTTGAAAGGATTGCAAACAGTCATGTAAGGCTTGGGAGAAAATACTAGGGCTGTCAATGAACCCCTGGGGAAGTCTGGTCCATTTGTATTGCACCCCCTGGTAGGAGAATGCAAAGAGGTATTGGCAGTCAGGGTGAACAGGGACTGAGAAGAAGGCAGAACACAGGTCAATGACAGTAAAGTGACTAGCAGACGGTGGAATTTGCATGAGAATGACAGCTGGACTGGGCACTAGGGGGAATTGGCTCTCAACAACTTTATTAATTCCCCTTAAATCCTGGACTAATCTATAGCCCCTCCCCCCACTCTTCTTCACAGGGAAAATGGGACTATTTCCTGTGCTGGATGTATAAATTAATATCCCTTTTTGCAACAGCCTCTCAATAACAGGATATACCCCTAATTCCACCTCCGGTTTTAATGGCTACTGTGGGATTTTTGGAGCTATCCTACCATTTTTTAAATTTACCATCACAGGAGCTACATTTGCTATCAATCCAGTGCCCTGTCCATCTTTGGTCCATAGGGAACCAGGTATTTCCAGCAACATCCCCTTTACCTGAGATGGACTTTGTTCTATAACGGTAGAATGTAACATTAGCCTTTGTGGGGTGTCCAATATATCCTGTACCTCATGTGCGACCTTTTCTGGTATATCTAGGAATACACCATCAGGCTTACAGTATATGACACATCCCATTTTACATAACAAGTCCCTTCCCAGCAAGTTAGTAGGAGCTGCTGCAGCCAAGAGAAATGAATGCTTGGTATGCAGAGGCCCGATAGTAACTTCTGTGGGATTAGTTAAAGGGTAATGTAACACTTTTCCCTTTACCCCCATAGCTGGAATAGTTTTGCTGGTAATCTGTAGATTGAAAGGAGAGGTTATCATAGATCTGGCCGCCCCTGTATCTACAAGAAAAGTTTGTTTCTTACCAGCTATGTCAACTATCATTGTTGGTTCTTCTCTCAGACTCTCAGTTAACCTCACTGGCTGTAGACTACAGGTATGACCTGACCCCTATCTCTGACTATCATTTTCCCGCGCAATATTTGCTGCTATAACATGTGCGGATAGCTGTGTGTTCTCTTGCCTATGTGTGTTTCTTCTTGGTGGGTATCTATGTGGTCCCCCTCTAGGTGTTTCTCTTCTTGTTTCTGGCCAAAATCTCCTTATGTGTCCCTCTTTATGACAGTGAAAACATACCATTACCTTATTACATGTATTGTGTGTGTGGTATGTTTGTGGTTGTGTGTGCAATCCCTCTAAAGCCTGAATACTTACCGTCATCAACCTTTCACTCTTTTCTTCCTTCTTTCTAAAAATGTTCTTATCATGCTCCACGGCAATTTCTCTAAGAGTATCTACCGTGATGCCCCTCCAACTAGGTGTTGAGGTCTGTAGTATAGTCTTTAGATTTTCCCTAAGACCATCCATTAGTACCGTCACAGTCACTTCCCTATGGTGTGGATCCTCCCTTATATCTGTTATCCCAGTAAACTGTGTCATCGCTGCAAGAGCTCTAGAAAAATAATCAACTGCCGTTTCACTCTCTTTTTGCTTAATGGTGAAAATCTTACTCCAATTTACTACTACTGGAAAATAGATGGCTAAATGTGAGACAATTTTGCTGAATATTTTCTTGGTTATCCTCATCTGTCAAGGTGTTGTCTTCCTCCAACAAACAATCTTTAATACATTTTTGCATGTTAATATTGGGAGGAAGACATACCCTCAACACTACCCGCCAATCCTTATTGTTTGGTTCGTGTGCATTTCCTAAGTCTTTAACAAACTTCTGACAATTCTTTTCTAGGATCTGGGAATTCAGTCATAATGGAACGTAGTTCTGATCTAGTCCAGGGACAGTGCATTGAAACATTTCTTACCGGGACTATACCATCCTTATCCGCTTTCCCATTAGGAACTGCTATTGTGTGGACAGGATAAGTAGTTCACTACCTGGTACCTGGTTAACTACCAGGTAGTGAACACTTAACTGGTTCACTACCTTCAGGATTAATCACAGGAATTGCTGCTTCATTACCTTGGATGTTCTCCCTCCTAGTGGTCACCCCACTACTCTCACCTATCTCAGCCACTGTCCCTACTGCTCCCTTTCCATACTTACGTTGAACCTCTAACATGTTAACAGCATGGGCAATGGCTGAAATTACAGTGGGTTCATCCTCTTCTTCAGAAACACTTGCTTTAAACTGACTTAAAACAGGATACAACTTAGCAATTTCTTTTTTATCGTTTTTAATAACGGCTGAATTTACGCCCCTTGCCACATAGGGTGGCGGGGGTGCGCTTGCGCTAAGTTCTCCATGCTTCTTAATGGCTACTTCCGCTGTGCGTGCGCTTTTCGCCATGCCTACTTCCGCTGCGCACTCGTTGCTCTGCCATGTGTTGCCTTCCATTTGCCACAACTTTAAACAATCATTATGTTTAATTCTCACTTTTGTTGATTTAATCAACCACACCTTATCGTTAACATTATTCAGTACCTCTGAATTAAAACTACCTATCGTTGGGAAAGGCCTAACACAATCTTTGGTCATCTTGACCCACTTGTCGCTATACGCCGTTGTGTATGCACCATACTTTTTAAATATAAGGTACCTCGCTGAACCCAGCGGTCCTTCCTTAAGCAGCACAACATCAACCATCTATAGCATTTGCTTCGCACCCATTGTGAAAACAACCTATTTCTCAACGCTACGCAAAAAAGGCCTCTTTAGCTGTTCTCTTTTCAAACAGAGCATACTAGAGATTTTATCTGTCTCTTTAACTGTTCTCTTTTCAAACATAGCCTATTTGTGGACGGTTTCACAGGCTACGCCCACACACTTCTTAACACAGAAATATCACTATGAACAACAGAAATATCAGCTCCTCGATATTCTGGCTCTCCACAAAATCTGTTCAGTATATTACAACTGGTAGCATCGGAGTTTACCCGCCTTGCCAGCATAATTCCTCCCAAGTCACAATCACGGTTGCACAATAAACCATGTGGTCCGATCGCACCGCTTAGCGATACTAGCCATCGCTAAACTTTGCGATTACTATTGGGGATTGCGTTCCAAAAGCCTCTTTAACTGTTCTCTTTTCAAACAGAGCTTTTGCTGCCAGTATACCTACCATGTATACCTAACCTCGGTTGTCCAGCCCCCCTCGTCAGACGGCAACCGATCCCTGTATTTTCAACAGTAAATCAACTGTCACTTCAAGATCATACACTTCATAAACACATACACCTTAGTTTTCTGCGCAGAAAATAAATTTCCCAAACAATAGTAACATCTTTTCAGAGGTTTTACTAAGTGATTATACTATTATATATATATAACAGACTATGAACACAATTGTTTAAACACGTGGCAATAATACCGGAAGTACACATACGCTAAGCAATGCAATACATGTAAAACGCAAAATGACAATAAAAAGAAACAGTTTTCTCTTTTGTCCCTAGATTCGAGTTAGCGCTCCTTAGATAATGCAAAAACGGACATTCGGTTTCACAACACAGAATGATAAACAGGTTTTGAACACATTGCATTCTTACCCGTATATGACGCGTCTCCACCCTTTGTTGAGAAACAAAAATCCGTAGGTCTTGCGTATCGTCCGGTAGCGTAACTTTCGCCGTGAGCCCCCAAATTGTTATGCACGTTTTGACGCTATCCAATAACGATTGTCGAATCTCGATTTGTGTTTCCAAAGCACAAAGTAATTTATTATACAAAAGTAGCAGAATAATTCAAGCGAAATAATAATAAGTACAGCCACTACTTATCACAGGCGCTCTGGATCCAGTGAACAGTTATTCAGGTCTGAAGGCTGTGGTCAAGGAAGACTGGTCACTAAGCCCAAAGCTCCTGCTTATATGCAGTCAGAAATACAGTAAAACAAAGCAGATGGTGTGGCTTGCTTCTATTGGTCCAGGCTTCAGGAAGGTCCAGTGTACTGTAGGTCATAGGCCAGTTCAAACCAAAATATCCAAAGGTGGGGTCATCTCTCCAGGGGATGTGCTCCGACTTTCTCGCCAAGACTCCAGTTTCAACTCGTCTATTAGCATTTTATAGTCAGTATCACTTTAAACATTTATTCCCTAACTTTAATAACTAGA
Organism: Mixophyes fleayi; assembly: GCF_038048845.1. NCBI lineage: Eukaryota > Metazoa > Chordata > Amphibia > Anura > Limnodynastidae > Mixophyes > Mixophyes fleayi. The sequence continues at coordinate 211,752,716 of NC_134405.1, forward strand.
GTATGCAATGTGCGATCTCTTCGGCAAATGAACCGGACAGCTGCTGATGGATAGAGGATTAAAATGATTCTAAACATGACACAGTTCCTGCAACCTGAATCTTGAGTTTTACTATCATGCATATAACTTATAATATTAAACATAAATACCGCTATATTTTGACATAAATAACTATGTGTTGCACCTACAATTAATGTGTACTAATTACAAATGTGTGTGTTCAGGTGAATGTGTGTTAAAATGTAAAAACCTGTTATTGCCACGTGTTGTGGCTGGATACGCCCTTCCATGCCGTAGCGTGCTCTACGCATATTTTCAGACAAAGACAACCAAGTTTGCTTGATATTAATTGAAATGACTTTATCCAATTTGCTGACTTCGACAGGGGACAGCTATGTAGCATACTCTGACTCGGGGGGACAACTATGCGGCATGCAATGACTAGGGGGGGACAACTATGTGGCATACTATGACTAGAGGGACAACTATGTAGCATTCTATGAATATGGGGACAACTATGTGGCATTCTATGAATATGGGGGACAACTATGTGGCATACTATGAATTGGGGGCATAACTGTGTCATGATATGAATTGCGGACACAACAATGAGGCACAACATGAATTCGGGGCACAATTATGAGACAAGATGTGAACTGGGGAACTACTGTGTGGCATAACATTTATTTGCTGGTCCCATTACTGTTAATATGATCAGCATCAGAAAATGAGACGTAAATATATATATATATATATATATATATATATATATATATATACCCAACTTTCACACCTGGGCTTCACTAGATTTTAGCCAGCAGACTAATAAAAAAGGTTGCCAGTCTCTGGTCTAGAGGAAAAAAGATTAAAACAGGGTTAGGGACAATACTGTCTACATGGAATTGTCAACCCAATAAATACTGTCTAAATTGCAATTGATGTCCTAATAATACTGCCAATGTCATTATATTGTCGACTTTATAACCTCGTCTACTCTGCTGTCCATCAATCATATTATGTCAATCCAACTTAGGGTTGGGTGGGAGGTCCGAAGGACAATTCCATCTTCCACCACTTTTCTTTTCTGCCACTGCGGTGTGGCAATGTTTCTTACATGTGCTATAAACTGCCGTATGTTTGTGCCGTTACTAATCAACAGAGCAACCAGGCAGCTCGCTGCAGTCTTAGATTTAATTGACAGCATTGTTAGCTTAGCTGCCTTGAGCCCATTGGTAGCTTGTTTTGTGGGGGCCCAAACAAACCAAGCACTTCAGCCACAAAAGTGGCAGTCCTTGTCACTGAAGTGCTTGGTTTGTTAAACTGTGCATGTCCTTTTGAAGATCCAATATACGGGTGGGTGTGAGGGGCACAAGGACAATTCCATCTTCTACCACTTTTCCTTTCAGCTACTACTGAGTGGCAATGTTTCCTAGATGTGCTATGAACTGCTGTGTGCTTTGCAAAACTTAGCTTTCCCAAAGACTATTACTGATGCAGATGAGTCAGCACAACATTTTGACATCTGGTCTGGTCTAAAAGAATTGCCCAAAATTCGTGACACCTTTGCTGTAACTCCACTTGATCCTACTATCAATATCCAAAGAATGGTGGAGATTTATTTTAATGTACAAAAAATGTAATTCCTGGCGCCACATATATGTAAATCAGTAAATTAGATAATCTAAATAAGGTCTAACAATTCTTTAATAAATAAACCTATGTTCCACCCAATAGTATGCACATATAAATAAATCACTATAGACCACAAACTGTACTTTTCACTGGCCCATCACAGTGATCTATTCTTATTGAATGATATGTTATTAAAATTCCAACATATTTCAACCTGTAAGTCTGTATGTCTTATAATGTTTAATTTTGCCAATAATTTCTCAATATTCACACACACACACACACACACACACACACACATCAGTCGGATCCAAAAGTCGGATCCGCTTGTAATGTGCACAAATTATGTGAGTACTGACATGAATAATGATGTCTCTTGTGATGTCCTGATTTTGTTCTTTCTGTAGCACAGGGTCTTTCCAAGCAGTTAGGGACTTGATGTGTAATGTCCCATCTATGTCCGTGATGGTGTGCTGCTTGAGTGTATAGATCCAATGCACTTCCTGTATATTGGAACACACCCTGCATTCCAAAATCCGAATTTCTGGTATAGGCTGTTGCGTATGGAGCGCACGCTGTCTTTTTTGAATCCTGAAACGTATAACAGGTCAGGCACTTTTATGCGGGATCTCCTATTTCCAACGCGGTTCACCAACATGGCTTCATCGGGGATAGGGATTCCCTCATATCCTCTTCATTTAAATTATGTTTCTTTTGTCTGTCAACCAATCCCTTTGGTGCTTGTCTCTGCGCCTTAGTTCGCCTTAACCAATAATATTTCTTTGCCTGCAATAGATGTCTTCTGCATATACAATATTGACTGGTTCAGTAAAATTACTGCATTTTACAACAGCATGCATAGATTATTTTAAAATTATGCTTATTATATAGAGTCATTTCCATTATAATATATAAAGTCACATCTATTGCAAAACAAAAATGAAAATGAATTTCTCACTGGTCTATTATATAGTTAGTACACACCTCTTCATCTATGAATTTGAGCTAATAAATACTCATTCATTATTTTTATAGCAATGGAATCATCAGATTCCAATTTCCACTTTCAATATAATTTCTAACTGTAAAGCACTCATTGACAATTTGAAGTGTAACGGTTTAACTGATGTCCTAATTTTCCATCTTATTTCTCCAAGAAACTACCAAAGTTAAAATCTAAATTTAACCCTTTCGGGCCATGGAGGAAAGTGCAAGAATCCATTTTGTTTCCTCACTTGAAATTTTGGTCATAAAATCCCCTCCTCTCTGTGATTTAGTAAAAATTTGAGACTTGATGGATCTGCATCATGTATTTTTGCATAATGGTTGGATACGCTGTGACTTTCAACCGTATTTTTTATTATTTCTACAATGTTGAATCTCACTTTCAAACTCATAATGGTGTGGCTGATGTATTGTAGGCCGCAGGGACATTGTAAGAGATAAATCACCCCTACTATGTTGTAGGTGATCTTCTCTTTTTAAAGCAAAGTTTCTCCCATTTGAGTTAGACATAAATTCGCACATAGGTTTTGTACTGTTTACATTGGTAATCCTACATATGTGACAGTGGTTGTAATGATAAAAACCTGCCTTCCTCTCATGCAAACAAGTATTTCCTGTGTCCATCATTTTTATGGGAATAGCACTTTTTACCAGGTCTTGTTTTAGAATTTGACTCATTCTAAACACTATTGTAGGTCTTTCCTGTATTATGCCCTCCAGTTTCTTATCTTTTAATAGGATGGGCCAGTGTCTTTTTACTATTCTTTTGAAATTATTGGCTTGATCACTATATGTCATAAGAAACCTAACCACTTCTGTATCATCCCTTTCCTGATTTTTTTTTATGAGGGTTCCAACAACTCTTGTCTATCCATTTCTTTCATCTTTTCGAACTGTCTGTTCACCAATTCCAGGTCATACTCTCTCTCTTCGAAATTATCCCTCATTTCCCAAACTTGTTTCACATAGTCTGACTTCTTCAAGCAGTTCCTCCTAACCCTCAAATACTGACAGCCAGGAATACTACGAAGCCTTTTATTATGATGATTGCTTGTGGCTGGTATATGTTGGTTACAATCAACTTGTTTTTGATATGTTCTGGGGGTAAATGTATCATCCTCCGATTTTTTTCAACTCGCCGGAAACCGGCGACTTTGCATTCAAAATTTAAAGCGGCGATGGCTTGTAAAGGCAAGTTTGTCTCTGACCTTCCATTCTCCACAAATATCTTCAAATCCAAAAACTACATTTTTTGGCTGCTGATACTGGCAGAGAAACGAAGGTTGAATTGTATAGAATTGATGTGGTCAACAAACATCTCTAGGTCTTCTTTTACTCCCTTCTAGATACATATCATATCATCTATATACATTTTCCATTCAATGATGTGATGGGCGAAGGGGTTATTTTGCCAGATCTGACTTTTTTCCCATTGCGCTACAAATAAATATGCATACCCTAGTGCAAAACGAGTGCCCATTGCAGTGCTGAATGTTTGCCTGTAATACTTCACCTCGAACCAGAAGTAATTATGCTCTAAAATGAAAATAATTGCTTCCATGGTAAAGTTTATCTGGAGATGATCTGGTACAGACTCCTCACACAAAGTTTTTTTAATTGACTCACAACCTTTTCTGAGATCAATCACAGTACATAACGACATGATGTCGTGGATCATGAGTAAATATCCCTCTTTCCAAGTGATGTTTCTATGCAGATTCAGAACCTGCATCGTGTCCTTCAGATAGCTCCTTTGGCTGATTACTAATGGTTGTAGAAACTTGTCTACATATTCTGACAGGCATGCTGTTAATGACCTAATTCCTGATATAATTGGTCTGCCCGGGGGTTAGTGAGGTCTTTATGGATCTTGGGTAGGAAGTAAAGGACTGGAAGCCTCTATGGGTGTTTTCACATCTAAATATTCAAACTCCTTTTTATTTAGAATACCAGTTTCTAGACTCCAATCTAATATGTCTTTCAATTCTTTCTTATACTCGTCTGTAGGATCTTTGTAGAATTAAGTAGGTCTTTTGATCATTGAGGAGTCTATGGGCTTCCTTCAAGTAATTGGGTTTGTCCATAAGGACTATCTACCTGCCCATGGCCGCCGATTTTAGAATCAATTCAGAATTTTCCACTAGTTGGCGTACACCTTCTTGTTCTAACATTGTTCAATTCATTTTTCTTTTATGTCGTAAATTAAGTTTCTCCAAATCTGTCTCCACCATTCTTTGGAATGCTTCTATGTATGGGCCCTTCAAGTAGCTGGGATAGAAAGATGACCTAGCCTTTAGTTTCGTATGTCTAAACTGTTATTCTGATGTCGGGGTATGTTGTAATTTCGATTGATTCTGAAGAAAATGTTTCTTCAATGTTTGTTTTCTTACAAATTTGTACAAATCATTATATGTATAGAACTTGTTAAGCTTTTTGTTAGGGGGAAATTTGAGAGCCTATTCAATGCTTTAATCTGATTTTGTGTAAATTTATATTTACTAAGGTTGAAAATACCTTCTGGTCTTTTCTCCCATTTTGCTTTCTTATCTTTGGACATGTTCCTAATTGATTTTCCTCCTCTCATTCCTCTTCTTCTTTTGCCCATGTTTTTCTTTTTAGGCTCAAAGGGGTTGTTTGTATTTCTAATCCTGGGAGATGTTGCTCGCTGGCTATTGAGTTTTTGGATTTGGAGATATTTGTGGAGAATGGAAGGTTAGAGACCAGGGGCCCGATTCATCAAGGTACGCAAACACATACGTATCTGCGTTGCATACTTTGAGTGACGCAAACACTTACGCGAGTGAAATAAGTACCTCAAACTGCAAAAACACACCCTCCTGTCGTCCTGTACACTTAAGGGATGGAAATAAGCAGAGCAAACGCTATAAAACACACCCACCTGCGGATCTTTAAACATGGTACAAGCACAAGCGACGGATCTCAAGCGATTGACGGGAAGCTAAGCAATGTATACGTCGCGCTTAATGTGGGAGGGACGGACAGTTTGTTTACACAGAACACAACACAATGCCTGGGGCTTATTTTTACGGGATAGCTCTTTACTCATTAATCACTGACAAATAACAACGATGTGGAACACTCTGAACGTTGTTTTTCCTTTGCTATTAATTAGTGTAATATACACTTTTAACTAAAACACACATGGAGTGTACATAACTTCCACACAGATTAAGGGTTTCTGTCTGGATTAGAACTCATGACTGTCTTTATGGAAAGTGGGAGAGCTACCCACTAGCCCAACCTGGGTGTAAATGTATCAAGCTGAGAGTTTTCCAGCGGGTTTGAGAAGTGGAGATATTGCCTATAGCAACCAATCAGTTTCTAGCTCTCGTTTTGTAGAATGTACTAAATAAATGATAGCTAGAATCTGATTGGTTTTTGAAACCCGCCGGAAAACTCTCAGCTTGATACATTTACCCCCTGAGATGTGAAAAAACACAGAGAACACCAACAATACAGCATGCGTGCTACACAGGCAACTCACACTTAATAGTACTCCTCATTATACACACAAATTACTGACAAATTACCGACAAAATACCAATCTCACAGGTAGCTCACTGGTTAGCACTTTAGATTCACAACACAGCAACCATGAGTTCAAATACCAAGCATACCCATAACTATTGTGTGGACTGGAATCATTATGCTAACAAGAAACACAGGAACTTCACACAGTGGTTTCATTTTTCTATTTTGATTTGTTATACACGCTCAACCACATTGTAATATGCCCTCAGATCTATCCTGTATTGTTAGAAAATTATTTTTTGGGGGGTACTTTCGAAAAGCCTCAGGGGCCACAGTTCACATGCATTATTATGTGCATGCTGACATTTATTACTAGGAATTGACTACGGGGGGGGGGGGTTGTAGGGGACAGCCTCCTTGGAGTTAAATACAACATTGCCTTTAAACAGACTTTCATCTCGATCCACCGTGTACAGTAGCATGGTGCTTTGCATCGGTTGCACCTCTGCCTTACAGCACTGGGGCCATGAGTTCAATTCACAAACATGGACTCATCTGTGTACAGTTTGAATGTTCTCATTAATGTGTGACTGCCTTTCCTTTGACACTTGAAGTTAACCTTGGTCTATCACTACAATGGCACATGATTTGGGGAACTAGTTAATGAGCTATGGCATTTGCCATATACCTTTGTTAATGACTCTTGCCCCAGGTCACATTATTTATGTGTCTGCTATTACTATGGGTGGCCTACCTCTTGGAGGGGTGGATTGGTGGTGAAGGGTAAATGTTCCTTTGACTGACATGGAATTAGCAAATGAAAACCTTTTTTTCTTCAGCTACTGCTTGTGCTTGTATGTGATTTCACCATCTTCTTGTCTTGCAAAATACTATAGCCAGCACCGGTTCAGCATGGTGGCTTATTATTTAGCACCTCTGACTCCCTGTGCTGATGTCATGAGTTGGGTTCCTGACCATTGCCTTATGTGTATGGAGTTACTGTTCTTCCCATGTTAGTGTGGATTTCATTAAAGAATACACAAAATACACTTTGTGTATGTTCATTAGCTGATAGCCACATTTAGCTATAGAAATGTTGACATGATGATGGATTTGTGTCAAAAATCTGTAGCTTAAATGTTAGTGTTTTTGGAATCCATATCCATTCTTTATTGACCTTAGACCCACATGTTGTGCATTTGTAATAGATTAATAAAGACACACACACCAATAATTTAGTTTGTCAACTTTAGATTTTTAGAATAAAATTACAAAAAATAAAACTATTTTCATTTTGCCCAAAAACTATTTACAGATTAGTTACCCATACATATATGCCCATACCCTTATTTTTTTTATCTATTTTCTTGTATATTTTTTGATTTTTTTTTTTTATGTTTTTCAATTTTTTAATATATTGGGCAATCTCGAACTGCAGGTCTGTGGCCGATGGGGGGAGGGGTGTAAAGGTCCAAGCTTGCTCCACGTGTGCTGTAAAACAAATAAAGAAACAAATAATTCCATGGCACACTAATTTTCAAAGCAGACAGGACTTACTACAGATTTGTACTGTTACATAACTTTCAACTGTTAGTATACTGACAAGTTGATAAGCCTATCGGGCCCATCTGTTCATGTGGTCCCTGTCTTGCAAGATGGCTCTTGCTGTGGTTTTCTTTGTTACACAAATTCAAATTTGTAGGGCCATTATGATTTAAACCTGTGTCATTTATGTCACCTTTTAATCACCTCCTCCCCTCCTTCTGTTCTCCACCACCTTAACTCTGCTCTCCAGCTCCTTGTCTCTTCCGTGAGGTCCTCCTGCCCTCCTACCCCTCTCTCTACCCCGCTGGGGGCTCTCACCTCTCATCTAGCTGTACATTGAGCTTCTGAGTTACTGTGCTTTTTGTTAACTGTACTGTGCTGTCTCACCCTGTATCGTGTTTCTGTCTGTCCCTGTACGGTGCTACAGATACCTAGTGGCGCCCTATAAATAAAAACTAATAATAATAATAATAATAATATGTGTGACAGCAGGGATTATTTTCAAGTATAATGGACATCGCAATGATATTCAAATGTGAAAATCCTTTCCTGTAAATACTTACCATCTCTTAAGGCCTCAGAATCATCAGGCACCACCAGCTGGCCGTCGCCCTCCTGGTCCGCCTGGGTGTCGGGATCTGCCTCCACCGCCGCCTCAACAACTAACTCGCCCTCACCATAGGCGGATGCCTCGTACTGGGACTCAGGCTGGGGTTCGTCCTCACACTTGTCCTCCACCTCCTCCTGGCCCTAACCCTGGCCCTCCGCCTCCTGCTCAACTTCGCCCTCAGTGTCGGCATCCCCCTCGGCCTGGACTGCCCCCTCAGGCTCCGGCTCCAGCTCAGCTGGCTGCTACTGTTGCTGCTGATCCTCCTCCTCCTCCTCATCCTCCTCCATCACCACCGGCTGCTGGCGTTCATGTTTGTCCTAAAGTCCTATTTAAGTTGTATGACTGTGTATAGTAGTTTATTAATAGATATAGATATAGATATAGATATGTATATGTATGTAGACTGTGACATAGTAGTAGTTAGTCAACTGTGAGCTTCAACCACCTTGTGTCTATAAAGCATTTATCTATCAGGCTCTTAGTAGGAAAAAAAATGTCATCATGCCGCTTGTTCACATTAACATGTACAGTTTTCAACATTATCCACCCTGGAAAAGGACCACACATTTTACAGTGTATTTGTTTTTTCATTTGTTGTGAATAGCAAAAGTATACAGTGTTTTTTTTTAGGGTTATTAAGTAGCTATTTGAGGCCATAATCTTTTTCATTTACACAGATGGGTAGACTATGAAGGTCAGCTGAAAGCCAAGCTTGTGCGGGCGCACAAGCATGCCCAAGGGACTGGTGGGGGTCCTCCAATGGATATTGTCCTAACACCCCTTGCGGGCGCACAAGCATGCCCAAGGGACTGGTGGGGGTCCTCCAATGGATATTGTCCTAATACCCCTTGAGGAGCGTACAAAGGCAGCAATTGCTCTGGTGGAGATCGTTGGGCGACATAGACACTGGCTATAGCCCACCCCGAACAGGAGAGGACGCTCCACTAGGTAAATGATGAGTTCCCTTATTTAATGTCTGTTAATGTTTGTATCTGTATGTGCAAATGTGTCAACTCTCCGGATGTGTCTGATGTCAAACTTTAATTGCACAATGACTTTGCCTATCACATTGTAGGAAATGAAATGTACACACTGAATACAAAATGTCTCAATATGTAGGGCTTTAAGTAAAATGTGGCACCATAAGTGGCAATGTCTGCTTTTGTGAACTGTCAAGGCCTGGTTGCAAATTATATGTAAGCTTAGACTTTACCAACACTGAGAAAGATGCGATAGGTAACCAAGTCTGCCACAAAGCACTCATGCACGGTGAAACAATAGAAAGGGTATTTATTAAAACATTCTAAAATCCACATAAAAATGGTATACACATTATAACCACATGTTGGAGATCTTAGTGCCAATTAGAACATATAACTAAGTAGGTGCACCTACACGATGTTCAAATCATCATAGATATGGTATGTAACCAGTCCAGTAACTTCTGCAACCACTAGTGTTATTGAAATGTAGCGCTATAAATTGTATTTGTTGCTTGGAAACAAAATTCCCGATGTTCGTGAAGCCACAGTTTGGAGCGTTAGATATTAATAATGGAGGCTGTCTTACATAGATGGTAACAGGATTCCAGATGGTATAATCAAAGAAGGTATAATGAAGTCTCTTACCAGATCCCTGGCATCACACGCAAGACCAATACCTTAATAGTACATTCCGATTCCTGTATTTGATGAGCCTCCTTCAGTTGGAAAAGAGTAAGAGATGTAAAGTCAGAGCTCTACTCACTGTTCCTCTCCGCTCCACGTGGTAAACAACTAGTAGCGCCTGGGTTCGTGCACTCCTGACGTCATTGAAGTGCGCCCCGTCTTAGGCAAAACTCTCCGAAAAATGCTGGGAGATTAGCGGTTGCTAGTAAAGAAGCACTGTTTGTATAGAGATGGCACTCCGTTTCATCCAACAGATCCTTGTTGCTTAACTGACGCGTTTCATCGCCGTAAAGGCAATTTCCTCAGAGATAAAATTCACACTGACCCTGGACGTCTTTTAAGTTCACAACTAATTACAAACAATCATCACATGGTAAGACATGCATTAACTCTTAGTACTCCGTGCATGAGTGCTCAGTCCCCATCAAAGAGGATATTTAATCAATAACAGTAATCGTTAACCAATATAAACAATATAACCATTCCCAAAACGATTTATAACATTGCCCACATCATCCTCTTTAGAATATATAATATAGGTCTTAATATAATATTAAGCCTTCTAAATATTTTTTGAACCCATAGCTGAGTATCCTAAATAGCGGATCCAAATGAATTATAGACCCATATCTCGTTGTCTCCCTATTATCATTGGATTACATAGAGGGTATCACAAGTATATAATTAGTATAGATCTCAAACATGAAACCACAAATGTATTCCACAATATATTCAAAACCAATTCAATTTATTTCATATGATATCGTTCAGTTCAAGTGACTCATTTAAACCTATAGGATATAATGTATCTAAGAGGTAAATCCAATAAACTTCTTGTTTGCATAGTATCTTATATCGATCTCCTCCTCTTGCTGTAGATTTTACAAATTCTAGCCCAGTTAATGAGAAGCTATCTGGGTTACTATTATGTTTTTCAAGGAAGTGTCGCGAGACACTGTGGGATCTTAGTCCCTTCAAAATATTCCTCCTGTGTTCATTAAAACGTAGTTTCAATTTTCTTGTTGTCCTACCTACATAATATAGGTTGCAACTACACCTTAGTAGATAAATCACATAGGATGAGTTACAATTAATGAAACCACGTATATTATACATTCTATTTGTCTCCGGATTTTCCACTGTACATACTTTGTTTTTAATATGACCACAGGTTATACAACGTGTCCCACCACATTTATAAGAACCATCAGGAACCAATGGAAACCATTGTAAGTGTGTTCCCATGGAAAAATTATCATTACTTGATAAAGAATTATCACTCGTATTTTTAACACTCGTATTTTTAGCTACCGGTCGTGATTTCAGAAAACTTGGTGCTAACATGTTTTTAAGATTATTAGCTTTTTTAAAAACCACTACTGATTTTACTGGTAAAATAGCTTTCAAAACCGGATCTTGTTTTAGAATAGAATAGTTTGAGCATAATATGTTTCTTATTGCTATGGAAGACTCATTATATTTAGATATAAAAGCCCATTCCGCATTATCATTCCTTTTGATCTTTTTCATTGACATTTTCTTATTGTTAATCTCTGAATCTGTTTCTAATCCCAAACCTAAAGGTTTCTCGTTAGGGTTCAACAGCATTCCCCTATCCATTAGTTCTACTTCCTCAAATGCTTGTTGAACCAGCATAGGAGGATATCCTCTGTCCAGGAAATTTTTTGACATTATTTTAGCTTGCTGTAAAAAAACCTCTTTATCTGAACAATTGCGACGAATGCGCATGAATTGTCCCTTTGGTATATTCTTTTTCCATTTGTGGAAATGAGCACTTTTAAAGTGAAGATAGTTATTACAATCTACCTTTTTAAAAAATGTGGAAGTTGATATCCTACCATCTTTAACCATTAGAGACAAATCTAGAAACTCCATCTTGGTTTTGTGATATTGGTAAGTAAAATTAAGATGATAATCATTCTGATTCATATAGTCTACAAAAGCTCGTGCTCGTGGTTCTCCACCTTTCCAAATAAAAAACAAATCATCTATATAGCGGCCATAGAGGACGAGGTCCGCCCCGAACTCGCCCGCCCACACGCGGGATTCCTCAAAGGCTCCCACGTATAGGTTGGCGTAGCTCGGGGCGAAGCGCGTCCCCATGGCCGTCCCTTTAATCTGTAAGTAATAACCACCATCAAACAAAAAATAATTGTGTGTTAAAATAAATGTTATAGAGTCAACCAGAAACCGCTGGAGTTCGGCTGACAATTCACCACTTTGTCTAAGTGTTTCCTCAATAACCTCTATCCCTTTTGTGTGAGGGATATTAGTGTATAGGGATTCAGCATCCATAGTTAGAAATGCATAAGTATCATCCCATATAATATCCTGTAATAAACCCAAAAGATAAGAAGAATCACGTATATATGATCTTAATTTGGTTACTAGTGGTTGCAAGTGGAAATCCACATAGCTCGAGAGGTTAGCTGTCAAAGGACCAAGACTCGAGATTATAGGACGCCCTGGGGGTGACTGTAACTGTTTATGAATTTTCGGCAAGTGATAATATATCGGCGTAATTGGGTGAGATACATACAAAAATTCCATTTCTCTTTTGTGAATTATGCCCTCCTCCATACTCAAATCTAGAAAATCTTTCAATGATGATTTGTATAGTTCACCAGGATTATTTGGTAGCTTTTTATAAAACATATCATTATCTAGTTGTCTATGGGCTTCTCTTTTATAGTCTATCAGATCTTGAATGACAACTCCCCCGCCTTTATCGGCATTTTTAATAATAATGGAAGGGTCCTGCTGTAAAAACTTCAGAGCCTCATGCTCTTGATATGATAAATTAACACATCTTTTCTTCTTGTTGGTCTTTGTATTCCCTATCTTACCCCTATCTGGACAATCCTTCTGAGAGCATAGATCTTTGAATTGTTCCATGGTCACTTTATAGAAAACATCCATCTGTGGACTTTTCATGTGAACAGAGAAAAATTCAGATTTAGCTCTGAATTTCAATCTCTTGTCTACATTTTGTTGTTTTATATCAAAAATCGTGACAGCAGGGTCTACCGTGCAATTATTCTCCTCCCATAGTTCTTCTAAAATATTCAGTGTTTGAACTTCCTGCTCAGTGTCTACAACAATAGGTTGACATGTGGTGTCTAATCCTTTGGTCTTCAATTTTTTATTTATAAAATATTTTTTACGACAAAGTAGTCTCATGTACCTATTCAATTCGGTAAATAATTCAAATAGATTAGGACCTGTTGAAGGCGCAAAATTCAGCCCTTTACTAAGAAGTTCAATTTCTGCTTCTGTCAACTCTTTTTTTGATAGATTAAAAACCCCTCTACTTTCAGGTGGCTTATGGTCACTACTCATAGTATACTCCATATTTTTATTTTGAATTTTTCTTTTGTTTTTGTTTTTGTTATTTTTATTTATTTTATTATTATTTATATTTTTATTTTTGTTTTTATTTTTAATCTTACTCTTATTCTTATTTTTTCTTTTACAAGTCACTCTCTTTTTACTTTGTATAGCTTTACTTTGGTCTTCCTTTTCCTTATTTTGACCCATTTCCCTATCTGACTCAATCTGAGCATTAAGAGTTTGTATGTATTCACCAGTATAACTAGGTGTTAGTTCCAATTCCTTGTATCTAGGTCTGATGTATCTTCCCTGTCCTCTGATAGGTGTCTTGATCTCTTTTTTGTTGTACCTGTTGAGAGTAATTGATATCGATTCTGGTGTATTATATCTTTCCCTTTTTCTTTCTGTAATTGATATGTCCCTAAAAAAGAGACTCCTTCTGAATTTTTATTTTTGCTTTTATTTAAAGATGATGCCCAATTTGGATCCTCATCACCTGACCATTTTGAGTCTTTTTCGAAGAACTTTTTATGAGTTTTTGGTCTTACAGCTCTTTGGTCTTGTGGATGTGTTCTATCAGATCGATATTCCTCCCTTTCACTGGACCTCCTTCTATATGGTAACTCCTTATATCTATTAGAAGGGGAAGGGGCATCATTTTTCCTTTTCGGTCTAAATTGAGGTCTTGTCTCCCAGCGTCTTCCTCTGCTAGAACTTCTATCTACTTTTCCTTCTCTCCTAAATCTGTTATAAGTTCTCACTTTATCTTGTTGATAATCTTGTACATCTCTATCATACTTGGACTCTTTAGTATGTATGAGTTGACGTTCATACTCTACTACTCTCTCATTTGAAGACCAAAGGATTAGACACCACATGTCAACCTATTGTTGTAGACACTGAGCAGGAAGTTCAAACACTGAATATTTTAGAAGAACTATGGGAGGAGAATAATTGCACGGTAGACCCTGCTGTCACGATTTTTGATATAAATCAACAAAATGTAGACAAGAGATTGAAATTCAGAGCTAAATCTGAATTTTTCCCTGTTCACATGAAAAGTCCACAGATGGATGTTTTCTATAAAGTGACCATGGAACAATTCAAAGATCTATGCTCTCAGAAGGATTGTCCAGATAGGGGTAAGATAGGGAATACAAAGACCAACAAGAAGAAAAGATGTGTTAATTTATCATATCAAGAGCATGAGGCTCTGAAGTTTTTACAGCAGGACCCTTCCATTATTATTAAAAATGCCGATAAAGGCGGGGGAGTTGTCATTCAAGATCTGATAGACTATAAAAGAGAAGCCCATAGACAACTAGATAATGATATGTTTTATAAAAAGCTACCAAATAATCCTGGTGAACTATACAAATCATCATTGAAAGATTTTCTAGATTTGAGTATGGAGGAGGGCATAATTCACAAAAGAGAAATGGAATTTTTGTATGTATCTCACCCAATTACGCCGATATATTATCACTTGCCGAAAATTCATAAACAGTTACAGTCACCCCCAGGGCGTCCTATAATCTCGAGTCTTGGTTCATTGACAGCTAACCTCTCGAGCTATGTGGATTTCCACTTGCAACCACTAGTAACCAAATTAAGATCATATATACGTGATTCTTCTTATCTTTTGGGTTTATTACAGGATATTATATGGGATGATACTTATGCATTTCTAACTATGGATGCTGAATCCCTATACACTAATATCCCTCACACAAAAGGGATAGAGGTTATTGAGGAAACACTTAGACAAAGTGGTGAATTGTCAGCCGAACTCCAGAGGTTTCTGGTTGACTCTATAACATTTATTTTAACACACAATTATTTTTTGTTTGATGGTGGTTATTACTTACAGATTAAAGGGACGGCCATGGGGACGCGCTTCGCCCCGAGCTACGCCAACCTATACGTGGGAGCCTTTGAGGAATCCCGCGTGTGAGCGGGCGAGTTCGGGGCGGACCTCATCCTCTATGGCCGCTATATAGATGATTTGTTTTTTATTTGGAAAGGTGGAGAACCACGAGCACGAGCTTTTGTAGACTATATGAATCAGAATGATTATCATCTTAATTTTACTTACCAATATCACAAAACCAAGATGGAGTTTCTAGATTTGTCTCTAATGGTTAAAGATGGTAGGATATCAACTTCCACATTTTTTAAAAAGGTAGATTGTAATAACTATCTTCACTTTAAAAGTGCTCATTTCCACAAATGGAAAAAGAATATACCAAAGGGACAATTCATGCGCATTCGTCGCAATTGTTCAGATAAAGAGGTTTTTTTACAGCAAGCTAAAATAATGTCAAAAAATTTCCTGGACAGAGGATATCCTCCTATGCTGGTTCAACAAGCATTTGAGGAAGTAGAACTAATGGATAGGGGAATGCTGTTGAACCCTAACGAGAAACCTTTAGGTTTGGGATTAGAAACAGATTCAGAGATTAACAATAAGAAAATGTCAATGAAAAAGATCAAAAGGAATGATAATGCGGAATGGGCTTTTATATCTAAATATAATGAGTCTTCCATAGCAATAAGAAACATATTATGCTCAAACTATTCTATTCTAAAACAAGATCCGGTTTTGAAAGCTATTTTACCAGTAAAATCAGTAGTGGTTTTTAAAAAAGCTAATAATCTTAAAAACATGTTAGCACCAAGTTTTCTGAAATCACGACCGGTAGCTAAAAATACGAGTGTTAAAAATACGAGTGATAATTCTTTATCAAGTAATGATAATTTTTCCATGGGAACACACTTACAATGGTTTCCATTGGTTCCTGATGGTTCTTATAAATGTGGTGGGACACGTTGTATAACCTGTGGTCATATTAAAAACAAAGTATATACAGTGGAAAATCCGGAGACAAATAGAATGTATAATATACGTGGTTTCATTAATTGTAACTCATCCTATGTGATTTATCTACTAAGGTGTAGTTGCAACCTATATTATGTAGGTATGACAACAAGAAAATTGAAACTACGTTTTAATGAACACAGGAGGAATATTTTGAAGGGACTAAGATCCCACAGTGTCTCGCGACACTTCCTTGAAAAACATAATAGTAACCCAGATAGCTTCTCATTAACTGGGCTAGAATTTGTAAAATCTACAGCAAGAGGAGGAGATCGATATAAGATACTATGCAAACAAGAAGTTTATTGGATTTACCTCTTAGATACATTATATCCTATAGGTTTAAATGAGTCACTTGAACTGAACGATATCATATGAAATAAATTGAATTGGTTTTGAATATATTGTGGAATACATTTGTGGTTTCATGTTTGAGATCTATACTAATTATATACTTGTGATACCCTCTATGTAATCCAATGATAATAGGGAGACAACGAGATATGGGTCTATAATTCATTTGGATCCGCTATTTAGGATACTCAGCTATGGGTTCAAAAAATATTTAAAAGGCTTAATATTATATTAAGACCTATATTATATATTCTAAAGAGGATGATACAAAATGTGGGCAATGTTATAAATCGTTTTGGGAATGGTTATATTGTTTATATTGGTTAACGATTACTGTTATTGATTAAATATCCTCTTTGATGGGGACTGAGCACTCATGCACGGAGTACTAAGAGTTAATGCATGTCTTACCATGTGATGACTGTTTGTAATTAGTTGTGAACTTAAAAGACGTCCAGGGTCAGTGTGAATTTTATCTCTGAGGAAATCGCCTTTACGGCGATGAAACGCGTCAGTTAAGCAACAAGGATCTGTTGGATGAAACGGAGTGCCATCTCTATACAAACAGTGCTTCTTTACTAGCAACCGCTAATCTCCCAGCATTTTTCGGAGAGTTTTGCCTAAGACGGGGCGCACTTCAATGACGTCAGGAGTGCACGAACCCAGGCGCTACTAGTTGTTTACCACGTGGAGCGGAGAGGAACAGTGAGTAGAGCTCTGACTTCACATCTCTTACTCTTTTCCAACTGAAGGAGGCTCATCAAATACAGGAATTGGAATGTACTATTAAGGTATTGGTCTTGCGTGTGATGCCAGGGATCTGGTAAGAGACTTCATTATACCTTCTTTGATTATACCATCTGGAATCCTGTTACCATCTATGTAAGACAGCCTCCATTATTAATATCTAACGCTCCAAACTGTGGCTTCACGAACATCGGGAATTTTGTTTCCAAGCAACATATACAATTTATTGCGCTACATTTCAATAACACTAGTGGTTGCAGAAGTTACTGGACTGGTTACATACCATATCTATGATGATTTGAACATCGTGTAGGTGCACCTACTTAGTTATATGTTCTAATTGGCACTAAGATCTCCAACATGTGGTTATAATGTGTATACCATTTTTATGTGGATTTTAGAATGTTTTAATAAATACCCTTTCTATTGTTTCACCGTGCATGAGTGCTTTGTGGCAGACTTGGTTACCTATCGCATCTTTCTGAGTGTTTATATATATTTTTTGGGGGTGCAGATCCCCAGCGTTGGTACCTTGTCTGAGCAGTCATTTTTAGTGCCAGAATCTGTTTTCCTAATTGTTTAGACTTTACCAATGCTACATAACGCATGGATAAATATTAGTCTTCACAAAACAATTACTGTTACAGTATTTTTTTATTAATTTTTCTTTGTAAAGATTCTGGACACCAGGCTGCTCTAGATGTGCAGGAGGAGGTTGCCCATGATGTGAAGGACCCTCAGCTGGATCCGGGTGAACGTGTAAGGGTGCGGACACTCTCACTCGTATCCCAAAGATTTGAAGACGCCACTGTGTCACAGAACACTCACCTTGCACAAATAGCAAGCACTCTACCCCGCATGGAGGACCGACTTACCACTCTCAATAGCACACTCACCACTTTCATGAGCACACACACCACCCAAATGGATACACTAAATACCACTATGTCAACTATAGCAACACTCCTGGGTGATCTCTTGCATGCCCACTCCCAACGCACCTCCGGCACATTTCCTTCACCCAGTTCAGATTATTGCTTCACCAGCCCCCAACCCGAGTTGTTTCTTTCCTCCTCCATCCCTGGTGTGTCAGTTGACTCCTCCCTCCCTGTTGTGTCTGTTCCTTCCTCACCCCCTGGTGCATCTGTTATCTCCTCCCTCCCTGTTGTGTCTGTTCCTTCCTCCCTCCCTGGTCCATCTGTTGTTTCCTCCCTCCCTGGTCCATCTGTTGTCTCCTCCCTCCCTGGTACATCTGTTGTCTCCTCCCTCCCTGGTCCATCTGTTGACTCCTCCCTCCTTGATCCGACCCTAGCCCATCTTTATTGTGTTTCGTTTGCCTGTGCCTTTGCCACCTCCCTTGCCTAGCCCCCTGCCACCCCCCTTACCCAGGCCCCTGCCAGCTCTCCTGTCCATGACCCGGCACCTTCACAGCGTCGGACACAATCTGTTCCCCTTGCAAGTTTGCCTGGTTCCTCTGACTCCTCTGCATCACGGGTAACCAGAAGTCGGAGCCGACTTTCCAAACAAAGTCCTCCGAAAAAGAGGCAAAAAAATAGATTTTTTTTTAGGCTTTAATATTTTGTTTACAGTTTAAGTGGTGAGAAACAACCAAAATGTTTACTTTAATAATACAATTTTAAATGATACCCAAACTGTGTTTCGAAAAATTTGTAATGGTATATTTTAGCATGGTTTTTTGCTTTCGATACTTTAAAATAAGTCTAATGACATTGTTAACTCACAACACTGAGTCTACATTCCTTAATTTTGTGTTGTAAACATGTCTGACAATACATTTATGTGTCTAATGGTAAATTTATATTTAGACTAAGGGCCAGACGTATTACAGATCTTAACTTGAGAAACTTCTTCTTTAAGTCTCCTGTCCGAAACCATGTTACAATGGAAGGGGTGCAAACTAGTTTTCAGTTTTGCACATAAGTTAAATCCTGACTGTTTTTTCATGTAGCACACAAATATCAATTTTAAATGTCAGTGTACAAATAAGCTATCAAGTATTTGTGTGCTACATGAAAAAACAGTCAGGATTTAACTTATGTGCAAAACTGAAAACTAGTTTGCACCCCTTCCATTGTACCATGGTTTCGGACAGGAGACTGAAATAAGAAGTGTCTCAAGTTAAGATCCTGAATGAATCTGGACCCTTATGTCTATCTTTAAATTTCTGTTTTGGACCAGTAACTATTTAGTGGTGTCGTAGCTGACAAAGCATCCATGCCTGAAATTTATTTCTCCATATTCCACACAATGTTTAATATTTAATGTAAACATTGGTGGGATCTGCAGAGTAAAGCTCTAAATGTTAGAACACATGTACATCACTATTCCGGATTTGAAATCTATAACATTTAAACTATCATCATGTGTATGCCAGTCATAATAGGTGCATTTTGCACTACACTCATACTGGGTAATTGCTATCAAAAACAGACATATTTGACCCCAGTTGCAGTGTCTCTTGGTTTGTGTGAGTAAATGGTTGCAAACCAAGCATATAACTACTACAGTGTCCCTTTCTAGTTTGCCAAATTTCTCCAGTAAAGGATATTATTAATTTTTATTATGTAACCTGACACAAATGAGCCACAAATCACTAGTGCAAATGCCACAAAATGACTAGTTTAAATCATTCCAGGGATTCCACAAGGTTATTAATGTTAACTACAAATATGTTCCGTTATGATTATGGCCAAATGTACAATATATACAAAGAAATTAGCCTTTTAGAATAGTGCTAATGCACAGTGTCTGGTACACCGGCAGGGCTTCAGCAAACCACTTTGATCAATGTTCATTCCTGTCCTTATTGCAGTAGGCACATATTGTTAAAAACAATAAAAGGCTGTAGTGTTGTGTGAGCTGTTTGCTGTGTGTCTGGCTAGTAATGTTAGAAAAATTAATACACAGGGTGGTTTGTAAAATATTACCTCTGCCAAAGAACCACACCCTGTTATCCAAGTAAGTAGACAACACATTATCTACATCAACTAGTGATGGATGTCCAAGAGCTCATTTGTCTCAAAAAAATGCACTATCCAGTAGTGCTTTTATAAATCACTATGGTCTGAGCCGCCCAATCCAGTCCAAATATATACAATACGGAAGCCTGTATGGCTTTTTTTCCAAAACTGACCATTGAGTTTGTTTGCTTCAGAAAACTGGCATTTATACACTTTTATAGTGGCCATGTCATTAGGTTTAAGCTTCCTTACAGTAGTTGCTTTAATTTAAGCAAGGGCAAGGTAATTGACATAACGGGCAACATAATCAAATTTGTCTTTTTGTATGTTTAGATTGCTTGATATTACAGAAACAGTTACCCATTTAGCAAAATCTGCAACTAAAAAACTATCAACTATGAAGTCTCACATAACCATTTATACATTATCTACAATATCAACCAGACATTAAACAGTCAAAGGACTATTGTGTGGTAGGGCAGACACTCTTGGATAAGATGGTGATCTACAAGAAAATTTAACTTGGCCCTTATTCTTAAAGCCACTAACATTAAAAATTTTAAGTAAGAAGTACCCTTGGCCAAACCATGTCCAAATGCAAGAGGTGCAAATGAGTAATTGGATTTGCACATAAATTACATACTGACTGTTTTTTTTATGTAGCACACAAATATCAACTTCAAAATTAAGTGTACACATAAAGTATCAAGTACTTGTGTGCCTCATGAAATACAAGTCAGTATGTAAGTTATATAAGAATAATGTGATGTATAACACTTTCAAAGTACTGATTATTTCTTGCAATTTGCTATCATGTTTAAACAGACATAGTTGGTAATATGCCACAAAGTATCCCTAAAGATTATTTACACACACACTGACATATATGATTTGAAGAGAAACCCCCCTGGAATGTGTCTTATTTCGGATACTTGGCACTTTCAGAGGCCAATAGAAATACAAATTCTATTGACAAGCAATGACACATTTATACACCACAATCCAATATCTAATTTTTACAAAAACTATTTGGAGCATACATTGTGAAGTGCACAAAACATGTCAAGTGTGTGCTGGCTAACAATGTGTGTATTCAGACTAATTTAACTAGTGCTAATTTGGAGTATCTGTGTGGGCCTGAAATGGAACATTGCCTGGCTGAACCAATGATCAAGCTGGGTGATGTATTACATATCACAAATAGTTTATAATGTAAAAACACCATGAAAAGGGTGGAGACTGGTTTATCTCTTGTCCCAAAGGTGGGTTAAACTTAATGTGGATACGGCCTTCCAGAAATAATCCACTAGCTTCTGACACAAACGCGTTTACAATGATTGTTAGGGTGGGTTTTGTGGTTGCTATTTGGGTGTTGGGCCACTTGTAAAATAAAGTTTCAATAACACCAGAAGTAGATTTAGGCCCTGTTTGCGCAAGGGCCAAAGCTTTGTGGTGTTTGAGGTAACTCCTCTAACATTTAAGGAACATTTATATTCATAGCATTTTTCACAATGCAGATATTGGTGTGCACATACCATGTTGCCATAAAAGTTGTACAAATAATACAAATTGTCTACTAAGCAAGCAAACACACATACAAGCCTCCAAACTAACCATAATGACTTTAACTTAAAATAAACTCCAGAGAGTAGGCTATGGTGTGTCAGTGACAAAGGACAAAAGAACCACACATTGAATCAATATATTGTACAAGTAGACATGTTCCACAATAGTTACCAAAGCACTACATATGGATTGATGTGTATTCAAAGAGGAATCACTGCACTATAGTAATCATACAAAATTTCCTGACGACAGATTGCTGACATATTTGCAGGCTAAAATTTATTATAATTTATTTATTACATATATGAATCCAAACGAGCAAATCAAAAACATAGCAAAGAAGTCAATGGTCTGTGTGTGTGGCAAAGTTCCTTGGATGAAGAGATGACAACCTGTCCAGGCTGAAGAGAGACATAAGCAGGCTTGGAGCAATGGAGAAATACTTCAACATGTAGGGAGACACGAATTGCACAACTCCAAAACGCAAAACAGCTTGGAATGCTTCTGCACTTGGCCTGAGACATAGCAAAGTAATCAATGGTCTGTGTGTGTGGCAAAGTTCCTTGGATGAAGAGATGACAATCTGGCCAGACTGAAGAGAGACATAAGCAGGCTTGGAGCAATGGAGAAATACTTCAACATGTAGGGAGACACGAATTGCACAACTCAAAAATCCACGCCAACGCGCCCTGCTGAATGTGAAACAAGCATTTACTAAGGCAATATTAGCTCACAACTAACTTGCATTTAGGTACCTAGTTGATGACTTGATGATCAAGAAGTTGACCACTGTATTGAAAAGTGTAAAAAATCTTGTAAGATTTTTACACAATATTGTCCAATGCTGGCTTGTGTGTTTGAGCTATATCTTGGTTCCAGATTGTTCTATTTGACAGGAAAAAAACAAACAAACCCATAAGTAACATACCTAGCACATGGCCATACATTGACTTAGCACACCCACACAATCAAGGCTTACTAACGTCATTATTGTATGGAGCACACACACTTGACAGTCACATTTTATTGCTGATAACACTATAGATACTTACATTTGTCAACAGCCTTCACCATGGCAACATCCACCAACTCCAATGGAAAGTGCAATAGCACTATGGCCAGCACTACAGGCCAAGTGTTCAAAACATCCTGTATATATAAGAAACACAAACAAAGTGTCAGAAATGTGCACTTCTCCACACTATAAATGCTGTACAATAACATTTAAACCTCACATGCCTAACTGAACATTTTCTATCCAAATATTTGGCTGGGACATTTTGACACTAGGGGACATTTATATACTAGACCATTCTGGCCTTTAGTTACATAGCTAATACAAGCAGCAAATGTGAAAAGTAGGGACTGTGCAAACTGTACAAAATATTTCAACACAAGGACGTTTATGTAGCCACATTAGCCTGTAGATGAAATCTAACACATTAAGGTGCATTTACCAAAAGACACTGAGGCGAAACTTAAAGGCATTTACCTAGACATCCAGCACCCATTTGAAAACAAAATTACAGGTTGTCATTGTTTTTTACGATTATGACACATGTAAAACATTTCACTGTCACACTAGGCCATGTATATTTATATCCAGATTTGGACTTACCATACATTAGTGATTCTTACTTTGACTAAGCTTGGTCATTATTTCTCCAAAGAGCTTTGTTCTTTGAAATTATTAAAAGTGCAAACAACTCATGTACCTCAAAAGTATGTCTCTACAACATACTTCCTGAAGTTGGAGCGACGCACTGCTTCACGAGGGGGGTCTACAAGATCTTCCTCCTCCGCCTCCGCCTCCTCTGCCTCCTCCTCATCCACCTCCTCCTCCTCCGCCTTGTCCACCCCAGCAACCTCCTCCATGACCCTTGGAGCCCCACTCTTGGTGGCAATATTATGGAACACCACGCACAGTGTGATGATCCTACACACCTTACTCGGCTCATACATGAGGTCTCCACCAGACCGGGCAAGGCATCGAAAGCGAGCCTTCAAGACACCGAAAGCCCTTTCAATGACCGATCTGGTGGCCCTATGAGCTAAGTTATAGGCCTCCTCCCACTCTGTGTGTGGGTTCAATATTGGAGAGAGGAGCCAAGGGCAGGAAAGATAAGCATTGTCTCCTATGTAGGATGAGAGGAAAGACAAAAGAAACAAAGATTAATACGATTTCAGAGTAAAAATATACCTGCATCAAAAAAAATAACAAACTAAAATATGAGTCATAGGTTCATTCTATGCTAAATAGTAAGGTTACACAGTCATAATACTGTATAACTACCATCCCATGAAAAGTAAAAATGTCTACAAATGCCCGCAAACCAAAGTTCACTCCAGATTTTAGTATTACACTGTACACCAAACTAATACTTACACACCTGCCGGTGTACACTTTTCACAGGACAAATACCCTTAACTGTTAGGTCAGTTTCAGTAATAGGCCTACATTACCATTACATATCTAAATAGTTCAAACATAGCTAAAATTACTCTATAGTAGGGGCAACTATAAATACAAGGCACATGCACTATATAACACATTGTGTAACAGTAACATCTCAAGTACAATATTATATTTAGGAAATCTATATTTGTCATACATTGTTACTAACAATTTCTACTTGACAAATACAATATTTTCTAATAATTACCAAGAAGCCACGCATCTCCGTGTGGTCTGACACCCCCTTGCCTCTGTTGCAATCTAGGCCACAACCCAGAATTACGAAATGCATAGGAGTCATGGGTACTCCTCCCCCATTTCGCAACCAGGTTCTGAATCTGGAGAGACGTGTCACATATGGCCTGGACATTTATTGAGTGGAAATGCTTACGGTTCATCAAAGCCGAAGCATTTCCACTCAACGGGACCAGTGCCATATGCGTCCCATCTACAGCCCCTTTGACGTGCGGAAAGCCAGCTATGGTGGCAAACTGCTGCTTAATCCACTCAAGAGACTCCTCATTGAGTTGCAGATGGATAATCCGCCGGAGCCGCGACAGAAACGTCCTTAGGACAACCTCCAGCACACGGCTGAAGGTCGCCTGGGACATACCTGCCGCAACCCCGACTGTGCACTGGAAGGATCCAGTAGCACAGAAGTGCAGTACCACCACAAGTTTGGTCAATGGCGGTACTGCTGTCGGGATGACGCGCATTGGCTCAAGGTCACGCTGCAAAATGCGCAGGGTGTCCAAGATCATATGTGGAGGAAGCCGATAGCGACGGACAACCTCCGCATCTGACATCCCAAAGAGGCTGACACATGGCCTGAAGATGCACTCCCTCGGACGGCGATGTTGGCGTAGTTGCTGGTGAAACAGATTGTGGTCCAACTCCAGGAGCCCCTGTATGTGTTGCAAAAGAAAGAGTTAACAAACCAACTATTAGGTGACACTTTTCTACTTTGCTTTTTCAAACTTTGACACAAATGAGGCAACCAATACTTACATTGTAGTGGAAATTCATCCTCAAGCTTTTTTGTGGCAAAGAACAGTCCATAAGTAGTGATTTTTACAAAAGGAAAATAAAAATAAAAAATTAGCATTTTTCACAAACACAAAAACTATTGAATGAGCAAACAGCACCTCACCATATAGAACCACCACCAAAGTGCATGCAAACGTGATACTTACCATAGGCATATCACCTTGTGAAAATCACATTAGTTACATTACAATTGTTCAGGTGTAATCAGTTTTTTCTTTTCAAAACATAAAAAAAAAAAGTGTTTGAAAACACACTAAAACACCACCAAAACCACAGCATGCCCCTTCTTACTGCAATTTTTTTTTAAAAATGTGAATGTTATTACATTTATCACGTTTCTTCTTACCACACACACAGACAATATGGTGTTCTGATTACACCGATTACTTTCACAACTCCAAATATCAACACAGATCAACACAGATACAATATCTGTGGGGGAGGGTCAACAGGTAACAAATTAAGCCATGAAAAGGTATAAGGTTTAGCCAATTCACTACATTCTAGAGGTCTGTATGCAGTCCCACCTCTAAGTATACACAGTGGCCTAAAGATTCAAACTCTGCAACTAACCAAACCCTTTACCACTAACCTTCAACATAAAAACCACTACCACAGTACATTAAGCCCTTTCAGCAGCAATTGAGGTTTCTAGCTCACCAACACATAGCAATGCTTTGCTAAATATTTAAACATACTGAGGGCTGAGCAAGGTACAGCAATAAACGGCAGAAAACAACATTTGACCATCCCAGTCTACTTACCCAGAACTCTGAAACTCCCAACAACACAGAAGTTCGAGAAAAGCATTTTTAACTACCATTGTAATTAGTGAATTAAATTCCGGTGAGTACGCCGGAGAGTACGCTGGACAGACGTCATTACGAGCACACATGTGCGTTCTAATTCACTAAGTGTGTTTGTTTCTAAAAGCGATCTGGCATGTTAGCAAAGTGTATTCAATGTACGGTAAGTCTATTTTCTAACGATTACTCACACATTTAGTAAATGAGCTTTTCTACATATTTGATAAATGAGCTTAGCTGTTTGTGTTGTTGCAATATCATGGTTTAATTAGTGTACATTTGAAAGATATGCCTGAGGAAATGTTTACTATGTGTGGTAGGCGATAGTGTAGTGGTTAGGTATTCCACACACCAATACTAAGGTCAGAAGTTCGAGGCCACATTAAGCGTACACAAAAAAGAATAAAGTATAAAAGGCAAATGCTCATAATTTGGCCTAGGTTTCGAAATCAATCATTGTATTTTCAGCTCCTGCTGGTTTAGAAAAACAGTTATTTGTGTGTGTGTGTGTGTGTGTGTGTGTGTGTGTGTGTGTGTCTAGGGTGATCAATTTCATAGCACGTTATCCATCATGCTGATTATAATAAATGCAACATGACAGCGTATTCAGGAACAAGACAGAGATTCAGCTGACCCGAATAAGTTGATTGCAAACACTTTGAGGATTCAACCACTAATGACAGTGGTGTATTTTCAAACATGAGCCGCAAACCCCTTTGTCTCAAAAGTGTCCTAAATGGATAAAGAAATGTTTGACCCACATTTAAAATCCCTTTGTGATTTTATGTTTATTATGTTACACAGTGCATATCCCACTGAGTGTAATACTTTTTAGTTAAATAATTGCCATTATCTGTACCTATACATCACAAAAAATAGGTAAACTAGATAAGGTTGCTAGTGTGTATTTAAATCTATGCAATTGTCATCATTTTGTTATCACTTGCTAATTGGTGTACTGGTTACAAAATGCACCTTTGCACACTCTAATCCTGAGTTCAAGTCCTCCCCAATCCACTTGTGCGTGTGTAATCAGTAATTTTGTACTTGGTTTCTATGAAATAAGATCTATTAAAGTGTCTCTATAGTACAAGTTAGCTAGCTCTGTTTTCTGCCACTTCTGCTGATTAAAATGACAATGTAGCAGTATAAATCTCTGAGTAGCGTTTTGTTGCAATTTGGTTTACATACAATATGAAAACTGTGTATATACAAGACCCATTTAACTTTAAGTATAAATGACAGATTTAGTTGGTTAGACAATGGTTGCCAATCCATGTAATGTGCTAGAATTTCATGTAAAAGTGAGAAAGGCCTTATTCAAGATACGAGAATGTTTTCGCAAGTACCTTTGCCATCCATTCCAGCAGCCGGAATGAATGTGGAATGCAGTGTGCACTCCATTCCGGCAACTGGAATGAATGTGGAATGCAGTGTGCACTCCATTCCGGCAGCCGGAATGAATGTGGAATGCAGTGTGCACTCCATTCCGGCAACTGGAGTGAATGGGGAATGCACTGAGAAAGCCATTCCTACATACATGAAGTGTGTTTTAACAGATACCTGTAATGTCTAGGAGTAATGTCCAATAGATATATCTATGGAAGTATGTATCAAAGTTGATCCCCATAATGCAGAGAAGATATCTGCCTAGCATACCAAACTGCAGTGTACAGGCCTATAAAAGCCAGGTCTCTTTACTGAAGACCCAGTAAGCAGCAGAGGGCGCTATATTAAGCTAACTAATTCCGACATTTCCGGCAGTTCCGGATTGAGGCCAAAGGGCCAAAATAACATCAAACATCTTGCACTTGCCAGTGGCATTTATTAGATAGTTGTCTGTAAGGAAAAAAAGGCTTATTTTACACAAACATATTAATGGAACATTTGTAATATATATAAATGCAAATAAATGTTATTTTTTTAAAAAAAAAATATATTGTAAAAAATGTTTGTATTGATGTGTATGTATGTTGTGCATATTTCATTTTGCTTTTTAAACGCAAAAGATGCTTTTAAAGGCGTTTAATATTTGTTTTAGCTAGCTGATTTGGACTTAAACATGACCCTGGGCTTCCTTAACTTTCAAGGATTTGAGGCATGAGTGACGTCAGTTTCCCTTAACTGCACAGAGGGAACACCTACTGTTCTTAAGTTAAAAAGCATAACGCCTACTTTACTCAAGTGATCTCTCATCTCCGCCCAGTCCGTGCATACTCTCCTCCGATTCCCACCCCTTTGTTCTCAAGTGGAGAGTCGCCATCTCAAATGTATTTGCGTTGCAGTTTGCGGTTGGATTGTCTTTGAGTGCCGGATCTGCTCTGTTTGAGCAGCGTATGTGGTGTTTTATGCTGCTCAAGTCCCGTTTTCGCGCATGCGCAGAGACGACTAGCAGATTATCCGCATACGTATGCGTTTGGTTACCTTGATGAATCGGGCCCCAGAACATATCAAAAGCAAGTTGATTGTAACTAAATCAGAACATCACAAGAGACATCATTATTAATGTGAGTACTCACATAATTTGTGCACATTGCAAGCGGATCCAACTTTGGAAAACAGTGCGAAGACATGTAATATCACAAACCACTGACAAGTGTGTGTGTGAATATTGAGAAATAATTGGCATAATTGAACATTATAAGACATACAGGCTTACAGGTTGAAACCTGTTGCCATTTTCATAACATATCATTCAATAAGAATAGACTACTGTTATGGGCCAGTGAAAAGTACGGTTTGTGGTCTATAGTGATTTATTTATATGTGCATACTATTGGGGATCATAGGTTTTTTTTATTAAAGAATTTTTGGACCTAATTTAGATTGTCTAATTTACTGATTTACATATATTTTGTGCCAGGAATTACATTTTGTGACCATTCTCTCTATCTTCTAGCAGCTTGGATAACTGTTATTCCTGTGCATAACTATTCAAGGGATAGGCTTTTAACCTATATCTATTGGTACTATATGCACACGGCAGCCTAATAGAATTTCAGGAAAGCACTAATCTTTTCCTTGCTTTTATAAATTATTTTAATTATTAATTAAATTATTTTAATGACAGCGTACAAATAGACATGTCATACTGGGTGGAAAAGAAGGCAATTTGAAGACTCATGTACAACCTTGCTTTGCAATACCTAAGCTGCCCACCCTCAAGTGTGTACTCAGAAAGAGTTTTCAGCACAGCTGGGCAGAAACCATGTCAGCGATCAGCAATGGAGGCTGCTTCCTAATGTGGAAAAGATGAAGGTTATCAAAAGAACTATAAATTGCATGAGGACGGACCTTACTGGCAAATACATCAAAGTACAGAGACTTAATGGTGGATTCCAGTGGGGATGAATTAATATTGTGAGAGGATGATATACATATATACACTGATGAGGGTGAGGATGATGACAATAAAATCTTGCCACTGTAGAGTTCATTAACAGCACTGTTAGCTTAGCTGCCTTAAGCCCATTGGTAGCTTGTTTTGTGGGGGCCCAAACAAACCAAGCACTTCAGTCACAAAAGTGGCACTCCTTGTCGCTAAAGTGCTTGTTTTGTTAAACTGTGCATGTCCTTTTTAATATCCAACATAAAGGGGAGTGGGAGGGGCCAAGGACAATTCCATCTTGCACCACTTTTCTTTCCTGACACAGCTGTGTGGCACTGGCAATGTTTCCTACATGTGATATACTGCTGTGTGTTTGTGCTGTTGCTCTAACCAACCAAGCTTTCAGTCTTACAGTTCATTGACAGCACTGTTAGCTTAGCTGTCTTAAGCCCATTGTAAACTTGTTTTGTGGGAGCCCAAACAAACCAAGGGCAAAAGTGTATGAAAATAATATTGTGACCTATGAGGGGGTCAAAATTGACTGGAAATGACTGGAAATTAGTGTTATTGAGCTTAATAATAATGTAGGAACAAAGAAAGAGTTAAATTATGTGATTTTAGCATATTTTAGAAATTTTTCAAAAAATACAGATCCAAAACCAAAACACGTGAGGGCGGTTTTGCCAAAACAAAAAAACGAGGTTAATACAGATCCAAAACCAAAACATGGAGTTCGTTGAACATCTCTAATAATTTCCCAATTCCCATTTAGATTTAAAGGATGTCTTGGGTAGGTCTGACTCCCATACCAGACCTAGGTCTGGTATGGGAGTCAACTGGTGGTGCCAGAAGGTTAAAGCACGTTTACCATTGCCCTTGGTTCATTTGGCATGGATCAGGGACTGGAGCATTCCAAGAGGTGTTGAATCAGCTCATTGATTTAATGCCGCAAATGCAAGTATTTATAGAGATATTTGGAGGGGATGTGAAATTTCTTCTGTAATTGGGCGGAGGAGCAGAGGCTTTCAACCTTAAATACATTGGTAAGTGAGGAGATTCCCTTGGCTGTCCACAAGGATTAGTTGAGTTTGGGTATAAGTTTAGCAACTCTGGCTAATGAGAGGTTTCTAGTTGGAAAATTAGTGAATTATAAACATTTAGGGTCACTGAATATTTTGTTCACAGCCAACCACATATCATTCTTTATGGTACTGAAAACTTCCTCCTTCTTTCAAAATTATATTGCCAATTGCTGTTAAAAGCAGTGGCCCAGTGTGGATTGAAGATTGGGTATAAAACCATTTAAAATTAATGCCATGTG
Source organism: Mixophyes fleayi (assembly GCF_038048845.1). Lineage (NCBI taxonomy): Eukaryota > Metazoa > Chordata > Amphibia > Anura > Limnodynastidae > Mixophyes > Mixophyes fleayi. Next base: position 211,783,501 of record NC_134405.1, read on the forward strand.
ATTATTGGAAAAGCTCTGTATTGTACTGCTAAATTGGGAAAATCTTCAAGATTACTCTATATTCACCTATTGTATTACATCTAAATTTCTTGAACATGATATCTTGTTTTAGTGATTTATGTGCACAGACATGCATGATTGTGACCAATATATAAGAAATGTCTTTATATATGTCCAGTCCTACTATTGTTGGGGAAAAATATTGCTCTTTTGCAAAAGAAGCCATCTTGCCACACAAATCAGTGCATAGCAATATAATACCTGATGCAATGGGCACAAAAGGAACTATAAGATGACACAAGAAAATGCCAGTTTTTGTTTTACTTTATGTTATTTGTATGCTTGTAAATAACCACATATATGTACTAATTATTAAGCAGCTATAAAAAAAATATATATTTTACAATATTCTTACTTCCATCACATTCATTGTGAAATCTATTGCTTCAGCATTACACTGGAACTCTGGAAGAGGCTAAGCAGGAGACTAATTTTATTCAATACAGATTTATTATGTTATATCTTGCTTTATTTCCTCTGCTAACTTGATATTATGAAATAAAGCCTTACATAAAATATTAGTGTACTGCAGAACCACTTAAGAGAAGCATTACCATGGACTGCACAGGATATATTCCAATCAAGATTTCCGGGGCACTTTATCGTTACTGATTGGGTTATTGAGCTTTGTCAATACCGTGAAAGACTAATTGAGCTGCTATGCACTGTAGACAATCACTGCAAAGAAACCACTTCAGTGACCTAGTAATAACTTCCCCTGATTTTGCATAAATTTTGTAAATTCCAGCTATTTTTTTTTGCGGTATAAAGTAAAAGTCATAAAACTTTTAAATTAGTCTTTTACATGAGTTTATATTACGTTTGTACCTTACTTATAACTATTCAATCATAAATGTAGGTGCTCAGATCTCAACCATGGGCCTCATGCAGAGTTGGATGAATTTGTGTCCAAAATAGAGTAGTAAAATCCATGGTGCAAAAAAATGGTGCATTTACATGTTTATTTAGAGCTGCGCTATTATTTTAATTTATTTATAAGGCGACACATGATCCACAGTGCCACACAATCAACAAATTATCAACTAAACAATATATAACTAAGTAAAGGGAAAGAGAAAAATAGAAATGGTAAAAAAACTCTAACCAAGAAGAGACAATAGAGAAAGCAACTAACATATAAACATAGAATTTTGTTGGGCCAAGCGGCAGATGACCACTTGGCCCATATAATCTGCTCTTTTTTTCAACTTATAGTAACTTCCAACACCAATTTGATCCTTATTTCTTTGTAAGGATATCCTTATGTTTTTCCCAAGCATGTTTAAATTGCTCTACTGTATTAGCCTCTACCACCTCTGATGGGAGACTATTCCACTTATCCACAACCCTTTCTGTGAAGTAGTTTTTCCTCAAATTTCCTCTGCACCTGCTTCCCTCCTGTTTCAGTGCATGTCCTCGTGTTATAATACTTCTCTTCCTTTGAAGAATGTTTCCCTCCTGTACCTTGTTAAAACCCTTGATATTTTTGAAAGTTTCTATCAAGCCCCCACTTTCCCTTCTCTGCTCCAAACTATACATATTAGGATCTGTTAGTCTTTCCAGGTAAGTTCTGTGGTGTAGGACATGCACCATTTTAGTTGCCCATCTTTGTACAACATCTAATGTATTTATATCCTTCTGGAGATATGGCCTCCAGAACGAACTACATTAAAAGACACAACTAGAAGAATGGAAACCTTACAGAAAGAAAAGGAGATAGGAGTTAGAGAGGGACAAGCTCATGAGAGCTAGCATTCAAGAGGGACAGGGAAGCAAATGGAGATGATAGAGGTGGAGGGAAATGAGTGGTAGAGGTAGGTGTGGTGAGAGGAGGGAGCTGTTTAGGATGGGGCATGGCAAGTTGAGATAATAGCGCTGGAGGGAAAGGAGTGGAAGTAGCAGGTGGTGCATGATGAGGAAATGGTTTTCCTTGGATGGGGAGCATAAGCCAAGTGTAAAAAGGTGAGTTTTGAGGAAGCACTTAAAGAACCTAGTTTGGTCTCTCATACACAGACTAGGACTTGACATTTTCCAAGCGCTTAGAGCAGGATGCCAGCAAATAGGAATAATTTATGCCTCTATTGTGCTGAAGCAGGTTTCAGCACAATAGAGGCATAACTTAGTTCTAAGACTTCATTCTCTTTCTTCAGGAGACAAGCAAGAACAACCTAATTGCATAGATTCTTCTGAAGAAGACTGGGGAGCTTATAAAACAAGGAGCCAGTCTCCTGGCAAGCCACGGACCATGTTCTTTCTCCTGAAAAACTCACTAAAATGAATGTCAATGTGATTGCATAAGCATATCAAATCATCAAATGAAGAAGAAAGTTTGTGGGAGGCAAAATGCTGTCTCTAAGGCCTCATTATTGCTCTGCTATTCCAAGGAGAGAGTATGAAACTGCAACACACATTGTCAAACGTTCTGGCAACCTTGATGCATACATAGGATGCTGGCAGCTGCAGAGGAGGTATATCTGGGTTCATCAAAAATATTCCAAAAACAAGTGATGAAAGAAGTACTGGAAAAAATAATTGGATTGTTACTTTCCCACAGAGCACAAGCCAAGGCGAGGGCTTCACCAGTAAGTAAAGAAATAATGTAGGTCACCTTAGCCCTTTCAGTAGAAAAATTACCTGTGAGTAATACAAATTGAATATGGTTAAGGAAACCGCAAAAAAAATCTTGCCATTCCCATCATACTTGGCTGGAATGGATATTCTAAAAATATTTGCCAACTGGAATCCTTGATATTGTAGGTACATCAGCAGAGTGTTCTAAAGAATATCAAGCTGAGCTGAGAGCTCCTGAAGACACTGTACTAACTGATTATGGGTTGCCTCTTGTTTGTCCATATGACCCAGGAGATGCTAGAGTAACTGCTTAGGAGAAGGATTACCTGCAGAATCCATTAAGGGCAGTTTATACTGTCAGGGAATCATACAGAAAATTTAGGATTCAATCAGTTAGTCCGATTTGTCTCTATCTGAATTGAAGGCTTGTAGTCTAACAAAGGGAATGTGTTCACCAGGGATCCCCCACAAGGAGGTATGGACTTAGCTGCTATCCTTCTGCAGGTGTCGGCCATCTGCACATGTGTCAGATGTGACGATAGGTAGATGAAAACCTGGTATGAGTGTAGAGGTACACAAAGAATATAAGTCTGGAACTCATTAGTGGAACAGATGGAATTACCTAGGAACACATTGGAATAGATGGGATTAACCAGAAACACACTGGTACAGGTGAAATTAACCATAAACACACTGAAATAGATCATCATCATCATCATCATCATTTATTTATATAGCATCAACATATTCCGTAGCGCTTTACAATTGGGGACAAACATAATAAACTAATAAACAAACTGGGTAAAACAGACAAAGAGGTGAGCAGGCCGCTGCTCGCAAGCTTACAATCTATGGGACACATGAGGTTAAGTCTACATTTTGCATTTTGGCCCAGCCAGACTGCAAAGGTAAAAGTGACTCATAAGCTAAATGATCCCGTCACACAACAAGGTTGGTTAGGGGGTAGTTGTCTTGTGTGAAATTGTGTAACAGGCTAAAGGTAGCGAGGTTAAGAGGGTGGCTGAGGAATATTATAAGCTTGTCGGCATTAACCAGGAACAGAACAGATAGAATGAACCAAGAACACACGGGAAAACATGTAATTAACCAGGAGCCAGCTTATCAGGACAAGAGATTTCATAAACTGGCACCATATTATATCCCAAGCAGCCTTATATAGTGGGAGGCCAATAGGGGATGTGAGGACAAAAAAAAAAAATCAATGTATCAATTTTACATTATACCTATGTACATTAACTGAGCCTACAATATTTTATTTTTCTCAATACATTTTGAACCTTCATTTTTGGGCTTTCTTACAGTAAAAATGAGAATAAAAATTGCAGTCATCATCAACATTTATTTATATAGCATCAGCATATTCCGTAGCACTTTATAATTGGAAAAAAGCACAGCCATAAAACAATACTGAGTTATACAAACAGACAAAGGTAAAAAGACCCTGCTCGCAAGCTTACAATCTATAGGGCAATGGGAGTTTGGGGTTAAATATCAAAAAGAAAACCAAAAAACAGCACTGGAAACTGAGAACACCAATAATAAATCTGTGAAGTTGTAAAATAATCTGATAAATTTATTAAATAATATTGCATTTAATATAAATTAAAACACTAAAACATTAATGATGGCATAGAAATGAGATAGATATTCGATACACTGGATAAAATGTCACAGACCAAACAGCATATATAGACTGCTTAATGCATACAATAAAGGTTGAAAAATCTAGACGATATCAAAATGTATATAATATTATGGTATATTGAACAAGGCAATCTATATAGATACAATGAATCTGAAATCTCCAATCATTCTCCTGTGTATAAATGATACAGAACAGTTCCTCCAATCATTCGGCTGGAAATAAACAGATATGTTTCCTAAGATTTGATACAGTGTGGCCACACTTTAATAAACAGTTCCACTCCAGAATAAACCAATATGGGGTAACAATCTCCCCTCTGCTGAATAGCGGATTTCTGACTTCCTCTGATGAAAGCACCTCCAGGTGATGAAACGCGTCTGATCACATGAGACACGGATACCACTGCTCCTTACAGCTATTTTACAATTTGGTTTTGGTTTTCTTTTTGGTGTTTATTGAGACCCCACAGGTCTAGTCAGCGGCAGGTACTGATTCACTTATCCTCCCAATTTAAGCTTCATATTCCATTGCGCCAGGATTTTTTTATATATTTCTTTCGGTTTGGGGTTAAGTGCTACATGCTGCATATTGGTCCAGCCAGACTGCAAAGATAAAAAGTGCTACTTGAGCTATGTGATCCAGTCACACAGCAATGTTGGTCAGGGGGTCAGAGGGTTTTTGTCTTGTGCAAACAGTGTAAAGGGTGGTGATAGGGTACCCTAGAGAGGTTAAGAGGGTTGTTGAGTAATTTTATAAGCTTGCCTGAAAGGTGGGTTTTCAGAGAATGCTTTAAGGTTTGAAGACAATAGTCTTATTGTGCGAGGGAGGGAATTCCACAAGGTAGATGCAGCCAGATAAAAGTCCTGTAACTAGGAATGGGAGCAAGTAATGAGTGTGTATTAGTGATGTAGATCTTGTGCAGAATGGAGGTGTTAAGTTGGGAGATATTTTGAGACAATAGAAAAGATATATGTTGGTGCAGTTTTGTCGATTGCCTTGTTAGTAAAAGTAAATTATATTGGATTTGGTTATAAACAGGCAACCAATGTAGAGACTGACAGAGCGGATCAGCAGTGGAAGAACGATTTGCAAGGAAAATCAATCTAGCTGCGGTGTGAAAAATAGATTGTCGGGGTGAAAGTCTGATTAGAGATAGACCAGTAAGGATGGTATTGCAATAGTCAATGTGGGAGATGAGTGCATGAATTAAAGTTTTTGCAGTTGCTTGCGAGAGTAATGTAACATGATTTAGATATAGATTGGATGGAGGGAACAAAGGAGAGTTCTGAGTCAAGGATCACACCTAGACAGCGAGCTTGTGGAGTAGAATTTATTTTTATGTTGTCAAAAGAAATAGAAATGTCAAGTAACTTATGTTGGCTGGACGGAAAATTAGCTCTGTTTTTGAGAGTTTGAGTTGGCGAGAGCAAGAGATGTTCACTGACCCCTGTGTTCTGGTTTTGATTTTGGATCTGAATTAACTTCGTGTTTTGGTTTTGGCAAAACCGCCCTCATGTGTTTTGGTTTTGGTTTTGGATCCCTATTGTTTTTATAAAATCCCTATTTTTTTTCCTAAAATCACATGATTTGGCTTTTTTTCTGTTCCTACATTATTATTAACCTCAATAACATTAATTTCCAGTCATTTCCAGTCAATTTTTGTCAAGTGACAAGAACCCTGCTACCTCTCTTGTTTCTGTATGAGCAATGACACTGGAGACTGGAGAGTGAAAAGAACACTGCTGCCCTTGTTTCTGTGTGAGCCATGGCACTGAGCAATGTCAATGGAGAATGGAGAGTGACAAGAACACTGCTACCCCTGTTTCTGTGTGAGCAAGGGAGGGGGGTACTCAGATCCGAAGACATGCGAAAGTACCGAGCCGCCTTGTGAGCCTATTCGGATCCGCTAAAATCGGGTGCGCTCGGTTTTCAGAAAACTGAGCCCGAGCATTTCTAGCGAGAGGACATAATGAGATGGAAGTACGGCAATCAGTAACATGGACCAACACAGATGGTGAGAGATCTGGAAAGGATAAATTTGGGGTATCATCCGCATACAGACGATGAAATCCAAAGGAGCTTATTAAGTTTCCAAGAGTAGTGGTATAGATAGAGAAGAGCAGAGGACCTAGGACTGAGCCTTGTGATAAGAACCAGGATATGTCAGTGTTCTGTAGATCTTGGGATTGTAACGTTTGTATGAGAAGAGAGTTATCAACAGTGTCAAATACAACAGAGAAATTCAGAAGAATTTATGAGAGTTATGACCTTTTTATTTAGCAGTGATCAAATCATTGACAACCTTTGTCAGTGCAGGCTTTGAGGAGTGTTGGGCATAACTATGAGGCAGAATAGGACTGCGGGCATAGCAAGAGGCAGAATATGACTGGGGGCATAACTATAAGGCAGAATATGACTGGGGGCATAGCTATAAGGCAGAATATGACTGGGGGCATAACTATGAGGCAGAATATGACTGGGGGCATAACTATGAGGCAGAATATGACTGGGGGCATAACTAGTGGCAGAATATGACTTGGGGATAACTAAGAGGCAGAATATGAGTGGGGGCATAACACGAAACAGAATGTGCATGGGGGCATAAATATGAGGCAGAATATAACTGGGGGCACAACTAAGAGGCAGAATATGAGTGGGGGCATAACAAGAGGCAGAATATGACTGGGGGCATAACTATAAGGCAGAAAATGACTGGGGGCACATATATGAGGCAGAATATAACTGGGGGCACAAATATGAGGGATAACATAATCCGGGGCACAAATATGTGGCATAATATGAACTGGGAGGACTATTGTGTGGCATAACATGAATGTTAATTTGTTGGCCCCATTACTATTAATATTATAATATTATATATATATATATATATATATATATATATATATATATATATAATAATATTATAATGATATTAGCATTATAAAATAATAAATAATTAAATGTTACATAAATATATATATATATACACAGTGATCGAAGTGGAAATTTATAAGTGTGGTGGTATAAATAATGTAAGTGAGTAAAATTTTATAGTCAACCAAAACAGTAAATGAAGTGGCGTATAACAGCACTCCTTGACCGACACACACACACACACATATATATATATAGATATATAGATATACTAGAGATGCTCAGGCTCCGTTCCCCGAGAACCGAACACACCGAACTACTATCCGAGTACCGACTCGGTACCTTCGCATGCCCTCAGAATTGAAAACGAGGCAATATGTCATTGTTACGTCGTCGGATCTCATGAGTTTTGGAATCTATAAGTACCGCCCTCCACGGCGATCCAGCGCCATTTCACAGAGTGACACAGAAGAGGTAGCACAGTTCTTGGTAGTCTGTAGAGCAGTTGGGCAGCATCATAGGTAGAATAGAAAGAGAAGGCGGTAGCAGTGTTCTTCAAAGTCTACAGTTCAGGAGAGCTCCATTGCTCCATTGCCAATTGTCATTGCTGAAATAGAAAGATTTAATAGGTCTGGCTGGCTTGGTCTTCTAAATCTACAGTCCCATAATGTACAGTATTATGAAATTAAAACACAAAGAGGAGAGCTCCATTGCTCCATTGCTAATTGTCATTGCTGAAATACAAATACTAGGGCTGGCAGGCTTGGTCTTCTGAATTAGCAGTCAAATTGTACGGTGTTATATAGGTTACACACAAAGAGGAGAGCTCCATTGCTAATTGTCATTGCTGAAATACAAATACTAGGGCTGGCAGGCTTGGTCTTTTGAATTAACAGTCAAATTGTACAGTGTTATATAGGTTACACACAAAGAGGAGAGCTCCATTGCTCCATTGCTAATTGTCATTGCTGAAATACAAATACTAGGGCTGGCAGGCTTGGTCTTCTGAATTAGCAGTCAAATTGTACAGTGTTATATAGGTTACACACAAAGAGGAGAGCTCCATTGCTAATTGTCATTGCTGAAATGGAAATAATAGCGCTGGCAGTCTTGGTCTAAATCTGCAGTCACTTCGTACTGTGTTATCAAAATGGATTCACAGCAGTACACAGAAGACTGAAGCTTTATTGAGACAGACACAAATATAGGGAAGAGTGCATAAATTAAGGCAAGACATTCAACAAAACTTCAAACAGTAAAGGGGGGATGGGTTGGAGGGGGTAAGGGAGGGGGAGACACAAGCCCAAGGTTTTATTGTATAAACAGATACATAGGGGGAGAAGGAGAAAGGAAAGACAGAAAATTAATCATCTTCCTCTTCCTTAGGAATGTCATAGGTGTTATAGTCTCTTAGTAGGCTGTGGATCAGCCTGCGACAGTCCTGGATGGTCATCTTCTCCTTTTTCAAGATGAGGCGATTCCTGGCAAGTCAAATAGCGTCCTTAAAGCAGTTCATAAGGCGCCAGGCCTCCTTGATTGCCCCAATGATGTTGGTCCCAGAAAAAATCCATAAAATACTGAATGATATGAAAGGCAAGTTCTGGGCACACTGTCCTTAAGTTCATATTCCAAAGCAACCAACAGTGCCTGTGCAGTGGGGCAGTCCTAAAACATATGCTGTGCTGTTTCCCTTTTGGTGATGCAGAAGGGGTAGTGGACATATCGGCACAGGCTCCTAGAGTGCATGAATGTCCTTAGAGGCAGACCCCCTGGATAGCCATCCATGCAATGTCTTTGTGTCTATTAGTCAGCATCTTAGAGGCCACATTCTCCCACACGTGTTTTGTTGTTGCAGCAGGGAGCCCTGGAACAGACTCCATAATGTCTTTAGCTCTGAAGAGCTTGTGGACAGTTTTTGGTTTCCACAAGTCTGGTTTAAGTACCTCCAGATGGTGCTCCCTCACAAATTGTCCAACATCCAGGTAAAACCAAGATGTAGTCCAGTTGCAAGGGAAGGAGATGTCCCACTTGTCCCAACGAAGGGTCCTCCAAAGAGGCAGGAGGAAAAAGCGAGACATGGACTTCCCAGTAGAACAAATAATCTTTTCAATAAAAGTTCTGTGGATGCAGTTGCAGACAAAGAAGGCTCGCAGCATGGTGGGGATATCTGGAATCCCTTTCCCACCTTTGAGGGTCTCCTTGTACATGAACGCCCACTTCACTCTGTCCAGGTATTAGCTGTAGAATTACCACAGTTATCCAAGGAACGGGTGAAGCGATCAAGTGAACCATAACCGATTTCATGACCCAAGAACAATTCCATCTTGCACCACTTTTCTTTACTGACACTGCTTTGTGGCAATGTTTCCTAGATGTGCTAGGAACTGCCGTGTGTTTGATCCATTGCTCTGTCGCTTAGCATCCAGCCAGGTCGCAGCAGTATTTGTCCAAAAGTGTATGAAAATAATATTGTGACCTGTGAGGTGGTCAAAATTGACTGCAAATGACTGGAAATTAGTGTTATTGAGGATAATAATAATGTAGGAACAAAAAAGAGCAAAATTATGTGATTTTAGTATATTTTAGCAATTTTAAAAAAAAATACAGATCCAAAACCAAAACACACGAGGGCGGTTTTGCCAAAATTAAAACCAAAACACGGGGGTCAGTAAACATCTCTAATATATATATATATATATATATATATATATATATATACAGTCTCACTACCTATGTCTTCTGCTCCAGCTACACTGTCCAGCTCCTGCTTGGACTTTCTGCCCTTGTCCCCACTCCTGCATATATTGGCTCCTCTTTCGGTAGATCCTAACCTGTTAGCTGCGCCCACACTCTTGGGCACAGGTTTTAAGCCTGTGCTGATTGTACCCTGCTCCCCCCTCCCCTTCTAGCCTTCCTGTAACTGAATAATAGACCAATTGTGTACTATTTATAGGAACCATTAAATTGCGAACTGATGTCCATATTATAAACAAGAAACGTGCAACATATATATCAAAATCCTATCACTTATATGAAATTTTGAATCTATATCATACTTGACATCTGATCACAATTTTTTTACTGTGACTAACCTAAGTAGGGAGATATATATACATATGTGATCTTATTATCACTATACTCCCGCATATACCTTTATTTCATCAACCTGTCCTAGACTCCGATATTTTTTAATATTTCACTTTTTATAATTATTAATTTTAATGCATATCAATAAAACTTTTGGTTTTTATGTGCTATGTCAATGTAATATCCATCTTTATAAACCCCTATAATGACATTGAATTTTTGAATTTCTAGTGTGCCTTCCATTGGAGTAGTACTGTTCTTTTCTTTCATTCTATTGTGATATATTACTACTGGAGGTAGCACCTAGCAGTATCATATCATTATTTCCCATGTTGCCCTTGTGCATATTATAAAACATTATAAGAAAAATGAAAACTCTCTTGTGAGGGAGATATTCTTTATTACTTACCTCTGTAACTGAATAATGTTAGCTGTCATTGGAGCTTCAGAAGTTATAGAATTACTCGTTTATTGTCCTGTGCTGTCTTACCTTGTATGGTCTTATTGTTTTGTAATCTGTGCGGCGCTGCAGACAGTTTGTAATGCCATATAAATAAAGGCTAATAATAATAATAATAATAATAATAATAATAATAATAATAATAATAATATTAATAATAATAATAATAATAATTATTATTATAAGCATGGGCTGTTCAGGGAATATTGTTCCTTTACATTATAGGGCTATTAAATGACTGTTTGTCATGGCAAATACTGAAGCGAAAACAGTGACTGGTGTCAGGAGCCTCCGTTTTCATGACGACCAGGACGTAATTTCCTGGATTCGGCCCGACCATTGCCAGGGCAACTGCCGGACACCGAAAATGACTGCGCTTGTGCCCCGGCAATTCAGAGCAGCCGGGCACGCATCACCAAGCCTGCGGGCTAATTAAGTTTCTTAATTAATCACCAACTTCTGAGGGTTTTTACAGGGCAAAGCCCTGATTGGCTAGTAGCAGTATTTAAGGCAGGGAGGGCTTAGCCTCCCTGCCGATTATGGCGTCCTGACACTCAGTTTTACTTACCTGCACCTGTGCTGCGTTGGTTTATACCTTTGGATTGCTTTTCTGTGTATGACCCTCTGCCTGTTACCTGGACTCTAAACCATCGCTAGTTGCCCTGACCTTCTGCCTGTTACCTGGACTCTGAACCATTGCTAGTTGCCATAACCATTTGGCTTGTATACTGGACTCCACAATATGTCTGTGACCCTGACCTCAGCCTTCCTCTGACATCCGCTCCAGCCTGGGCCAACACTCCTGATTCCACCTGCACTGCGGCCATCTTTGATGAGCTTTTATTACACTGTGCCTAAGACCTGGGGGCATCTGAGTACCTGTGAGCATATTAAGCTCTACAGGAAAGGCGGCTGCTATAGGTGAAGATCTCTACCCTATCTGTTCTAAAAGCTCATCTAGGTGGTCGTAGGCCATAACATTATACCCGGCAAGTAAAAACCCCGGGAGAAGTCACTTCCATGGATGAAACTGTGACGAATCTATCTCCAGCTCAGGTGCTGGCTGTCCAAATCCAAACCTTATCTCAAATGGTCCAAAGTCTTTCTCACCTCTTATCTGCGCAAGAGGAAGCCGCCAGAAACCCGCAGGTCCCTCCGGCAGCTACCGTGGAGCCCAAGTTGAATTTACCGCACCGTTTCTCTGAGGACAGAAGCTTGTTCCGTAATTTTAAAGAGAGCTGTAAACTTTATTTTCGGCTACGGCCCTGCTCCTTCGGCTCTGACCAGCAGAGAGTAGGTATAGTGATATCGCTCCTTCAGGGTGACCCTCACAGTCCTGGGCCTTCAGCTTGCCTTCTGACAGTCCTTCATTAAGATCAGTGGATTCATTTTTTACTGCCTTAGGACTCCTGTATGATGACCCGGACCGTGTGGCTTCTGCGGAATCTCACCTCCGATCACTAAAGCAAGGCCGACGCTCTGCTGAAGAATACTCTGCCGAATTCTGGCGGTGGTCCACTGACAGCGAGTGGAATGACCCAGCATTGCGCAGTCAGTTCCATTTAGGGTTGTCAGAGCAAATTAAAGATTCCCTGGAACAATATCCTTCACCAACCTCCCTGGAGGGGCTCATGCACTTGGCCATTAAGATTGACAGACGCTTCAAGGAAAGAAGAGCTGAGAGGGAAGCACCTACTTCCAGTACATTTCTTTCTGTGTCTCCTCCAACTGTGGAAACTGCGGAACTTATGCAGCTAGGGGACTATCGCCTCTCCCATTAAGGAAATAAATAGGAGACGTACCTTAGGTCTTTGTTTGTATTGTGGAACCAAAGGTCACCTTCTTCGTTCCTGTCCTAACAAGTCAGCAAAAGAACAGGCCTAGAGAATATGGAACAGGTTCATATATACCTGCAGTTCATCTCTTCCAAAAATGCATTGCTGGTTCCTGCTCATATTTCCTTCGGTCTACAGTCCTCCACCTTCTCGGCCTTCCTTGATAGTGGTGCCGCAGGCAATTTCTTAGATATCGGCTTTGCCAAGTCCGTTTTATGAAGATCCACCCTGCAATCACGGTCTGTGGTCTGGACGGAGGCCCTTTACCCGGAGGCAGGATCTCTTTCACGACCCCGTCATTACAGCTTACAGTGGGGTCTCTTCATTCCGAAACCCTGTCCCTCTATCTCATTAATTGCCCTTCTGTCCCACTAATTCTGGGTCATCACTGGCTCCAACCCCATAACCCAGTTATTGACTGGAATCTAGGAGAGATTGTTCGCTGGAGTACTCATTGTTCTCAAAACTGTTTGGCCTTGCCTCTCCAGTTCCTGCAGCCTCTACCAGAACAACTGCCTTCTTCTTATCGTAAATTCCAGGACGTGTTTTCCAAGAAGGCGGACGATTCTCTATCTCCACACCGGGACTTTAATTGTGCCATTGATCTACTCCCAGGATCCAAATTACCCAAAGGAAGGTTATACTCCCTTTCTGGCCCTGAGACTATGGCAATGCAGGATAATGTGGAGGAAAATTTGCAGAAAGGTTTTATCAGACCTTCAAAATCTCCAGTGGGAGCAGGGTGTTTTTTTGTGTCTAAAAAGGACAGTAATCTATGCCCGTGCATCGACTTTCGTGGCCTAATCAAGATCACTATTAAAAACACATATCTGCTCCCACTCATCTCAGTTCTATTTGACCAACTAAGGGATGTTACCATTTACACCAAAATTGATCTTTGTGGCGCTTACAACCTCATACGCATCAGGGAGGGCGATGAGTGGAAGACGGCTTTTAACACTCAATCTGGCCATTATGAATACCTGGTCATGCCCTTCGGCCTGTGTAATGCGTCTGCTGTCTTTCAGGATCTTATCAATGAGGTTCTCCGTGATTTCCTTGGACAGTTTGTTGTAGTATATCTGGACAACATCCTGATATATTCTCAGTCTCTGCTACAGCATCGAAACCATGTTAAACAAGTTCTCCTAAGACTTAGAGAGCATCATCTATTCGCCAAGCTGGAAAAATGTGAATTTGATGTCCAAAGGGTGTCCTTCCTTAGATATATAATCTCCCTCGATGGATTCTCTATGGATCCTAGCAAGGTTCAAGCCATTCTGGAATGGGTACGTCCCACAAATCTGAAAGCAATCCAAAGATTTCTCTGCTTCGCAAATTATTGGAGTTTTATTCCTCATCAACTACCTGCTGGAGAACCACCCCCCATTATTCCATCTTACATTATTCATGCTGGTTTGACCGAAGACTTAGGTAACACCGTGCGTCAATTCCAGAAGTTAGCTCCTCCAGAAACACCTGCTAGGCACCTATTTGTTCCGGTGCATCTACGAAGAGCTGTCCTCTCTGAGGCCCATGAGAACAAATTGGCTGGGCATCCGGGTATCTCCAAAACCTTTGAAATCCTTGCTCGCTCAGTATGGTGGCCTTCCTTGTCCTCGGATGTCAAGAGTTTTGTCCTGACCTGTGAAGATTGTGCAAAAATAAAAACTTCCAGAACCTCTCCTGCAGGGCCACTTATGCCCTTGTCTACTCCTACGAAACCATGGACACATCTGTCAATGGAATTTATTGTGAATCTGCCATTTTCTTCTGGAAACAACACCATTTGGGTAATAGTGGACCGTTTCAGTAAAATGTCCCATTTTGTTCCACTGACCAAGCTTCCCAGTGCTCAGGGTCTGGCTGTACTATTCGTACAGCATGTTTTTCTTCCTCATGGCCTACTTATCGATATTGTTTCTGACCGTGGTTCCCAATTTGTTGCCCAATTCTGGAAGTCCTTCTGTAGCCTCCTTGGGATTAACATCAGTCTCTCTTCAGTCTACTATCCTCAGTCCAGTGGAGAGACTGAAAGAGTTATCCAATCTTTGGAACAATGTCTACGTTTTTATAACACTGAATTTCAAGACAATTGGTCATCTTTGCTCTCATGGGCTGAGATCTCATATAAAAACTCGTGTCATTCCTCCAATCAAGCCTCTCCATTTTTCTGCAATTTTGGTTTTCATCCTAATTTCCTGTCCTTTCTCAACCATTCTGCCCTCCTGGAAATGCGTTCCACAGCCTCACATCTCAAGACTGTTTGGAAGAAAGTTCATGCTGCTTTACTTCGGGCCTCCTTACAGTCTAAAAAATTTGCAGACTGTTATCGAAAAAATTGTTTGTTTAAGGTGGGTCAAAAGGTTTGGCTCCCCACTCGCAATATTAAGCTCAAATATCCCTGTAGCCCTGACACTCAGTTTTGCTTACCTGCTTCTGTGCTGTGTTGGTTTATACCTTTCGATTGCTTTTCTGTGTATGACCCTCTGCCTGTTACCTGGACTCCGAACCATTGCTAGTTGCCCTGACCGTTGGCTTGTATACTGGACTCTGCAATTTGCCTGTGACCCTAACCTCATCCTGCCTCTAACCATCCGGGCCAGCGCTCCTGATTCCACCTGTGCTGCAGCCATCATTGATGAGCTTTTACTACTCTGAGCCTAAGACCTGGGGACATCTGAGTACCTGTGAGCATATTAAGCTCTACGGGAAAGGCGACTGCTATAGGTGAAGATCTCTACCCTATCTGTTCTAAAAGCTCATCTAGGTGGTCGTAGGCCATAACAACTGGTGAAATAACATAAATAGAAAAGAAAATTCAAAAGCATACATAAAGAACAGAACAGGAACATATAATGAATACATACATACAAGAGCACTGGAAAATTAATCCTGATTGGGGAAGATTAAAAAAAGTCTCAGGTTCACCATGGTCTCTTTAAAAATGCTTCTGCTATTTAATCCACAGATGCAAGCTTCTTAACACTGACTTAACTGTTCCTACATGTGTCTCATACATCTCTGCTCATAAAGTGGTTCGAGCCATAGAGATCCAAGGGCAAGGTTCATGTGTTTTGTTACACAAATGAATTCAAGTCAGAAACTATTATTGTGGATTAAATCTATTTTATTTTTCACTCTAAGGGGGAGATTGAATTCAAAGAAAAATGCCGCCGAAGCCATGCGCGATGAGACTCTGTGGCGATATCCAACCTGAAATCTTTGCTCATTTGTGCTTACACTCCCAACAATCTTTATCACTCATTTAGTTTTCAAGGATGACTCATTGCCTTCAGCCTTTACATGGGAACATCTCAAGATTAAAACCTTACTTCATTTTTCTTTTATGTTTCATTTTTACTTTTGGAGAACAAGTATTCTATTATTTTTTAACATTAATTTCAATACTTTATACTTTACCTGACATAATTTTGCACCCCAAAAAATGTTACACCCCCTCCGCCCCAAAAGGCTTTGGCCCAAGGCTGCAAACTAGTCAGTCTATTGGATAATCAGGCCCTGCACACATGTCATAGAGTTGTGAACAAAAAGGAGTAGAGTTCCTCTACTTTAATAACCGGAAGTGCGCACAGGAGCTTGTGAGCTCCCGTTGGACTGCTCGGTTAACTGAATTCCCCCTATGTATCAGCATACTGGAAGTGATTGGAGCTTATTACTCATACGTTACCCATGTTGGAGAAAAGATGAGCACCGGGAACAGAAATTAAAAGGGTTAAAAACTCTTTATAATATTTTTAATAAACATAACAAATATAAGCAATTTCCCAGAGAATTGTTTTGCATATTAATTTGAGACCATTGAACTACAAAAAAAATACCAAATTACAAATATGAACAAATTGTTTTTCTATTCTGCAGAGGTCAAGCTATGGATGCCTAATAATATTGAAAACCTTCTTCACTTGTCAGGACATAGTTCTCAGCCGATACAGAATCTGCAACAATTTTAAATATCCAGAACAAATGAATATAACATTTAATGCTAGAATTAAGAACTTAAGAATTTGTCCTAGTAAATTTCCACAATATTTTTGTATTGTGCTTTTATTAAATCTGCAATGTCTGCAACAATAGGTTTTTTCCACTTCTAGCTATTATTATATTTATAAATATTTTGCACAATTATGTTTACTTTTGCTATTCATATCAAACTAATTGATTTTCCTGGCATTGTGTATTATTAACCCTTCCCAGTGGATTTGCATTTTGCTTCCTATTATATGGCTTCAGAGAAACCACATTGAGTCCAACAAACAACGAAATCACAGAGGTTCAGCAAAATACTATGATTCAATGCCTAAATCAACAGTTAAAATAGTATATTACTCATCTCAGTTGTTACTTATATTTCAAACATACCTCCAATGAAAACATGGCATACTAATCTTTCTGGCATGCTGTCATATGTTTTAGAAAGACATGTCAAGACTCATTTTTCATGTAAAGGCAACCTGTCCTAAAAAGTACTGGCTTAATAAAAGAAAACCTGTAATATATATATATATATATATATATATATATATATATATATATATATATATATATATTGTAACAAAAGGAGGCATTTAGCTGGCAATATGCAGAGAGTGCAGGGAAGTAGAGTAAAACATTGGCACAGTTATGTACCTAGGTGGAGATTAAATCAGGTAAAAACATATGTTTAGTTTAAAATTGGTTTACTTACATGATTTAAAAGCTGCTTCCTCTCAGCAAACAGACAGGGTGGGTCTGATAGTCTAAACAGAGCCAGGGATGGACGTTTCCTTTTAAAGAGAAGGTGGGTGTGTCACCTGTCCATCAAGCTAGGCCTGTGGGAGGAGTGTCAGGTATAAAACCCTGCTTGTTTCATTGTTCAGGGAGATCAACGCTGGGCTAGCTGGCTGATCTGGACAGAGAGCTGGACTATGTATAGTTATGGGGCTCCATAATTGCTGTGCAAGTATACGGTGTCAAAACATTATTACCATCCTGACAATAAAGAACCATAAAAAGGAAGAAGTTGTACGCGTGTGCTTCTGCAGTAGCGGGCTCTTGCCACAATATATATATATTGTATATACATTGGAATGGACACCTGTTCAAATTACTTATGTGTCACCTCGTTTGGATTCTAAATAAATATAAATATATATTGCAGAAATTACCAAATTAGGGGGGTATTCAATTGACGGCGTGATCGCTGAAAATCGAGTGCTCGAAAAATAGTACTGTTAATACGGTAATTACTCGCTGAATTTCGCTGCGAGCTGAAATCCAGCGAGTAAATTACCGTATTAACAGTTTTTACGCGCAGATTACCGTATTAACGGTAATATTTTTCGAGCGCTCGATTTTCGGCGATCACGCCGTCAGTTAAATACCCCCCTAAGAGTCTCCTTGCTCCAGGTTTCTTAAGCAGTATCAGTTCTATTTTTAGCATAAAACAGCATGTCAGAAACATTAAACGTTCCATTGCTTCCTGACACAATAGCTACACCCACCATCCCTAACTATTGTTCGGCTGCTAGCCAGCTTTGGAAACCCCAACCATCAGATCCCACAATCCTTTCATACACACACACACACACACACACCACAGCAATCACACCAATGTCATGCTCTCCTTTCTCATTAACTCTGTCTGTACCTTTTCATGCTGGATAGGTCCTATTGTGGTTACATTTTCAACATACCTTTCCCCTTCGCATTGCCATACTTGGTGCAAAAATTTCTCAATTTATCAGGTGAATTGGCCATCCTGGGGAGTTCATCTCTCCGCGACAGGGCATCGACATTATTATGCAGAGCCCCAGGCCTATGTTCCATCTTAAAGGTAATAAGTTTAATGCCAAGAAGCAATGTGTGACCTTGGCATTCACCTCCTTATTTGTGAGCATCCACTGTAATAGGGCATGGTCGGTAACCATGGTGAAATCTCTACTGAGTAGGTAGTACCAGAGCACCTCTACTGCCCACTTAATGGGCAACCATTCCTGTTCTACTGTGGCATACCTCTTTTCCCTTGGGAGGATTTTACGGCTGAGGATCCTCATCTTTCACCCTCTGGGATAACACTGCCCCTAGAGCCGTCCTGGAAGCATCTGTCTGGAGAAAGAACCTCTCCCTAAAGTTAGGTGCTTGTAGGACCAGTGCAGTGCACAACACTTCCTTTAAGTATTCCCAGGCAGCTTCCAAAGATTATGACCAAATTAACTTGTCTGGGTTATTCTTTTGAAAAAATGCAGTTAATGGGGCGGCTCAAGTAGCGAAAGTTTTGAATAAACCGTCGGTAGTACCTGACCATCCCAAAGTAAGTCTATCTCTCTCTGGTTAAGGCCAATTTCTCATAGCCTCTAACTTATCCACCTGTGGTTTTACTTTCCCCCAACTGACCACATAACCCAAATATTAAGCCTCTGCCATGTAGATGACTATGTCATCAAGGTAAGCCCTTCATGTGTAGAAAAGGCTGTTTTGGGTTTGGCAGAGGCAGTGAGTGGTATCTGCTGGTACCCTTTTGTTAAATTTAGGGTGCTCAGATATTAACTAATGGCCAGTTTCTCCACTTGCACATTTACCCGCGTTATTGGTATGTGTCAAACTTAGACACCTTATTCAACTTCCTGAAATCACTACAGAAGTGGCCCTGAAGGCTTTGGCAAAAGGACTATGGGGTTATTTCACTTGCTGGTGGACTCCTCCACTACCCCGATTTGCGACATGTCCTCCACCACTTTCTTTACTGCAGCCCTTTTTGCTTCAGGTATTCTATATGGCCGCTGCTTAACTATAACCCCTCGTGGGCTGACAATGTCGTGTTCAATTATCTTGGTGCACCCTCAAATATTTGGTTTCCCATTGTTTGCTGCAGTGCACTCCTGCAGACCGTTGTACCCTCTACAGATTCTGCACCAGTGCTTCCCAGCTCATCAGGACCTCAGTGCTACACCTCTTCTGCAGACCAAGTATCAGGACTTCCCGGCTCCTCAGGACCATAGCACTACACCACCTATGCAGTTGATTGCACTCCTGTGGTTAGCCTGCCACTACCTGGATCCCATTATACTCCTGCTGACAATCGAACTTCTCATAGATCCTGCCCCTGGGTTACCTAGCTCTTCAGTGCTTCACTTCTCTGCAGATTGTTGCTCCTCTGATTGCCTATTTCACTTACTTGGTTGTCCTTGTTCCTCTTATCTGCTGTATCCACTTGCTGCAGTCGGCTTCTGTCCTCTGACCTTAACTTCTGGGCTCTCGACCCAGTCTCGTTTGACACCCACTAGTGGGCCGCGACCTGCGGTTTGGGGGCTGTGAAGTCCATATTCCCTTGCGGGAATCCCTGGCAAAAACCTCCCTCTCCATTAGACTCCGCACCTCTTTGTGGTTAGTGCCCAGCCAAGCAGACCTCAAGGTTCCAGCTGAGTCTGAGTTTGTGACAGAGGGAAGGTCTGTAAAACCCATCACTGTAACTCCTGACTTAGGTTGCACTCACAATGGTCAATAGCCAGGATTTCTAACATTCTGACTGGTGTATTATGGTTGAGCTCCAACCAACTTTTTGTTAACTTTGCCAGGCCTGCCAGCTGGGCACGCATTGCAGATCCCAGTCAAAACCGGCAGCCATTAAATCATTGTGCTCTCGGGCTCTGTCACCGCTATCTGCGCTAAAATTGCAGCTTTTAGTTGCTGAAAGTGTGCTGCCTGATCTACGGGGACTTCCACACAGGCCCGTCAAATATGGAGCCAGTTTCTCCACCCATTCACCTGTTGGCCACTTAAGACGTGTTGCCATCCTTTCAAACAATAACAAAAACGCCTCAACGTGTCCGAGGAGGTTATCTTTTTCAAGACAGCGGGTTGGTGCTCATTTTGTCAGAGCTGCCTGAATTCCTTCCATACCAGTCTGTTACTTTCCACCTGAGTCTCTGGCCATATTAGTTAAAGCTCGGAGGATTTTCTCCATCTTGACATCCGATATGGAAGGATATCGAAACTGCGTCTCCATAACATACACTGAAATGCAGAAGGGAAAAAAAACAACAACAAACAAAAAAAAACACTTTATTTTTTCTTTTTAAAGTTCAGCTTTTTTGTATTGTCTAATTAGCAGCAACTGCTATATTTTACCTCCAAAGAGGAACGAAAGAAGCAGAATTAAAACAGAGAAAAATGCATTTAGCTTTTGTTGTCTGGATGGCTGGGTTGACAGCTGTGTTTGAACATAAACATAAAAGGTTCCTCGGCTTCCTGACACACTAACTACACCCACAATCTCTAACTATTGTCCGGCTGATAGCCAGCATCAGAAGCCCTGCCCACCAGATCCTACAATCCTTTTATACACACATACACACACACACCATCGCAATCACACCCACGTCATGCACCTGCGTGTAAACTCCTTTCTCAAGATTCAACAGAAGGATCATTAACCTTTCCCTGCTGGACAGGTCCTATTGTGGTTATGTTGGATCTTGCGAGTTTTGGGTTGATATCTTTTGTATCATAACCTCTCCTGTTCTCAGCTGCCATTTTAGAAGAGCTAGCGTGTAGGGAGGAAGGTAGCTGCAGTGCTCTGATACGAAAATCGCATGTAGAGATGGTTAGACAGGGTTAGTTTTGGTGAAACAGACAATTTTGATAGCAGGCTGTGTTTTTTTTGCAGTTTTGTGGAATAATAACTTTATATTAAACTGTGTGTTTATATTAGCATACAGACAGAGCACATATTGCATGCAACTCCAACACAAGAAGAAACTAGAAGATTCCATGTACAACAGAGAACATAACTATAATACAGAGTACATAGTTGCCTACTGTCCTGGAATGTTTGGGAGATTCACAAATTTTTGAGAATTCTCCCGGCCTCCTGGAAGGACAAGACAAGCTCCCACATTCTGCCCACTTCGTTAGTAAAGTGGGTGGGGCAGGGCAAATTGAGGCATCCTGGCTCCACCCCCTGCTGATCTTACTGCCAAAGTTGGCAAGTAAGACAGAGTGACATCATAATAACTCATTTAGGAACAGCTCCACCTGCAGTATCTCCAGTATCTCATGCAACATTAAGTCTGAATCTGTTGCAGTATCTCAACAAACTATTTAGTGTAGAAAAAATAGGTTGCTGTATGATTGAGAGCAACACCCCCACAAAACAGATATATTTCTTAATATCTTTCTTTTAAAATTCAAAGTGTTTTTCTACCAGTCCTAGCAATTGTTGTGAGGGGCAGTCAGTGACATCTTTTTTATTAAGCGGGCAAAAAGCAGGGTGTTGTTTGAGTGTGACCAGCAGCACTCCCAAATAACACTTATATTTCTTAATTTCTTTCTTAGAAATTTCAAAAGTTTTTCTACCAGTCAAAGCAATTTTTGTGAGGGGCAGTTAGTGACATCTTCTTTATTAAGCAGGCAAAAATTAGGATGTGAGTAGCCGCACCCCCCAAAAAATATATATTTTTTAATTTTAGAACCCAATAACTGACTTTCAATTATATAATTGTGGAGCAGTGTCAAATTAATTGTAATGTAATTCCCTCCTTTCCCTATCGTATTGGGGAGTTCAGCTGTTGTGGTGGCAGCTACAAGTAACTCCAAATTCAAGTTGCATTCTTGTCTTGTTAATGTCAATCATTGATCATTCCAATGATCAGGAGCATCCCAGTACCAGTACTGACAGTAGTAGTACATTGTTTACCTCTACCAGTAAAAAAGGTTGTCCAAAGTTATATAATCAAAATACATGACCCAAAGGGCACTACCATGTACAGTCATGGCCAAAAGTTTTGGGAATGACACAAGTATTGGGTTTTACAAAGTTTGCTGCTTCAGTGTTTTTAGACCTTTTTGTCAGATGTTGCTATGGTATACTGAAGTAAAATTACAAGCATTTCATAAGTGTCAAAGGCTTTTTTTGACAATTACATTAAGTTTATGCAACAAGTCAAATAGTCAAAAGTTGCAGTTTTGACCCTTCTTTTTGAAGACCTCTGCAATTCGCCCTGGCATGTTGTCAATCAACTTCTGGGCCACATACTGACTGATGGCCGCCCATTGTTGCCTAATCATTGCTTGGAGTTTGTCAGAATATGTGGGTTTTTGTTTGTCCACCTGCTGCTTGAGGATTGACCACAAGTTCTCTATGGAATTAAGGTCTGGCTAGTTTCCTGGCCAAAATGTTGATGTTTGATCTCCGAGCCACTTAGTTATCACCTTTGCCTTCCATCATGCTGGAAAAGGCATTGTTCATCACCAAACTGTTCTTGGATGGTTGGGAGAAGTTGCTCTGGGAGCATATTTTGCTACCATTCTTTATTCATGGCTGTGTTCTTAGGCAAAAATGTGTGAGTGAGACCACCCCCACCAGTGCAAAGCTTGGTCAGGAATGGCAGCAGGCAGATGTGAGTGCATCTGCATGTACAGTGAGGCGAACACTTTTGGAGGATGACCTGGAAGAAAGCCAGCAATGAAGCTACTTCTCTCCAGGAAAAACATCAGTATACCATAGCAACATCTGACAAAAAGGTCTAAATACACTGAAGCAGCAAACTTTGTGAAAACCATTATTTGTGTCATTCTCAAAACTTTTGGCCATGACTGTATTTGAAGTGGTGAATTTCAGTTTCAAAAGTGAACTTTCACCCTTTGTTTTTCAGAATATGTACCAGCTAACATGCATCTCTGAGATCCAATTTTAAGAAGACTTATACAGACCATAAAGTTTGAAACAAAGAAGAATTATAGTTTTAAATGACGTGTTTCAAGTTCCTGTAATTTAAGGTTTGGAGGGTGTTTGGACATACTTTTTCTTGAAAAATATGCCAGCTCAGCAGGTGACGTCTATGGCCTAATAAACTGTTTCTTCACAGTGTCTCATGTGTATTCCTGTAAATCCAAAAGTTCATATTATGATGAGGGGTAAGTGTGCCCAAATGTAAAAGTTGCCTTTGGTAATATGTCAATAGGACAGAGGTAGATTCTGTGATTTAATTCCATTTTTGTCAAAAACTTCTAAAAAATGTCTAAATAATCATGAAGATTTCTGGCTGAAAGATGTTAGACATTAAAAGAAGAAGATTTACAATGCACAGTACAGTAATTAGACTGGAACTGGAACTTTCCAGACATCCAATTAATTAAATAGTTATGTTCTTTAAGCCATAGGAGACTTTGATGATTATGTAGTATAGCAAATGAGTGATAGTTAATTTCTGTTGAATTCATGTATTACAATGTATATTGTATGTAACCTTGTAATGTAATCTCAACATGTGCTTTGCTAGATGACATGAGTTTGAACTTATGCAAGTGTCAGTTATCTATTGAAAATAGCTAGACCAAGATAGATAAGGATCTTGGAGGAGTTTGAAGCCCTAAAGTTTTAAACCACTTAAGCAGAATGAGCAGAGGTAAGAGATTCTCTGAGGTGCCCAAACATATATCTTAGTGATAGATAATTAACTTTGGAAAGCTCTGTGTCATTTTGGGAATCAATCTGATTTAATTGAAAGTGTAATTCCTACGGTGGGGGTGAAGAGCCTGTAAGAAGGGTTTAAAATCTTCTGCTTTAGACATTACATCAGGCATTTTCACGAGGAAGTCTATCAAGACCGTAATGTCTTATCTACTTCCATTGTGTTCCCTCACACACATCAAGTCCACCTAGTAAGTAGTACTCTCATTTTATTTCCTATTTTATTTTCTGAAACTCATTTGTGTAAACATATTGTATGTCTTGTTATTATTTTTTGTAAATAAGCCTTGGAAACATTTTTCAGATTAAATAAATGTTATCTAGCGCATTCTCCGTGATTCTTTGTGAACTAACAAAGCCCAGGGAGGCTCATGCTACATGTGTATGTGACTTAGGTGTGAAACATTAATAAGTGGTTTATTAAGTGTATTAAGTACCATAATATATCACATGATGGCAGTGCAGCTAATCACTGAGAGCGGGGATCAACTCTGTAGGAGTTTTCTGATTGTCTTCTGCTTCTTATAGTGTAAGAAGTCTCTGTGTTTCATACACAAGACAGCTTTAGCCACACTGTTTATTAATATAGCCTGTGTACTTGTTCTGACTGTCTTCTGGTGTGACCCTGCCTGCATACTGACCTTGTGCTGAAACCTTGACCTATGACTGGATACGGACCTGTTATCCGCCTGCCCTGACCAACGCCAGAAAACAGACCGAGGGGGATATTTACTAAACTGCAGATTTTAAAAAGTGGAGATGTTGCCTATAG
Source organism: Mixophyes fleayi (assembly GCF_038048845.1). Taxonomy (NCBI): domain Eukaryota; kingdom Metazoa; phylum Chordata; class Amphibia; order Anura; family Limnodynastidae; genus Mixophyes; species Mixophyes fleayi. Next base: position 211,808,302 of record NC_134405.1, read on the forward strand.
CAACCAATCAGATTCTAGCTATCATTTATTTAGTACATGCTATAAAATGATAGCTAGAATCTGATTGGTTGCTCTAGGCAACATCACCACTTTTTCAAACCCGCAGTTTATTAAATATACCCCCTAGTCTGAAAGTTGCCAGTCTTGAACTCAGCCTGGATATTGACATCAGTTCTATCCTGTTATCTGGTTCCACTGCCCACCTCTGGAGGAGCAGAGTACAGGAAGTTATACTTATGCATCTGAGTACGTTGCTGAGTCCTGATTTTTGTTACCATACTTACTGCAGTTCACCTCTGCTTGTTGCAATTGTCTCTGAAATTTCTTGGGCCAATGTCAGAAATGGTATAAGACCCTACAACTAAGTCCTGGGGGCAACTAAATACCTGTGAGCATATTCCACTCTATGGGAAAGGGGGCTGCTAAAGGTTAAATCCACGTGTAGCCACTTCTAGCGGTCTCATCCCCATTTCTGACATTTGACAGATCTATCTATCTATCTATCTATCTATCTATCATGGAGAATATGGGCATCTTAATTCTGAAGAAGATGTGTGTCTTCTCCATAACACACGCAGTTGTAAATGAATTGACAGTAAGTTTTACGATCCCAAATAAATTTCTCAGGTAATGAATTTTACGGGTTCTGATGTGATGCAGAGTCCCAGGAGTGCTTGTAGTGCAGCATCAAATCCAAAGGGGAAATCAGAAGAGTAGTGATTTAATTACAAAGTCAGAGTTTGCAAAAAAAGTTTTGAAGTGAGTAACAAAGCCAAATTCAGGAGCAGGCGGTAGATGTCAGCAAAAGTAACACAAATGCAAGGATTCCTTTCTAAGCAAGTAATGTAGAGAAAAGTTCAATAGGTTTTTCTGCTGTCACTAGATGTCATTTATATAATACAGCTTAGGTTTTTTTACTGGTGTACCTGGATGGTCCGTCCAGTGTGCATCAAAGTGTATGCTTACCAGGGGCTGGCTGGCAAATGTTAGCCAGTGGTATGACTATAAAGACAATTTTAAAGAAAAATATATGCAGGTAGCCCAGTGACCAAGGTCAAGATAGCCCACTATGGTACCGCCCACCCAGTCGTGTACAACATAAAGTATACCATAAGTGTGCAGGAAAATTCTCTCTAGAGATGCACTGTGATAACTGTAAACTTCACATTAAGGTCCAATCTCTTGTCCACCCCTTGACCAAACTTTTTCTTTTCTGTTTGTGACCTAAAATAAATTTTGGTTCATCCTCATTTATAGCTTAAATTAATCTTGAGCTCAAGGAATATTGTGACTGCCTTAATTACATATGGCAATTGTGTATGTGTTCATTTTTTATTACATTACTTGGAATGCGCCAGAAAATGTGTTTCTCTGCCGACATGCAACATGGTGCAAAATGGATTTCACTGAAAGTATAGAACAGAATCTAAAGACAACCAGCTCAGATTTAGAGCAAAGCTGAAATCATTTTATGGAGGGAAATGTCTGTGCTCAAGGAAGGCATAAACTTAAAAATGCACCCACTTCAAACTTTTATCTCATTAATATTTTTGTTCCACAGAGTGCATGACTGCACTTTGACACACCCTGTCCAGCTGTGCAGAAATGTCTTTAATAACCAAACCATGGCAGCTTTTGCACTGTGCAGCAAAAATTGTGTGCTTTGGAAAATGGCCCCTAATATTTTATCAATCATTATTAAATTGTTTCTTGAATCTTTTTTGTCAAACACATAGCAATAATAATGTCTATTTGCTCTAGGTCAAATTGCAAGAGTTACATTTAACTTCTGTTAAATGCAATTGAGATCCAATTCAAAGATATAGCTGTCTATTTATCATCAACAACTCTTTTTTGCTAACATGTAAGATTTTTGTATCGCTACTTATCACAACTATACAAAAAAATCTCTTATTTTATTTTAAAAAATATCGCAGAGACAGCTCAACTATACTCAACTGCCCTGATTTCACTTTCCTGGAGTAGTCTTTGCAGATGTGCGCATGTGTGAGTTGGCTTGACAGATTTGGGCTTTCAGGTCCATGTGGGGAGCGTGGATTGATCCGCATGGAGTAAGCTTAGTGTCGTCTATATTTATGCTTGGTATTCATTATACTTAACCTTACATGTGGAACTAGCACTTTAGTTTACTGCATACATTTACATAACTACCCTACTTACCTGGCTGATCAAAGCACGATGAGAGGTAGCACCGTACTTTCTCTGGCAAGCTTGTCTCTGGGGCCTGGCCGGGAGACTGGACTGTGCAGAGATGTTGGCAAAGCCTAATATATATAGAAGCGGCTGAAGCCCCTTACTAACGGACTATTAACAATTATTGCAATATCTCTGGGAAAAAAGACATTGGACAAATGGCTCTGACAGTTAAAACAAATCACAGATACAGATTATCAATCTGTTAATTATATCCAGTGTTATAGTATATAACTTACCCATTTCTATTCAAACCAGTGTATGCAAGATCTGCAATGGTTTTGTAATTCCTGATAAAAACCCTGCATTACCTATCATCATTATCATTTATTTATATAGCACCATCAGATTCCGAGGCGCTTTACAATTGGGAATAAACAGTAATAAAACAATACTGGGTAATACATACAGAGAGGCAAAAGGGCCCTGCTCGCAAGCTTACAATCTACTTCAAATCCTTTAGTTGAAATAGTCTGTTACTATATTATAACCCTCTGGGGGTTAATATTAAGAACTATTCATGTGCCGGAAACACTGCATAATTCAGTTGCTAGTAGACAACAGACAGGCTAAAAACCATTAAATAGTTCACTGTGTATGCCCTCCATTAAACACCAATACCTTAAGTAAACATAACCAAACTTATATAAAATAACGATACAGAGACTTGAGTAAAGTGGCACTAAAAAATTATTTTATTATACCCTAACTGTAACCTGGCGAAGAGTAAACTGCACTCACCTCACTACTCACTCACCTTCCCTCACTGAGCCGGGCGAGGCCCCTCCCCACGGAAGGGACAAGAGTAACCGATTGCCTTGTAACGGGACAGATACCTGCGACCAATCACGATAGAGCCGTATATATCAGCCGCTGATCGCAGTGCCTTCCTCCCCACTATTATTCCTACTTAAACTGGTTTAAGAAAACCCTAAAACCAAAAACTTACTAACAAATGGGGTGGGCGGGATTTTCCAAGACGAGTGACTGATCAAAACTGAGTGCCTCCCCTCTACCCACCACAAAGGACCTCCCCTCATCCCCATTGGCCAGCAAAAACCTCATGTTAACTCTTCAAGGTCAGTGCACACTACGAAGCAACCCTGTCACTATTTACTTTCGTTCGTCTAAAAGGGACTCTCTTGTACTAAATAGTTCACTGTGTATGCCCTCCGTTAAACACCAATACCTTAAGTAAACATAACCAAACTTATATAAAATAACGACACAGAGACTTGAGTAAAGTGGCACTAAAAATTATTTTATTATACCCTAACTGTAACCTGGTGGCGGAGAAAGGGCACTGAGAATCAGCTCCAGCGATACCTAACCAAGCGTGGACATGGCAATATAGCCTTAAGTCCACCCACTTCTCTCATAACCCCACTGCTTGGCCGGCCCTAAGCTGGCGAAGAGTAAACTGCACTCACCTTACTACTCACTCCCCCTCCCTCACTGAGCCGGGCGAGGCCCCGCCCCACGGAAGGGACAAGAGTAACCGATTGCCTTGTAAGGGGACAGATACCTGCGACCAATCACGATAGAGCTGTATATATCAGCCGCTGATCGCAGTGCCTTCCTCCCACGCAGCTGGCCCTAGGGGCCAAGCAGCCCGCCACCAACCAAACCGAGCACTCTCCTCACCTCCAAACAAATGCTCTCCATAAAAATACGCATCCCCTCGTCCGAGAGGTGCACCCCATCTCACCTATAAAGATCCCCTTTATCTACTGTTATTTCAGGGTGATCTACCACAAAGCCGCCGAGGGACCTGATAACCTTCCTAAGTGCACTATTAAGTTTCCGCACCATTACTAGCATCTTTTTTAATGGGATCTGTGATCGCCATGACAGCCTCGGGATCATAACTGACCAGCCCAAAACCATTGATGGCCACGTCTTATTAATGTAGTGCAGGTCTTCTCTTATTTTAATAATCAGCTCCAGGGACTTACCCTTACCCAGGTCGTTACCCCCAAGGTGAATAACTAATATGTTGGGGACTCCCTATCGTTCTATCAGCTGTTTTAACCAGTGCAAAAAACTATTCCATACTAAGCCCCGCCTACCTAACCAATAAACTCGGCTATTTCCTATCCTGGAAAAACTCATCTGGACCTCTGTCTGCTTAGCTGCCCAGAAAATGTAGGAGTGCCCAATGATCCAGATATCTCTCGCATTAACCACAGCATCTAAAAAAGAGATAAGTGTTAGGTCCTGCAAACCTTACCGGATCATCACATACAGCACAAAGGTGCACATAGTAAATTGACACATGCAGCCCGTCAGACAGGCATGGAGAATAGCTGCTAAAAGAAAGGAAACGGGGGTGGAATGGGTATGGGTAAGGGTAAGTTACTCACACGAAGGTGAAACCCGATCAAACCCCAGAGGCACACCACTGATCAGGCCTCTGGAGAAAAAAACCGGGAGAAAGCCCTTCTCACCCTCGCTCAATGCGACGAGCAGATAAGCCTTGAGTAACAGGATAGGGGATAGGGGACCAAACAAAAGGTAATGAAGAACAAGAACCGAACTATTTTGACAGTGAACAAAACAACTATAAATGAGAGCCAGAAAGTGAAAAGGTAAGCGAAAACAATCTTCACATTAACAAATATCAACTTTACACATTAGGCCTAATATAACTTTGGTAAGCCGCAGATTTCCATCTCCCTAGTGATTTAATAGCGTCCACTGAAGCCCCTGACAAAGCCGCGGTGGTGGCTGCACCAATTCTAAATGAATGTGAGCTGAAGAGGGAAGGGTTAAAACCTAGCAACTTAATCGCTTGTTTCAAAACAGCATTGAATTGATATCTTGTCAGCATTGATTTGTTCCTATGGATCAGGAAAATTGAATTACGGGGCCTGATTAAACCAAATTGGGTAGCTAACTCGACTGGACATAACTCTTTATCATTTTGGGCCTGCAAATTTACCCAGCAACCTCTTCCTTTTTAGATCCGTTTTTGAGCTGGCAATCTTACAGCTCAGATGATCGCCACATATGACCACGTTTTCCATAAGCAATCCTGTCAGACCCTGACCTGAAGACTGACCTACTAGCTCCAACACCCTGAAAGCCCCAAAAAATGCTAAGCTGAATGCAGTCCGAAACAACAGGACCTCGTATTCGTCCCACGCCACCTCAACTAACCTCTGCAACAATTGTGATAAAATCTGCGTGGTAATGGGTTGACGTGTGTCAAATTTGAGAGGTCTCGCCTTTGCCCAACCTTTGAGAGCCTTAGATATTAAAAACCCCTTAGTTATGTCTACCGCGCCATTCAGCCGCAACATAAACGAAATACCCGCTAGTGAAGATGACATACTAGCCTTAGACGCTCCCTCACAATACTTCAACCACATGAACTCCATTACCGCCTCCCGCTGTGCAGACTCCGACTGGACCTTGGCGGCACTGAACTGGACCCACTGCTGCCACGCTGCCCGGTAAATTCGCAATGTTGACTGTGCTAGACCGCGTTCTGCTAGGCCTCTTATGCCGGCGTGATGATCTGCCAAACATAAGGGGGACAGGGAATGCCTATGCTATGAGCCTGAGGGGCCAGTTCCCAAAATCTCCTCCATTGAAAACGGGACAGGGCATCCGCTATTTCGTTGTTAACCCCAGGTACATGACGTGCATTAAACGTTATCTCATGTTCCAGGCATCGAAGTATCAGATGGCGCAGCAAGGCTATCGCCTGCGGGGAGGATACGCTCTGGTTATTGACACACTGTTCTACCCCCAGATTATCACACCAAAAAACAACGTGCTTACCCCGAAGGGCAACAGCCCATAGCTCTATGGCCACCACAATCGGGAATAGTTCCAGCACAACCAAATTCTTAACCCATCCGCTTCTATGCCAAGACTCTGGCCAGGCCTCTGCACACCATTGACCACCCAGGTAAGCTCCAAAACCCTGTGCCCCCGAAGCATCCGTGAACAGCTCAAGGGTAGCGTTGTTTACCGGGGGGGTGGGCCAAATCCTTTTACCATTAAAATTCCTTAGAAACATTCACCAAACGTGGAGATCATCTTTGATTTCCTGTGACAGCCGGACTGCTGCATGGGGTTTACTCTTACCCGCTATGGCTCTTTGCAACTTACGACAAAAAACCCTACCCATTGGAATTACTCTGCAGGCAAAGTTAAAAAGCCCTAGAAGTGACTGGACTTTCTTTAGTGACATAGAGGGTGATGTAAGTGTGACCCCAATTGCCTCCTCCATTTTTTTTAACTTGTCCTCCGGGAGTCTACAACAACCCACTTCTGAGTCGATCTCAATGCCCAAAAAGGCTAAACAATGGGTAGGCCCTTCTGTCTTATCACTGGCGATGGGAACTCCCATCACCGTAAAAAAATGCCTGTGCTGATTTAAGCACATCTAAACAACGGCTGGACTTGTCTGGGCCAATAATCAGGAAATCATCTAGGTAGTGAGCGATCCCCCTGTGGCCGGTCCCAGCCTGAATGCACCAGTGAAGGAAGCTGCTAAACTTCTCAAAAAGGGCACATGAAATCGAGCAGCCCATGGGTAGGCAGCGGTCAACATAAAACCCGCCGCGGTGTCTAAAACCCATAAACTGAAACGATTTAGGATGGAGCGGCAACAGACGAAAAGCTGACTCAATGTCAATCTTGGCCATCAAGGCCCCTTCCCCATACTCCTGAACTAAGGCAAGGGCATCCTCAAATGACTGATATTGAACCGCACTGACTGCTGGGTCTATGGCGTCATTTACTGATTCGCCTAATGGGTACGACAGGTGTTGAATGAGTCGAAACTTCCCTTCTGCTTTTTTGGGCACAACACCAACAGGGGACACAACCAAATTTGGAATTGGTACGTTCAAAAAGAGGCCTAACATCCGGCCTAACCGGACTTCTTTGGCGATCTTCTCATCCAGGATTTCTGGGAATATCACAGCTGATTTCAGGTTATGGGGCCATGGTAAGTCTATTTTTTTTTGGATAGGAATACGGAAGCCAAAATGGAAACCTTCCTTAATTATGGCTGCAGCCTCGGCGTCACTATACAGCGACAGCCACTTATCTAATTGTTCAAGCTTAATTGGGGATTTGGCCTTGAGCCTGAGCTGTTGAAGCAGCCCCTCGTCCACGCCCACCCCCAGGTCTGGTTTTAATGCACTCTGATGCGAGATGGAAACCGCTACACATGGAACAGGAGTGGCGGAATCTGCACGCAGCACCCCTCTGGCACGTCCCTGAATTGAATGCGAAACACTTCCCTTTGCCGGGGAGGGTCGGTTGCGCCCTCCCCGCCCCAGGAAACCTCTTCCCTTGAAAAACCCCCTGCCGTTGACTACTTGGCCTCATGAGGTCCATCCACGTGTCTATGTCCTTAAAGCCTCACGGCAACTTTTCTCTCCCCGTCATTTTCTTGCGGAACATTTCATCATAATTTCTCGAAATAACGGGCCCGTCCTTCAAATACACATCCGTAATGAGGTGGAGGTATTTCCACACTTCTACTTGTTCCTCTGGCCTAAAGTCAGTGTACAGGGTTGCGAAAACACAAAAACCTTTCACCCATCTAGGGAACGTTTTGTAACTCTCCTCCCCCTTGCCATTCCTGTCTAACGCCGCCTCAAGCCCTTTCTTCCCTTCGTCGGTAAGGGTAAACATGTCCACATAGTATCCTTTTTTAATTTTGTCTTTGATGCTCGGTCTAATACCATATAGCAGCGCCTCAATCTCTACCCTTCCCGAGTCCCCTGCTCACGCAACTATGTCGGGGCCAAGAGCCTGCAATGGCCTAGTAGTTTTTTTACATCCCAATTGCGTCTGTAATAGCTTAATTAGTTTGCGGGGCTTGTGCCCAGAACCTGAGGACTCCTCACTAGTAGTAGACTTCGGGGGGCTTACATCACGTGTCTTGTGTGTATTTGAAGAAAATTGCTCACCTTCATCCAATGAAGCACCGACCTCCGTCCCGACTCCCGATGCCTGCTCGACCCCAGGCCTCTCCCGTGTCTCTGCGGCTGCCGTTCTGCCATCTGCTACGCCATGAGATGACATCCCTACCGCCGCTCCTGTCTCATCGTGTAGCGCTCTCTGCTCCTGCGGCGCCGGATCATGGCCCTATGATGCTGAAGACAAAACAGTGGGAGTTGCTGACAAATTCAAATTGATGTTCCCATCAACCCCAGAGCCTAGAGGGGTCCTACGATCTGGTATAAATGTTGAGGAGGCGACCGGCCTACTCCGAGGGGCCTCACGAAACTCTGTTTCGCCGCTCCCAGACACATGATCCCACCCCCCTCCAACTAACGGGGTATACCCACTACGCGTAACGCCCTGGTGGCCACTGACATCACTATACCCAGGCCCCTGCTGAACTCTATCGGCGCCATGGTGATAGTCAAAAACCCTACCTCTTGGGAGGTCGGCTGTCGAGCCGTCCCCAAAACAATCCAAGCCATAGGTGCCTGAACTCTGGGCCTGGCTCTCCCCAGCATACTCGCTATATGAAAGGGCAGGTAAATGGTGCCGTTGAAATCGTCCAACCCATGGCCCCCTCTGACCTCCACGTCTAAATTCCACCTCCTCATTGACCCCTAAATCTTCACGTGCTCCCCGGTACCCCCGGACGGGTATGACCCCTCTGCTAAATAAGCCCTGTTCTGTTCAAAAAAGGCTCTCCTCTCTGCCATACCTTCGACCGTCCCTGCTGCCTGAGGGTACAGTGACCTGCATACCGATGCCGACGGAGCCTGAGCACTGACACCCCCTGCTGGTCCCCTGGCGCTATTGTCCAGAAATGGGCTGGGGGGAAAATAAAGTTGGTGGGGCTGACTGACAACCTCCCTTTCCCTCCTATGTGAATGCAGCACAGGAGGGGTTAATGGCAGGACTAGCCCTGCGCTACTGTAAGAAACCTCACTGGCTCCCCCTGGTGGCCTACTCCCGTCACTTCTGTCCCTGTGTGAATTATAGAGATGGGGAGGGGGGGTTTGTGCCCCCCCTTCTGCTGCCTGACTTTCATTAGCACGCGCTTGCCGCTGCGCTACTGTGCTGGGTTCCCCCCCAACTGAAAGGCTGACTCCAGCGCAGGGAGCACTCTCCCTTGCTGGAGCCCGGGCTCTGCGCCTGTGCAGGCCGACCGGAGGTTCATTCTGAACCGCCAAGCCGTGCCCGTGTCCCCTCCTCACTCTGGAGGCTCTCAGGGGAGGTAAATCGCCCCCCGTCCCCGACCCTAGCCCAGAACCTCTGCGGGGGGGAGCACTGGAGATGCTTCCCCCGCCACTGCTGCCCACACCAGGCCCCGCGCTCGTGTCTCCAAGATGGCGCCGGGACACGCCGGGAGATGGGGAGCGGAGGCGGGCTGGCCTGGACACTACCCTCCTTGGACGGGGCATGTTAGAGGGAAACTAGAAATGCGAGGGGGGAAACAGAGGAGGAAAAATGGATGACTGGTAGCGAAGGAGAGGAAAACACAAAAGTAGAAAGAGGGGGAATGAGAGTAGAAAAAAAAACGATAGCAAAAGGGAACAAAAAAAACAAGAAAAAATATGGGAAAACACAGGGAAATAAGGTAGCGGAAACAAGAAAGAAATGCAAGGAAAAAGTATACTGAAAATAAACTTATATTCCTATCTGGCTCGACGTGGCCTTCCCTCCAGGATTTTCCAAGACGAGTGACTGATCAAAATTGAGTGCCTCCCCTCTACCGACCACAAAAGATCTCCCCTCATCCCCATTGGCCAGCAAAAACCTCATGTTAACTCTTCAAGGTCAGTGCACACTACGAAGCAACCCTGTCACTATTTACTTTCGTTCGTCTAAAAGGGACTCTCTTGTACAAATAGAATAGATCCATAAGGTAGGTATGTTTAATAACGTAATTGTTGACCTTCCAGATAATTATAATCTCTCCTACAATAATGAGATACTGCCTTTGTAGAAATATATACAGACACAACAGTAATTTGCATGGGGAGTTAAATATATTCATGGACAGGTGGACAGATGAAAACAATTATTCACTGCAGCTTCCACAAGGCACACCTTGTTTGCCAGATTAATATTTAAGATGGGACTGGGGGTGCTAATAACACTCCATGACACATTATAGGGTCATTCCACATCAGATCACCCAAAAAAATATGATTTGTCCACCACATGTCTCAGATTTTTTTGAACATTTTTTAGTTAAGAGAGGACAACAACTATTTCTGCCAAATATCTCGACTGTCTGACAATTAGGTGATTATATATTGATTTTTCAATTCATTAAATAATTTACTAATCGCAGCTTCTTTATCCAGTTTATTTGAAGTATTACGGGTGTTTATTAAGGAATCAACACAAAATTTGGACCCTAAGGTAACTCTTCCTCCCGAATCCAAAAATCCAAACCAAATTACTTTATCTGCCTCATGTTTTGCGTTATGGCAAAAACGCATGTTTTTTGAATATCATTAAAAACGCTAGATTCAATTGACATTAGGGATCCCATTTTTTTTGGGGGGGGGGGGGGTTTAAAAAAGGTATAAATTACTACCACAACAAAAATCAGCCAGGTACTCTGTTTCATAGTGGAGAAAAAAAAATAATGAAGTTGGTGCTCGATTACTGCTGTACAGCATACATAATTTGCACATTGTTAAAAACCATACCAAAAAAGTGAACTAAACTGAGGCAATGGGATAAAACTCCCATACAAGGAAATTAAACAAACAGAAACTGATGGGAAGGGGATTCCCTTTAGAGAGACCAAAACTGAAACTTTCCAGAGAAAGAGAGAGGGAGACACAGAAAGAGTCAATCATGGCAGCTGCTCATTTGGTAGTCTTTTACATACTGACTGCCATATTACTATTTACTCAAAAACCATTGGATTATATAGCTGAGACCACTTTACATTTGACATTAGGGATCCCATTTTTGTGGGGGTGTTTTAAAAAGGTATATATTACTACCACAAAAAAAAATCAGCAGGGTACTCTGTTTTATAGTGGAGAAAAAAATAATGACGTTGATGTTGATGTTCGATTACTGTTGTACCGCATACATAATTAACGCAAGAAATCATGAAATTTAAAACCTTTAACATAACTTAAGCCCTTGACTGAAGTTGAGTCAACAATCTCATTATGTTTCCCTTGTTTGGAATTTGTAACGGTCTGTAATTTTCCCTTAAAGTGTCAGCAGAAAGTGTATACTGCCTTCCAGTACTTCCTTGGATAATAGGCACTTCCGTTACACAGAGGACGTGAATAAAAGGAACAAAACACTTATCTCTTGAAGGACAGGACAGCACATTTGTTGATTGGTTTCATTAAGTGTATCAGCATATCTTGGGCCTGATTCATTAAGGATCTTAACTTGAGAAACTTCTTATTTCAGTCTCCTGGACAAAACCATGTTACAATGCAAGGGGTGCAAAATAGTATTCTGTTTTGCACATAAGTTAAATACAGACTGTTTTTTCATGTAGCACACAAATACTTGATAGCTTATTTGTAAACTGAAATTTAAAGTTGATATTTGTTTGCTACATGAAAAAACAGTCAGTATTTAACTTATATGCAAAACAGAATACTAATTTGCACCCCTTGCATTGTAACATGGTTTTGTCCAGGAGACTGAAATAAGAAGATTCTCAAGTTAAGATCCTTAATGAATCAGGCCCCTTGTTCCTCCTCATTACATTGAATGATATACCCAATGTACCAGATGTTATCATACACTGCTGCTATGTATGTTCCAGGTTGCAGATCACTTTTATCCACATTTTTTGTGACTGTGGTCATAGTGACACTAACTTTGGTTTCTCCTGTCTTTATGTCGTCTGATTACAATCGATATATGTGTAGCTCATCATTACTAATAGGCCGAAATCTGTGATGAGAACGTGCTCCTGCCACAGTGATTGCTGTTTCTAGATGGCTATGCAGCTTGGTTTCGCAGTCTTGTATTTCGTTTTGTGACACGCAAAAAAACTTTATGCCATGTACATTTTCATTTGCCCAGGTCCAAAGGCGTCAAGATGTGATGGGTTTCCACTGCTTGCAGACTGGTGCGTGTGGCTAGACGTTTAACTGTCCCTCCAATGCCATCACATGGACTCTTACCATGAGATGTGGCAAAAAATTTCATTCTGCTTGAATGTTGAAGTTATCCTTATTGAAGCATAAATTAAAAACGTTTTTGCAGTTCTTATATTGTGCACTAGCATCATCACTAAATTCACATACTACAATTTTGACAATAATATCGCTAAGTGTTTCATAGCTACCGTAATGAAGGCATGCACAGTTATAGCTATATGGTCACGGGTATCGCTAATAACGCACAGGCTCACACAGTTTGAAGTGTCACACTCATCTTGCCTAAAATTTACAACAAGCTGACAGTCACCATGTTCTTTGGTCCACTTCAGTGACATAACTTTTAAGCTTTTTCTGGCTCCTTTTTTGTGAGACAAGAAAGGATTACAGCATGTTTTCTGAAATTCTTCATATCTTAGCAGCAGAAGCTTTTCATGATGGTAGCAGACTGAGGTTTCAGGATCATTGGTTACTGCATTTGAAACTTCAGTTCTCAGAATCAAAAGTTCTTTTTCTTCATCTGTAAATTGGTCACAGCTATGTAATCCAATGGTTTTTTATTAAATAGTAATATGGCAGTCTGTATGTAAGAGACTACCTAATGAGCAGCTGCCATGATTGACTCTTTCTGTGTCTCCCACTCTCTTTCTCTGGAAAGTTTCAGTTTTGGTCTCTCTAAAGTAGAGATGGTCACTGACCCCCGTGTTTTGGTTTTGGATTCGGTTTTGGATCTGGATTACCGTCGTGTTTTGGTTTTGGTTTTGGTTTTGCAAAACCGCCATTGCGTGTTTTGGTTTTGGTTTTGGTTTTGTTTGGTTTTGTTTTGCAATTTGTTATAAAAATTACATTTATTGGTGCTAAAATAACATAATTTAGGTATTATTTTGTAGCTACATTATTATTAACCTCAGTAACATTAATTTCCAGTCATTTTTTATTCAATTTTGAACACCTCCTATGTCACAATATGATTTTCATACACTTGAAAAGAAAAATTGCTGCAGTTCTTGCCAGTGATAACAAAAAGGCCATTGTCATGCCTGGGCATAAGACCAAAAATCCACCTCTTAAGTGTGGAATTATTTTTACACGAATCCTGGCAAGAGTTGTCTATCCATTTGTAACATTTTGAAAGCCACACTCAGTAGAGGTAGGGACCTTAACCATCTGGGATCCTCATCCATGTTTCGTCATTTTTCAGCGAGTTATTGGCAAACTGTTGGGAAAATCAGAAACTTTGGTTAAAAAAAAATTAACAACAAGCATTCCAGCATAATCTACCTCCCTTCTCTCATCTACATCCCAGCACCTGCAATCTTCCCCCCCAACAATTGGCAAGTAAACAATCCTCTGCAAGAGGAAGCAAGAATGAAACCTGTCACCCAGTCGCAAAGCGGATCACAGACGCCCTGGGTACTATGCTAGCGTTAGATCTGTGTCCAATGTCCACTATTAATACAGTTGGTTTAAGACATTTAATTGAGGTGTTATGTCCCTGTTAGCAAATGTCATCACTATACCATTTTACTAGAAAAGCTTATTCTCTCCTGTACCGGAAAGTTCCTAAAAATGTCATTATTGGGTGACAAAATGGTATTCTACCCACTGTACACTTAACCACAGATATGTGTACAAGCGGAACTGGGCAAACAAAAGATTATATGACTGTGAAAGCCCACTGGGTTGGTCTTTCGCCTTCCCCAGCATGGACAGCAGCAGCATGTACCCAGGTACATCACATTTTTGAGAAGTAGGCTACTCTGTGTATCAGCAGCTTCACTAAGAGGCATACAGCTGACAAACTGTTCCAAAAACTAAGGGATGTCATTGAAAGATGGCTAATCCTGCTTGGAGTCTCCTGAGGATATGTCATTTCTGATTACGACCCCAATATTGGTCCAGCATTACAGCGGGGCTGAATTCCATCACATTTCCTGTTTTACACACACTATCAACTTGGTGTTACAGAACTTTTGAAAAATGACATGCAGGAGATGCTGTTTGTGTCCATAAACATTTAGGGTCAATTTGTGGTTTCTGCAACAGCATGTAGGAGAATACAGCAGCTGCAAGAAGACTAGCATTTGAGGGGAATATACTTTAGTCCAGCGAAGTAGTTACCTGTGAAGAAAGTGCAGACACGGTTAGCTTGAGTCAAGTGATTGCCTTAATAATAGATTTTGAAAAGGTGCTACATAAAATTATAGTGTGCAATAAAACAAAGTAAATGTGCTAACTATATTTTAATTGTAGATGAAATACTTAATTTTCTTTGCAAGGATCCCAGACTTATCAACATCTTGTTGGGACGTCTTCTCCTTCAGTTTCTCTGGCAACTGCTTGTAGTAAAAGAAATTGCTTTCCCAAGACACCCAGTGGTGATGCAGATGAGTCCGCTAAACATTTTGATATTTGCTGTGCTGTAAAAGAATTGCCCAAAAACCGTGACAGCTCTGCCCTAAAATCAACTAGTCATTCCCTTTGGAAGGCCATTATCAGCAATTACATCATACTACACAGACTTCTATGATATTGGGATATTGGGATGAATTAGTATTGTTGGAGGAAGATTATCACTAAACCCTGCCACCTCTCCAGTTTCGCAATGAGCTATGGTACAATAAAATGTAACTGCAGATTTAGACCAAGACTGTCAGCCCTATTATTTCTATTTCAGCAATTACAATTAGCAATGGAGCAATGGAGCTCTTCTCTTTGGGTGTTACCTATATAACGCAGCACAATTTGCCTGCAAATTCTACAGACAAGCCTGCTTGTCTTCCTCTCCATCAATGACTCTTAGCAATTGAGCACTCGTCTTTGGGTGTATATTACACCCAAACATTATTAGTGAAAATTATGAAAAATACAGTTTAATCCCTGATAGGCCCTCCACCATCCTTTGCATGTTAATAGTAGGATTGGTTGGAATTATGGTCAAGGTCACACATTTTTTTGACAAATCCTTCAAACCAGCCCAGATGTCAAACTGTTGTGGTCTGCCCCCTGCGTCATCCCTGCTTGTGTTTGGAAAGAGCATATTGGTGCCAGAACCTCACATGCCAGAACTGCTCCCACTGGTGCCACACTGCTGCAGGACTTACACAATCAACCGCATCCTCATCGTCGGATACCCAAATCTCCCCCACATCCTCTTCTAAAGACAAAGTGTCATCCTCACTTGGTGTATCACCGGCTACACTCGGGCTGTTCAGGCACACATCAGCAGAACTGCTGAAAGGGCCCTTCTTTATGGGTAGACTAACAGAATGGTCACGATTAGACATCCCACTGTTGGATGGACTCTCCACAGGGATTGTTGTCATTTGTGAATCAGAGCAAATATTCTCCTGTAATGCCTCACTGTTATCTTGCAGCTCGGCTTTGACGCGTAACAGTAGTTGTGCACCAATTGTAGGCTGGGTAACTTTTTGGGATCTGCCACTAATAGCCAAAGGTGAAGGCCTCATTCTCTCTTTGCTACTGCGTGTGTAGAATGGCATGCTTGCAAATTTTTTTTTATCGTCACTTAACTTTTGCTCAGTTACACTTCTTTTTCGCTTCAATACAGTAAATTTTTTTTTGGTTTTTGTTTTTTGCACTAATTTGAAAACACTCTGTTGTTTGACATCGCCTTGGCCAGATGACGTACTGGGAACACTAACATCAGGACTGGTGACAGAACCTGGTTGCTCATTTAGATCATATGTGAACTGCTTTGAATCCATTCTGAGCGCAAACCACTGGGGAGTGCTAAAAATTATTTAGTAGATTCTGCTGACAGTTATGACTTTTGACAGCCAGAAATATTAATGCACAATTAGGGAGGACACCCCAAAAGCACTGAGGAGTGCTAAAAATTATTTAGTAGATTCTGCTGACAGTTATGACTTTTGACAGCCAGAAATATTAATACACAATTAGGGAGGACACCCCAAAAGCACTGAGGAGTGCTAAAAATTATTTAGTAGATACTGCTGACAGATATGACTTTTGACAGCCAGAAATATTAATGCACAATTAGGGAGGACACCCCAAAAGCACTGAGGAGTGCTAAAAATTATTTAGTAGATACTGCTGACAGATATGACTTTTGACAGCCAGAAATATTAATGCACAATTAGGGAGGACACCCCAAAAGCACTGAGGTGTGCTACAAATTATTTAGTAGATACTGCTGACAGATATGACTTTTGACAGCCAGAAATATTAATGCACAATTAGGGAGGACACCCCAAAAGCACTGAGGTGTGCTACAAATTATTTAGTAGATACTGCTGACAGATATGACTTTTGACAGCCAGAAATATTAATGCACAATTAGGGAGGACACCCCAAAAACACTGAGGAGTGCTACAAATTATTTAGTAGATACTGCTGACAGATATGACTTTTGACAGCCAGAAATATTAATGCACAATTAGGGAGGACACCCCAAAAACACTGAGGAGTGCTAAAAATTATTTAGTAGATACTGCTGACAGATATGACTTTTGACAGCCAGAAATAATAATGCACAATTAGGGAGGACACCCCAAAAACACTGAGGAGTGCTAAAAATTATTTAGTAGATACTGCTGACAGATATGACTTTTGACAGCCAGAAATATTAATGCACAATTAGGGAGGACACCCCAAAAGCACTGAGGTGTGCTACAAATTATTTAGTAGATACTGCTGACAGATATGACTTTTGACAGCCAGAAATATTAATGCACAATTAGGGAGGACACCCCAAAAGCACTGAGGAGTGCTACAAATTATTTAGTAGATACTGCTGACAGATATGACTTTTGACAGCCAGAAATATTAATGTACAATTAGGGAGGACACCCCAAAAGCACTGAGGTGTGCTACAAATTATTTAGTAGATACTGCTGACAGATATGACTTTTGACAGCCAGAAATATTAATGCACAATTAGGGAGGACACCCCAAAAGCACTGAGGAGTGCTAAAAATTATTTAGTAGATACAGCTGACAGATATGACTTTTGACAGCCAGAAATATTAATGCACAATTATGGGGGACACCCCAAAAGCGCTGGGGAGTGCCAAATATGAAGAAAAAATAATAAACCTCTATCCTCCTCTCTGCACTAGCGATTTTGGTTAGAGCAATTGCAAGAACAATATTGTATTCTCTGTCCCTGCTCTAATTAGCCTATGACTACACCCTGCTCTCTCCCTCTGTCAAATGGCGATGGATTGCTGTGGAGGCGTGTATTTATAAAGTTGAAGTATCGCGAGAACCGAGTCCCGAGATCCGTCAACGTCACAATGACGTTCGGCCTCGATTTGGATTCGGAATGGGCGGGAGAGTACCGAGCTGCTCAGCTCGGTACTCGGATACCCAAAGTTCGGGTGGGTTCGGTTCTCGGAGAACCGGACCCGCCCATCTCTACTCTAAAGGGAATCCCCTTCCCATTAGTTTCTGTTTGTTTAATTTCCTTGTATGGGAGTTTTATCCCATTGCCTCAGTTTAGTTCACTTTTTTGGTATGGTTTTTAACAATGTGTAAATTATGTATGCTGTACAGCAGTAATCGAGCATCAAATTCATTATTTTTTTTCTTCACTATGAAACAGAGTACCCGGCTGATTTTTTTTGTGGTAGTAATTTATACCTTTTTTAAACACCCCTCAAAAAATGGGATCCCTAATGTCAATTGAATCTAGCGTTTTTAATGAAATCCGAAAAATGTGCGTTTTTGCCGTAACGCAAAACATGAGGAAGATAAAGTAATTTGGTTTGGATTTTTGGATTCGGGAGGAAGAGTTACCTTAGGGGTCCAAATTTTGTGTCGATTCCTTAATAAACACCCGTAATACTTCAAATAAACTGGATAAAGAAGCAGCGATTAATAAATTATTTAATAAATTGAAAAATCAATATATAATCAATTAATTGTCAGACAGTCAAGATGTTTGGCAGAAATAGTTGTTTTGACATCCTCTCTTAACTAAAAAAATTTCATAGAAATCTGAGATGGGTGGTGGACAACCCTGGTTGAACTGACGTGGACTGACCCTATACCTTATCGAGAGTAAACATGATTATGAATAAATGAGTTCCGATTATAACAGAAGTGAAATATTTGCCCAGAGGATTATCAGACAACTAACCAGTGATACTAACAATGGACCTAAATACGACAAGAGGTATTCATATCTGTAGGCTTAACCCCTTATGGGTATATTTAATTGGATAAGGATCGGAATTCGTGTGTGTGTGTTTGGGAGGGTTATTTTGGCATAAATGCCCATTCTGCGAATCCACTCACACTATGGTATGTTTTTAAAGTTGCTCTTTTTGGAAGCATTCAAGGGACTCAGACCAGGTAGAGTCATCCAATAATTGTCTGACCACTGAGCGTCTCATAAGACATCACCAGAAATATGACCCCAGTGCAGAACATAGCCAAACAGTTTTGGCGCTTTGGTAATTTAACTTTTAATTTTTTTCTTTTAAAAAAAAGTGAGATATGGTGTCCGTATCTGCTTCCTCTGCATGTTGCGTCCCCCAGGTGGCTGCCGGTCAGATCATTCCTCTAGCCATCATGGTGGAATTAATATATACTTCAGATTTCGGGCAGCTTAGCAATATTATAGATTCTAATGCTTATAATACGTTTATGTTTGCTGTTGTTCAGCATCATATAAGTACATCACATGTGATGCAGACAGGCTGCACCTTCTAGAACTACTATATGTTTATGATTATTATTATGATATATTTACTGAGCTTAGCTATATTTGCTTTTTTACTTTAAACATGTATGTGCAATACAATTTTAAAGTCTATGGACCACAAAAAATACTGAGAATAGTATCCAATATGCCAAATAAAAGAAAATGCATGGTGCAATTGGTAAGTATTGCAAAATAGGGCCATTTCTAAGGACCAAAAATCCCACCCAGAAATAAAACCTGGGATCATCCCTGGAAAATAGGGACAGTTGGCAACTATGTAATATGTTTATATGTTTGTACTGTGTGTCAAAAGGGAAAGGAAGTTTGAAAAGAGCAGCCCTAAAAAATACTATATAACAAGGCCTGGGTACCGTGATATGTTTAAAGAGCAAATCACCCTTAATATCAATAAAAAATAATAATAAATTAAGTGACTCTGGACATAAACCTGACAAACTATTTTTTAAAAAGGTGTTTTATTGCTGATGTCAAAGTATTGATAGATTAGAATCTCAAAGTAACACTTTCCACAGGCAGGTTAATGTATTGATCAACACTGGGGGCCCACCATGGTAGCTGGCACACAAAAGCACAGTTAAACCTTCCTTTGGGCTTTGTACACATTTCGATTTATGTCCCTTTTAGGTTCATAGAAACACATTTAACAAAACCCGAATGTTAATAAATAATACATGCACTCCAGCTGAGAATCTCTTTTGAACAGAAGGGGTTAAACGTGTAAGCAATAGATCTGCATGTAATGCCATTCTGGAACCTGTCTTGCAGTAAGAAGCTCCAGAGGAACAGGTGTCCGCTCTCAGATGGTGGTCCTGCAGCTGGATTGGCAATCACATGCAAAAGATTCCTCTTTGTCCTATCCATGGGAAACACATGCTGAACACATGGACCAAACAAATTAGCATAGCCAAATTAGACTTTAGTCACACACAATACTTTAAATCCTTTACATTTCTGGAAGCTTATCAACAATATGTTTGATCCTAGTATTCAGAAATCCCTATATCCCTAAAGGGAAGCTTGCTTTTTGTTGGATCACTTCTCGACTATGTCTGTTTTGTTTGTACAGTTTGTTTAAACGTACATGAAACATTTTGTCAAACTTAACTGATTTGTGCATTTTTTTGAGATGGATTAAACAAAAATCTAATTTCCCCTAAACTAAAATGATATATAGACCATTTGTGGATATTGATACGTTTTAATGTGTGCAGAAATATTACTGTAGCGAATAATTACCTGCAATAAGTGAGGAGTTTGAATTTAATTATTCAACTAAATGTGTCTAGCATGCCACCTCTGAGAATTCATTGTTATAAACAAAAGATTTATAACACTTATTGTACTTAGGAAGACAGTGTTTCCTCTTTTGTATTACTTTGGGGTTGTGTAAAGTCCATGTGATTGATTTACAGTTTCACAGGTAACTGATTTAGACTGAAGCTTGGAGGAATCCTGCACAGGGGCATATATATCAGATATATCACTGTAAGCATAGCTGGCATGTAATACTATTTTGGGTTTTAACCCCTTATCAAATTCCCTTTATCTATTTAGACAAGCAAGAACACTGCCGACATGCTGCCACCACCTTCACAGCATAAATGAAGAACCTTTTAAACAGCTGTAAAATAATCAATATAGGCACGAAGTTATGAAATAAATGCAGTTAATGTATGGAAGATACATGTTATTTAGATAAAATTATTTGGGTTTTTTATTATTTTACATGACCATTATAACATCCACCATCTATGAGGCAGGTACACAAAATAAAAAAAAACAATTATACAAATTTTGTAAACGACCTCCCTCGCTCCATCCGTCTCTCACCCAATCTGTGCTCCTTCAAGCGGGCACTTAAAACTCACCTGTTCCTTAAGGCCTACCAACCATCCACTTAACCTCTCACCTCTTCTGTTTCTCCTCTGGCTCCTTTTTACTCTCCCCTTTGCTTCACTGGCTCCCTCTTGTGCCTGATTTTGTTTATCCTCCCTTAGGATGTAAGCACGTTTGAGCAGGGCCCCTCTCCCCTCCAGTCTCCACACCTGTTCTTCCGCTCCGTCTTTACAGTATTTGCCTGCCTGGAGTTTCTGAAGTTCTGGTACTTTGTGTTTATTTTTCTGTATTGTTTTACCCTGTATAGTGTACTGTTTGTGCTGTGTACGGCGCTGCGGAAAGCTTGTGGCGCCTAACAAATAAACAATAATAATAATAATAATTGCTGAAATAGAAATAATAGGGCTGGCACTCTTAGTCTAAATCTGCAGTCAGATTGTACGGTGTTATATAGCTCAAACACAAACAGTAGAGGTCCATTGCTCCATTGCTAATTGTCATTGCTGAAATAGATATAAAAGGGCTGGCAGTGTTGTTCTTAATCTGCAGTCACATTGTACTGTGTTATCAAAATGGATTCACAGCAGTACACAGAAGATCAGGGTCACCAAGCATTTGCTGGCACCAGTCATGATGATAGTAATTCCTTTATGTCATCTGCTAAAGCCTATGTTAAAGTGCATAGTGTTTTTAAGTCAGGGAAACAAAAATGTAGAAAAAAACATTTACCTTGGTAAAGAAAAAAAGATATGTAATCTAGGCAAAGTTATATGCAGAAAAAAATTTAATTGCCAACATGTCATTCTACACACGCAGTGGCAAGGAAAGAATGAGGCCTTCACATTTCTCTGTGAGTGCTAGTTCTGCAACTGTCACTGAGGCATTTTCCTGTAAGGGCAGTCATGATCAAGCAAAACCTTGTCATTCTGGCTCAAAATGTGGTGCCCAAATACTTTTACATGTAATAGCCGAGCTGGAAGAAAACAGTAAGGCATTAGGGGAGCTACAAGAGCAATTTAATTTGCCCTGCCACCAACTGAAGCAAGAGATGGTAACAAGGTGGAATTCCACCCTGTATATGCTTCTGAGGATGGGGGAACACCGAAAAGCCATACATGCTTACTTCACAAATCCATGACATTGGGAAAGGAGAGGGGATGTATTTTACTCAAGCGCAATGGAGAATACTTTCCATGTTGTGCAAGGTGCTGAAGCCATTCAAAGTAGTTACCTGTGAAGTGAGTTCAGACACTGCTAGCTTGAGCCAAGTGATCACTTTAATTAGACCTTTGGAAAAGCAGCTTGAGAAACTGAAGGAGGAGATGAAACAAAGCAATTACGCCAAGTATGTCGGACTTGTAGATCAAGTACTTAATTTACTTCGCCAGGATCCAAGAGTTATCGAAGTCTTGAAATCGGATCACTACATTTTGGTGACTGTGCTTGAGCCTAGGTTTAAGAGCTATGTCTTCTCTTTGTTTCCAACTGACCCAGATCTCAAGAGATGCAAGGAGCTCCTGGTGAGCAAGATGACAGCTCAAGTGTTACATGACAGGACAGTGTCTCCTCATTCAGTTTCTCAGTCAATTGCTGCTAGGAAAAAACTTAGCTTTCCCAAGAGACCCAGGGATGATGCAGATAACTCAGCACAACATTTTGATATCTGGTCTAGTCCACTGTAAAAGAATTAGTGACACCTCTGCTGTAACTCCACCAGATCCGACTATCAACTATCAACATCCAAAGAATGTGGAGGATTATTGTTAAATTTTTTGAACGGTATAAAGACAACAGTTTTATTAACAAAGAACAGCGCTGCTTGCAGAAGTAATGTAAGCATGAATGTCTAAATAGACGTGTATATGTATTACTCAAACCTTCCACTTTGCTGCTCTTTCATCAGTATTGCACAAAGTGTTTGTAATATGCGCTTTACGTCAAAGGTGCCTAACTATATTATAATTTGGGGAATTGAATCTGATTGGAAGCTCAGTGATGTACTTGATTTTTACTGTGTATTTCAATGGCTCTTTTTAGTGCATTGTCTGGCACCCTGGATTGGTCTTGGTCTAATAAAAGCACGCATCCCGGGGAGGTCAGCGCTCATCTCCATGGAGCTGGAGCTGCAGAATTACCACAGTTATCCAAGGAACAGGTGGAGCAATCAAATGAACCATAACTGATTTCATGATTCATTCCCAATTTCACTGTACCGGCCATGTGCTGAGGGTAACGGCGATCTCCTCATCCTCATCTTCCAAAGCTTAGTCTGCAGGGGTCAGTGACACACCCATTTGTTTTCTCAGGTCTCTTAGCTATTCTTTAAACTGCACATATTTATCGTCCTGCCTCAGGGCCTCCTCTGTATTATTCCTCTGAAGCGCAGTGTATCTCTCGTGTACAAGCTCTCTTAAATCTGGGATCTCATCCGGTGGGCCACTTTTTAACTTAAGTACGGCCTCCTAAACTGCGTCTATATATTGGTTTAAATCTCTGTTCAATGCAGCGTATTCCAACATGACAGATTCCATGCTGCCCACATGTTCCGTGTCACAGTCTGTCTGAATCAGATCTAATGCCACTCCAATTGTAATATCCATTCCTGTGTCTACATAAGTTTGGCAGTTCTTCAGGGATGAGAGGGAGGTATCCACAAAGGAGAAGAAGATTAAATATGCAGCACGAGCAGACATGATTTAAGAATGTAAAGTTCATTGACAGCACTGTTAGACTTAAGGCAGCTAAGCTAGTGATAGCTTTTTTTGTGTGGGCCCAAACAAACCAAGCACTTCAGCCACAAAAGTGATACTGCTTGTTGCTGGAGTGCTTGCTTTGTTAAACTGTACATGTCCTTTTCAATACCTTGCATAAGGGTGGGTGGAAGGACCCAAGGACAATTCCATCTTGCACCACTTTTCTTTTCTGCCATTGCTGTGTGGCAATGTTTCCTAGATGTGCTATGAACTGTTTGTGTGTTTGTGTCATTGCTCTGTTGCTTAGAATCCAGCCAGGTTGCTGCAGTCTTTGTTTGAAAGTGTATGAAAATAATATTGTGACCTGTGAGGTGGTCAAAATTGACTGCAAATTAGTGTTATTGAGGTTAATAACAATGTAGGGAAAAAAAGAGCTAAATTGTGTGATTTAAGCAAAAAAAACAGGGATTTTAGAAAAAATAGGGATCCAAAACCAAAACCAAAACATGCAAGGGCGGTTTTGCCTAAACAAAAAACCAAAACACGAAGTTAATCCAGATCCAAAACCAAAACAAAAAACAGAACACGGGGGTCAGTGAACATCTCTAGTACCTACACTACTAATACATTTCTGATATTTACCTCTGAAGACTCTGGCTATGAACTATAGTTAGTAAAACAGGACCCAGTTATATGCTACTCATATGGATAGAAGGGTGGGATGCTGGGCCAAAATGAGGGGAATCACCACTTTGAAAATACTAAGCAAGCAAACAGGGATGACTTGGTCCAGTCACCTAAAGTTCATGAGTGTAGCAGTATGGCATGACTTTGCTCCTTATGCTTAGGGAAAGCAGGATATCCCTACCAATAATCAACCTAATTCTGCACATGAAAGCAAAAGTTAGATTTTATTTTACAGACTAGATATTATAATGGAGATTGAGGGGTGGACACAATACACTATAACAGTATGAAAATATTAGAACCATGCAAAACATCCTTATACCACCTCAGTGGTGGCACTAATTTGACATTGGCCATTACTTTCAATGGGAGGCCTTTTGCTCCATCTGCGTACATTTTATAGTCAAAACATCAAAAGTCAAAATCACAGCTTAGAATCTTGAGATAAAGATCCCAATGTTCCCTTACTGCCATGAGTACCAATGTATATATACTATAAGTTATACTGTATATAGCCCCACTCTCTCTGTACCAAAACTGTGTTCTCAGTATTTGCACAGTGATTCTGTCTTTCTCTCTCACCATCGCTTTTACGCTTTCTCTCTCTCTCCCTCTGACATATTATTCATTGTATCATTTCAACTAAAAGTATTGAGCCCAACATGTTTTACAAATAACCTCCTACTCTTGAGACAAATTAATATTACTGACTTTCCAGGATGCTCATTTAATATTTAGTTACATATTAATAAAGTCAGATTTTACAGCAATACTCGTTTTGGAGTTTGAAAGGAAATAAAATCTAGCATTTTTTAACATAGCCAGAATAAATATTGCATAACTGGTGTTGAGGCCAATCGCTCGCTATGGTAACATTTCATAATCTGCTCATAAATCCTCAGTGATAGCAATTTCACATGTATTTAGCATGGGATTTTAACCACCTGAGTTTTATTTGGTTTTGTTACCAAGAAAATTCAACATTCTCAAATTAGGTAACATTGCACTTACAGAAAAGCACTGGTAAATTCATTAGCCATGTACCGGCAGTCATTTATAATGTTCTGACAAATGTAACTTAGTTAATGTTTTTCTATTAACTTCCATGAAAAATGAACATTTTTAGTGACATGTAATTACTCTAACTTTTATTATTTTGACAAATGTATGGATGCTAAGATTTGTTGCATAATAATTCAATTATTTACAGATTGAAAGCAAGGTTCCGCCATCTATAAAACGCCATACTTTTTAGGGTGAATCACCATAATTCTCATTTTGAAAAATTATTATATAATAGAAACTAATAAACAAATATGAAAATAAATAACAAAAATATAAATATTCATTTTGAATATTGTCATAATTTTTTAGATGTATACAATTTCCTCACCTTTATAATAACAATTTCATGCTTTATTTGTAGACAACAGTAAAGTAACTAAGGTACCTACCTTAAAGCTAGTATATAATTAATTCTAAAGTGGCAAAGTTGATATGCTCGAGATTGTAAAAAGTAGATTACTAATCCCTTAATTATAGGGAAAAATACTATTATGAAAACATTCTTTGTATTCTAATTTATAATATAAAAAATTCTTGGTAATAGCATATATATATATATATATATATATATATATATATAAGCATTTTACGATTTTTATAATAATCAATAAGGAAAGACACTTTTTTAAAAAAATAAATGGAAATTTTTATAATTGTATCCATTTGATTTATGTATTTTTGTGTCATCAATACAGTGGATCAAATTTGTATAGTGTAGTTTTTTAAAACTTTCTATACAGACATAATAACCAGCCAAAGGGATCAGGTGGTTCATTTTCACAAAGTAAGGTTAAAAGAGAATGATAAGACCTATAACAGTAACTAAAACAGAGAAGGGTAATTTTAATACATCACAAAATAAAAGCAATTCCTGGATTTAGGAACATCTGTTGTCCCAAATTGATTTTAATATGGTCCAAACTTTATGTAAAAAACAAAATCCTAATATATTTTGTTTCTTGTGTCTTTAAACCTTCGTTTTTAACTGTGCAGGGAGCTCTTTATTATTTAGCTTGACATGTGCTGTTAGTTATCTAAACCTCAGTTCATGGTTTCAAATGTGAACACCATATGTTAATCATCAGCCCTTTCATTGAAGAACTTTTCCCCTACATTTCAATCAAGAGGTGCACTTCTGATTGTTAGAAAACATCATTACATGACGTATGTATAAAAATGGAATGAAATGGATGTTGATTCATACATCATTTTGTATAGTGAGTTAACAACTCATCCATTAAAATATCATTCACTCTAAACTATTGTTATGAAATATCCCATTATTTTTTGATACACTCACTCAAAACAGTTTCTAACATTTCCTTTGTTGTTGGTCAAAGTCGTCTACACTTAACACCCCTAAAATGATGTGACCAGTTGACGTGATCATAGAACAGTCTACTGCTTTTTAAAACTCTTCGTCAATTAATCATAAATGGGAACTCCACACAAGGAATATTGTCCAGCTATAGATAAAAAAGCAAACACAGCACAATGATCCAAGAGCTTGCTCCTGCTGGATGAGGGAAACTCTGGAGTGTCTTTCGGAATGGGTAAGTATATCAGTAGACAACAATAATAGAAATGTGATTGTCTATAGAGGGAAAGGGGAGAGTACACTGGATAAATATGAGAGTGGTATTCCCTTTTAGCACTTTGCTGTGAGGCGTTTGGTTTATTACTCTTCAAGTTGCCAGACTAATTTCCTGTCACACGCTGAGTCAGGCTGTCACTTACCACACGTGGTTTCTTGCACTCTCCCTCTGCACTGCTCTTCTCTCTTCTCTTTGCTCTGGCTCCTGCACCACTACTCTAATCTGTACAGCAGGGGGCATGTGGCGCTTTAAGATTTTTGTCACCAATAGCAGAAAACTGAAGCCTACTTACTGGTATTTGCACTGCTAAACAAGGAGGCGTGGAGTGTAAACGTGCCTCTGGTCTTTGCCAGGGACACCGCAAGGGAGTTTGGAGTTAGCTGCAGAAGACAGGCAGGTCGCTGCCCTCCTAGTTAGCCACCACTGAAGTAATAGGTGAATAAGCATGGTCAAGCAATCAAGGTCAGGCCGTGCAAGTAGAATGGTACAATAGGGTCAAACAGGAGTATAGTCGGCAAGCCGGAGGTCAAACCAGGAAATTTATCAATGCTAAAAGGAGATCAAAAAGGGGGGTCTGGAAAGCCAAGTCTGGGACTGATGAGTTAGTTAGGATGCTTGGGAGCACACAGGAATGCTGGATCATAAGGGGACTTTGATATTCTGGCACCAGAATGATGCCATAACCTCCTTTATGTAGACAATACTGATCTCTCATTGGTGGCTGTGAATTGGGAGGCAGAAGAGCTGAACTATCACTATCCCTTTGCCTAGCAACGGGGATACGCATCTACTGCGCATGTGTACCTACTGCGCATGCGCTCACTGGCCACGGCCAGGAAGAGGAGATACGTTTCGTTGCTAGGCAACGGGATGTGACGGGGCCGCAACAGAGGAAAGCGTCCATCCCTGGCACTGGGCAAATGTGCGGGGAAGGCGCCTGACAATACCACCCCCCCTCTTTTCAGGAAGAAGATTCTCTCGATGATTGTTCCTTGAGAAAGTTATCTAGTAGCCGAGGGGCATGGATATCTTCCTCATAAACCATGATCTCTCCTCAGAGCCATATCCTTTCCAATGAATAAGATATTGGGGGCGACCATGAAAATGGCGAGTGTCCAGGATGAGACTAATCTCAAACTCATTGTCTGAGGCAGATACTGCAGCAGGCGGATGGATGGTATGCGAAAATTTGTTAAGTACCAAAGGTTTTAGTAGTGATATATGAAAGGTATTATAAATCTTAAGAGAGGGAGGAAGACTGAGCCTGTCAGTCATGGAGTTGATGACTTGGGTAATAGGAAAAGGACCAATAAATATTGGAGCCAATTTCATGGACGGTACTCGGAGCCTGAGATTCCTGGTGGAAAGCCATACTTTGTCTCTGGGTTGGAGGACACCAACAGCCCTATGGTGGTGATCAGCAGCATGTTTGAATTGTTGAGCGGATTTTACTTTGGTAGAAGCCCAAATATGGAAGAGATCAAGAACCAGGGAATCGACAGCCAGAACTGAAGAAGCAGAAAATGAATCAAAATCAGACACAATGGGATGGGTACCAAACACTGTAAAAAACGGGGAGGAACCTGAGGAGTCATGGACGTGGTAATTATTGGCGAAGTCAACCCAGGGTAGTAGATTTCACCATTCTGAGTGATTTCCAAAGGAAAAGCAGTGAAGAAATAACTCCAGGTCTAGATGAACACTCTCCATTTGGCCTTTGGTCTGGGGATGGTATCCAGAGGAGAATTTTAAGCCTTTTCCCAAATCTTTACAGAAAGCTTTCCAGAAGTGTGAGACAAATTGGATATCGATCTGAAATAATTTCCAGGGGGCACCCATGTAGATGAAAAATCTCTTTAATAAAGTCTTGAGCCAGCTTCGGTGGTAAAGGAAGCTCTTTAAAAGGAACAAAGTGGACCATCTTCGAGAACCTGTCCATGAACACCCAGATGGTATTGAATCCATTACTTGGAGGTAGGTCAGTGACAAAATCCATTGAAACACTAAGCCATGGACGTTCCAGGACCGGCAGGGACATGAGTAACCCAGCAGGAGACCACCTAACTGTCTTATTCCAGGCACAGACCTTGCTGGAGGCTACAAACTCTTGAACATTGCCACGCAGTGTAGGCCACCAAAAACGCAAGGAAAGAAGGACATAAGTTTTCTTACCTGCATGTCCTACAAATTTGGTACTATGGCCCCAGCGAAGTGCCTTGAGATGCAAAGGAGAATCAAGGTTGGAGCAGCCAACTGGAGGAGTCCTTTAAAAGATTCTGGTTAAGGTGACAATGCTGGATGCCTCAAACATAGGTAGAGGCACAGGAATAGGACATAAATCGGAGTCATCAAAAGATCGAGATAGAGTATCAGCCTGGGGATTCTTGGAGTCAGACTGATAGGTGAGTCTAAGATCAAACTGAGAAAAGAAAGACGACCACCTGACCTGGTGAGGATAGAGACAACGGGCATCCCTGAGAAAAATGAGATTTTGTGAAGAGTAAAAATGGTAACAGGATGATCAGCATCCTCCAAGAGGTGGCACCACTCTTCTAAAGCCAGTTTGATCGCCAGTAATTTTTTGTCTCCGATCCCATAATTACATTCAGAAGGGGCAACCTTCTTAGAGAAAAACCGTCAAGGACGAAGGTCTCCGGAGGCTGACTTTTGGGAAAGTACAGCTCCTACGCCAACAGAGCAGGAATTCACCTCCACAAAGAAGGACTTGTCCTGATCGGGTTGAAGGAGAACTGGAGCCGATGTAAAAGCCTTCTTTAGAGCCTCAAAGGCAGCGGCAACCTCGAGTGGCCACCATTAAGGATTGACAGACTTTCGGGTAAGGGTAGTAATAAGAGTGATGAGAGTAGAGCAGTGTTTGATAAACTGCCTGTAGTAATTGGAAAATCCGATGAACCGTTGTACTGATTTCAGGCCAATAGGTTGTGGCCAGTTGGTGATGGCTGAAACTTTCTCAGGGTCCATCTGGAGACCGGAAACTGAAACCTGGAATCCTAGGAATGGAATCTGTGAGACTCCAAAAATACACTTTTCTAATTTGCAGAAAAGCTGGTTTTGCAGAAGACAAGAGAGTACATCCATAACATGAGACAGATGAGAGGAAAGATCAGTGGAGAAAATTAGGATATCATTAAAATAAATTACCACTGATTTGTATAGAAGATCTTAGAAGATCTCGTTAATAAATGATTGAAGTACCATTGGAGCATTATAGAGCATAAAGGGCATCACAAGGTATTCATAGTTACCATCACTAATACTGAAGGCGGTCTTCCTTTCGTCTCCTTTCCTAATACGGGTCAGATTATAAGTCCCTCGTAAATCCAGTTTGGAAAAAAATTTGGAGCCACTGATCCAGTTGAACATTTCAGAAATGAGGGGAAGTGGGTACCTGTTCTTAATGGTAATTGCATTTAACTGGCAGATGGCAATGCAGGGGTGGAGCAATCCATCTTTCTTCTTTATGAAGAAAAATCCAGCCCATGCTAAGGAAGATGACTTCCTAATAAACCCTCATTGCAAGTTTTCTCAGATGTATAGAGATATGGGGCCTGATTCATTAGTGATCTTATCTGCCATTTATTGCTTATCTTAAGCAAATCCACTCTGTGCATGCTCAGAAAAGGGAGATAAGAAGTAAAATCCACTGCGTTAGTGAAGAATTTCTTAAGTTAAGATGAAAATTCATCTTAACTTCACTCTTATTTCCCCATTTCTTCTTAAAAATAAGCATCTTAACTTTTGCACAAGATAAGATCACTAATGAATCAGGGCCATATAGCGCGGTTCTCAGGAAGAGCGAGAGGGTAAATCCTGCCCTTAGGAACAGGTTTACCGGAATTAAATTATTGGAAAATTCCCAGGGCCGTTGAAGAGGAAGAACCTTCAGATGCGACTTTGCAAAAAGCATCTTGTAAAGGAGCATAGATTGCATGAAGAGATGGCTGAAAGGAGAGCATGTGGCAGGGAACAGCTGTAGAAAAAGGTTTCACGGAAGACAGGCATCCTTTGTGACATTGTGGGCCTCAAGAAGTGAATTGAGCAAACTCCCAATCAAACTGTAGTGCATGAGTTCTGAGCCAGGGGAGTCCCAAGATGACCAAATTTACAGATTCCGGAAGGACCAGGAATTCAATCCAATCAGAATGTTAAACAGCAACAGTCAGTCGAAGAGGAACAGTAACCTGGGATATAGTGCCGTTAGAGATGCGATCGCCATCCACCACGGAAAAAAATAATGGCTGCAAAAGGGTAGATATATGGAATTGCAATGCCAAATTGGCAGAGCCGGAATCCACAAAGCCATAAGTCACAACATGTCCACTAGGAGACGCCAAAGGAATAGCCATAGAAAAGTCAGGTCTGGTGGAAGTGTAGAGAGTGATAAACTTGACTCCTAGAACAGCCTCCCTGGTAGGAGGAAGCGTTTCCCAGTCTCTTAGCACATATGGAAATCATATGACCGGATTCCCCACAGTACAAACAAAGGGTTTGGTTGATGCCTCTCTTGTGTTCTTCAAGAGACAAATGAGACCACCCGATTTGCATAGGTTTCTCAGGTGGTAAAGGTGGGTTCTGAAAATGAGGAGCCAGACGTGGGGAAAAATGCCTAACAGTCGCTCTTTCCTGAGTACTTTTTCAGAAACGTAGGTCCACATGATTGCAGAGTGATATTAGCGCATTGAGATCAGCAGGCAATTCACGGGAGACCAATTCATCTTTAATACGGTCTGCTAATCCATGCCAGAAGGTTGCCACAAGTGCCTTGTTATTCCACTTTTAATTCGGAAGCAAAAATGCAAAAGAGGACTGCATACTGACTCACGGTCTGAGTACCCTGACACAGGTTTAAGAGGCTTGAAGCGGCAGAGGAGACCCTCCCAGGCTCATCAAATACCTTGTGAAAAGCTTCAATGAAGGAAGAGGACGTCTGTAACAGGGGATCATCTTGTTCACAGAGAGGGGAGGCCCAGGCCAAGGCTTATCCAGAAAGTAACGAAATTGTAAATGCCACCTTGGTACATTCTGAAGGAAACGATGCTGAGTTAATATCAAACTGAATTGAACACTGATTCAAAAATCTACGACACTTTTTAGAATCCCCATCAAATTTGTCAGGTGGAGGAATCCGTAATGTGGTAGTGGATGCTGTTGAGGACGTAGAAATGGGCTGCGCCACTTCTGAGGGGGTAACAGTCACCGACTGGGAGGTGGTTAGCAAAGCCTGCAGAGTATCCAGACGGGAGACCACTCCCTGTAAACATTGAAGTAGTTGGGCCTGTTCAGACTCCCGCTGAACAACACGGTGGGCAAGATGGAGTAACAGATTGCGAGCCGATGGTTCACCTGTGCCTTCAGTGGTCATGGCCAGAGTATACTGTCACGAATAGCAGAAAACGAAGGCCTAACTACTGGTATTTGCACTGCTAAACAAGGAGGCTGTCACTTTTTGGTACGCTGGATTCTTGGGTCTGCCCACCTTGGTGCTACTCCCAGCAGGGCGCGGAGTCTAACAGATGGATGGTATTTACCAGTGACCACCGCAAGGAGATTTGGACTCAGCGGCGTCCGCCCGCAGGTCGCGGCCCCTACCACGAGTGTCAGGCGAGACCCTAGGGGAGTAAATAGTAAGATGTTATGGAGAGACACAATGGAAGTAGATGGAGTGTAAGCTCTTCAGTCAAATAGCGGAGTGAAGACAGATGCAGAGTGTACAATACAACTAGCAGGTTAATGGAGGCTAGTGTGGCTTGAGCAGTACAGCCTGTAGTGTAGCGTGAACAGTCCAGCCAGCAGAGTAAGGGAGACAAGTGCAGCTTAGGCGGTTGAGCCCGTAGTATAGCAGCACAGCAGAGACAGGTGCAGCGTGAACAGTCCAGGCAGCAAGGTAACGGAGGCAGGTGCAGCTTGAGCAGTATAGTCTGTGGTACAGTAGCACAGCGGAGACAGGTGCAGCTTGAGCGGTATAACCCATGGTACAGCTGCACAGCGGAGACAGGTGCAGCGTGAACAGTCCAGCCAGCAAGGTAACAGAGGCAGGTATAGCTTGAGCAGTATAGCCCATAGTACAGCAGCACAGTGGAGACAGGTGCAGCATGAACAGTCCGGCCAGCAAAGTAACAGAGACAGGTGCAGCTTGAGCAGTATAGCCCATAGTACAGCAGCACAGCGGAGACAGGTGCAGCGTGAACAGTCCGGCCAGCAAGTACAGCAGCACAGAGGAGATAGGTGCAGTGTTAACAGTCCAGCCAGCAGAGTAACGAGGACAAGGAGGCGCTGAGGATTCAAGGTAAACGACAAGAGACAAGACTAAGTCTAATCAGGCAGGTAACTTGATCAACAGGCACTGAGAAGAAAGGGAAAGTGCCTTTTCAAGTTTGGAGCCAAACTGATTAACCAATGGAAAACATGCAGAGGACACAAAGGTTTAAGGTCTGCACATGCGCAGAACCAAAGCCAGGATGCCAGAAGCTGAAGTATGCATCAATGGGGAACAGGTGAGCGTGTCGGTCTTCGGTTGTGGAAGCCGAATGAGCGCCGTGTGACAGAGGCGCGGAGTCTAAACGTGCCACTGGTCTTTGCCAGGGACCCCGCAAGAGAGTTTGGAGTCAGCTGCAGAAGAAACGTAGGTCGTGGCCCTCCTAGTTAGCCACCAGTGAAGTAATAGGTGAATAAGCGTGGTTAAGCAATCCGAGGTCAGGCTGTGCGAGTAGAATGGTACAATAGGGTCAAACAGAAGCTTAGTCAGGAAACCGGAGGTCAAACCAGGAAATCTATCAATGCCAAAAGGAGATCCAAAATATCCAAAATGGGGGTCAGGGAAAGACAAGTCGCAAATAAGGAGTTAGTCAGGTTGCTTAGGAGCAAACAGGAATGCTGAAGCATAAGAGGACCTTGATATTCTGGCACCAGAATGGCGCCAGAGCCTCCTTTAAATAGACAATACTGACCTCTCATTAGTGGCAGTCAATAGGGCAGCAGAACAGCTGACAGACAAACAACTAGTGTCCTGTTGCCTAGCAACGGAGACGTGCACCTACTGCGCAAGTGCCCGCCGCACGTGGCCAGGAAGAGGTGATACATCCCATTTCAGCCTGTGCTGAATATACCCCTTGTACCCCAGTAGCTTTGTTGAGAGTTGTAGTGTTATTTATTTCTGTATTGTACTGTTATACCATGTACTGTCTGTTGTTTTCCAACTGTACAGCACTCTGGACCCCATGTGAAGCCCTATAAAGATTAATAATAATAATCTGCTAAACTATTTAAGCCTGCTCTGTGCACTGTTCCGTCCCAGAGTCTTAGGCTCTATACCTCTACTCCAGTGTGCATTTGCTCCACCACAAAAAAACCTGCAAATATCTATGCCTGTGCAGAGTTGCATGAATCAACACTTGCGTATGCTTGTGTCTGAAAGGGTTTGACGGGGAGGGAATGAGTGTTCTTATGTAGGCCTGCACACTGTGAAGATTTTCTGCTGTCATTGAGAATATTGCTGTAATTTATAGGGATATCATTTCCAGAGCCGTAACTTAGAATTCTAGTGCCCTGGGCGAGAAAGACAAATGCCGCCCCACTACCCCTCAATTTTAACCAAATTAACCTAAAATATTCCTAAATTGCGCCCCCCCCCCCTTCAGCGTTGTGCCCTGGGCGGTCACCCCTGTCGCACAGCCCTAGTTACGGCTCTGATCACTTCCTCATCTTTATAGGTGAGTTTTTTTCATTTTATATCTTTTTTTTATCATTTAAATAATACACAGTAAGCACTATTCAAAGATATACAAATTCTGGGATATATTGGTACATCAAAAGAGGAGAAGGTGGATTTCAAAATCATGAGCTATTAATTTTAAGAATTTTTTTTATCCCTAAGTAAGGTGAGTTTCTTGTAATTAGTTACTTACAGCTACCAACTGTTATTTGATCAATTCTATATTATTATTATTTTTCTGTGTCTCTTTTGCCATCTATTGAATTTCCCACGTGATAAATAAACAATGCTCTCTAGGTCCAGAGTGTGATCAGATGACAAATATTGTCCTCTCACTCCCAAAGGCTCCTTGATGTCATTGGAAGGCTTTATTTACCCTCCCACACCCTGAGATACCCTATGTGATCATAGAAGGCTTGATCTACCCTCCAAGTGAATAGAGCAGATCCAAGCATCCAAGCATGGTAGTTATAAAACAATCAGAATATTGTGATTTCATGCCCAGAAGGTAAACCAATTTCATACTGGGACCATAAGCGGAACATGAACAAAGACTTTCACTGAATCTGGAGCTAGAAGTAACCAGACGACTGTGCAGTCGAACAATAATGAAAAGCTGACATTTTAAGGTAGAAAAATTGCACAATTTTAGATTACAAGTAAATAGATAAAAGTTATATCACTGCCTGCCTATGTCCCATACACCCACACCCTCATTAAAAGATGCTTGACCATTACACCAACAGGGATTGTAATGATATTGTATTCAAATATATATACTTTAATATGGAGTTGGTCCACCTTTTGCAGCGATAACAGCTTCTGCTCTTCTTGTAAGGCTTTCCACAAGATGTTAGAGTGTTTCTGTGAGAATTTGTGCCCATTCGATCTGTAGAGCATTTATGAGGTCCGGCAATGATGTTGAGAAGACCTGGCTAGCAATCTCCATTCCAGTTCATCCCACAGGTGTTAAATAAGGTGGAGGTCAGGGCTTTGTGCTGGCCAGTCAAGTTCTTCCACACCAAACTAATCAAACCATGTCTTTGTAGTCCTTGTTTGTGCACTGGGGCAGAGTCATGTTAGACCATAAAAGGTTCTCCCCAAACTGTTGCCACAAAAGTTGGAAGCATAGCATTGTCCAAAATAACTTGCTATGCTGAAGCATTAAAATTGCCCTTCACTGGAGATAAGGGGCAGAGCCCAAACCCTTAAAAACAGCCCCATACCATTATCCATCTTCCACCAAGCTTCACAGTTAGCATAATGCAGATAGGCAGGTAACGTTCTCCCGGCATCCGCCAATTTTAGACTCACCCATCTGACTGCCAAACTGAGAAGCGTGATTTGCCAATCCACAGAACATGTTTTCACTGCTTCACAGTCCAGTGTTGATGTGCTTTACACCACTCCATCTGATGCTTGACATTAGTCTTGGTGATGTGAGGTTTGCATGCAGCTGCTCGGCCATTCCATTAGGCTCCTCCAGTTTTTGTGCTTACATTATTGCCAGTGGAAGTTTGGAACTCTTTAGCTTTGGAATCAGCAGAGCATTGACAGCTTTTCCGCACCATGCACCTTAGTAGGTCCCCTCCTCAAGGCAAGTGATAGTGTCAGCTGCTGACACATTTGAGCCACTATGAGCTTAGAGAGGGAGTCTCTCTGTTGCTTATCTTTAACCCTCATTATTATTCCCTCTGCTGAGCTATTTTTTGCTGGTTTAATTTCCTTATCCTTCTGTTCATACTTTACGGATTCCTTTTCAGCCCTCTTGTTATTTTTCTTCACTTTATATCACTTCTACTTCTCCCCTTTTCTTCCCCATTCACCACTTAAAATCTCCATTATTTCTGTTACTCATCTCTATCCTCTTTATATATCTCTTTGTACATTTTTCATTACTTTAAATTTACACACACCCACTTTCCACTCTGCCTTTGTCTCAGTCACAATCTCCTCACAATCTGACTGGCTGGCATGTGGCTCCTCAGCTTCCCACAGCTAGTCAGCTCAAACCATCTTGTTAGCCCATCCCCTCCTCTCATTTGCAGAAAGACGATGCTCGGTAGAAGGCTCACACTGTCACATGGGAAGAGGGGTGTCAGTGTCTGCTGGCACATGCAGGCTTCTTTTTTTAACTATTCTATGCTATCTATAGTTGGCAGGCTAAATTTACAGAATTAAACTCAATGTCTCTTAGGTGGCAAGATTGAGAAACATCCTATCGAAACCAAAGGGCCAGTACAATAGTAGTCCGAGCATTCTCAAAAATGTACAAGTCTTAAGTAATAGTGACACATATATATTCTTTTCAATACAGTGGTGATCTACTTGTAAGTAGGGATGCGTAAAGTAGCTGTGAAAATTTTGCGCAATTCGAGTTTTACAGCAGAACAGGCCATTTCGTGAAGCTGGAAAATTCCAGTGATGCGATTTTTGAGTTTCGCTTTTGCTTCACCATTTCACTCTGTATCAGTGGCTGAAGTGGGGGTGTATATAGTGCTAGGTCATACCACCACTTCTCCTACTGACTTCATTGTGAAGCTATCACATTCCATTCACTTACATTCCCATTACATTTTCTTTACCGTCACTTCTAAATTTCCTCTTAGACTGCTGCTCTGTATTATTTATTAGTACATTTTTATTTCACAGAATCTATCATCTATTAATAGAGCCGAAACTGTGATGGTCAATTCATTCTGCTGTGTTGTGTGTTTGAGGTAGGACTGAAAACTATGCATGCATTTAAATCAATGTAGGGATGCACAGTGGATATAAAAAGTATACATACCCTTAGTGTTTGTGATGCAAAGTCTGAAATCAGGCTAAATTAGACCTGTCTCAACCTTTAATGTGACCTTGCAATCAGCAAAATGGAAGTGAAAAGACAAATAGACAATGTTTAGGAAAAATAAGGGAAAACAACCAGAAACTATTATACTCTGGTTGTACACTCCTAAAGCAGTACTTGTATTCACTAGAGATGAGCGCACTCGGATTTCGTGAATCCGAGCCCACCCGAACGTTGCCGATCCGAGTCGGATCCGAGACAGATCCGAGTATTGGCGCCAAATGAAAACCTGAAACCGAGGCTCGGAGTCATAATCCCGCTGTCGGATCTCGCGATACTCGGATCCTATGAATTCAGGCATTGATCAGGGTAGAGGGAGGGTGTGTTAGGTGGTCCTCTGTCCTGGTAGATCTCGTGCTGTGCTGTTTAGTTCTGTGCTGTGCTGTGCTGTGTTCTGCAGTATCAGTCCAGTCGTGCTGTGTCC
The DNA here is from genome assembly GCF_038048845.1 of Mixophyes fleayi. Classification (NCBI taxonomy): domain Eukaryota; kingdom Metazoa; phylum Chordata; class Amphibia; order Anura; family Limnodynastidae; genus Mixophyes; species Mixophyes fleayi. Next base: position 211,846,196 of record NC_134405.1, read on the forward strand.
TGTGCTCTGTCCTTCTGAGTTCAGTGGTGCTGCTGGGTCCTGTGCTGTGTCCTGTTCAGTCCAGTGGTGCTGTGTCCTGTGCTCTGTGCTTCTAAGGGCATAGTTATTTCCCCATTATTCCCAAGTGTTTAAAAAATAAAAAAAAACTTATAAAAAAAAAATACAAAAAAATAATTTTAAAAAAAATTGATTACAACAAAATTTGCAAAGCCAATCCTGCAGTATAAGCCTATTGGTACTGCAATATTACCAAGTTCACACATTCAGCAGTAAAAGTCCAGTGGTACCGCAATATTACAAAGTTCACACATTCTGCAGTATCAGTCCAGTGGTGCTGTGTCCTGTGCTCTGTCCTTCTGAGTTCAGTGGTGCTGCTGGGTCCTGTGCTGTGTCCTGTTCAGTCCAGTGGTTCTGTGTCCTGTGCTCTGTGCTTCTAAGGGCATAGTTATTTCCCCATTATTCCCAAGTTTTTAAAAAATAAAAAAAAACTTATAAAAAAAAATAAATATTTTTTTTTTTTTAAAAAAAAGTAATTATAACAAAATTTGCAAAACCAATCCAGCAGTATAAGTCCATTGGTACTGCAATATTACCAAGTTCACACATTTTGTAGTATCTTGTGCTACATATAATGGAAACCAAAAATTTGGAGGATAAAGTAGGGAAAGATCAAGACCCACTTCCTCCTAATGCTGAAGCTGCTGCCACTAGTCATGACATAGACGATGAAATGCCATCAACATCGTCTTCCAAGCCCGATGCCCAATCTCCTAGTACAGGGCATGTAAAATCCAAAAAGCCCAAGTTAAGTAAAAGCAGCAAAAAGAGAAACTTAAAATCATCTGCGGAGAAACGTAAAGTTGCCAATATGCCATTTACGACACGGAGTGGCAAGGAACAGCTTAGGCCCTGGCCCGTGTTCATGACTAGTGGTTCAGCTTCACCCAAGGATCTTAGCCCTCCTCCCCCCCCCCCCTACAAAAAATTGAAGAGAGTTATGCTGTCAGCAACAAAACAGCAAACAACTCTGCCTTCTAAAGAGAAATTATCACAAATCCCCAAGGCGAGTCCAAGGGTGTTGGTGGTTGTCAAGACTGACCTTCCCATCACTGTACGGGAAGAGGTGGCTCGGGAGGAGGCTATTGATGATGTAGCTGGCGCTGTGGAGGAACTTGATGATGAGGATGGTGATGTGGTTATTGAAAATGAGGCACCAGGGGGGGAAACAGCTGATGTCCATGGAATGAAAAAGCCCATCGTCATGCCTGCTCAGAAGACCAAAAAATGCACCTCTTCGGTCTGGAGTTATTTTTATCCAAATCCGGACAACCACTGTATGGCCATATGTAGCTTATGTAAAGCTCAAATAAGCAGGGGTAAGGAGCTTGCCCACCTAGGGACATCCTCCCTTATACGTCACCTGAATAACCTTCATAGTTCAGTGGTCAGTTCAGGAACTGGGGCTAGGACCGTCATCGGTACAGGGACATCTAAATCCCGTGGTCCAGTTGGATACACACCAGCAACACCCTCCTTGTCAACTTCCTCCACGATCTCCATCAGATTCAGTCCTGCAGCCCAAGTTAGCAGCCAGACTGAGTCCTCTTCAATACGGGATTCATCCGAGGAATCCTGCAGCGGTACACCTACTCAGGGCCGCCGAGAGGGGGGGGAGCGGGTACTAATTACCCGGGCCCGGGCATGTCAGGGGGCACGGCCCGGGCCCTTGCTCTGCTGCCTTTTTTTTTTTTAAACGTTTTTTTTTCTTTCTTTTTTTTTTTGCAGGGGGGGGGGCTCGGTCGTTGGTGGGGGGAGCAGGCTAGTTTAAAAAAACCCAAAACATACTCACCTGATCGTGGAGCCGACGTCCCTCCTCTCTGCTGCTCTGTGCTCCATTCAGACTGTCTGAATGCCGGGTGTGATGTCATCATGTCATGCCCAGCATTCAGTCAGTCTGGAGCAATGGAGCACAGAGCAGCAGAGAAGACCAAGAAAGGAAAAAAGGTAGGTGCAGGAGGAAAATGAGGGGGGGCACGGAGGAGTTAAAAAACGGGGAGGCAGCATGACAGGGGTTAAAAAATGAGGGGGGCATAGAGGGGTTAAAAACGGGGGGGGGGGGGGTCAGCATGACAGGGGTTAAAAAACGAGGGGAGGCAGCATGACAAAGGGGTTAAAAAATGAGGGGGGCACAGAGGGGTTAAAAACGGGGGGGGGGGGGGCAGCATGACAGAGGGGTTAAAAAATGAGGGTGGGCACAGAGGGGTTAAAAAATGAGGGGGGGCACTGAGGTGTAAAAAAATAAGGAGGGGCACTGAGAGGTTAAAAAACGGGGAGGCAGCATGACAGAGAGGTTAAAAAATGAGGGGGGGCACAGAGGGATTAAAAATGGGGGGGGCAGCATGACAGAGGGGTTAAAAAATGAGGGGGGCACAGAGGGGTTAAAAAACGGGGCAGCATGACACGGTGGGGTTACAAAACGGGTCAGCATGGCACAGTGGGGTTACAAAATGGTGGGCAGCATGGCACAGTGGGGTTAAAAAGGGGGGAGGTATGGCACAGTGGGATTGAAAAAGCGGGGGGGAGCAGCATAGTATGGTGTGATGAAGGGGAGCCAGATGAAGGGGGCAAAAGCAGCATGGAGGGCGCAGTGTGATCATAAGGCATGGCGATGATGAAGGGGCACATTATTGTAATATTGAAGCTGGAGGAAGGCCTAATTATTAATTGTGGATGGTATTTATTTAACGCCAGTGTTGTTTGGAATTATCTAAATGTAGCTATTTTTTCCCAAATAGGGCCCCCAGCATTCCAGGATCCAGACAAGCCGCAACTAAAGAAACATGCAGCAACAGGTGGTGAAAGTGAGAAGAACAGGTAGGAGAGAGCAGGACAGTATGTGAAATGTTGTGATTATAGTAGGGACAATGTAAATTTTTGGTGAGTGTTGTGCCCAATGTAAGGTGGAGGCCAAGATTGAACTCTTTGTGTACACACTGCATTTTTTCTATACTACACTTTGGTGCTAGATGTCCTGAAAGCCAGGAGTGCTTGGACATATGTGACGCTCGTGCGAATTAAGAGCCGAGTGATTTTGATGTGTTAGCCACGCCCTAATGGCGAATTTGCCACGCCCCCAAATGCACGACCACAACCTTGAAAAATTTTAAGGCGGCGCAAACTTTTTTACCATGCTCAGCTATGAGGGGGGCCCCATAAATTTGTTGTACCGGGGCCCTGAATTCCTCTTGGCAGCCCTGCGCCTACTACTGCCACTGCTGCTGTTGCTGCTGTTAGTCGGTCATCTTCCCAGAGGGGAAGTCGTAAGACCGCTAAGTCTTTCACAAAACAATTGACCGTTCAACAGTCGTTTGCCATGACCACAAAATACGATAGTAGTCACCCTATTGCAAAGCGTATAACTGCGGCTGTAACTGCAATGTTGGTGTTAGACGTGCGCCCGGTGTCCGCCATCAGTGGAGTGGGATTTAGAGGGTTGATGGAGGTATTGTGTCCCCGGTACCAAATCCCGTCAAGATTCCACTTCACTAGGCAGGCAATACCAAAAATGTACAGAGAAGTACGATCAAGTGTCCTCAGTGCTCTAAAAAATGCGATTGTACCCACTGTCCACTTAACCACGGACATGTGGACAAGTGGTTCTGGGCAAACGAAGGACTATATGACTGTGACAGCCCACTGGGTAGATGCATCCCCTTCCGCAGCAACAGCAACAGCTGCATCAGTAGCAGCAACTACAAAATGGCTGCTTGTGCAAAGGCAGGCAACATTGTGTATTACAGGCTTTAATAAGAGGCACAACGCTGACAACATATTAGAGAAACTGAGGGAAATTATCTCCCAGTGGCTTACCCCACTTAGACTCTCATGGGGATTTGTGGTGTCAGACAATGCCAGTAACATTGTGCGGGCATTAAATATGGGCAATTTCCAGCACGTCCCATGTTTTGCCCACACCATTAATTTGGTGGTGCAGCATTACCTCAAGAGTGACAGGGGTGTGCAGGAGATGCTTGCGGTGGCGCGCAAAATTGCTGGACACTTTCAGCATTCAGCCAGTGCCTACTGCAGACTAGAGGCACATCAAAAAACCATGAACCTGCCCTGCCATCACCTCAAACAAGAGGTTGTGGACGCGCTGGAACTCCACCCTCTATATGCTGCAGAGGATGGAGGAGCAGCAAAAGGCCATTCAGGCCTACACAGCCACCTACGACATAGGCAAAGGAGTGGGGATGCGCCTGAGTCAAGCGCAGAGGAGACTGATTTCCGTGTTGTGCAAGGTTATCCAGCCGTTTGAACTTGCCACACGAGAAGTCAGTTCCGACACTGCCAGCTTGAGTCAGGTCATTCCCCTGATCAGGCTGTTGCAGAAGCAGCTGGAGAAAGTGAGGGAGGAGCTGGTAAACCATTGCGATTACACCAAGCATGTAGCTCTTGTGGATGTAGCCCTTCGTATGCTTTGCCAGGATCCGAGGGTGGTCACTCTTTTAAAGTCAGAGGAATACATTCTGGCCACCGTGCTCGATCCTCGGTTTAAAGCGTATGTTGTGTCTCTGTTTCCGGCGGACACAAGTCTACAGCGGTGCAAAGACCTGCTGGTCAGGAGATTGTCCTCTGAAGAGGACCGTGACATGCCAACAGCTCCACCCTCATTTTCTTCCACATCTATGGCTGCGAGGAAAAAGCCCAGTTTTCCTAAAAGAGCCGCTGGCGGGGATGCTGATAACATCTGGTCCGGACTGAAGGACCTGCCAACCATTGCAGACATGTCTACTCTCGCTGCATTGGATGCTGTCACAGTTGAAAAAATGGTGAAGGATTATTTTGCTGACACCATCCAAATAGACATGTCAGACAGTCCATATTGTTACTGGCAGGAAAAAAAGGCAGTTTGGAAGACCCTGTACAAACTGGCTCTATTTTACCTGCGTTGTCCCCCCTCCAGTGTGTACTCGGAAAGAGTTTTTAGTGCAGCGGAGAACCTAGTCAGTGAGCGGCGAAGGAGGTTGCTTCCTAACAACGTTGAAAAAATGATATTTATAAAAATGAATAATCAATTCCTCAATGAAGTACAGCACTGCCCTCCAGATAGTACAGAGGGACCTGTGGTTGTGGAGTCCAGCGGGGACGAATTGATAATGTGTGAGGAGGAGGAAGTACACACTGTAGGGGGAGAGGAATCAGAGGTTGAGGATGAGGACGACATCTTTCCTCAGTAGAGCCTGTTTAGTTTGTACAGGGAGAGATGAATTGTTTTTTTGGTGTGGGGGCCCAAACAAACCAATCATTTCAGCCACAGTTGTTTGGTAGGCCCTGTCGCTGAAATGATTGGTTTGTTATAGTGTGCATGTCCTATTTCAACAACATAAGGGTGGGTGGGAGGGCCCAAGGACAATTCCATCTTGCAACTCTTTTTTTGGCATTATGTGACCATTCAACAGCCGTTTGCCATGTTCAAAAAGTAAAACAAAATGTCAACAAATTCAAAAAATGAAACCAAAAGTAAAATGCCCTGTCATTATTTAAAACAAGAGGTATTGATGTGCTAGAAGTACTGTAGTGTTTATATGTTATAAACACTACACTTGGAAGTTGGAGGAGGTATTGTGGCCCCGGTACCAAATTTAGTACCGGGGCCACTCCACTATGCAGTCCAGATAGAGGTGTATCAGATATTAAACAATGTTGACTGTTGCTGCAAAATTTTTAAATAATATTGTGGGGAATACAACACTATGCAGTCCATAAACTTTTTGGGTGGAATTCAGACCCGTGGAGGGTTTTTTAATTATATTGTGGCCCCGGTAAAAAATTGTGTACCGGGGCCACCCCACTACGCAGTCAAGAAACTTTTTTTTTGGAATTCAGACCCGTTGATGGTTTTTTTTTTATATTGTAGGGTCCACTCCTCTACGCAGTCCAGATAAATTTTTGGGTGCAATTCAGACCAGTTGAGGGTTTTTAAATTATATTGTGGTGACCACTCCTCTACGCAGTCCAGATAAATTTTTTGGTGCGATTCAGACCAGTTGAGGGTTTTTAAATTATATTGTGGTGACCACTACTCTACGCAGTCCAGGTACATTTTTTGGTGCGATTCAGACCAGTTGATGGTTTTCTTATTATATTGTGGTGACCACTCCTCTACGCAGTCCAGGTACAATTTTTGGTGTAATTAAGACCAGTTGATGGTTTTCTTATTATATTGTGGTGACCACTCCTCTACGCAGTCCAGGTACATTTATTGGTGCGATTCAGACCAGTTGATGGTTTTCTTATTATATTGTGGTGACCACTCCTCTACGCAGTCCAGGTACAATTTTTGGTGTAATTAACACCAGTTGATGGTTTTCTTATTATATTGTGGTGACCACTCCTCTACGCAGTCCAGGTACATTTTTTGGTGCGATTCAGACCAGTTGAGGGTTTTTAAATTATATTGTGGTGACCACTCCTCTACGCAGTCCAGGTACATTTTTTGGTGCGATTCAGACCAGTTGATGGTTTTCTTATTATATTGTGGTGACCACTCCTCTACGCAGTCCAGGTACAATTTTTGGTGTAATTAACACCAGTTGATGGTTATCTTATTATATTGTGGTGACCACTCCTCTACGCAGTCCAGGTACAATTTTTGGTGTAATTAAGACCAGTTGATGGTTTTCTTATTATATTGTGGTGACCACTCCTCTACGCAGTCCAGGTACATTTTTTGGTGCGATTCAGACCAGTTGAGGGTTTTTAAATTATTTTGGGGTGACCACTCCTCTACGCAGTCCAGGTACATTTTTTGGTGCGATTCAGACCAGTTGAGGGCTTTTTAAATTATATTGTGGTGACCACTCCTCTACGCAGTCCAGGTACAATTTTTGGTGTAATTAACACCAGTTGATGGTTATCTTATTATATTGTGGTGACCCACTCCTCTACGCAGTCCAGGTACAATTTTTGGTGTAATTAAGACCAGTTGATGGTTTTCTTATTATATTGTGGCGACCACTCCACTACGCAGTCCAGAAAGATACCTCGTTGCAACGTTTTGGACTAATAACAATATTGTGAGGTGTTCAGAATACACTAGAAATTAGTGGAAATGATTGTTATTGAATGTTATTGAGGTTAATAATAGCGTAGGAGTGAAAATAAGCCCAAAAACTTGATTTTTGAACTTTTTATGCTTTTTTCAAAAAAAATCCGAATCCAAAACCTTAAATCCGAACCAAAACCTTTCGGCAGGTGTTTTGCGAAACAAATCCGAACCCAAAACCTCAAGAAAATCCGAATCCAAAACACAAAACACGAGACACCAAAAGTCGCCGGTGCACCTTTTGCTTTTGTTATAGAAGTGAGTCTTTTTGAATAAGCCTCTATCAACTTCAAACACCTGGGGTAAATGTATCTCTATATGAAGGGGTGCAGAAATGCTGCTGTATATTATTAGGGGTATATTTACTAAACTGTGGGTTTGAAAAAGTGGAGATGTTGCCTTGCTTTTCCTGGCCTCAATCACAGCCGTGTGACCAGACTCTAGCACCCCGGCTAGTCGCACGCTACAGATCCGCCCGACTGTTGCTGCACCCGACAAATAAAAACCAGGTCATGGCTAAACTATCTGTCCCTACCTCTCCTGCCTATCTATTGGATTGCAGCCTGGACTCTGAATTCCACGGGCAATGGGGGACCCGTTCTTGAGCCCTTGGGTGGCCTCCTTGTGCTCATGGCCTCCGCCACTGCCACTGTTGCTGCTCCTGGGGGGTGCTGTTTACCATCTGCACGCTGGTCATGTAGTCCATATGGTGACCTTCACCACTGTCTAATGAAACCACAGCCAACCCGGCATGACTGCTTCATCTACAAAACCCGCACTTGCCCACTGCCTAAGTGCCACTGAGTACCCTGTCTCCATATCTACTGCACACCAACTATCCCAGACTACCAACAAGCTGCACAGCACTTACCTGTAGGATAGGGTTCCATACTGACTTAGTGCTTCCCACGCACAATTTATCTCTCCATGGTCTATCACGCCTTATACCTGATTTGAATCTTTCCACCTGGTGCACTAAAGGGCTAACATCCCTTAAGGATTTATTTGCCCAGAATCTCATTCTTTCATTCACCCTCCTCCAAGACCGGTATAATCTTCCCTTCACTGACGGGTACTGGCACTGGGTTACCACAACATCTAGGACACCTCACTCCCTGTCCTTTCCACTGGCCAAGATGGTGGATAGGTTGACAAAAGGCTCCAACAGAGGGGATAATGTTCTGTTATTAATACATTCATTCCCTGGTCTCCTCCCAAGGGAGTCAGACCTCTACTTGACCTTTATTCCACAACAATGGGAAATCATCTACTCCACTGCCCATCGTATGTTCACATGCATTAATCAGACGGAGATGCAGGTCAAACTTTTAAACCGGTTGTACCTCACACCCGATAGCCTACACACTATCTGGCTATCCCAGTCCAAATACTGTTGGCACCAGTACACCACGATGACCGATAACCTTAACATTTTTTGGATGTGCCCCTGTACCCCTCCATCCAACCGCTTTGGTGAGAAGTTTTTGCATTAATCTCTTTCGTGATTTGTGCCATGTCTACTCATCCTCTGTCCCAACTACAGATTCCTCTTGGGTCACATTATAATAGCAGCCAGAGCTGCAATAGCCCAGAACTGGAGGTCACCTGTCCCACCCCCCCATACCTTGAATTATTGCAAAAAAAAAAAAGAGTACTTAAAATCTAGTGGAGATCTGGGCAGTAGTGATGCTATACCAGTGGGAGTAATATAGGTGGGAGTAAAGTCTAGTAAAGAAGTGGGTTTTCATAGAGCGTTTAAATGTAACACCCCTTTCCAGGCTCTTCTGGGAATTGGTGTATGATTTTCTCTAACCTCTCTTATTCAGACAAGTGCCACAACCCATTCTTGACATGTGGCTTCTTCTCTGGGGCATGTCTGGGACCATGAACACCAAGGAAAGACTTGGAGGACCCCTTATCTGCCACTATAACTATGACCACAAATATGAAAACACTTTAGCGGGACACAAGAATGGTGTAGCAGCCACACAAGCACATTTATTAGATAAGTTTTCTTCTGTATTTTAGATCTTTGACATGAAAGAAAGACATGGCATAAAACCAACATACAATAATAAAGCACAACAATTACTTAAATATTAGAAAGCTAACATTTTGCATAGCAACTCATAAAGTTTCCTTTGCACTACTACCTTTACCTCTCACCTAGGGCCTATAAATAAGGTACCACTGACACTCTAATTACTCTAACTGGTTTGATTGCACAACAGCCTTCAGCAGTACTTTCCTTAGCAGTTTAACTTTTTATACAGGTTATGCAACAATAACACAGTATTTTACACAGTTCACATTACACTGTACAACACGAAAACCATTTAAACATGTAAATCCACAATAATAATATTAGCTCTCTTGTTGGTGTGTCATGGTGGACTGTGATCAACACAATTTATGCATATGCCTAAACTAGACAGAAAATCCTTGCATTCGAAACAGTACTTTACACAGGTGCCTTTGAATAGGGACCACTGACATCCTTGGTGATCCAGTTATCACTTTACCCTAGAGACAATAGCACAGTAGAACACTCTCACTCTATGCAGATGAGCAACTTGAATTCAGACACAGTCACTTGAATAAATGATGTGTAATCACACATATCAGGAAACAGAATAAATCACTTGACTAGAATAAATGCAGCTTCTGATTTCCATAGCAAATAGCACAACTTTCTTTGCAATCTCAAAATGGCTGCTTCCCATGGGCTGAATTGTATATCACAAAATGGTGGGTAGCAAGCTCAATTCTCACTGCCGCAGCTTTATTTTTCCTGTGTTCCTACCATTTCTGACAGCAGTAGCAATTTGTTAGCTAAGCAAACATCTATATAACTTGGAACAGGTTAAACTCAGTCTCTCAAACCGAGCTAACCTCTCTCCCTAATCTATATTGCCCTCGCAAAATATATCTCAGAGTATATCTAAGAGTAGTATCTCAGGCTACCAGCAAATAAATAATATAACCAGCTATATTTATCTGAAATTCCTCCATTCCAAATCTCCTTGTTTGAACTCTCCTTCAATGACTACTGTCTTTTATTCTGTCCCAAATGACAGCTTCAGGCTTCTGTTTTCTCTCTTTGCAGTATATCTCTATCACTGTTTTGTTGCTTTCTCTCTCTGCTTCAGCTCTGTTTTCTCTCTTCCTACAAACTCTGTGTCTTTTTCTATCCACTTATTTGTCTTCCCAGACTTTTCCCTCAAAGTTCCCCTCACACATTTTGACACTGCCCCCTCTTTTAGCACCTTTTTCCCTCCATTTGAGCAGGCATATACACTGGGCTGGCTTAACTCCTCCTCTGGCATCTCCCTAGCAGCAGTGGAGCTTGCTGGGAGTTGTAGTTTTTCTCTTATCCTGGCGCAAGTGCAGTAGTACAGTGGCACCTGTGTCACATAATAATTAAAGGCTGTGGAGAGAGTCTGATCAGTAGTGGTAGGGAATTTCATAGGTGGGAATTTGTCACAAACTGTGTCAGCCTCTGGTGTCATCTGAGTCTTGGAGGCCTAGCATTGCTTATATAATTAAGAACGCACTATATAAGAAGTTTGCAAGACCTTATTGTTCACAGACATTTGCTAGACTGGCAATTGTTCTAAGATAAAGAAAACAGAAGGGTTAATATTATGTGTATGTTGATTAGCAGTGATGTCATGCAGGTGCCGGGGTGCATACCTGTGGCTATAAGATCCGGTCAGTGCAAGGATACCTTGCCAGATTATTGAGTCCTGGCCAGTGTCTAGTCTAAATGTTTCCTGTGTTCATATGTAATGACCCAAAATGCTGGATGAACTGTTGCTACTCGCTTCTGATTTGGAGTAGATGCTTCAACTGTTTCCAACGCGTTACTTGATCACCTGCTGTATGCATCGTTTCTGCTCCTTCACTGTGCGCAATTGCTGATTTAACACCTGTACTCCTGTGTCTGGAATTACTACTACTAATGTTCCAGTTCTGTGAGTCTACAAATGCATATTATTGAGTAGCCCATAGAGAAGACAGTATTCATTTGTATATTCCATCAACTGTTCACAATTGCAAAACCATTACTCCGGTGCGTCAGCTGACAAGTGTATGCTCAGTGATACTGTTCTCAGGATATTTCTTGCTGGGTTCTGATATACACAATGCACATTATTGATTAAGCCATAGTAGAGCCAGTTCCCATTTGTATCTACTATCAACGGTTTACCCTTGCATTGATAATACTGTGGCTGACAAGTGGATGTTCAGTGATACTGTGCTCAGGACATTTTCTGCTTGGTTTACATGTACTGTATGAATTGCTTGCTGCATGATAATGTGTGGAGAGCTCTGCTGCTGCTCTTTTTACTGGAATTGTGAAATTACCCTGTACCCAGGGCCAAGTTGGAGTCTCTCCCAGAACCCTTTGGAAATTATATTTGAAACCTGATTTCTGCTCTTTTTTTCTGTGAATATTTTAGCTAGATATAGATTGATATCTATAACCTATGGTATTTCAACTGTGAACAAGACCTGTAGCTCCTGTTATATCTATTAAACCGCTATCATGGTCCTGCATGTATATCTTTTACAAGTCCAGACTGCAGTTGAGCAGGAAAATGTTGTGAGAGGTGGTTATCAGAGATGAGGCAACGCACCAGTCAGAGGATGAGCTTGGAGAGCATGTTTGAGATGTATGATGGCTTGGTGTTGATGAATGTTTTTGCAGGTGAGAGGGAGTAATTTGAATTAGATTGGTAATTAAGGATATGAAGAGGTAGTGAAGGGATTTTCAGAGTGGTGCAGGGGACATAGAGCAAGAAGAAGAACAGCCTTGCCATTGCATTTAGGATGGATTGAAGTAGGGATAGAGGGGGATAAGTGGGTGAGTCGAATGTCATATACAGTAGAAGGAGATTGTAGTATTCAAAGTGGGAGATTATGAGAGAATGGACAAACATTTTGGTTGCATCTTGGGTAAGAAAGGGGTGTATTCTTGAAATAATTTGAAGGTGCAAGTGAAAGGACTAGCAAGGGGGACTGCATATGAGGAGTAAAGCAGAAGGCAGAGTCGAGGGTGATACCAAGGCAGTGGTTTGGGGAGACTGAGGAAATTGAGGTGTATTAACAGTGAGGAATATTTGAGAGGATGTGATGCCTCTGGGTGGAGGGAAGATGATAAGTTCTGTTTTGGATATATTAAGCTTTAGGTAGCATTGGAACACCCATGTGGAGGTTGCACAGATTGAAGCGTTGAGAGAGTAGAGGGTGATCAATGGTGTCAAAAGAATGTCCATATTTTTCAATATTACTTAACTGTAAAGTGTATTGTGCTTAATATGTACATGGAATTAAATTGTAATTGAATATATTATTCTCCAGGTTTTCAAACTTAATATTTAGTGAAAAGTATTTCAAATTAAAAAGGTGTATTATAATTAGTTTAGTAAAAAAATATGTTAATGGAGATTGTAGTACACCAAGGTTAACCTAGGCAGCACCACATGTGATGTGTTTAGATGCACCTGTCCAAAAATATTTTATTCTTAAACCCAGCTATGTTTTTGTATAAGTAAACAGCTAAAGTATTCTTAATGTATTTTTAAGCATGTTTAAATAATGCTATCAAAACAATACTTATGTACACATCTGTAAACAGTACAATAAAAGCAAACATTTTTTTAGTATATAGTGTGCTGCCTAGTTTTCATATCAAATAAATGTAATAGTTTGATATTTCTAATCAATAATTCAAAGAAAGTTCTATCATATGCAGATATGCATTTTATCTAGTGCAAAACCAAATGCTGTATATGTGTCTGAGAAAAAAATATATATTTTGTTTATTATCATAGTTTTTTGCATTGTGAAAAAGCAAAAACAAAAAATATTTTATTGTTGCATATGATTACACTTAAAAATAATATATGTATATATGTACTAATATGTGAAATTACACTACTTTAATATAGTGTGTTAAATGCGAAAAAAAATTATAAACAGTAGTTTCTCTAGGTTTATTAAAAAGGGAAATTAAAAAGAAAGACCACTCAGAAATGCACTGTGTTGATGTTGGTAATTACCCCAATTCCTGCCAGCTACATACAAGATATTGGTGTCCTAGAGGCAAGCTTACACCTAACAAAATGTAGATAAAATGAAGTCACATTAACTGATTTGCTCTCATTGATGTAAAAATGTAGCACACTGGTGAAAACTGTTAATTCACCCGATGCATTACTGACACTTGGGAATACAATCTTAAGTATTTTTGCTTGCAAAAAAACATAGCATACAAATACACAAAAGAGCGAAAAATGTAATCCCTTTATCATATACTAAATAACTATACAAAATACAAGTATAATATTTAGTGTAATTAACCTATACATTTTTAGATAAACAGTGTTTTTGCATTCATAGTTTCCATTAATAATAAGATGGCTTGCAAATCATTGTCATTATATCTTCAAATGACACCTAGCAGAATCTTTGCCATCTAATTGTCTGCTGAACAATCTAGGTATTCTGTATTAAAGTCGAAATGCTAGTAGTCCGGGCCACCCCTTTTTTTCTATTCACTCAATTATAATTTGCAAAGTAGCCAGTATAGCTCAGTAGTCTTTAATTCTAAAAACTGTTTGATACAATTTAAACAATGATATATATAGATATATATATATATATATATATATATATATATATATATATATATATATATATACATATATGTGAGGATATATTTTATAATTACGAATGGTATATATATAAAATATATATAATAAGTGAAGTTCTTTGACAAATAATATTACATTGTCATTATTAACATATATATGAAGAAAAAATAAGGGAGGAAGGAGGGGCAGCAAATAATTCATAGGAAGAAAAATTTAAATAGTCATTATTAAGCAATGTACAAGGTTAAAAATATCTCCAAATGTGTTATCAATTTTAAAATAATTCAACCAATAAAGTTATACATTATAAAATGTTTTAAAGGAATTATTAAGAAAAAAAAGTTTGCTACGTTCCATTATATAGACATACCAGACTCTATCAATAATAGCAGAAAGAGGGGAAATATCAGGAGATTTCCAAAGGTTAGGCAATTGAGATGTTGCTGCACTGTATATATGACAAATCAATTTATTACATTAATTGTTAATTATTATTATTATTATCATAATTATTATTATTAGTCTTTATTTCTATTGCATCCACATATTCCACAGTGATGTGCAATAAGGAAGAAGGAGTACACTGTACTATGGGGGGACCTGAAAATTAGCGCTTAATTTAAATACTGTTCTCATACCATAAGACAACAGTAAAAAAAAACTATTTTACTTGCAAATCCTTGAAAATTTATATAGTTTTTATGTTTTAAGCTGTGTGTGCATATATATATATATATATATATATATATAGATATAATATAAATGCTTAGTGGCGTGTGTTAGTCTGTCTGTGTGTGTGTGTGTGTGTGTGGAAAAAATAAAACCAAGCTGCAGCGCCACCTGCTGGGCGGAGTTATACACTGACCTACTAAATTCTTAGTGTGTGTGGAAAAAAAAATTCAGAAAGGGCTGAAATTTGGTATACTAAGATGTTTTAATTTGTTAATTTAATTTGTTAATTGTTAAAAGTGTTTATAAAGATTTTAAAAATATATATATATTTCTTGAAGGAGAAGTGACAGTTGGGAGTGGTTGGTGGTTGCCGGGAGTGACAATGGGGAGTGGTTGGTGGTTGCCGGGGGTGACAGAGCGAGAGGAGTGTGATACTCAGGACCGCTGAGAGAGATCCCTGTGTCTGGATAGACATCTGGATAGATGTGGCGATGAAAATTAAGGATGAGGTGATGGAGAAGAATGATGAGGTGGTGACATGTGGACAAAACCACGTTAAAAAAGGGCGCTTACGTCGGGAAGTAACGCTCTTCCCCTGAGGAGGTCTGGGCTATTGCCCAAATGCATGACAAGAACCTTTTTAACACCTTAAGTAGCTTGATTTGACTAGAATGCATGAGTATCATGCACGGGTTACCTTGTATATATATATATATATATATATATATATATATATATATATATATATATAGATAGATAGATAGATAGATAATGTATATACACTGTACATATATACATTTATCACATCTTGTTATGTCAATTATTGTTTATGTGCTGACTGTATGGAAATTTAAATAAATTATTACAAATAATATATAAATGTTAAAGACAATGGGGCTGATGCAGAGTGGAACAGGCACACTTTGGTTTCCGTATCTTGCATGAAATCACTCTATGCATGCGAAAACAAGAAAGCCTTCGCAAACCAGTGCATATCTGACACTTACTGCCTGCCCCTGGAGAGGTGGGATCGGGAAGTAAATGGGCATTTAAATATTGTCCGAGTACAGTAAAGGCATGCTCACACAAATACAGCTTATGCAGGCCTGTAGAAACACGCATATATACCTGTTATCTTTTGCACCTGCTATAGAGTAGGTGCAACTACGCGCTCATGATGATGATGACTTGTCGTGAAAAAGCCGCATATGCTGCTTTTTTATGACAAGTCATCTCGAGTAGACTCATCTCAAGATATGAACAGCTTTGTACATGGGCCAAAATACCCAATTTTTCTGTGCTTTTTTAAGAATAATTTACTCCAGTTTTGCAACCAATTTTGCATCAGCCTCAAGGTCACAACATAGCGAAATCATGACAAATTCCACGACAAATCATTTTGAAAAATCGGCTTGTTTCTTATTATTGTAAGTTTATTGTCTTATTTAAAGTGATTTAATATCCAAATGTATTTGAGATAAAATGAGTTCTTATTCTACATTTTATATCGCAATGTTTCCTTTGTATTATATTTTTTTCATGCTGTATAATATTAGCATCATCTATGCTATGCAATTGCAAAGGCAACAAAGCAGATTATATTTAGATTAAAATCATTAGCTTTTGTGTGTTAAGAGGAAGCATTAAATAAAACAATATTTTTCTTTTATGTAAAACACACAAGACACAAAATGTTAAAGGTTTATGAAAATATAATAAGTATAACGACCATGACAAGAAAGAAAGTGGAATTTCTTAAGTTGCAAAGGCAGTTGTTTAAGCCACTTTTCCATGTACTTTAAACAAAAAAAAAGGTGCTAAACTTGAGTACAAATTCCACTTTTCATGGGCATACAAGTGAGGAAAAAGTACAGTTTACATTGGCATATATATTTATTTTTATTTATTTTTCTTTTCGTGGAAATTGATAAATTTTTAATGTGTAATTAAACTTCAAGGGTAATGCCCCACATGTCTATTGCAGCATCATCCCAGACTTGTTTAGTGCACATAATGAACAGAATTAAACTGTGTAAGTTACAAAATATGTTTTGTGATAGAAAATCAAAGTAAGTTATCTTGTTGCTAGGTTGTTATTATTATTATTATTATTATTATTATTATTGCTGTTTAGATAACAGTATATTCTGGAAGGTTGCAGGTTTTCATTTAAATAACAATGGATCCAAGAAATTCAGATAGGAAACCAGTGTCTGATTTAATTTAAACATAATATCCAATTTCTGTTTGCTACCATGTCTCAAAAACAAATATACTCAAGTTATCTTCCCTTACAGATCAATTGTGATTGCAATTGGATCACATTTAGAGACATTTCCCAAATACTGTAACAATTTACATCAAACAATGTGGCCGCTTTATATAGTAATATACAACACACAGGCTCTATAAAACTGTTCAAAGTGTTATTTATTTTGACCTGTATTGAGGTGCATTTGACTAGAGTCATAGCAGCATTTTATTGTCAATTTTCACTTTCTGCTATATGTGTGTCCCTATTTCTTAAGGTGGCAGTGATACTAAAACCTGTAAACAATCAGATCACAATGCTCACAGAAGCAAAGATTATGTTATGAGATGAGTTTAGGTGATGTTGCAGGAAACTGTGAGCAGCCCCTTTGTGTAATTATTGCACACCCTTCACACCATTGGCCAATCTGACACTGTCTTCTCTTGGTTCACCTCTTCCCTCTTCAACCACTCTTTCTCTGTTTCTACCCCTAGATCCTCCAACTACACCATTCCTGCTTTCCATAGGAGTCCCTCAGGGCTTTGTCCATGACCCTTTGCTTGTCTCACTGTACATTTCCTCTCTGGTTGAACTCCTTAGTTCATTTGCCCTCCAGTTTCACCTCTATGCCGAAGATACTAAACTCTACTTTAATCTCCTGACCTTTCCACTTCCTTCCTCTCTCAGGTGTCCTGTCCTGCTGCCTCTCTGCCATCTCCTTCTGGATATCCCAATGTGATCTTAAACTTAACATGCCAAAACTGAACACATTTTATTGCCTCCCTCAAAAGTCTCCTCCATGCCCCACGTCTCCAGCACTGTTGACAACACCATTATCTCCCCTGTACCTCAAATCTGTTGCCTGGGGTCATTTTAGACTCTTTCCTCTCTTTGTCTCCCCCCCCCCCCCCCCGATCAATCTCTTCCCCAATTGTGAAGCTACAATCTATACTTAACACTACAGCAGAACTGGTCTTCCCCTCTCACCACTCCCCTTCTGCCTTCCTTTTCTGCAAAGTCCTACACTGGCTTCATCTCCTTTGCAGAATTCTCTTGAAACTCCTTACCCACTACTGCCTATATCTCCAGCCTCAATTATAAAACAGCTATTCAAAATATATGATATTATATACAATAAATCACATTGAACTGAATAGCATATTGTATACTGCAAACGGTCCAATAGCAATTTAAAATGTGTAACAGAAGGGCTGCCTCAAGAGGCTCGGTGGCCACCTAAAGAAATTTTTCAAGAAAATTAGTAAGAGGCGCTCACTGACTCTTAAACATTAAAACTTTGTAAAGTGATTAGAGAAAAAGTATAACCTAAACATAAAATCCAAAAAGACTAATTTATTTATAAAGTGACAATAAGTCATAATAAATCAATAAATCTATAAATGGATCTTATCTTTATATACTCTCTCATCATTACAAATAAAACTTATTATTACAGAAGGAGAATACTCAAAAACATTACTGAAGTCTTTGCAAAGTTATGTATACTTGTATTAATAATTAAGAATATACAGACTTATATTTTACATGTTAGATTACCCTATTATGAAGACATTATAAGAGAAACAATATGTTCATAGGCATATAATTCTATACTGTCACAGACTATATAATCACATCCTACATATCCCATTCATGGAGCATTATAGAATATTGTCCTTTTATAAAAATACTAATAATTGTAAACTATCATTATAATAGGGGTATTCAATTGTCCGCGGGTTCGAGCGCGGAAAAAATATTACTGTTAATACGGTAATCTCTTGCTGGATTTCAGCTGGCAGCTCCCTGAGCTGCCAGCTGAAATCCAGCGAGTAAATTACCGTATTAACGGTTTTTCCACGCAGGATTACCGTAATAACGGTAATCCTGCGTGGACCGCGGGATTTTCGGCAATCCTGCGGACAATTGAATATGCCCCAAAATGTATATTAATTAATTATGGTCCAGATTCTAATTTAATCCATCAGGATTTAAAGTACTTAAATTATAGACCAAAAGAAATATTTTAAACATAGTTTTAAAATCTGTCTCCTCCACATTTTGTTATATATATTTGTTCAATTCCTGTAACTAATAGTACATTAGGATTGCTCTTGTCATAAAATGTCTTGAAATAGGATGTTTATAAGATTTAATTATTAATTATATTACAAAGATGTTCCAAAAATCGCATTCATAGAAATGCATAATCCGACCTACACATAATAGATGACAAGGACACTCCAGGATATACACCACATAATGTATATCACAGTTAATAAAGCTTTTTCTTTAAAAAAAAATCTTCTTTGCTATGTGATGATTTGAATTTTGTACTTTTCATAAATTTACATATTATACAGTTTGTTCTCCCACATTTATAGCAACCAGGGGGTCTCCCTGGTAGCCAGTTAGATGTTTTGATTTAATTTGTGTCTGTCTGTGTGTCTGTGTGTGTGTTAGGTAATTTAGACTGTGAGCCCCAATGGGGCAGGGACTGATGTGAGTGAGTTCTCTGTACAGAGCTGCAGAATTAGTGGAGCTATATAAATAAATGGTGATGATGATGATTTGGTGGTTTCTAATGGGTTTTAAATTTTATGTCAAAAAAGCTGGATACTAAATAGTGCTCAAGATTTCTTAATATTTTAAAAATGACTGCAGAATTAGCAGGTAAAACAGTTTTCAAAACTGGATGTTTTTAATAATGGGCATAATCTTTTTTCATTCTGAGATTCCACATTATATTTACAGTAAAGATGGACAGACCTATCCACTTCTTCTTCATTGTTATATTCTTAGCCACCCTCTCATTTTTACTTTAATATTTATTTCTGCTTTTATTTATACTTTTGTTTAAATCTTCATTTTTATCTTGATTTTTATTTTTATTATTTTACTTTAATAATGGACTTCTATTGCTATAAAGTACCTGCTGGAAGGAGGATTCTAACCGGTTGTCGGGATATCCCTTTTTTCCCTAAAGAGATTCAGTAAATCTGTAGCTTGTGGTTCATAAATCCGAACAATTTCTATGTAGTCTTTGCAGTTCTCTCTTAGGGATATTCTTTACCCATGGATGCCAATGGTCACTTTAAAATTGCTTCCTTTAATCAGTCACTGGCCACTCATGTCGTACCACACTGGTTGAGCTTAACTGAATGACTTTCTAATAGCAATCTGTGCATGGATGCTGCTCTGAGGTTTAAATGTGCTTGAGATGATTATTCCTATTTATGCAATTTAACATCCACAGTGCTGTGCACTTTTTAAAGCAACCACCTAATTGCACTATATTATGTGTCTAGCTGCATTTATTTGATTTATCTAAGGGAACAATAGAGATAGCTATATTGTAAAAAAAAAAACCGTTACATTCTAAGATGCTATGACAATAGGTTGAGCTGTTGCATTATATGCTAAGAGGAGAACAACTAATAAAATGCAAGACTTAAATTGAAAGCATGTTTAATGGTGTGATCTGTGCAGGGCCGGATTAACCTGAGGTCTAACTGGGCTACAGCCCAGGGGCCTCGGGCATCCAGGCGGCCCTTGAGAGAGTTCAGCAGAGGTATTGATCGGGACGGGGGGGCCAGGCTGCTAATGGGGGGGGCCTCACGGAGGAATGGGGGCCCCATTAGTCCAGGGGCCTCCATTCCGTTAATCCGGCCCTGGATCTGTGGAAAATAGCCATAAAATCCAAAATGATCCATTTCATCCAGTGCATAATGGTCTGGTTCCATTTCTCCACTCATTTCCTACTACAGAGACATCGTCTCACTTTGTATCATTCTATAAATGATGTTAAAGGTGGTTTGTACCTGAATTAAATAACTAATCATGTTAAATAAGGGGGGAAATCTTTGAGCAATCAAATGTGTACATAGCACAGTGGCTAAGTGGTTAGCACTTCTGCCTCACAGCACTGGGGTCATGAGTTCAATTCCCGACCATGGCCTTATCTGTGAGGAGTTGTTATGTTCTCCCCGTGTTTGCGTGGGTTTCCTCCCACACTCCAACAAAAATACTGGTAGGTTAATTGGCTGCCATCAAAATTGACCCTAGTCTCTCTCTATCTGTCTGTGTCTGTATGTTAGGGAATTTAGACTGTAAGCTCCAATGGGGCAGGGACTGATGTGAATGAGTTCTCTGTACAGCGCTGCGGAATCAGTGGCGCTATATAAATAAATGGTGATGATGATGATAGTTAAACGGACTAATTTAGCAAATATGGCTACTTAATCGCCACATAGTGCATGCTCTGAAAAAAGAAACAAGTAACTAGTGATTTATTTAACATGGTGTAAAAAAAAAGCTAGCCTTTAGAACTGTATATATTTAGACTATAGAGACTCATATAGAGTTGGACAATTTTGCATCGAAAACGTATCTTACCTCTAAATTTTTTCAATTACATGAACAAACCTTTACTGTACTCGGCCTGCCCATCCCTTCCCTCCTCTGTTCAACCTCTCTACACTTGGGAACATGACATTGTACTGGAACTGCATCTTCTCTGGAATTCATACATATAGTAAGTAAAGCAGGTGCCAGCTGCAAGTTACTGGGTGGAGACAATCTTAGTTCAGTCAGTCATTTAGCATATAGGACATTGTAACAAAAGGGTGTCTGCCCTGCTTATATTTCATAATGGCAGATTGCGAAAGATTCTGACTTTACAGTAGATCACAAAGTCCAAATGTCTGGCCACCCCTGATGTGCAGTACATGAACAGGCCTAGGGTTCTTCTGGGAAGGTAGTCAAGTCATATTGAAAAATGTTGAAGAGGGCTTGATTCAAACTAGCTGGTTTTATATTTTTTCCACATATTTACCCCAGTGATGTGATGTAACTGTCTGTTTTTGAGGTTAAATTACAGGAGATGATTGAATCTTAAATATCTGGTATTCTTGAATAACAGTGACTAGAAGCGGGGCAACCTATACTATGGGATATCTTTATCAAAGGGAGTAAAGCCCTAAATCCCCCCAAAAACTGGAGTTTTCACCCCATTTAAGGTTTCTCTCTATTTACCAAAGCCCCCAGGCCAGTAAGGACTATAGCCAGAGGTAGCCTTTGCAGGATGCCTCCATTATGCTTCTATCTGAGCTTCCAGCTACAGTGCGCATTCCAGCTCACACATGAGCAGATAATCTCCTCTAACCACTGTTGCCCAGTGTCGCCAGGGAGCTGAGCATTGCTCTGCTGCCCCTGTGAAATTAAAGCTTTTCTGTTACTGAGATAAGCGGCAATAGAAAAACGTCATTACTTTAAATCAAGACACTTACATATTTATGAGGTTCACCTCATTATATTAATTTATTCATGATGGATATATGTGTTTACATGGGATTCAAGGTCAGTAAAGAAAGCAATAAGGCATCTGCCACTCAAGAATAGCCACAGATGTGAAATTCAAAATTATTATCATTTATGATATAATGATAATTATTTTCCTCTAAAAGTATTACTACTCTTTAACTATTTATTTGTCTCTGACCATTGACTCTCTCTTCCTTTCCTTTAATTATTAACTTCCAAACTTCTTAATACCCATTGTGATATGATGTCCGGGTGCTAAATACAGAAGTGTACAAAAGATAAACAGATGGCATCTAGATAGCATCATAAAGGGGTATGAAACGCAAAAAACTTTATGCAATAGCATCAGAAATCTGAATAACATTTGTAAGTGTACAAAATCAGGACAAAACTTTCCTTGTGTATTTTGAGTTAAGCTGCAAAATGTATCTTATAAAACTGCA
This sequence comes from Mixophyes fleayi, assembly GCF_038048845.1. Classification (NCBI taxonomy): domain Eukaryota; kingdom Metazoa; phylum Chordata; class Amphibia; order Anura; family Limnodynastidae; genus Mixophyes; species Mixophyes fleayi. Next base: position 211,868,651 of record NC_134405.1, read on the forward strand.
GAGTAAAATATGTCAATGTGTGAATGATAATTTTAAACACATTTATTCATCCAATGGAAAACTGGTGATGTTTTTGGAGAATAGTACAATTATCATTATGTGCTCTACTAAGACAATCATACTGAATCTGGGCTTCATTCCTGATCGCATTTCTTTAAGTATTGTCCTTTCCAAATACTTTGTTCCCAGGCTGCTTTTTGGAGAGCTATATGGTCAATGGGAGTGATAAAGAGAATTCAGAAGCATTGAAAGAAAGCCAGCTTTTAATACACTGCATGCAGTAAAAGTATTTGTGTTGGACACAGGCTGATTTTCAGATAAAAAAAGACATTGTATGGAGTAAAATATAATCTAAGAGGAATTAGAGAATTGAAAGTTACACATTCTCCAGCAATCCACATGATGCCAGGTAATTCCATTTTAAATCCCTGATGACTTACTTTTAAGATGAAGCCATGAAATGTCAAGCATGGATTGAAGGGACTCATAATCCACAAAATATTGATTATAATGATGAATACAGATACTCCAAAGTTATTGTTTACATCTTCCCTATCTCTCATCATATTTGACATCAGCTTTTCAATATATTATTACTGAGAATCCTTGCAGAGATGTAACGAATTTGCCATATACCTCATATTAATTCAGGTCTTGTGGTGATATGAGGTATTTAGAGATCACAGGGGGGGTTTTCAGCATTCACCATTGTGTTACTGATGTAAGTACAAAAAACACATTGCAGCTATTCCTCTCATTTTCTCCAGATTCTACTCAAAATAGCTTATTTGGAGTAGATGTGCTACTGTGTATAATAATTGACTGTGTTAGACATCCCCTGTGCTTTTGTGTTCCTTACTTTGAAAAAGGTTAATACTTCAGATTCAATAGACTGAATGAATGAATATTACAATTCCATTATAATTCAGAATTAATATAATCAATTACCTGCAATAGATAAGAAGGATTACTGAACAAAGGGTACAAGATATTTAGTTTTGTCAATGTAATGAATGCATGCATTGTTTTAGTATTAGCACTTTACATTACTTAGTGCAGGGCGATATTCCCGTGTATAACTAGGATTTGTTTTCATTCTCTACAAATGTTCATTAAACTCCTGTCAAAATGACCAATAATAAAAGTTTTTGATATTTATGTTTTATGTAGAGTTTTAGTATGGTTTGCAGCAAAGAACTATTGGCCACTTTTAGTACTGCCATCTGTGATGTCCCCAAGTTGTAGTTAGATGCCAGTCAGCACACCTCTCTGGCTTAATCTTTTAGAGAGAGCTGCTGATCCCAAGAAAGAAAGAGATGAGACCCTAACCAAAATAAGACTGCAATTAAAGAGGACTCTTAAAAGGAGTGGCTCTTATTGGGGAAGATGGTGACTCTGATAGGGAAGGGTCACAAGGCATTGTTGGGATGCAAAAGGAAAATACACAAGGATGTACTTACGATGCAATACGATCTTAGCATTTACAACTAATTGAATAATTAGGCTAAAATCACAATTCTTTATTGGTTTATTGGTCTAATGCTCAGAGAAAAAACACCTATTTTATCTAAACATCAGGGGGTAAATCTATCAAGGTGCAAATTTGCAAATCCAGCGATTTTCTCAGGAGAGTAGAAACTCGCAGATGTATAAAGCTGAGATTTCATGTAAAATCGCCAGAGTTGTGCTTCTGTCAAAATTGCTATTTCCAAAATCGCTAGAGATCAAACTCTCGACTGTTTGCCACTCTAGCTATACAAGTCTCAAATGTATGAAGGTACGATTAAGTAAACTCTCCTGAGTTTGCTTTAAAATACGCCAGATGCAACACACTGCATTCTAGCAGCGTGTTCTGTAAACACATCACTGTTACACTGTCCTGCTATAGAGCCGGAGGTCCCGGCAGCTGTCAAAAGTGATAAAAATAAATAAAAGTTAAAAAAAAAAAAAAAAAAACGTGCGGTCCCCCGTCTATTCACTATTAACCCTAGTGCTGCCAGCCTACTGCTTGTTATGTGAAAATCAGGGAAAATTTTGCGTAGGGTCCCCCTGATTTTCACATAACCAGCACTAGGCAACCCAGCCGGGGTTGGTGGCACTATAGCAGGGGGACAACCGTCAAGGGTCCCCCTGCCATAATGACAACCAACTCCAGGATGGGCTGTATCCCCTAGGGAGTGGGGTCCGCTGAAAAAAACGAGTGGGCCCCCCATCTAGGGACACCCATTCCAGTTCTGAAAGCACTAGGGCTTTCCCTACACCCCAGGACGGCGATATAAGCAGTAAAAAATAAACGGATGCCATTTTATTTTGTGGAACTACAAGTCCCAGCCAGCCAGGGTGCCATAAAGAGTGTGGGCATGCTGATACTACAAGCACGAGCACCAGCATACCTGTGGAAGCCAGGGCATGTTGGCACTTGAAGAACCACAAGTGCCAACATGCCCTGACACCCACTGCTGTCTGGGACCTGTAGTCAACAAGGGGGGCTTTTTGCCCAAGAAGAAGAGAAGACATTTGAAGCAGGGACTTTGGATACAAATTCTTTTTGGACATTTCAAGCCAAACTTTGGGAATTACAAATTTTGTTTTGGACTTGTTCAAGCCGGATTACTGGATTTAAATTTATTGGGGTTAGAAACCGGATCCCTCTCCCTCTCTCCGTGAACTCCGCTGCGCAAACACTCTACAAAAGTGGCTTAAACATTGAACCGTTCTCATGCTCTCTATAACAATTAGAAGCCGAACCATCTTCACACAGCATACTTTATCCCTAGATGCTTTTTTGTGCTTCTTCTATTCTCTACTGGTAGTAATACTTTATTAGTACACTAATTAGGAGTGGACAAAAATATTCTTTCTTTCTTTCCAAATCAAACTGTTTTATTCTGAATGAAAGCAGTTATGCAAGGCTCTGTATCACTGACATCTGGACAACATATATATATATAGATATATATAGATATTTATATATATGTATATATATATATATATATATATATATATATATATATATATATATATGTATGTATATATATATATATATATATATATATATATATATATACATATTAGCTGAAGTACCCAGCGTGTTTAAATCTTCATTGTTATTAATGAGTTGGATGTAGCTGTAGACATTTTAAAATTAATTAGCAACTTAGAAGCTCTTCCAACACAAACGTGGCTGTCAAGTGTGGTTTATGTTCTTATTTTAAATGTCATTAAAATCCATCCAGTGGAAGGCCCAAAACAGGCTCCCTGGGTCAAAGTTCTGGCCAGCGTCCACCAACGAGAGGTCCAATACTGAAGACGGAAATTGGGCGCACATCAAATAGCTGTCATGGTTTTAGTGATCCGCTGTGCAACAGGATGCTTTCTGTCATATTTGGTTCCTCTATGGAACACTTGCATTAGAGACAATTGTTTGCTAATACTATGCTTACGCTACATGATCCCCTTTTGTATAGAGGTTTCAGCCCCAGCAACAACAGTCGAGTGTGCGCAAGGATTCCTTTTGGGAATCATGGATTGCATTAGTCAGTTTGCATTTGAAAATTGGATGCTGGACTATGTACCAATAATGAGGAGGTTGATGATGAAGGTGTTGACAGTGAAGATTGCATGAGGTGTCTATATATTCTGCTGCTAGCTGATGTTGGACTGCTTGTTACCATACATAATTTTCCTTTTTTTGATAAACTATTTGAATGAACTTGCTGCAAATAATGTAAGCGGAGGAGATGCCTAGATCATTAACGTTCTTATTTCTACTGATTGTGACATCACAAAGGCTGCCTACACTCAGAGCGAGTAGGTGGTACATGGGAAGGTACAGAAGATGCATTACCGTGTTGGGCACTCACTTTTGCAATGGGCGTTCTAATGTGTGTAAGAGCAGTAGCAGGACTACTACTAGCAAAAAGTCTGCATGGGCTTTTCTTGCCACTACGTGTGGTTGCATTTTGATTTGGAGTGCACTTTCTTACACTTTCTTCTCACATGACCATTTTTACTAGTAGAGTTTGATAAAGTATTATACTGACAGCACTGGTACTGGGATGCTCCTGATCTATAGGCTGATCCATGTATGACAACAGGAGTAAAGCTACTTGAAGTTGGAGCTACTTGTAGCTGCCACCACACCACATGAATGCCCAATGAGATATGGAAAGGAGGGACTGTTACTTTGTAATGCAGACATTACTCCACAATATCAGTCAAATTAATACAATTTGTTTGCTGGGGTTTTTTTTTTGAGGGGAGGGGGGGTTGTGCTATCAAACACTGCACCCTGCCTTTTGGGCACTTACTGGTAGAGATGTGATACTGTACCCCCCACAATTGCCTTCACAGTGACACTTGGATTTTAAAATTAATAAATAATAATTGTGTGGGTGGGGAGTGCTGCTCAGAGTCAAACACAGGCAAGCTACTCTTTATTTTCTGGCTTGACTAAAAGGTATACTAGTGTCAATCTGTTGGAAAAACTGTATTAGCTTACCCCGCTAACACTCTCACCAGGATTCCTCACTGCTGATCATGGAGTGTATATTATGTAAGCATTAAGACTGGATGAATTTCAGTACGTACCATGCTTTTCAAACAAAATTTGCTTGTTCAGAAGCAAGTGGCCTGTAAAATTTATGGCCATTTTATGGCACTGAGCCATTTTTTAAACCGTATCAATCGCATCAGCTGCAGTGCAAGTTTAAGTGCTGACTGTTAGTGATGACTGTCACAGGATCATCTTAAAAACTACATGTGTGTGTGTACCACAAGATAGCAAAGAACATTTGTACTCAAGTAAGAGTGAACATAAAAATGCATTGTATATATATTACGTGTTAGAACATCCTGATTTATGTATTGAATGTAAAAAATGTAAGCATATTTTTTATTAATGATTATAGGATTTTTTGCATGCGTTCTGACGGGACTTTATATTGCACATATGCATCTGTGTATCCTGTGCTCTGTTCTGTCTGTCTACATACTGCAAGTACTGTGTACACTGACCAAACTTACACCAAGGGGTATATTTACTAAACTGCGGGTTTAAAAAAGTGGAGATGTTGCCTATGGCAACAAATCAGATTCTAGCTGTCATTTTGTAGAATGCAGTAAATAAATGAAAGATAGAATCTGATTGGTTGCCATAGGCATTATCTCCACTTTTTCAAACCCACCGTTTAGTAAATCTAGCCCCAAGACTCAAATTGAAACGTATCTTGAGATCCACTTGGATTTAAATACGTTCAGAACTGCCCTAAACTTCCATGCTCTTTTTTCAAAAGCATTCAGGTTGTGTCCAAACATGAATCAGGCCCAATAAGTACATTCTGGATAATAACTATGGGATTGAATTTGAAGAGACTGAGGTAGCAAAAGATATTATGGATAACTGTTATGTTAGCATTGAAGAATGTAATAACTTTGAAGAATAATAACGATGAAGAAGATAGCTCTCAAAATTAGAGATGCTCAGGCTCGGATCCCCGAGAACCGAACACACCCGAACTTAGCAGATATGACTGTGACAGGCCACTGGGTTGGTGATTCGCCTTCACCAGCAGGAACAGCAGCAGCATGTACCCAAGTACGTCACATTTTTCAGAGGTAGGCTACTCTGTGTATTACCTGCTTGACTAAACCTAAGTGATGTCATTGCAACATGGCTTATACTGCTTGGACTCTCCTCCTCAGGATATGTAATTTCTGATAATGCCACCAATATTATGAGAGCATTACAGCTGAGTGAATTCCATCACATTCCCTGTTTTGCTCACACAATAAACTTGGTGGTGCAGATCTTTATAAAAAATGACAGGGACATGAAAGAGATGCTCTCTGTGGCCCGTAAAATATCTGGACATTTCCGGCATTCGGCAACAGCGTGTAGGAGATTGCAGCAGCTACAAAAGCAATTTAATTTGCCCTGCCACCAACTGAAGCAAGAGGTGGTGACAAGGTGGGATTCCACCCTGTATATGCTTCTGTGGATGGAGGAACAGCGAAAAGCCATCCACGCTTACTCCACAAGCCATGACATTGGGAACGAGGGGGGATGTATTTTACTCAAGCGCAGTGGAGAATACATTCCGTGCTGTGCAAGGTGCTGAAACCATTCGAAGTAGTCACCTGGGAAGTGAGTTCAGCCACTGCTATCTTGAGTTAAGTGATTCCCTTAATTAGACTTTTGGAAAAGCAGCTTGAGAAACTGAAGGAGGAGATTAAACAAAGCAATTACGCTAAGTATGTCGGACTTGTAGATCAAGTCCTTTTTTTAGCTTCGCCAGGAACCAAGAGTTATCAAAATCTTGAAATCGGATCACTACATTTTGGTGACTGTGCCTCGGTTTAAGAGCTATGTCTTCTCTTTGTTTCCAACTGACCCAGATCTGAAGAGATGCAAGGAACTTCTGGTGAGCAAGGTGACAGCTCAAGTGTTACATGACAGGACAGCGTCTCCTCCTTCAGTTTCTCACTCAACTGCTGCTAGGAAAAAAACTTAGCTTTCCCAAGAGACCCAGGGATGATGCAGATGACTCAGCGCATCATTTTGACATCTGGTCTGGTCTAAAAGAATTGACCAAAAAATGTGACACCTAAGCCGTAACTCCACATGATCCTACTATCAACATCCAAAGGATGGTAGAGGATTATTTTCACAACAGCATAGAAATAGCCACAAAAAAAAAGGAATTTGGAGATTCCTGTACCAACTTGATTTGCACTGCCTAAGCTGCCCACCCTCCAGTGTGTACTCGGAAAGAGTTTTCAGCACAGCCGGGAACCTTGTCAGCGATCGGCGTAGAATGCTACTTCCTCAAAATGTGGAAAAGATGATGTTCATAAAAATGAACTTCAATTTCCACGAGGAAGGCCTGCTGCTGTTGCATCAGTATTGCACAAAGTGTTTGCAATCTGCACTTTACGTCAAAGGTACCTAACTATATTATAATTTTTTGTGAATTGGGGCTGATTCGAAGCTCAGTGATGAACTTACTTTTTGCTGTGAATTACAATGGCTATTTTTAGTACATTGTCTGGCAGCCTGGATTGGAATTGGTCTGATAAAAGCACGCATCCTGGTGGGGATCAGCGCTCGTTGCCATGTATTAGCTGTAGAATTATCACAGTTATCCAAGGAACGGTTGGAGAGATCAAATGAACCATAACTGATTTCATGATCCTAGGACAATTCCATCTTGCAACACTTCTCTTTACTGACACTGATGTGTGGCAATGTTTTCTAGATGTGCTAGGAACTGTCATGTGTTTGAGTCACTGCTCTGTCGCTTAGCAGCCAGGCAAGTCGCAGCAGTCTTTGTTTGAAAGTGTATGAAAATAATATTTGGACCTGCGAGATTGTCCAAATTGACTGCTAATGACTTGAAATTAGTGTTATTGAGGTTAATAATAATGCAGGGGGAAAGAAAAGCAAAATTCTGTGATTTTAGCAAATAAAATAGGGATTTTAGAAAAAAATAGGGATCCAAAACCAAAACGCGCAAGGATGGTTTTGCCAAAACCAAAATCAAAACACGACGTTAATCCAAATGCAAAACCAAAACCAGAACACAGGGGTCAGTCAACATCTCTACTCAAAATGAAGAAGACAATGTTGATGAGATGTAAACCTATTATAGGTAGCAACTGGAGATTACTCACCCCACACGCCAAGAAATACTGTCCCTTTTATGAGGAAAGGCGTGGTCCTGGCAATTCATGGTAATAGAAAGTTGTGCCTCTGTCTCAAATGGTCTGCAATACTGGCCATGGAAATTGGTGCGGTGCAGTATTTGGTAGGTTACTCACCCATCCAGCAAATACTGACCAGTTGGTAGTCTCTTTAAACATGTATCAAATGCCTGGAAGTCTCCCGGGACTCTCCTCTATGAATGGAAATATAGATGGGATGTTAGCAATAGCAGCAACAGGAATCTGGGAAAATGGCAAGAAAACAGGACAAGCTGCAGACAACTGGAAGAACTCTGGTCTCTCCCTGGCACTCTGGGATGGACCTCCTTCTGGTCCTCTGGGCTGGACATTGATTTCCTCTGTTCTTCTGGAAGCATGTAGAAGACCTCTGGCGGTTTACTCTCCTGCAGTGAAAGACAACCCTCTGGGATTGGCAGTTCCCTATGTTAGTTTGTCAGCTAACTGTGGCAACCTGGCAGCTCTTCCTGATAGATTAGCAACGAGGGGCAGGCTGGGCTGGGGGGCAGGGGAGCATCTGCATTTTTTTCCTTTAAAATAGGCTGCTGAGTCGAGTCTTGCTCCCCAGGCTGAAATTTGCCAGCCCTCCCCTGTTGGCAACTATATGAAGTAGACTGGCAACCTTCTTTGTTTGCTTGGTGAGACTTGCACCTTTGTTTAAGGGATGACTGGTCCACATCATCTCCCACAGTATTTCTATGCAGTGAAATCCCCCTGTTTTACTGCCTGGCTCTGTAGTACTGCAAATACAGTACTCATTCCTAATGCGATGTACCACAGGCAGGCTTAATAACTGTAGCTGTGCTGAATTTGAAGCTTCTAAGGCTCCCAGCAATGGCCACACCTACTTCCTATCCTGCAGCACTACCACACTTCTCCTCTGTTTCAACAACCCAGCCCCCATCTTTTGATGTGCTCTGATGCAATTTCCTCAGTCTCCTCTCCTCAAGCATGCTAGGAACTGTAATTTTCAGCACCCGAGGCAGCGTTTTTACAGCCTTCTATTGCTAGTAGCTCCTCCTCTCCTGTCACTCAACTTCTGGGACCTGGCACCCTCCCTCCACAGGTTATGACAGTGGGTGTCACATTTATAGGGGACTGGATTTAAAAGGAAGCCTGGTGTGGATTTTATGGCCTCATGGTTTTTAGTTTCAAAATGCTAAAAGCCCTGTGACCACTCTCAAGGGGCTCGTTGAACCAGCATCCCCTCTGTATTGACTGAAGATCCACACAAAATAAAAATTCTGGTAGCCACAACCTGGAATGGAGTAGATAGTGGGTGGCAGAAGTAGGTATAGTCAGTAAGGGAGTGTTAATGTTCCTTGTGTACCATGCTGTGGTGGAAGTAGCCAGTAGCTCTAGGAGGCATATCTGTTGTGGCTGCTTTCCCACTGGTGTAAGATCCATGCCGGTGGTGATGCTGATCATCAGCAAGGATCTTGTTGTGTATATATATATTAAAAAAAAAGTTTGTGGCACTACAACCACCAGCATACACATGGCTTCCTGTACATGCTGGCAATTAGGGCCCACTGGGACCTGTTGTTTATCAGAGAAAATGTAAATAAAACACAAAATAGTTTTAAAAATAAATTTATTTGAAACAAAAACACCTTTAGAAAACCCTTTTCCATCATTCTTATTGCATACCTAGATCTATGCAGGCAGTCCTTTCATCTTCCTCATCTGTTATAGATTCCGGTCTGGGGGGGATCATATAGGATGACATAGTGCTAGCTCTCTAAGAGCTCCTGCAGCAGTATAGTCATATTTATAATCGAGGGACTTCCCACACCTGCTGTGCTAGTTTCCCTGCTCTAGTGCCACTAACCGGGACTGGAAAAGCCTAGCGCTGGCACTGGCAAGTTCGGTGGACCTCATGGTTTTTAACCTCCCCTCCCCCTATTTTGCCAGGTCCAGCCTAGGTTGGTTAAGCTTTTTCAGGAGACATTCTTTTCATTATTATTTATTTTACAGCCTTATGGGCCATTGCATATGATATCTAGCGAAAATGTATACATACTATTCCGAGTCACACATTTCTTAAGATACATGCGGCTCGGAATATTAGGTAAGCTACAGGACATAATTTATGTTAACTCAGATGTCAACTTGTTCTGTGTTAGCCATTTTTCAATATCAATTAATTTAGGTACATAAGGATGTAATATTTTTAGACATTTGTTAGACCAGTGCAAGCATCATTGTGGCTTTCTAGCAGAACCAATGCTATCACATAAGAAACATGACTATAGTGATGACAAGTGAATCAAGTAGAAATGCTCAAAAATTTTAAACCAGTTTGAAATTTAACTAAATTTCACTGGTTTGAAGGCACCAAAAATGTTTGCGGTCCAAGCGTCTTTACTCCCAGATTTGAACATGTACTTCAAAATTTGCGGCTCGTGTTTACCATTCAAATTTTAGGTTTGCAGTTCATGGATCACTATCTGTCTTCTGGATCCAACATTAGCGTTTCAGGTTCCATGTTCAAATTTGTGGTTTGACTTTGGCTTTTGGGTTACAAATGTTTTTTCAATATTTTTATCTAAAAATACTATCTTTTTATCTCAAACACTATTTAAATAATATTTGACTTTTTTTTTTTTAATGTGAACTCTATCTGGTTTGCAGTTCGAGATTCTCATTCTCTGCTTATGTTCAAGGTTTGCCACTAAAAAAATAACCATAACAACATGTAGCAATTTAAGCTTGTAGGTGTACAAGCAAGAATGCACATGAACAAACGGATTTGATAATTTGCAAACTGGCTCCACTTGTGTGAACTGGCTCCACTTCCTCAAATGTTTTAATTGATCAATATTAAAGAAATTTAAGCTCATTTTCTCATATTTGTATAGAATTCACAAACAGTTTTGAGAACTAGCAAAATATGCAACTGACATTACTGTTACAATTTTAGCAAAGAGGATCTAAAATACTGATGTCAATAGACCATATAGCAAAGCTAATGCAAGCTTTGCTACTAAAACACCCTCTCTGGGGGTCATATTTTTCATTGAACTATGAACATTTTTGGATATATTTCTCTCTTTCTCACAGAACATATACATTTATGTTAGAACATTATGCTAGCTTCCAGTAAGCTAGCTCTTTAAGCTGTAACAAGGTGGTCTGGGGACTAAGCAACTTTAGAACATCCAGTTCTCATTTTCTTCATAAAATGTAAACCCCTGACAGTTGTTAGAAAGAAGAAATGAAGACCACAATTTAGTGTGAACCTGGCAACCATGTAAAGAATACAAAAGCTAGCTGTTCGGAATAATGAAGAGATACATGATATGCTTTGGACTCATAACCAGAATGGCTGCTGTTCCATTTCCCATAATCACTCAGTATGAAATTATGTCATTCACGCCACAGTTGCAACTGCTTAGGCAACAAAATGTGCAAGTTTTGGTAAAATACAACAGCAGGTGAAAATGTAGAGGCTTTTATTTGAATGCATAAAACATAACTGTGAATAGAAAAAGTATGTTTTTTTTTCTGTGAACTGAATTTCTTGGATTATTGTAAAATTAGAGTATACTTAGGAATATTGAAGAACGCTATACTGGGTCATGTAAGGTGAATTTAGATTGAGATTGTGCTGAAGAAATATTGTGCTTTAGTGTGTGAGTTCATTTTATTACCGATATGCTGTATTTATTTGTAACTTATTTAAAGACCATTTGGTAAATTTACACCTTAAAGTGAAGTTTGGTGAACCCCTCGGTTTTTGGAAGTTTTCAAACCACCAGATTTACTAAAGGCCAAACTGCTGCTGAAAAACACTGGAAAATTGCCTTTTTTAAAAGTGCCACATTAGAAATCGCCATCCTGATTTTTACATGGTAAGAATACAAAACGTGACATTTATCATGCTGACAAACCACTGACAAAAACACAAAAAAAAAAGTTACAAAAAAGAGATGATTGTTATAGGCAAGCTAGCTCCAACTGCATGCTACTTGAGCTTTCTGGCCAATCAGAACATAAAAGGAGACACCTGTATTAATTATGAGGCAATCATTATTTATTGATTAAGACAGCAAAATGAATTAATAATCATTGTATGGGGGCAATATTATTTTATGAATTTAATAGGGGTGCCACATTAATGTATGATTATATTAAGAGGCCAATATTAACTTAATATTTGATTAAGGGGACCATATCCTTTTATAAATATAGTATGGGCAATATTATTTGTTTGTTAACAGTGCCAATAATAACTTTTTTAAAACGGTGATAACATTTATTATGATGTATGCACCATGAATTCTGAGAAATTCCTTATTTTCTGTTTCGACAAAACCGCATGAGGTTTTCAAATTAACGCCACTTATCGCTGATGGTTTGAGATTTTGCAAAAAAATAAAATACTGTTTAGTAAATTTACCCCTAAGGGTAATCTATTACTGGTGCTAAATAATAAATGGACAATACAAGTGCTATTTGCCCAAATTATTGAATTGTCAACAGGAAGTAATTTCTACTGTCAATGCTGATTAAAGGGATAATATTTTTTAAAAATGTTTTATGCTTTTAAATGCATGTCACTGTTATGTTATCAAAACAGTAACAATATACATTTCAAGTTAAGGTTTTCATCTCTGCTTTATTGATTTGTAAAAACAAACTGTCATTTATGAACATGGAAACGCTTGTAACATCATGTGCCTATTCTTGTGGTATTGTGGGCAGCACGGTGGCTTAGTGGTTAGCACTTCTGCCTTACAGCACTGGGGCCATGATTTCAATTCCAGACCATGGCCTTATCTGTGAGTTTGTATGTTCTCCCCGTGTTTGCGTGGGTTTCCTCCGGGTGCTCCGGCTTCCTCCCACACTCCAGAAAACATAGTGGTAGGTTGATTGGCTGCTAACAAATTGATCCTAGTCTATCTGTGTGTGTGTGTGTGTGTGTGTTAGGGAATTTAGACTGTAAGCCCTAATGGGGCAGGGACTGATGTGAGTGAGTTCTCTGTACAGCGATGCGGAATTAGTGACGCTATATAAATAAATGGTAATAATGATAATAATAATTGTGTCATTTTGAAGAGCTCACACATTGATGGTTAGCAATACAAGAGGGCAGGAACTGTGGAAGAGAAAAATGGTGCTACTCCTGATCGGATCAGCTGGCTTGGCATGGGCAGATAGGGACCAGGGAAAACTGAGCCGAGAGGCTAAACCCATATTGGGTTTGGCTTCAGTTGGGGGTAGGCATTTGGTCAGCCCTTCAGAAATCCGGTATTCAACATCTGTGGTATCAGGCCTCCCCCTCATTTCCTCTCCAAGGTAGTTTAGTTGTTTCTGATTGTGAGCATTTTATTAGTTAAACCAAGCAGACAGCATGTTACAGGGGTTTTACATATTCTTTGGAACCACAGACCAAATAATTACACAATCTGTCAAAAATCGTTTATGAATTATTGTTAATCTTAAAGCATAATAAAAACAATAGAAAAGACATGTTAAATCATAGAATTTTAAAAATGGACCTGATATCTCTACTTTATATTATATTGGTCCCTTTAATAATTATATCTATGATGGGCCCTCAGCAAATAAAAGTGGCAAATGGATTAATGTCTGTGTAGTGCAAATTTAGAGAAAACATGGAGTTTCAATGATGGCATCGCTCTCACTGCAGGTTCTCTCTTAGAGATCTCTGTTGTGTGTGGTGGCAGCTTAGTTATTATTTTCTGTCTTTTATCTCTTTACTATTTTTCATTGGAGAAAGGATCATTTATAAAAGCGCATAATTGCTTTAATGTATAGCTCCACAATCCATACCTGTTGGAAGAAACGTGGCCAGACTGGAACTTTTTTCCATATCAGGTGGACATAAAGATTTCAACTTATTGGGAAAAGGTCCGAGACCTTATAGGCTCGCTCCTCCCATGTCAGGTTCTTAAAAATCCCTCCTTACTTTTATGTTACCATCTTGAAGAAACTGACAAACTAGGCTACTAGCTGACAAACTCAGGTAAACTAGCCTCCCAAATCCATGCTGCAGTAAAATGTTTTTTAGACAAATGTTAGAAGCTTTGAGACCCACCCCACGTTTCTTGCCTCATTTCTTATGTTTGCTGCATCGCATGCATAAAATTATATGTCACCTACCATCTCCAAGACAAGGACAACACCTTTAATCAGGTTTGGGCTCTTTGGTAATTTTATCAAAGTCAACCTACACAGCTATTTGCTAAGCCTTAGCTCACCCGTCTCCCCCTTAGAACCTGCCCCACCTAACTCTTGGTTCTAAAATATTTTAAAGCTTATATAACCTTGTGGTCTCAATAAATATTAGAACGCTTTCCTCTCCACTCCCCACCTCCTCCAATCCCTTTCTTTTCTTTCTAGCTATATTTAATCTTATTGGTTGTACATACATTTGTTATTTGTTCCACCACCACTGTATAGAATAAACTTTGCACTCTGTACAACAAAAAAAAAAAAGTGAATCTTATACCTGTTTGTTAGTGATTGTATCTGATTACTGTTAAATAAAAAGTAAAATCAATTTGAAAAAAAACCTCTATTTAAGTAATATTTTAATTTATAAAAAAGTATTTTAACATGTTTTTAAATCAAACTTCAAAACGATATTGTGTCTGAAGTTTGCGATTCAAGGTTTAAGCCCCGAAAAATATTTCAAATGTAACTTAAACATGTTGCACATGTGTGAACTGGCTTGAAACACTGAGGAACAGCCTTGAGCATGGTTGAACCTGTGTGACTCTCAACATTTTTTATGGTTCTAAAATTTGAGAAATTCAGAACCAACACTAGAAATAGAATTCAGCTACTGTCATCATCAGTTAGTGCAGGATTCATATGTACAAAACAACTCCCTACATTGAGGAATCCAAACTTCAACATAGCAGGGAATAACAATACAAAGATCCCACTAGTCAGCTGGTTCTGCTACAAAATTCTTGGAATAGGTCATAGAGTATTTCCAATTAGCTCAATCTCAGGACATTCTTGAAGAGACCAAATTAGTGAATCAGACCAAGTGGGCCAAAGCCAGGTGTCAGTTTAATTGTGGCCTAATAATAGAAATCCACTGGTGTACGAAGTAAATAACAGATCAACTGAAGGCCAGCCAAATGTGTATCTCAGAGAAGGTCAAAAAATGAGCCGAGTACATATTATGAGGCAAGTTTAAACCTTTTATTCATTTTTCTATTCTATTGTCACTAACTGCAATGGTATACTGTAATGTACTGTCAGTATGTTAGGAGAGGCTGGGTGCCTGTTGTGGAACTACAAATCCCAGGACTAGTGTAAGGGGAGGAAATGCAAACAGAATCACAAGAAACACAGTACAGTATGTAGCTTTGCTTACAATAATACAGTAATACAGAAATATTTCACACGTCCTTGTCTTCCCCCACTTGTTCCACCACAAGTAATACATGTAGAATATAATAACTACACATATTCTTCCATGCTACAAGCAAGTTATCCCTCATTTTTGGGCTCCATTTTAAATGTGAGGAGGAAATATTACAGTATTCAAGGATTTTGCAGCTCAGCACTGTATAAAATAATAGGAAAATATGTAAATATAAGAATTTTTCAATAGTTGTTTACTTTTTGGACCCATGGCTGTCAACCTGTGAGCCTCATGGTTGTCATCCTATAATGAACATCTAGTAATGAAGCATTTGCTGATCTGTCTTGGGATAATTATCTCTCTCAAACTGGGAACCCTGACATAGCCTTTTTAAGTGAAATGTTTAGCTTTACTTTACCTACATAAAGCACTATCCAAGCTTAGAGTACTGTACAGTACACACTCAGATAGGGGTATACAAGAATGAAAAACATTGCCCAACTTGTTGTGCAATTTACAGTGTGCTGTTGTGATATTAGCAAACAGGACGAACTCACCATGCATTTTACATTACACTATAGCAAAACGAGCAAACACAACTAAAACTTCCATTCACGCAGCAGAAAACTTTATACAGACAAACATCTCGGTATGACTACATGAGAATGTAAAACACCTTAACACTTGTTGTGCGGTATAAATCACACCGTAGCGAGATGAATAAATAGGACACAAGCTTCTTTCCCCGCATAATAGAATCAATGGCCAAGGAGATAGGAACAGTTGCTCCAAATTAGAGATGCTCGTGCTTGGTTTTCGGAAAACCGAGCCCACCTGAACTTAACCGATTTAAGTACCATGCCAAGCTGGGTTGGTACTTACACGCACCCTCAGAACTGAAAATGAGGCAAAACATCATTGTGGCGTTGTCAGATCTTGCAAGTATTGGATTCTATAAGTACCGCCCTACACGGAGATCCTGCGCAATTTCACAGAGAGACACAGAAGCGGTAGCAGGCTTGTTGGCAGTCTCCAATGTAGTTGGGGAGTGTCATAGCCTAAACAGAAAGAGGAGAGGTGGCAGTGTTCTTCAAAGTCTCCAGTGACATTCTACAGAGATATAGCTCACTCAGAAATAGGACAGGTGGCAGTGTTGAATGTTGAAACAAAAATTCAAATAAAAGGGCTGGCAATGTTATTAAAAGTCTCCAGTCACATTCTACTGTGCCATAGCTCACCCAGAAATAGGAGAGGTGGCATTGTTCAGTGCTGAAACAGAAATTCAAATAAAAGGGCTGGCAGTGTTGGTAAAAGTCTACCATGACATTTTACTGTGCCATAGCTCACTCAGAAACTAGGAGAGGTGGCAGTGTTTAGTGCTGAAAAAGAAATTAAAATAATAGGGCTGGCAGTGTTATTGAAAGTCTCCAGTCACATTTTACTGTGCCATAGCTCACCCAGGAACAGGAGAGGTGGCAGGGTTCAGTGCTGAAACAGAAATTGTAATAATAGGGCTATCAGTGTTCTTAAAAGTCTCCAGTGACATTCTATTGTGATATAGCTCATACAGAAACCAGAGGGGTGGCAGTGTCTTTGTCACTCTCCAGTCTCCAGTCACATTGTTCTTGTCACTCTCCAGTCATCAGTAACATTGCTCTTGTCACTCACGAGTCTCAGTGTCGTTGGTCACACAGAAACAGGGGTAGCAGTGTTCTTGTCACTCGCCAGTCTTCAATCACATTATTCTTGTCACTCGCCAGTCGCAGTCATGAATATACTAATCCCTCTACGTCATGTGCTAAAGCCTATGTTCAAGTCATAGTGGTTTTAAGTTAGGGAAACAAAAATGTAAAAAAAAGCTTGTATCTTTTAAAGAAAAAACACCTCTCTAATAAAGGTGAAAGTTTACTGTAGAAAAACATAAAATTGCCAACATGTCATTCTACTCAAAATATTAACAAGCATACCAGGATCAGCTAGCTCCCTTCTCTCAGCTAGATCCCAGCACCTGCAGTCTACACTGTCATCATCCTCACCCTCATCCTCACCCTCATCAGTGTGTACATCATCCTCAAACAATACAAATTCATCCCCGCTGGAATCCACCATCACAAAAGTCTGTGTACTTTGATGTGATTGCTGGTAATGGCCAGTAGTTAATTTTACGGCAGAGCTTTCACAATTTTTGGGCAATTCTTTTAGACCAGACCAAATGTCAAACTGTTGGGAAAGCTAAGTTTTTTCCTAACAGCAGTTTCCAGAGCAACTTAAGGAGGAGACGTTGTTGTATCATGTACCTCTTGAGCTGTCAGCTTGCTGACAGGAGCTCCTTGCATCTCTTGAGATCTGGGTCAGTTGGAAATAAAGAGAAGACATAGCTCTTAAACCTAGGATCAAGCACAGTTGCCAAAATGTAGTGATCTGATTTTATAATTCTTGGATGCTAGCGAAGCGAATAAAGTACTTGATTTACAAGTCCAACATAGTTAGCGGAATTGTTTGTTTCATTTCCTCCTTCAATTTCTCTACCTGTTTTTCAAAAAGTCTAATTAGGGGAATCACATGACTCATGCTAACAGTGTCTGCACTCTCTTCACAGGTTACTACTTTGAGTGGTTTCAGCACCTTGTACAACACGGAAAGTGTTCTCCACTGCGCTGAACTAAAGTATATTCCCCCTCAAATTCTATTCTTTTTGCAGCTGCTGCATTCTTCTACATGCTGTTGCAGAATCCCGAAAATGACCCGAAATATTTCGGGACACAGACAGCATCTAGTGTATGTCACTGTCAATTTTTAAAAAGCTCTGTACCACCAAGTTGATTGTGTGAGCAAAGGAGGGAATGTGATGGAATTCCCCTTCCTGTAATTCTCTCACAATATTGGTGGTCATTATCAGAATCACATATTTAGGTCAGCAGCAGCAACAGCTATTTATATAGCGCCACTAATTCCGCAGCGCTGTACAGAGAACTCACATCAATCCCTGCCCCATTGGAGCTTACAGTCTAAATTCCCTAACATATACACACACAGACAGAGAGAGATACTAGAGTCAATTTTGATACCAGCCAATTAACCTACTAGAATGTTTTTGGAGTGTGGGAGGAAACCAGAGCACCTGGAGGAAACCCACGCAAACACAAAGAGAACATACAAACTCCACACAGAGAAGGCCATGATTGGGAATCAAACTCATGACCCCAGCACTGTGAGGCAGAAGTGCTAACCACTAAGCCACCATGCTCCCAGGTGTAGATATAACCTAATATAAGCACCATTCTGCCCTAGGTATAGATATAAGATAATTGCTGATTGGTTCTTGTGCAAATGTTGTTAAATGAGCAATTTTGTCATCAGTGATTCTGAGTAAAAATTATTTGTGGCCACGTAAATGCACTTGTGTATTTTCCTAATATTAAAACAGATGGAGTGCTGCAAATTTGTTCCTGATTAGAAAACTTTACACTTAATAAATACTTATCCTCCAACTCTTTTATTATCAGCCAGAAAATATCATCAATCATAACACATTGGATGCTATCCACATATAAAATGGAAATGTCACAAGCAATACGTGCATTTTTTAAATTCTCTTCAAGACATTTCTAAAAGTTTTTTAATCTGTTTTTCACATGGCATAAGTCATTTTTTTTACAGTTTTCCCCTGAGTTTTTTTAAGACAAACATTTAGCAAATGGCAATTATTTATGATGACTAATTGTTCTTCTCCTGTGCATTGATGTAATCATTATTGGTTGATGTGGGAGAATAAAAAATTAACTCACAGTATTATGCAATATAGTATATTAGTTTGACAGCAGACAAGATCATAAATTCTCGGATCAAGTGAAGATTATGTCCCCATAGGATATAATCTTCATTTGACACAAATCTTGCACAAATATTGTTGCAGACAGCACAGAAATCACTGTGCACTGTCCCCAATGTTACTGAGGAAGCAGGGGGACATAATCGATGTGCTCTGTTACTGAGGAAGCAGGGGACATAATCTCTGAGCTCTGTTACTGAGGAAGCAGGGGACATAATCTCTGAGCTCTGTTACTGAGGAAGCAGTGGACATAATCTCTGAGCTCTGTTACTGAGGAAGAAGGGGACATAATCTCTGAGCTCTGTTACTGAGGAAGCAAGGGACATAATCTCTGAGCTCTGTTACTTTGGAAGCAGGGGACATAATCTCTGAGCTCTGTTACTGAGGAAGAAGGGGACATAAACTCTGAGCTCTGTTACTGAGGAAGCAGGGGACATAATCTCTGAGCTCTGTTACTGAGGAAGAAGGGGACATAATCTCTGAGCTCTGTTACTGAGGAAGAAGGGGACATAATCTCTGAGCTCTGCTACTGAGGAAGCAGGGGACATAATCTCTGAGCTCTGTTACTGAGGAAGCAGGGGGGCATAATCTCTGAGCTCTGTTACTGAGAAAGTAGGGACATAATCTATGAGCTTTATTACTGAGGAAGTAGGGGACATAATATCTGATCTCTGTTACTGAGGAAGCAGGGGACATAATCTCTGAGCTCTGTTACTGATGAAGCAGGGGAACATAATCTTGGTTTTGGATAACTGAATGTATTTTTTTGCAAGATTTAGACCTGTCTGGATGTTATTATTTGTGAGAAATGACTTCTGTTTTGCTACCATACCACATAAATTTGCAGAATACAGGACATTGTTGTCACATGCAGGAAGTGATCAGTTGCTGACATAAATTCCTGCAGCTCCATTAATGATGAGTTTTAGCCTTGTCCTATTATAAACGTTGGAGGGATGTACTAATCCTGGAACCTGTTGTGCCACATTTTCTCTACTAATGACAGCTTCACAGTGTTCCAAGGTACATGTATATGAATTTTTTATACCCCTTTCCTGATTGGTACCTTTCAAAAATGAGATTCTATAGAAGTTTTGAAAGCAACTTGTGGACCATATATATCCCAGTAGTATACAATCAAGAAAACTGCAAAGTAATCCTACAGGAACAATTGATCTTTATTTGGGTTAATTAAAATCACTTTCTCTGCTGGCAGGTGTATGCTAATTACCTCTGAACATGATTTTGCATGTGATTGGTTAACTCTGAACACGCCTACAGCACCATTATAAAAGGACGTAAACACTTATGCAACTGAGGTATTGAAATTTTTGCATTTTCACTACTTTTTCCTAAAAAATGTTATTGTTTATTTTCAATTGAATTGTGTTGGTTGCAAGGTCACATTAAAGGTGGAAAAAGGTCTGACATGAATTATCTTGATTTCAGGCTTTATATCATAAACACCTGCAATTTCTTTAAGGGTGTATAGACTTTTTCTATCCATTTATATATGTTACAGATTTGTTATTGTCAGTGTTATAGTCCTAAAAAGAATGGACCATCTACTCATGATTTTCAATGTTTATTGTATTATTTTGTATTTTGTGTACAGAAAGTGTCCATTGAAAACAAAAAGTTAAAGAACAGAAAAATAAATATTTCCAATGGCTATCAGGGAGTGCAACGTTAAGTATGAAACTTAGTTTTCTTATTACATATGCACTGTCCATATTTCTATGAAGAGTTCATTAGCTACCTACAGCTGTGATTAAAGATTGCATTATTATATATTATATATCACTGAGCCAGCCCCCGCCTGAAGCAGAAGAATATCTACAATATACTTAACTGTTTATTAGCTTTAGGTCCATACACAAAAACATTCAGCACATGATGTCCCTTGAACTGAACTCAATGTAGCTCAAATGGAAACTTTAGAATGGAATTATAAATCCCTTTGGTGATCGCAAGGACCATTTAAAAGCCGCACTGGGCAACACCTGATGAATGTAATAGGCACAAGAAAATACAGCAAGCTGCATCTATGCACCTTAAAGCATTCACCTGGTCAATGAAAATGGTATCTGCCATTACCTTAGGTCACCTTTTTAAAATTTGAGCTGCAGCTTGCAGTAAATATTTGAGCTGCAAATGTTTACTGCATATTTGTCAAAAAATAATGGATGGAAAGAACTGATCTTGAAAAAAATGCTGATATAATGAAAAATATGCTCTAAGTTGTGATATAAAAATTGTAAAAAAAAAAGCAAAGATGACATTTTCCCATTCAAAACATTAACTAAAGGTCATCTTAATTCTTCACATTGCTTGATCCTTGGCACTGGATCTCATTCAACAGTAACAGACGGAAATATGGTCACTGCCACCATGACCTTTCTTTGATGGTCCTAGACATGTACTTCAAGATCTCAAATTAGGTGATCAAAGTTACATAAAAATAAGCTTATAATGGGATTCAGCAGTTTCAGCTGGCAGCTATTCCTATCACTTTGCCTAGAACAGCAGTGTGGGAAACTTGATGTAATAGATAGTAATTCTAAATAAACTTCATTGAAAGAGCAAAGGATATATTTTTCAACATTTAATGGCCACAGTTGTTATTTTACTCTTTCAAAGACACAAGAAGAATTCGAAATGTTGATTGTTCACAGTACCGCTCCTAAAAGAATACACACTAATGTGAAATGTGCTGCTGCTATTAGCTGATTTGAAATAAAGCTCATTAAACTGCATTCTTAGGCTACCAGCACAATAACATGCAAAGTCACAATAGAAACATATCAGTCACATGATGACATATTTATTGCAGGCTGTATCATCCATGGAGGTGATCTAAAACACTAATTGCTTACTCTACAGTATAATAATCATGTCTCACTGCTCAATATCTTATCCCAGGTTGAATAAAGAGTTGGACACAAGTGATTTTTGTTGTGAAAAATATGTATTGTACTCACAAAAACAGCTACAAGCCCCTACGCAGTGCATCTTACATTTACTGCTCTGTACATTTTGATAGGTGGAAAGGGGCATGTATAGTAAAGGCATGTTCACATGCTTGCTACCTGTGTAAGTACCAGTATACCCAGGGCTGCCAGGGCATGCTGGGAATTGTAGAACTCCAAGCACCAGCATGCCCTGGCATTGAGGGCCCAAATGGACCTGAAGTCAACCTGTAAATAAAATACAGGAAAATAAGCACACACAACAGTTGAAAAATTCCATTATTTAAAACAAGAGTCCCCAACACAGTCTCTTGCGGAGCTGTGTCACGTATAACAGGCACTGTGTCTGTCACACTAATCAAGACAGCGCAGCTTCACTCTGACCGGCCAGAGCATGAGAAAGCCACTCTGCATTAATTAGTATTGTGATGTATTGCAATGAGTTACATTGATGCAATGTAGTTCACTGATAAATGTAAAGCTCATTGCAAGACCACACTTTTTTTACTTTTTTGTTTTACTGTTTTCGTTCAAAAAAAATAAAAAAAGTAAAAAATAAAGTGAACATGCCCCTCACCTGCAAATTCAATACCCAGCCCCAGCTCTAGTCATCATGGGCTATTTATCAGCTAAATCTGCAGCACAGGTTCCCGTATTGCCTGGGGTTTGGAGGGGTGGAGATTAGAATGGTGTGGCCTTATGCTGAAAGACCCCTCTGGACAGTTGAAGATTGAGACTCCAAGGAAGGAATACATCAAGCTGTGATTTGCCTTTCTCAGCAATATTCTCGGGCGATTTTGAACCCATCGATATATGAAAGTGCAAGTTGATTGTAAATCGCCAGCAAAGTGATGTAACGAAAATCTACACGCTACAAATCTCCGTCCCTACTTTTGGCCATTTTAAGAATACAAGTGGCCATATTTATGAAGCTGCGATTTTGCAGACTCACCCTTTGAAAATTGCCTGAACCTACACGCTGGTTTGGATAGGCGAGATTAGCAAACACACCAGGTTTCCATCAGCTTTTCACTGCCGGCCAATGTTAACATAACAGGAGGCACAATACAAGTTTTAGTTATGAGGGTAATTATGATTTCTTGTTTAGAGGGGCAAAATTTATTACTAAATATTAATTATCTTACGGGGCCCAAATTAATTTATGAATCAATTATTTGGACAAACTTCATTAATGATTATATGTAAGGGAATTTTTTTAAAAAAATGTTATTATGTAATTGTGACATACTGTTTAATTACCAGTGGGGCAATACTAATTTTTTTCTGACGTATCAACACTTAATATTTCCAGATGGGGACACCTTTTAAAGTACATACTTGTGGCACTACCAGTGTCAGCATGCACATGAGAATGAACAGATGAGATAGGGCGAACAGATACCTATAATCTAGAGACAGACACAAACAATTGGAGGCACGGGCAGAGGGAAACACATATGTAAGAGAGATGGGGAGATATTGGTACACATACAAAACTGTTGTAGACAGAGAGACAAACTCACAAAGGGAGGTGACAGAGGAGCAGGGCCGTAACTTAGAATTCTAGTGCCCTGGGCGAGAAAGACAAATGCCGCCCCCCTAGCCCTCAATTTTAACCAAATTAACCTAAAATATTCCTAATTTGCGCCCCCCTTCTGCGTTGTGCCCTGGGCGGTCGCCCCTATCACAGCCCTAGTTACGGCCCTGCAGAGGAGTACACACATAAACTTGGGTAAGAGGCACAGACACACAAAGGTGGGGACAGAGATGCAGACAGACAATGAGGGAACAGAGACATATATGGGGAGAAAGTTAGAGAGAAAGGTACAAAGATGGAGACGGAGACACAAACAAAAAAGAGAGACTGAGATAGAGGATGACAGAGACAGACACACAGAGAGGAAGGAGAGAGTTGCAGATACAGACAGATGAGACAAACATGGAGGAAGGAATGAAGTCACGGGTGGGCAGAGGAAAAGATGGGAAGCTACAGTACTTACATTGAGCTCTGCCTTCTTCAATGGTAAGTAATAAAATCAGGACTTTGGGCCTGATTCATTAAGGAAAGTTAAGCAAAACATTTATTAAGTTTTGTTACTCAAGTTTTCTGAACAAAACCATGTTGCACTGCCAGGGGTGCAAATTAGTTTATTTGTACACTGGAATTTAAATTTGATCTAGGACATGCCCTACCCCAAATATAAATCTGCCATCACATTTTAAATTTACCTCCCCCTCCAATGCAACATGCCAATCTGCCACTGCATTTGCGCCATTTGGCAGTAAATGAACAAAGTCACGAGTCTCCTAGACTCAGTTTCCTGGCCAACCAATCAGAAATTGGAATTTTTTTACACGCTTCTGATTGGTTAGCTGGTATAGCATTCCTACAAGTCAGCATACTCCCATAAACACTTCATAAGATTAGCTTCATTAATTTTGCTCCAGTTTTGTATTCAGACATAAGTTAAATGTCCTATAAAACATCAGTGGAATATTAAGAATAATCTTAACCTTGTAACATTAATAAATATATGTAAAGGTACCAGCACCTGGACAGAGTCAAAGAGGGTTGATATTATACTGATATTTGCTATACAGCAGAATGAAAGTCATTGTTCTTATATCAGCTACTCGAGTCTCAAAGAAATTGTTTACAGTGTCCTTCATATATAATCCCTCCATGATTAATTTTGTAAATAGCTTCAATTAGAATATACTCTTAGACTTGGTACATATATTTATGAATGTTACTTGTTGCTCTTTTACACAGGATAACTTATATTTTAGGTTTATTTGTTTATTAAAGACTGGAGCTGGGAAACACAACCTTAGGCTTTCAGTCTAAATTCTCTTATTTAGTCATCTCTATCAGAAAACGACAACATTTAAGATAATTGTTTTTTATTGCTGTTCAGTGATTTCATAAGATGCAACTGTGAGAAATTGTTAATGTCAGTCACTATCTTCCTTGTAAAAATGTTTCTACATGTGTCTAGTATTTTGTTTATGTCTGGTTGCATACTATGGATTTTTGGCAATATGTGAGGAATGATCCCATAACTGACGCATTAGTTATTACTAGTAGAGCTTAAGATGTCACAGGGATATCTCCTTATGTAAATCATAGGCACATATATCTGGTTACTGATATACATTTTGTGCACACATTAGAACTCATATCGTCTGTCGTAACGTTGTATTCTGAGAAGTTGTGAAATAAATTATAAACCTGTATGCACCATATACAGAAGTGATTTTTTTCAAAACAAATCATACCTAGATATTTCTTTTGTAAATACATGTTCAAAGTAAGATTTAGCAGGAATTTAAGTACCGTTTTGATTTATCTTACATAAAACTTTGGATAGAAGTGAGAATAATATTTTTTCCATTTTAGTATTCCTACTTTATTGTGTTTGAGAGGGGGGCAGGCATGTCCTATTGAATTAATTAGTTTATGTTGTTGTACTTTTGTTACAATTTTTAAAAAGCCTGTAATAGCCACACATGCTGCAATATCAGCAGTGATACAAGGCGATTGTCCTAATATTACATCTTGGGGAGCCACAAATGACTGCAATGCCTGATAATATTCTAATTAAATTTAATGGGATTATTACAGGGCATGTCGGTAAACCCGGTTAGACAATGACTGATATTGGCCTCTGTGCACTCATCTTCCAACTGCATTAATAGAAGTAAACCATCCACACATCCAGAGTGCCAAATAACAGACTCTGTTTCAATGTGGCCACTGGTGTGTGCGACCAACTTGAACAATCAAGCATCAAGATCTGCCCCCTCTTTGGCCGCATTCACTAGATTCACAAGCAGATTTGTAATTCACAGGTCATGGCTTTGCTGGTGTACAGTTAAAAATATCCATTTTAAGGCCATGTGCACAGAAGCAATAACCCAGGCTTAGATCAGGGCAACAGATAAAGTAACAAAATGCAATATCAGTATGAGTCGAGTTATCATGATCCGTTGCACATAAAAATGACAACAGGTTACAAAAGTGTTGGGTAACAGGCAGCCCAGCTATCCTTCACCTTCAGAATAACATTGAACAGGAGCAGCTGACATTTGCATTTGTACTGCACGCTCTCCCTCCTTCGCCTGCAGGCTGCTGCTGTAAAGGTGGCAGAGGTTTGAGAAGGTATGTGAGAAGGTGTGAGAGCTCTGGTGGGCATTTAGCGAGGTCTGAGGGGTAAGTGATGAGGTCTGAAGGGCACATAGTGAAGTTTACGGGGCATGTGGGAGCATGCAAGGAGGGCTGAATGGTATGTTGGAGGCATGTGAGAAGGTCTGAGTGAGTGGCATGTTGGGGGCATGTGGGGGTTAGTGCATGTAGTTGCATTTTGTGGCAAGTAGGGTTCTGAGAGAATATGAGGCTATTTTAGAGTAAGTGGGAGGTCTGAGTGCATGTGGTGGAATGGGATTTTTTTGGATGAGTGCTGTGGAGGTGCCAAGATCATTTCTGGATTCAATTCTTGAAATTGCTGGTAATGCGTGGCCCTCTTGAAGGTGAAATGCCTGCATATGCAGCCCTTAAAGCATATCAGGTTGACCATCACTGGTTTAGAAGAACCACAATTCTTCCCCTGATCATAGCATAGGTGTACAATTAAAAATAGATATGAAACATTTTCTCTAGCCTGATTCTGGATGGGTAGAATAAGAGAATAGTTGTAAGAAAATGTACATTAGTTGTGCAATAGTCCAGTGAGGTAACTAGCTAGTTTTCTGTCCTTAGCAGTGTGTTGAATACAGGAATTGAGACAAAGGTGTTTGTAGCTGTCATTGTGAACTGTTTTCCGATCGCTGTCACCTGGAGCTACTGTTGTGAATCCTCACAGTAATTGTTTTCTGACCGTTGTTATCTGGAGCGAACCTGGAGCTAGTGTTGTGAACCTCACACCATTGTGAAATGAAAAACTTGAGCCAAGTGGCACAATTCCAGGGGCTGCTGTGGCTTCAGGGGGTAAATTTATCAAGCTGTGTGTTTGAAAATTTGGAGATGTTGCCTATAGCAACCAATCAGATTATAGCTGTCATTTAATTAGTACATCCTACAAAATGACAACTAGAATCTGATTGGTTGCCATAGGCAACATCTCCACTTTTTCAAACCCGCATCTTGATAAATTTACCACCAGGAGAAAGTGTACACTGACACATAACACCATTTGCTTACTCTTATGTGAAGAGATTGATAACTGGCAGATGCCTTAAAGGAGATACACTATATCAGGGGTCAGGGAACTTTTTTACCTTTTACCCCAAAATATATTTAGAAATGCAGACGTTACCCCCTTGATTAGAAATTAAGAAAATAATAATAATAATAATAATAATAATAATTAAGGTAATCAGATATTATTATTTGAATTCAAACCTGTATGGAATCAGCTTCAGCTTCAAAACTTCAGGCTTTGGAGAAATGATGATGCTTCATTGTTGATACGAGAGCATCAATATTGGGGCATTTTGATGTCAGAGCAATTTGGATACAGTCTTTAGCGTCCAGTCGATTTCTCTGCTTTGTTTTTATGTTCGTTAAAGTTGAAAATCCTTGTTCGCAAAGGTAGACTTGATGATGATGATGATGAGACTTGCTGAAAGCTGTACAAAATGAACACATGGAAATTGATTGAAGCACCAATGTAAAACCATCCAAAGAGAGAAAAAGACACCAAAGCACCTCTAATTGAGCACCAGGTGGGGCCTGATTGTTGCGCAAGGCTCTAGTTAAGCATCTAATAATAATGCAATTGACTATATATATATATATATACCTCCATACTTTTGTTCCCCCTTCTCTTTTCTCCCTCACCTTATATGCCTGCATAGTTTTGTTTCCCCCCTTCTCTTTCCTCCCTCACCTTATGTTCCTGCATAGTTTTGTTTCCCCCTTCTCTTTCCTCCCTCACCTTATGTGCCTCCATAGTTTTGTTTCCCCCTCTCTTTCCTCCCTCACCTTATGTGCCTCCATAGTTTTGTTCCCCCCTCTCTTACTTCCCTCACCCTATATGCCTGTTATTTTACTTACTTTTCTATTGACTTTCTCTCTTTTTTTTCTTCTTTTCTGTTCTTCTACTCTTGTTTTCTTCTGCCTCTTCTGCCGCTGCTCGTCTCTGCTCCTCACTGAAATTGGCGTCGGGCGTGATAACGTCACGTCCAACATTCAGTGGAAGAGAGCAGGAGAGGGGACTGCTGGGAGCCATCGCGCCGCGCAGTCATGTGATTTATTGGAAAATAAAAAAAAAAAACGTTTTGGAGCCACGGTGGTTACCCCCGGAAAAGTCATTTTTACCCCATTTGGGGTAATTTACCCCTGTTCGCCGACCACTGCACTATATGGTCAAAAGTATTCTGACACTTGACCATTACACCAACAGGGACTGTAATGACATTGTATTCAAATACATATAATTTAATATGGAGTTGGTCCCTCTTTTGCAGCATTAACAGCTTCCACTCTTCTTGGAAGGCTTTCCACAAGATTTTGGAGTGTTTCTGTGGGAATTTGTGCCCATTTATTCTGTAGAGCATTTATGAGGTCAGGCACTGATGTTGGACGAGAAGGCCTGGCTTGCAATCTCTGTTCCAGTTCATCCCAAAGGTGTTCAATGGGGTTGAGGTCAGGGCTCTGCGCGGGTCAGTCAAGTTCTTCCACGCTGAATTCATCAACTGTCTTTGTAGTCTTTGCTTTGTACACTGGAGCACAGTCGTGTTAAAATAGAAAAGGGCCTTCCCCAAACTGTTTCCACAAAGTTGGAAGCATAGCATTGTCCAAAATGACTTGGTATACTGAAGAAATAAGGGCTTAGCCCAAACCGTGAAAAACAGTCCCATACCATTATCCCTCTTCCACCATACTTCAGAGTTGGCATAATGCAGTCAGGTAACATTTTTCCACCATCCGCCAAACCCAGACTTGTCTATCTGAATGCCAAACAGAGCAGAATAATTTGTCATAGAACACGCTTGACATTGGTCTTGGTGATGTGAGAATTCCATCCTGCTGCTCGGCCATAGAAAACCATTTCATTAAGCTGCCGCTGCACAGTTTTTGTGCTTACGTGAAAGTTCGAAACTCTTCAGCTATGGAATCAGCAAAACTTTGGCGTCTTTTACGCACCATGCGCCTTAGCAGTCGTTGAACCCACTCTGTGATTTTGCGTGGTCTTTCGCTTCGTGGTTGAGTTGCTGTTGTTCCTAAACACTTCCACTCTCTAATAACATCACTTGCAGTTGACCATGGAATATCCAGCAGGGAGGACATTTCTTGCAAAGGTGGCATCCTATCAAAGTATCATCATCATCATCATCAACATTTATTTATATAGCTCCAACATATTCCGTAGCGCTTTACAATTGGGGACAAATACAGTAAGAAACTAACAAAATATTATTAACTCTGTTTTAGAAAGATTAAGTTTGAGTTGGCGAGAGGACATCCAAGATGAAATGGCAGAAAGACAGTCAGTTACACGGGACAACACAGATGTTGAGAGATCAGGAGAGGATAGATAAATTTGGGTATCATCCGCATAAAGATGATACTGAAATCCGAAGGATCTTATTAGATTTCCAAGTGAAGCGGTATAGATAGAGAACAGCAGAGGACCTAGCACTGAGCCTTGTGATACTCCAACTGATAAAGGAAGTGGAGCAGAGGTGGCCCCAGAGAAATTAACAGTGAAAGAACGATTAGAAAGGTAGGATGAGAACCAGGATAGGACAGTGTCTTGAAGACCTAGGGATTGCAGTGTTTGTATGAGAAGAGAGGGGTCAACGGTGTCAAATGCAGCAGAGAGATCCAGAAAGTCACTGAGCTCTTCCGAATGACCCATTTTGTATCACAAATGTTTGCAAATGGAGACTGCATTGCTAGGTGCTTGATTTTATACACTTCTGGCAACAAGTCTCATTGAAACACCTCAATTCAATAATAGACAGACAGAACAGACTGCAGTATACCCACAAGCATATGTGTAATATGGTCATATCAGAATGCATACAAAAAAATGTATATTATAAATAAATGAACAACTCTTAACAGTATAATCATTAATAAAAAATATGGATCATTACATTTAAAAAATAAATAACATTAAATACATAAATCAAGATGCTTTTAATGTGCACTGTACATGCAGCGCATTTTTATAATCTATCTTCCTTGCATACACGTGTTCTGTATTAGCTAGTGACATGTATACATGTATTTTTTAGTACAAAGAGTATGACATGTCAGTCATTACTATGAGTTGTACTTACACACAGGTAGAGCTGGCAGACTTTAGCCTGGGGAACAAGCACACAGCACTGGCCCATAAGAAGCGGCCCATCCTTAAAGGGTGGTTTTTCGGTACAATATATATTTATCAATATAAAAAGAGACTAATTTAGTGTTGCTTAATCCAGCGATACTTTATTATTATAAATGATAAATCTTAAATAAAATAAATAATACAACAAAAAAACACATCTCACTTTGTATTGCATTTTATTTTATATGTTCCTTCTCCCTACAGCACTTTTTTGTTTTGTTTACATACCTGGCTGATTATAATGGGATTTAATGAAAGGCTCTGGGGGGCTCGGAGCACTTCAGACTTTACACAGGGGAGGGGCCCTATGATGTAACATGGTTATCATTTTAGACAAATACACAGGCAATACTGTGTGCACTACTGTTAGATGTACACAGTTCTGCCTTCATGGCAGTACAATGTGAAGCTGGACATACCTCCCAACTGTGCTTGCAGTCAGACCAAAACCTGACTAAGCGAGACAGTCACCCAAATTCATAACTGCCCCATCAGATTCAGGACAGTTGGCAGACTGTCCTGCTCTCTCCTACCTGTCTTGTCACTTTCACCACCTGTGGCTGCTGGTGTCTTTAGCTCAGTTGCTTCTTGTCTGGATCCTGGAATGTTTTATTAAAGTAATTTTTATCGCTTACAAATAACCATTGTCCAATGCGATTGTTGTGGGGTTCCAAAGCACAAAGATATTTAATTGCAAAATATAGCAGGATTTACAGCAAGTAATTTTCACACATTAAAGATGTTACAATAAAGCAGGAAAGTATAAAAACACTGAATACATTACATTTTCCTTAAAGTGCTTCACCCAGTCATGGTCGAATGCAGTCAGGATCAGAGAGAGGGAGAACAATGGCCAGCATGCTTATATGTAGTATACAGATAACACTTAGTGAGGTCTTCATTGGTCCAGGGTTAATGGTATTCCAGTTCCCTGCTGGTTCTAGGTCAGTTCATTTGATCCTTTCAAAGGGTGAGGGGCAACTTCCACCAACTATTGTCCACGTGTTTTCACTCTAAATGTCCAGTTCAAACTGACCCACACAAAAAGTACTTTTGAGTAATAATCTCATATTGCTTGTATCTTGCGATCGCTAGATGCGATCGCTACTCTGTCCACACCAGGTTAATGCTGGTGAATTAAGCGTTAATATGAGACTAAAAGCTTTACTTTTTAAAACACCTGAACCATAGATAACTTTACTATAGTATTATTTATGCATAAATAAACAATCTATTACATTTTACTAATAAATAAATGTGGATTGGAACCTTAATAAATGTGTATTATTTACAAATGTAAGTGTGAATGCAAATGTGTGTGTTTATGTAAATTAAATGAAATTTAAATGAACCCGTGTGATTGCATCATAACACATGGCGTATTAATCGCACGGTGAAAATTAATATTAATTAATTTGGTTTACTTCATCCAATTATTTGACTTCGACAGCTGGATGCCCTATTTGGAAAAGAAATGTGTACATGAAATTTAGAAAACTCCAACCAGCCTCAACATTAAAATAATAATAATCACATTTGCTAAATAGTTCTATTACCTTACAAACAACCTTGACATTAAATTAATAGCAAATACATATAATAAATAGACCTATTTTCCTCCAATCAGCCCCAACATTAAATTAATAGTATTCCCATTTAATATACAGTATTTATTTTCCCCAGCAATACAATGAATAGCATTTATGTTTAACAAATATAACCATTTCCCACAACCATCCCCGGCATTATGTAATTCATAATCAATAGCCCTCCTCCCCAAACTCAGCCCCATATTCAATTAATAGCCCAAACCACCACTAGCATTAAATTAAAGGTCCCGTCACCTCACCTTAACTTAGTAGGCCCCACTATTAAATAGACCCACCAAAAAATTGCCCCACCATCACCCCATAAATAAATAGCACCCATTAGCTCCACCATTAAATCGCCTACCTCCGACACTATATTAAGAGCCATTTCCCTCACACATTTTATTAACATATACACTCCCTCCACACACACATAATGCTGCCATATCCCCCACCATACACACACACATTATGCTGTCATGCCCCCTTCACACATACACAATATGCTGCCATGTCCCCCCCCACATACACATTATGCTGCCATGCTCTCCCCCACACACACATTATGCTGCCATGCCCCCCCCACACACACATTATGCTGCCATGTTCTCACCCCCACACAGACATTATGCTGCCATGCCCCCCTCCTCACACACACACACACACACACACACACACACAAACACACACACACACACACACACACACACACACACATTATGCTGCCATGCCCCCCCCACACACATTATGCTGCCATGTCCCCCCACACACACACATACATTATGCTGCCATGTCCCCCCCCCACACACACATACATTATGCTGCCATGTCCCCCCCCCCACACACACATACATTATGCTGCCATGTCCCACCCCCACACATACATTATGCTGCCATGTTCTTCCCCTCTTACACACACATACTTTATGCTGCCATTCCCCCCCTCACACACATACACTCTGCTGCCATGAGGACGGGCCAGCCACCAAGAAAGAGACCGGCCCAAAACAGACTTTGTCTATCTGGCCCAGGGGGCATGTGCCCCCCTGCCCCCCGCCCCTGTCCACCCCTGCTTACACCTGCTCTGTCGTAGGCAGTCATATGTCATTTGTTTTTCAACATGAACTAAATTCAATTGTATTCATTTGCACAAGGTCTGCTTTTGGGCATATGCAGAGCTATTTCACACAAGATACAGGATGAAAACGAACTTACATCCGACATGAACCAAGCCCAAAATCTCTAAAGGTATATAATGTGAAAAACAAAGTATACCCCATACCATTTTTTCAACCTCCAATTTTATTAAATTAATTATTTACATTTTTATACTAATACTCTGCTAATGTTAGCCAGGTATAGCTTGGGAGTGAGGGATCAGGGCAAATTGAAGGTACAATTTGTATTCAATTAAAGATATAGGACAAGGCCCAATATCTGCCTGCTCTGGACTGGTGCAAAATTCAAGTGGAAAGAGCTGTGTGTAATGCAAGGGACATCCTTAATGATGCACCTTCTCCACCCTTTATCTCACTTTAATAATCCCACCACACAAAAGGAAATCTTTTTTTGCCCTGCTCTGCAAAACTAGCTGCATCGATGTGCCTTCTCCGTACTGTGCAGGGAACACCCACACTCTGCACAACTCCTCTTATCAGCCAGTTCAGTCTTCTGCTTCTGCGCAAACACTGTCATCTTATTCCACAAATCCATGCACTTCAGCAGACATCTAGATGTACTTGCACAATTTGAGATGCACAGAAACACCAGAGTGGATTTTGCAATGAGTACCAGCTGTTTCTTCTTTCCTAAATGACCTTCAGTGATTGTTGGCAGGATAGGGGCAGGGGTATACAGCTGCAACAGAGGGCCTCAGGAAACATTAACAGCTAGGGCATTATCAGCTCCTTCACATTGCAGAAACGCTGCGTTAGAGGAATTGCAGCTGAAACACAATATTCACGTCCTCAATGCTATTTACTAAAGCGCCTACAACTAATTGTCATATAATGTTTGTGTATTAGAATTGTGTGATCATTTTGGATGTATTTTGTCCTATTACCGAATATGATTGAGAATGCATTTTTCTTGTTGAAGATACAGCACTTCAACAAGAAAAGACAGTTCATTAGTTGCTTTTAGCAAACTTTTTACATGTCCTTCTAGGTAAAAATATAGGGCTTGTGTCATTAAGGAAAGTGAGACAAAAAAAGGAGTAGATGTTCTCCAGGACAAACCATGTTACAATGCAAGGGGTGCAAATTAGTTTCTTACTTTACTCATAAGTTAAATATTGACTTTTTTGTCATGTAGTACACAAATACTTGATGACTTTATTTTTACACTGAAATTTAACATTGATCTAGAACATGCTTTACCCTAACTATAAATCTGTCCCTGCATTTTAATTTACCTCCCCCTTCAATGCAACATGGTTTCGCCAAGGTGCAAAGTTGCACCTTTTTTATGCTTACTCTCCTTAATTACTCAGACCCATAGAGACAATAATTAATTGATTGATAACAATAAAAAAAATATTTTGATTAGCAGGTGGACTTTAAAGAAAAAACTTTTTTCTCTTTATATTTAATGTTGTCATTTTTATTATTATAGTAATAATGTTTCTGTGCATCTCAAATTATAGTAAAGCTTAGGATTGGCGCTGATGTGGTTTTTTTTTTATAAATATAGAGACCTTGTTTCTTCTCATGAAAAAAGATTCTCAGAAATACGCATGTTTGGCAATAAAAAAATTGTTCAGCTCTACCTAATAGAGATTACATTTGAACTGAAAATAAACATTTGTACAGATGTCTGGCTAGATATTGCTGGAACAACAAACCATATTAAAACTAGCTGCAAAAAAAAGTCTTCATAAAGCAAGAGAATGCCATTTGCATGGACAACATGTAACACAGACTTTACAGGGAAACGTACTAGGTAGATTTTATCGGGCGCATAAGCACATAAACATTTCATAAATGAATATAGCTGACTGTTGACTGGAAAGACCACTAACCCTACGGCTAAGACCTTCATATCTCTGCACACCACATATTGGTAAACTATGGGTCACTTTCCAGTTGGCATAGGATGTGGTCGCGTTCCTGGAATTATTCTGCATGAGAGTTAAACAAGTTCCTAAACTTTTGTCAGCCGCAGGTGGGCTTGTTCGAAACCATTGTACATTTAAAGGACCACTAAACCTAAAAACAAGGTGCATGTATAAAATATCTACCAATAACATTTACAAACATACTGTATATATAAAAGCCCCAGCAACTTAAAGGAATTTGAGATGTTTGATATTTTATTTGCTGCGCAGCTGTGTTCAACTATTTTTCTCTGTTATCAGCTATGTTATTCAGGGAGACTAGAAGGCTTAGGCTGGGAACACACTACAGAGTTTTCAGACGATTATTGGGCCCATCAAACAATAAATGACAGTTTGACCCGATATCGATACTAGTGTGTACACTGCAACAATGAACGATTATCATTCCAAAGCCCATCGTATCGTTTCATTTGATTTTTAACCTGGACTAACAAATGTCGTTCAACGATGGAACAATGTCGTTCCGATTCTGCAGTGTGTATGAACTCACCACCAGCAGTGTCCATTGATCTAGATGGAGTGTGCAGAGTCACAATCTTTTCAGCCGATGTGTATGACAGATGAAGAGCACAGATCTGAAGGTAAATCTTGTAAAACATGTATAGTGTGTACACTGATCGGGACTTTTTTTTTCCAGTCGTTAGTAAAAACGTTAAGGATATCGCATCGGGAGAAATTTTGCATAGTGTGTACTCAGCCGTAGTTATCAAAAGGTCCCTTTCTACAGCGTATCATGGCAAAAAAAAAATCCCTTATCATCACAATTTACCAAAAAATCTCTTTTTGTAGCTGAGCGGTACTCAGCTGCCTTGGGGACACTGCCTCAAAGAGTTAATTTACGGCTTTGTCAGGCCAGTATTTATAGATATGTGCATGTGGCTAGATTTTGTCTTTCAGTTTCACTAGCAAAAAAAATAAAATAAAAACAGATAAAAGTTAAAACAATAGATTAAAAATATTGTAAAAAATATTTCAACATTTAAATATAAAGAAATTGCTTTATGCAAAGAAGAAAGCATTTTCTAAAAATGATTTTAATCTGTTATAGCTAACCTCAGATGGAGATAACAGAACCGGTATTGGGGCAATATCGTGTTTGCGTGGGTTTCCTTCGGGTGCTCGGGTTTCTTCCCACACTCCAAAAACATACTGGTAGGTTAATTGGCTGCTATCAAATTGACCCTAGTCTCTCTGTCTCTGTCTGTGTGTGCATAGCCGTAACGAGGGCTGTGCTACCGGTGCGACCACCCAGGGCGCACTTACTGTGATGCTAGATATGTCCCTCTAGCAAAATCGCCCCCTTCTCTCCCCGTATCTCTATACATTTAGCCGCATGCTGCCTGTTCCTGTATAGCATACTTGCCAACTCTCCCGGAATGTCCGGGAGACTCCCGCATTTTGTGAGAGTCTCCCGGACTCCCGGGCGAGTGTGGCAATCTCCCGAATTCTGCCCACTTCACTAGGAAGTGCCCCACTTCCTAGTGAAGTGGGCAGAATTAGATCCCAAACGCCGCGATTCCCGGTGAATCGCGGTGTTTGGCCCCGCCCCTGCTGTCAAATGACGCAATTTGCGTCATGACGTCACAGGGGGCGGGGCCGAAATGACGCGATTTCGGCCACCCCGCCCCTTCACGCCCCCCTCCACTGGCTGGCTCCCGGAAGGGAGCTGAAGAAAGTAGGTAAGTATGCTGTATAGAGACAACATGCGGCTACTCTCATTATACAGGGGGCATGGCCTCTTCATGTGCACACTGCACAGGCCCGTCCCCTGACCTCTCTGCTCCTGGTCACATGATTCATGCTTCAGCAACGATTCCACTGCTGTCTGCAGGTATCCAACCCCTCCCCCCTCTCTTCCCAGCCGTGTTTCTGTCTGCCTGTCTCTATCTTTCACCCCCTCTCTCTTCTCCCCTCTTGTCTTTTCCTGCTATTTTGTATGTGTGGCTCTGCTCCCCCCTTTCTGTGTCTGTGCATCTTTGTGTCTGTCTCTTTCTTATCCCACTTTGTGACTGTCTTTAACTTTGTTGAACTCTGTGTGTTCCCCAGCCCTGTCTCTTCTCCCCTCTTGTGTTTTCCTCTGTCTGCTATTTTGTATGTGTTGCTCTGCTCCCCCCCTTGTATGTCTGTGCATCTCTGTCTTCTCTATGTCTGACTGTCTCTTTCTTACCCCACTTTGTAACTGTCTTTAATTTTGTTGAACTCTGAGTCCCCCCGCCCTGTCTCTTCTCCCATCTTGTGTTTTCCTCTATGTATGTGTGGTTCTGCCCCCCCCCTTTCTGTGTATGTTCATCTGTGTCTTTCTCTTTCTTAACCCCACTTTTTGTCTATCTTTAATTTTATTCAACTCTGTGTCCCCTGTTGTGTTTTCTTCTCTGTCTGCAGTTTTGTATGTATCTCTCTTATCTGTCTGTGCATCTCTTACCCCCACTTTGTGTCTGTCTTTAATTTTATGCAACTCTGTCTCCCCCTGTTTTACTTTGCCCACCCTTTGTTTTATCCATCTCTTCACCTTCTACCATTTTCCCCAACACCCACTTTTTCTCTGTGCCCCTCACAACTACCCCTTCTTCTCCCCTCTTACCTTCTTCCTCCTCTTCTGCTGATGTTGATGGAGTACTGGTGGCTGCCAATTGGAAGAGACATGGACAAACTTGAGTATGGCAGGTAGGCACAATCTTCTTATTATAATAATTTTTTTGTACATTATTCAATTACCCGCTATGTTCTGAGGAACATCGCGGCTGTGCATTTTTACTGTTACTACGGTAATTGCTCAGCTGACTTTTCCTTACACCTCAATGGGGGCGGGAGAAAAAAATCAGCGGATATTTCTTGTAAAAATTCTGCGGCCGCAATGTTCTGAACAACATGGCGGCTAAATGAATTTACATAGCATATTTACTTTGTATAGTGATACAAGCTTGCCACATGAATGGACTACACTCCCCTGCACTGCTCTGGAGAAGCTACAGAGGAGAAGCAGACACGCCAGAATACCAGCTGCAAAGTAAGTGGGCCTTCAGTCAATGACTTTTATAGGTGCCTCCCAGGGCGCAATGCCGAGCTTTTGTCACGGCTGGGAGAGACCACCTACAAGGTAAGTGGGGGGGGGGGGGGGCGCCAGTGCTCTTTCTCGCCCAGGGCACAAAAATTCCTAGTTACAGCTCTGTGTGTGTGTGTGTGTGTGTGTGTGTGTGTTAGGAAATTTAGATTGTAAGCTCCAATGGGGCAGGGACTGATGTGAGTGAGTTCTCTGTACAGCGCTGCGGAATTAGTGGTGCTATATAAATAAATGATGATGATGATGATATATCACTTGTGAGATGCAAATGCATGGGGAAGCTATTGACGTTCTCTCCAACAAATCTTACCACCAGCAGGGCTTACCACTGAAGATAACTATGTTGTTTAGGACAATGCAAGAAAAACCCAAGGTCTTTTCGCCAATTACTGAATTGACCCCTAAAAGAGGCTGACTGCAGTGTGCTTCAGTGGGATTGCTGAAAGGAGGCTTCTGTGAATAGGGAAGAAATATCTGCAAATGATCACACCTTTCTTTGATATACCTTCTTTTTTGATGAGTTCCTGAAACTTGTACATATATTTTTGTGGGGGCCGTACAAATATTGCTTTAATTATATGTAATGAAATGTATTTCAGGGGGCATTCATTATTTTTCCCCTTTTAATATTCACTTGCTACCTGGTCTTTACCAAACACCCATAATGTAGGAAGGGGTAATGGGTCATAAGCATATGGGAACACACAATGCCTCAGACAGCATCAACTGTCTGTCCAATGCTTAGTGATTCTGTCATCTACACATTAGTGAAGTGGAGGCATCCAATTTGTGGGCTGCACAAGTGTTTTACCTGTCAGTT
This sequence comes from Mixophyes fleayi, assembly GCF_038048845.1. NCBI lineage: Eukaryota > Metazoa > Chordata > Amphibia > Anura > Limnodynastidae > Mixophyes > Mixophyes fleayi. The sequence goes on from NC_134405.1 coordinate 211,907,446, forward strand.
TTACAGTACACAGACACTGTCTGACTAATATTCATGAGGTACAGATTCCTAATGAAATGATAGACTACGTTCTTGCAAATGTTAATTTAACCCACAATCTTGATGCCTCTACTGCATGTACAGTAGGTGACAAGACCACTTAAAGGATAAAGGAAGAAAATAACAGTCATACCCATAATCCTATGGGCTTATAAGAAGAAACGCCCTGAAAGTACAGTTCAATAACTCTGCGCATTCTGCAACTGTTGAAATGCACTATGGACTTATTCCTCATATGATCATTTTTGTTTCATTTGGAATATTTTTAGCACCTGATTCTCATAGACACTGGTGATGATAGTTAGTGAATTGAGTATCCAGATTGTCGTCATCCTGGAGAATTATTGAGCATTATAATATTTTGCTTCTGATTGGCTAGCCGAATCTGACATATGTACTAAAATATATGTGAGCCGTGTGTTAGATTCATTGTTTAATTATCTGTCATCTTTATTATTCATTTTATAAAATATTCTCTGTCGTTGCAGTAGGATGCCTTGTTAAATGACTACTCCTTAATTTAGTGATACTGACAGGTAATAAATGTAAATGTGGAAGTATACATTACTAACACGTAATAAAGCTTATTTCAGATGGAATGGAAATGAGAAAAGCTAAGCTTGTAAATTATGTCAGGTAAGCAGATTCTAGTGAAGTAATCTCTAGATAAACATTAAGCTGTGTTTTCACAATGACTATAATATATTTGCGCAGCCACCTGTTGGGTGCTGTAGGTGCATACACTCAGGCACCTACCTCTGGAAAGCCTCATACATAACCACCATCAAGGTCTAGTTCAGTCACCTTCTCCCAGAATACAGTGGATAGTGACACAAACAAGTACTCCCACACACGCCGGTTTAGTAGCAAATGAGAGTATGGAGCTTAGACATGCATGGTAATGTCGTACAACTACAGTTGATATAATGAATGAGAATAAAGCATCACATTTATTAGATGTTTGCACAGCACTTAGTTACATTGATTCAGTAGTTCCACTTTACATGACAGCACCATAGCTGACACTCTCTTATCCAGGGATTGTTACACTGTATCTTACTCTTTAGGAAGAGCTCTAGCACCAAAAAAATATTTTAAACTTTAATGAAAATATTTATGGGTATATTTACTAAACTGCGGGTTTGAAAAAGTGGAGATGTTGCCTATAGCCACCAATCACATTCTACTTATCATTTGTTTAGTACATTCTACAAAATGACAGCTAGAATCGAATTGGTTGCTATAAGCAACATCCCCACTTTTTTAAACCCGCAGTTTAGTAAGTATACACCTTAGACTAGAAGGTGACTTTGAGTTGAGGAACTTGAAGGCTCCTTTCCCCAGCAGCAGAGTGAGCATTTAAATGCACCATTCCTGCTGCTACACACTAGCCAGCTTTGTGGCATCACACATAGGCACATTCAACTCAAGGGGATGCTTTGTTTTCTTATCTATAAATAAAAGATAATAATAATAATTATTTTTATTATTATTTGGCATATTACAACCTATCTGTTCTTTCTATTACAACCATTTTCAAACATAGCAAAACAATGAAAATGCTTTGAACAGAAAAATAAATAAATGATTCAGTTGAGTAGTCACAGAGTAAAATTATATGTACTCTGGGGTTCTTGTTTTAAATACCACACCACTAGAACATATTATTTTCATTAAGACACAAATATGTTAATATTGGCTAGTAGCACAAGAAAATGACCTTTTCATGTAATAACACATGATTTTTTTTTCTTAAAAATTGGTATTTGCAAACCATGCACCTACTCATTTGTCTTGAAAGAATAGATTTATTTGCTTACTTGTCGACATTTCCATGGGCATAAAAGTGTTTACCGGATGACCACATGACCATTTTTCCTTATGGAATGGCAATTAAAGATGCCAAATAACTAATATTTGGAAAAATAAACATTTAATTCGATTTTGTTTTGACTGCAATTTTTACAGACATTGATTAAAAAACACTGGTTGATAAAAGTTCTTATTAAAAAAACCTTATTAAAATAGTGTTTGGCTATGATCAATGTACCCTTTAGTCATCAATGTTAATTCACTCTGCCGCGAATTTGGGCTTGTTGCATATGCATATGTTTTTGGCACCTTTTTGTTATCATTCCTAATCTCCTGCTCATTCTTGTGCAGCCTGTTCTGAAGTGGGTAGGTTTGTTTTGCATTGCATAGTGCCAGGTCACTACAAGTTTATATGTACATACTATTTAATATTCCTGATTTAAAATCAGGACAAATGAGGATTTGTGGTCATAAAACAGACATGGGTAAAGGATTACTTCAGTATGAATATATTGTATCCTTGTGGAGAGATTATCATTGACATCAAAAATAATATAGCTTTTTTAATACATTTTTTAATACATTTGTTATAGCAACATCCTAGATAATAATAAAATAGATTTTTTTTCTGTGTCACAATTCAATGGGCAAAATTAACTCTTTATTTATATTCAAAAACAGAAATCAGGCGCTAAAGACTTCCCACACCTATAACAAATTTTAATTTTAATTCAAATTCAAGCAACTATTGCCACATAAAGTACTACGTAAGCAAAAAGTAATAAGGAAGGGCTGATAAAGTTGACTACAATATTTATTCTAAATTCAATATATCAATATCCAATCAACATATAATACTATATAAAATGATAAAACATATATCACCATAAAATAGGTATCGAAATATCGTAATATACCGGTATATCACTTATAACTACGAAGGCTGAGTTTAGAGTGTAACTATACTGTATACACATCAATGCTCTGGAAGAAAAAAGGTAATATTAAAGGTTGATGAAACTGCAATTGACGTCATTTCCAGAATCACACTCTGTTTGGCTGACAGCTGCTTGCTGCTGCATACATATGAACTAACATTGTGGTTTGGATTGAATGGCCATTTGGACAAGCGCTACTGATATTGATGTTTCAAAAAGATAAGTGTCATATCACTTAATACTCATTGAATCACTGGATATTGTTGGAAGTGCATATTTATCTAGATAAGAAGAATCTTGGGGAGCAAGTTGATCAGTATGAAACCATTGTCTCTTGGACTTTTCCACCAACAGGAAATATCCGGTACTTAGGCATGCAAAGTGGAATATTTTAAGTTCTCTTCTAGGGTGTATATCTCACTTGCACAGCATCAAGCTTCCATGGAATTATTCATTATCAAATGTTGGTAAGGTCAATTATGATCTATATAGGTGATATGTGAAAATTGGAGGACATTTATATAGATCCAATTAATTCATTTATATATCAATAAATACGGAGACCTTTAATGTTACCTTTTTTCTTCCAGCACATTGAAGTGTATACAGTATAGTTACACTCTAAACTCAGCCTTCATAGTTATAAGTGATATACCGGTATATTACAATATTTTGATACCTATTTTATGGTGATATATGTTTTTATTATTTTATATAGTATTATATGTTGATTGGATATTGATATATTGAATTAAGAATAAATTTTGTTGTCAACTTTATCAGCGCTTCCTTATTATTTTTTGCTTACGTAGTTCTTTATTTATATACCTGCATCTTTCATTGTATGCAGACTACAAATGGCTCTTTATTTTATGCACCCAGTCCTCAGTCTGTCCTCCAGGTCATCTACTAACAGTTTTCAGTGTGTCCCAATTATTGTCATACTAGATTTAGCTAACACAAGCATCTATGTCACTACTGTATACTAGAATGATAATGGAATCTAGGGGAATGAGGAACTATTAAAACCAGAGAATATGTGATGAATTTCTACATTCTGATTTGATCTTTTGTTTTTCACATTCAATTTCTAAAGCTTTTTTGGCCTCATATTTGTGAATTTTAAGTTTGAATCATTTTGTTCTTCTGTTACTGGGAAAAATATTTCCCAATTGGCAACTTGACTCAATTTGAATACTTTCCAGAATTTATTTTATAACAGCCATAGGAGGTAGACACACCTGGATGTTAGATTCAAATAACACAACTTGCCCAAGGTTCCAAAGTTAGAAACAACATTGCTAATGCCGTACAATTGCCACACAATTCTAAAATTTAAGAACCGGGAATCCAAACAGATAGACAGAATGCAGTTCTGTGGTCAGAAGAAGACCAAAGTAACTGGCAGAGGTGACATCTTTTCTGCCTAACAGCGTATGGGCTAAAGGCAGTTACACAACTAACAACTTAGGACAACAGTTGTGCCATAAAGGAATTTGTACAAATTGTTCATCGAGTATATATTTAAGGCTATGGAACTCTGTGAATGGTTCTAGGGCCGTAATAGTTAATTTTGCTTAATGTACAGCTCTTAAAAATGAGCTTCTGTGGGATGAGATGGAACAGGAGTATCAGACTAGAGAGATCCATCACCAGCTAATCTGCAACAACTACAGGACACACTGAAGTCAACAAGGGCTATCATCCCTGTGCCACAATTTCCATACCTTTTTCAGTCCCCCAAAAATCCAGACTATTGTAAGGGCAAATGGGGGAGCAATCCATTCAATAGCCACAGCTAATAAAGTGGCCATGCATTATATCAATTACTATAATATTGCTTCATATTCATGAGCCTATCTAGACATTTGTGGGCCTTAAATTTTGTAAGGGCCCCATGTACAGCTCAATCGTGAAAACTCATAAATACATTTGTGGCTTTGAAAGGGAAAGCGGGCCCCCTTCAACTGTGGGCGCCTTAGCAGCTGCACCACCTGAACCTATGGTAGCTATGCCCTTGTTCATATTCTAACCATACTGTTTTAAGTTTTGCTTTATTTAATTTCCCCTTATCCCTAGCATTAGAAACTTGCATTAAAATCCAGAGTGCTACAATCAGCTATATTATTAAATATCTGGACAGGATAAAGCTCTGTAAAACAAAAAAAGTGTGGAGGGGTAGTGGATTTTATTTGGCAAAAAATGTATAAATGGAGCATATTCCAATTTTGCTTTTTGATGGTTCACTTGTGCAGACACTTTGCAAAAGTGAACAGGGAACCCCCATAAAATATATAAAGAGAGAAAATTTGCTTTGTCCAGATGGAGTCAGAAAATATATTTCTCTTTCTGAGACAAAACTGTAAACTACTTAATCTACTTTTAGAATGACAGTCATGAGACTAACTGTAACCCATCAGTTGAACTTGATGGACTTTATCTATTCTCGAACTCAATGAATATGTAACATACATTTATTCAGTTAACAGAGCGTTAGGAAGTTGCCTTTAATTGGCAAAAAGTCAGATGAAAGAAAAGGTTGATTGTTACATATTTACAAAGTATAATCATTACAGACTTCAAATATTTGCTGAATAGAATCATTACAAGGGCAGTGAACTTTGCATAGGCCAAGGGAATGGTTGCAGGTTACTGATCGCACAAGATCGATAGCCCTTCTAGAGCTTAATGTTATTCTGTGCTTCACAGGCAACACCTTAATGTGTGATTTTAACAGACTGATTTCAAATGTGTATCCATTTTCATTTTGCAAATAGTCATCTGCCTGGAATATATTAATGTAATGATTTACTTGCCCCCAACAGGTGGAAATCATAGGCTGAGAGAGGCGACAACCATTGATGACCTGTGGCATCAAGCGCTCTTATCTTACACAAACATGTCATTGAATTATTGTCTCTCTTGACTTGAAACACAGTTCCAGGGTAATGTTCATTGAACTTTTCTTTCAATGTCTAACTGAATGCTAGCATTGTGTCCATCTCATAAAGCCATGCAAATAATCTTACAATGTTACAGTGGTTTTTTTTTTTTTCCTAGAATGTGTTTGTGACACATTTCTAAGTATTTCTTAAAAATAAAATGTCAGGACAAATTTAAAAAATAATAATACACAACTCCTTTTAATTGTCAAGTAAATACAGGGCAGTGCAGTGATTCTAATGTTGTATAAGGAAACTGAAAACATGTTAAATTATACCAATGAGTAAAATTTACAATTGTCACTGTATATAGATTGTTTTCCAATAGGATGAAACTACTATAATATTTCAGCTTATTGGATTTGCAAAAATGGGAAGACCACAAGAGGTTGATTAACTGGTTTACATGCCTGAATAGGACATCATTACATAGATAGGGAAGGATCCAGGCAGTGATGGATTAAGTCTTATAAGGGGCCCTGGACAGCAGTAACAACATGGACCCTCTACTCTGGTCCTATTTAAATAATCCTTTGTAGAAAAAACATGAGCATTAACACGCCAGTGTTTGTAATTACCCTGAAGGTTCACAGGAACAGTAAATTACTGCATATTATTTCAGACAGGTTTATCCAGTCAATCACTGGGCAGCCAGCCATTCTGCTTATACAGTTCTAACCCACTAGCATGTTATCTTCAACTTTTCTGAAAGTACATACTTGCATCACTATGTACAATGATTTGACTTTGGACCCACCAGTATAACAGATATTTATTTATATATATATATATATGTAATATCTTACATTCCAGATCGCTCTCCTCACACAGAGCATCATCATCATCATTTGTTATTTATATGGCACTACAGATACAGTAGCGCCTGACATACTCAAACTGAAATGACAAACATAAAGACAGGATACACAATAGCAGGAACAATGGGTACAGAACAGAAAAGTAATTGCATAAAGGCAATTAACCTAGCAAATCGCCTAACATACAGAAAAACAATATCATGACATGACAGGGACAAACAAGGACGACAGAGTGGACGGACAAGAAACATAAGGTAGAGCTCACATTATATTGAGGGGGAAGGGAGAGACAATAGGACATGTGGAGATATTGAGCCTAACTGTCTGAGTGGGTAGCAAAGGAGGTGGACGCTAGACAGTCAAAGTTGTAGGAGGGTCGTTTGAAGTAGTGATAGGTTAGGCTGAAAGCATGTTGGGCCTGAGAAAGAAGAGGGGTAGGACATGGAAGGTAGGACAAGAGACAGGGGTGTATGATGGTAGTATGGTGAGACAATGAAAGCAGTCAGTGAATTGCAGGTAGAGAGACATGGTAAAACAGCTTAATAGCACAATGGCCATACTGCAAAATGATATTGGACTGAGTACAGAATGCAGTGGTAATAATAATAATGCAATACTAAATAGTGTTATATAACAATGGGTAAAGTTACTAGATTAAGTTGAGGGAGGTATGAATTGAGGAGGTAGTAGAATACAGGGGTGCAGTACTTGAGACCTTGTAATATTTTTGAAGTTGGAGAGTGCACCAAAGTCCAGCCAAATACAATTCAAACTCCAGTTTCATCCCCTATACTTTTGACTTCATGCTTGCGGCAGCAGGCGAAAGCCTTAAAAATACTGGACATGACTAAAGTCCATATCCATTTGTGTAGTGTATCTTGCTTGAAATAGCTCTGCGCATCCCAAGAAATGGACATTATCCCTATGAATACAATTACCTGCAATTCATGTGTCACTGTAAATGACATTTGCGACTGCCTACAAGGGAAGTGGCAGACTAACGTAGGGCATGTACAGTAAGATGAAGCTGATTCAAGTCCTGTGTTTGTTGTCACTCATATCTTTTACACCAACTACGCGGCAGATGTAAATGCTGATTGATAGTGATGACTGACACTGCATAGGTTATAAATAGCATATTACATGTATGTGTGCCACTAGCTATCACAGAACAACTATATGCAACTGAGATAGACTATAAAAATGCATTTGTAGGTATAGCACACATTGAAAGCATCTTTATGCAACTAATGTAAAAAAAAATATAAAAAATATTAGAAAATAAATATTTATAGAAATGATTATACTGTTAAGAGTCATTTTATCTTATGATCTTATGAGTTTTATACATTCTGATGTGACCATTTATTGTACTCATGTGCATATACTGCAGACTGTTCTGTGTATCTATGTAAGGCAAAACTTTTTAGGCAGAATGTACTTACACCCGGATTCAAATTGACTTGTATATTGAGATACATTTAGATTTGAATATGGTCGGAACTACTTCCGAATGTAACTTACGTGCAAGTTGCTTTCGGACATAAATCAGGCCCACCATGTTTAAACAGATGTCACTGAATCAGCTGTTGCAGGGGGGAGGTGTGGCTGAGCAACTAGTACAGAAGTCAAATTAACAGAGAAGAATTTTGATTGGAGATGATATGACAAACCAAAAATCAAACTTTCTTTAGGTAAGAAGACAGCAATACGATCCTGATTCAAAACAGATTTCTAGAGGTGTAAAACCTGCAGCCAATGAGAAATCACAACATCAGAACTGTAAGATGGAGTTACATGTGGAGAATGGAGAACAGGGTTGACAAGTTCAGCTCTTATGCTTATGATGGCATGATGTTATCTTTACAAAGAGGAAGTAGATCAAATTATGAGATCAGAGCACTAAAATGAATTGTTCTGCAGGCAAAGTAATAGGCTAACTCATCTTTCAGGGAGGCTGGTTTCCCAGCATCACCATCCTGCTGCATGGACTGTGTGAATGTAATGAGGTAAATCTGAAACATCAGAATCAATAGAGAAGTGGACCAAAAAGGTGAAATCAATCCCTTTAAGAGGGTTGCATGTGACCTCTTTGAGGGCTTCACAAAGATTTTGGTCCACCACTAATCCATACTTGCATACTTTTGGCTTTAGTAGTTCAGGAGAGGGGCGTGACTATAGGGCGGGGTGCAGCCAAACATGTCATTTTGGGGGCCGAAATGATGCGATTCACCGTGAATCGCATCATTTAGCCTAGGCAGTTGCGGGATGCGGGAGACTTGCCTGCAAGTCTCACGGGAGTCTGTGAGACCGACCCAAATTTCGGGAGTCTCCTGGATATTCTGGGAGAGTTGGCAAGTATGCACTAATCTATATTCTTCCACTGCCCCATTTCACCAGTTGTCTTTCATTACATCCGAGTAGTCTACCTGATCAAGGGTCATCTCTGAAACGTCTGATTATTCAGCAATAAGAATGGACATGTCTTCTTACTACTATAAAGTTGAACCTTGGTTTTCCCTCATATTTTTGCTACTTTGCAGCTGATACTGTCACCTATTCTTTTTTATTCTAGGTGGAATAAATAGTTTGTATGCAACTTCCTTTTAGTATTTCCTTGGAGGCTTTCTCAGCACATCTCTCCATGGCAGCAATCCTATATTGTGTAAAGTTCTAAGTAGGTGATTAAATATGCAAAATATTGAAAATGCACATAGTACATTTTCCTTCAAAGTGATTTTAACAAAAATATTTCATGACGGGAAATTGTCATAACAAACACAATTTATACATAGTCTATAATAATTTAAAATAGGAACATTGTCTAAAAGGGTATAATTATTTTAAAACATGTTAGTATTCTGCTCTCATCATTTGTCCACAGTCTTGGATTACAAGGCTTACTTGCAAAGCCAATTTTGTATCTGTAGCACCGCCATGTGGCCAAATCACACATATCCTTTATACTGTATGTTTATACTTTGCAGACGTGAACACAATTATTTTTAAGTCATAATAATTCTCATTTTATTCTGTAAAGTAAACTTGAAATATTAACAACATGAACATCTGGCTGTGGGATAAAGTCATTGTGAGGTTGGATTGCCAAGCACTGGAGCCAAGATTGTATAATCACATCCACCCTCCCTACATCAGTAAATATATAAAAATAAACCCTCATACTGCAAACAAAAACTGAGTGATAAAATCATAACACTGTAGATCTAAAGCCTAGTAAACATGCAAATATATACAGCGTAGTGTATACAAATGACTGAGAATTTTAGGATGTAAACATGTCATTATGGGCAGCTGCCTGCACTCCAGCTGTTTCTGAACTACATCTCCCATAATCTTCAGCCATAATAAGAGTGTCAAAGACTGTCCATGCCATGAGTTAGTGAGTAATATGATAATATAGTTATTTAATAGAACAACTAATAATACCATAGATAGAGACCAGTTCATTTAGAATGTCTGCAATATGAGGAAAGGGTGAAGCCACATGACTTGGAAATAACTTATAGAAGCTGTAAAAACTGGGGTGATAAAATCTATGAATCTAAGAAGTGTTTTGACATAAATACCATGATTCCAGTGACACGTATTTAGGTGCTTATAAGGTTTAGAACACTATACTTTTGGACAAGATGAAGGCAATCCTTGGTGTAATATCTAGATACAATTTAAGATGATTAAGGTTCTATAAACACCTGTTGCCATCTAACAGACTACTATAATAAATAACTGTCATATTTGTAATAAGGCGATGGATTAAGACAGAGTTAACTCTCCCAAATCCATATGAATAATATGAAAAGAATATGAATTCATACAGAATATTTACAATATTAATAGGTGTAATATAGGTACCATTATGAATTAATTTTGATACATTGTGCCATAAGTTATAATAATATTTTCAATAATCCCAAGTGAAAATGAATAGTGTGACTATATTAAAATATTGAAAGCATTAAGGACCGATTAAGACATCAATGTCTTTACTTTTCCCTCATTTTAATTCTGTTACACAGTTTCCACACTGTTTTCACCCATATTTTAACTTCATATTTTGCAAAAACCAATTACTACCATTCTTTTGGAAAAATTTTTTAAAGAGATTGAAATAAAATTTATTTTTTAAAGAAATAAATATAGACTAATAGAGTGAATGTGAACTCTTGTACTGGTATTACTAGTAATAGTGGCCTAGTGGTTAGCACTTCTGTCTCACAGCACTGGTGTCATGAGTTCGATTCCCGACCATGGCCTTATCTGTGAGGAGTTTGTATGTTCTCCCTGTGTTTGCATGGGTTTCCTCCGGGTGCTCCGGTTTCCTCCCACACTCCAAAAACATACTGGTAGGGTAATTGGCTTCTATCAAAATTGCCCCATAGTCTGTCTGTGTGTGTGTGTCTATGTTAGGGAATTTAGATTGTAAGCTCCAATGGTGCAGGGACTGATATGAATGAGTTCTCTGTACAGCACTGCGGAATTAGTGGCGCTATATAAATAACTGATGATGATTATAATGCCTCCAATATCAGAACCTTTTGTTTTTGTCATTTATCTTATGTCACATCAACAATGTCACTCTTGACTCCAATAGAAGATAATCAATTTTTAATTTCTTTATGATTCACACATCAAACTTGTTACTTTCCTGTGATGGTTTACTTGTTAACTTTGTCAGTTTTTGACATGCCATTTTTTCATTAGATATAGGCATACTGGTAACGTTGATGGTGTTTGGAGAATGAGTCTGTCTCCGGGGAACAGGGCCCGTAGATGACCTGATGGTGGGACTGGAACCCTCACCTGGAACAGAGTAAGGCACTAGCACAGTGCACTCATTTTTATTTCTTGGTCCTGGCTTTTTGGCTTGACCAGATTTTTTTTAACCCCATTGGCCATTGGGGCGTGGCCTACGGGCGCTTTTTTATTTTCGATTTATTGACACAAGCGCTTAGCACTTTTTTGCATGTTTTTCTTTTGTTTGTTTTTTTTTCTCATGAACGTGGTTTAGGTTCAGACCCTTATGGGCGACCCTGTCCCCTAGTTGTCGGCAGCTCCCTCCTTATGGGGGAGCTGAAGATCCAGTTCCCTGGCGGAAGCTTTGGTCTACCTTGGGTTAGGGTACTGCACAAGCCTTGTGGCAGAGGTGGTCCCAAAGACCCTTGTCCCCTAAGCGGCCTTATGGCACCAGGGGTCAGGGATGTAAATGAGTGCCCCCTAACCTCAGCAAAGGGTGGTCCAAACACCTTTGTCATCATAAGGGGCCTTATGTCTCTGGGGAATGGGGAAGAATAGGGCTCTTTCCTTTAAGGGAAGATTCCAAAGGCCCAAGCCTCCAGCACAGGCTTCTTATATAATTTTCATCAGAATCAGAAAATGTTTAGTAACTATTTTGTAAATTTCGGTGGGAAGAGGAATATGAATGGCCGCTTCCTAGCTAAGCCAGTTCTGGACAATGGCAGCCTAGTACTCAAGAACTAAGCCCCCATATAAGTAGATGATATAACAAAGCATCTGAAAGACTTTCTTTTGTAACACTATAAGAAGTCAGAAAAGGTGACTGCCAGTGGAGTCGGTTGGTTGTTCTGACAAGTGCTCGATGAGGAGGCAATGCTCTGAGAGGCAATGGAAATAGAACTGCAGTCCATGACCAATTGCCTATCATCACAGAGGGTTTTAGGTCTGTTGAGAGAAAGATTAAGGATCTAGAAGGCCATTTGTAGACGTGTGGCATAAATATTGTACATAAAAAACATAGGAAGCAGGGAAGGAGACTGCTAGAATATGTGCTGTGCAAGGCTGGATTTACCGCTAGGCAACCTAGGCACCTGCCTAGGGCCTAGCGGCTCTCTGGGGGCCCAGCTGGGGGGGACAGGAGCAATTTTAAAAAAAATAAAAAATAAAAATCGGCCCCTCCCCCTACCCGCAACTTGTGGGGGGGAGGGGGGGTGCAACGAGTCGGGGGAGGGGGGTCTGGTGCTCCACGATCAAAAGCATTGGTGGTCAGTGGTTAGCAACAGGTAGCCAATCGCTAGGCTGCCTGTTCCTGTGCAGCAGACAGGAAGCAGGACGTCTTCACTTCCTGTCTGCTGATCTGAGGAGCGACGCTGGCACAACTACAGGTAAGTGAAGGGGGGACTGCCCTGCATATCTATAGGGAGGGGGGAAACTGCCCTGCATATCTATAGGGAGGGGGGAAACTGCCCTGCATATCTATAGGGAGGGGGGGAACTGCCCTGCATATCTATAGGGAGGGGGGGAACTGCCCTGCATATCTATAGGGAGGGGGGGAAACTGCCCTGCATATCTATAGGGAGGGAGAGGATGGACTGTCATGCATATCTATAGGGAGGGAGAGGGGGGACTGTCATACAAATCTATAGAGTGGGAGGGGGGGGGTGCTGCCATGAAAATCTATAGGGTGGGAGAGGGGGTGATATGTGTGAAGGAGGGCAGAGGAGGGGGCTGATATATGTGACTGGGGGAGTTTTGATGTGACGAGGGGATGGAGGTAAGGAAAATAGCTGCAGGGGGGATGGATGCAGGGTGGGAGTTAAGGAAAATGGCTGTAGGGGGGGATTAAAGAAAGTGACTGCAGCAGGGGTTAAGGAAAATGGCTGCGGGGGGGGGAGTGGTTAAGGAAAATGGCTGCAGGGGTTATTTAAAAAATAGAGCAGCTTTGGAGGGCATAATCTCATGATTGTGTGGTGGTCACATGGATGCTCTCTGTGGTCTCAGCAATCACTAGAATACTAAATATGGGGCTGGTAGAGGTTTGTATTTGATTGACCACAAATATTTAGATATTGCTTATATATGCCTGTACAATGGGGTACTTTTAGCTGGCCATAATGGAGTGTCTTGTTTTAACTAAAGGGCCTAATCATTCAGGGTTTGTTAACATTTTGCATTATAATAAATTTTTGCATTTTCAAAACAGGACCCCAACTTTCCAGAAGCCAGCGAGAGGATAACAAAGTTGCAAGAGAGAAGAGCAAGGACAGGTAAGAGACAATGGCACAATCTGTCTAAATTTGAATGCTGGAGAATACACCTGAACATTCATATTCAGGAGTGTTCCTATACACCTATATATTCGGGGGGGGCTTTGCGGCCATATTAGCCCAGGCGGCCAGAACCCTTAATCAGGCCCCGTGTGTGTGTGTGTGGCCACTGTCTGTGTGTATTGTGTGTGTGTGTGTGTGGCCACTGTCTGTGTGTATTATGTGTGTGTGTGTGAGGGGCCACTGCGTGCGTGTATTATGTGTTTGTGTGTGTATGTGTGTGTGTGTGGGGCCACTGGGTGCGTGTATTATGTGTGTGTGTATTATGTGTGTGTATAAGGGGCCAATGCGTGCGTGTATTATGTGTGTGTGTGTGAGGCGCCACTGTGTGCATGTATTATGTGTGTGTGTGAGGGGCCACTGTGTGCGTGTATTATGTGTGTGCGAGGGGCCACTGTGTGTGTGAGGGGGGGGCCCAAACCGATATCTTGCCTAGGGCCCCATGAGGTGTAAATCCGGCTCTGGTGCTGTGATACAGCAACAGGCATAGGAAGGCTTACAGACATACTCCTTGAATAGCTCAAATTAAGAAGTTGACATTCTGCAGTCAGTCCTCCTACATTGTATCCCATTGTAACCACACACTCTAGAAAGTGAGCACTGCAAAAATCCCAGAGATGGGGGCCTGCTTTAGAAACTGGAAAGAGAGAAGGACCTTCACAGGCACAACAGTCCATGTCACAAAGGGTTACAATGCAGGGGACTTAAGTGACTTTGCTTCAAACACAGACAGCAACCAAGAGAAAGGTTATTAATGTGGAATCACAGAATTTGGGATCTGGGAAGAGATGGAATATTATTATCCTCACAAAAATCCATAGGTTATGGCGAGTGTTACTATGGGTACATAAGTGTATTTACAAATGAGATGTGTGAGAAACATGTCGCAAAACAACATGCTAAAAGACATTATGCAATTGTTCCTTTGGAACAAGCTCCCTCCCTCCATCAGGACTTCCCCTAACCTGTCCAGTTTCAAACGGGCTTTAAAAACCCACCTTTTTCTTAAAGCCTTCCAGTCTCCCACTTAACTACCTACCTTATCCTCTGCCTCTCCCCCTTCTTTCCCCTTCCCTGCCTCCGTCCCTCTACTCTCCCTCTCTCCCCTGCGTTTCTCCGTCTGTCCACCCCTCCCCTTTGATTGTACGCTCCTCTGAGCAGGGCCATCTCTCCTCCTGTTTCCACCACTTCTAACTCTGCTCTCCAGCTACTTTGCCCTCCTCCTCGAGGGCCCTCCTCCCCCTCTGGGGGTCTCCCTGTCTTCCGCGCTCTCTTTTTGGGCTCCGTCGTTTGTGGATACTCCCCCCGCCCTCACTAGATGTGCATTGAGCTTACTGAGTTACTGTGCTTTATGTTTACTGTACTGTGCTGTCTCACCTTGTATTGTAATTCGTTTTTGTCCCTGTACGGCGCCACGGACACCTTGTGGCGCCCTATAAATAAAAATTAATAATAATAATAAAATAATAATAATAATAATTGAGTATTGCAGAAGTGTGTCAGAATCCAATTGGGCTTATGGATATTACCCGCTGGAGTAAAATAGGTGAAGAAATAGAGTATGTGAGAGAATATGGAAGGGTGCATTCATTACAGTGGGATATTTTCCTAGACAATATAGGCATAAGTCATTGCTAATTTGATTGGAAATATATATCAAGGTTTAATGCAACATTACAAGCCAGACCTGTCGACATTACAACATTACAAGGCCTGTTTGTTCATTATGTTCATAGGTATGCCTGAGACATCACAGATAAATGCATCAGTGTCTTGTGCTATAAAAGAAAAAAATTAAGACCAAAGAGCAAATATGTATAAAGCAAAAATTTCCTGATTTATTGCAAAATGGCGTGCTAAAAGTAAATATTGATAGCATTTTCACTGCCAAGCTGTTAGAGGTGTGGAGGTAAATGAGGCACGAAGGGAAGTTACAAGATACAAGAAGTCACACTTAGTGATATTGACTCTTCACTGTTGCCCATATTCATATTTACGCAAAACAAACAAGTGAAAGTAGTGCAAGAAGCTTTCAAATCTTAAAAGACACGATTGTGGCCGGTGCTGCAAATGTGAACATAGGAAATAAGCAGATCTCCAGGGCAAGTCCATGGCTAGGACCCAAACCCCTGTGTATTGGTATCCTTTTAACATGGACAGGTCCAAATTCAATGCGTCGTTGCTTTGTTAAACGCAGTTGCTAAAGTCAGCATTTTCCATAACAATAAAAGCAACACAAACACAGAAGTGAAAGTGGAGAGATTGGGTGGACATTATACAATGGTATCTAGAATAAGAGTGCAAATGGCTATAGGTAACGTTCCCATATTTGATGCAGACATTTTAATAAGTGATTTACCAGATACTATTAGTGGAATGGTATTAGTGGTTATTAGCATTATGGATATTTTTCTTGGATTGGTAAAACAGTTATTAGTAGCCTGTACTGCACTCCAACATGTAGAAGGAATTACCAAAGCAAAACATGTGACTATAAGAACTAACAGCCCTTTCAGGTTGAGTTAGACCAGAATCACTTTAATGTGGCTTAATGGACCTCCTACGGGTGGGGCTCCATTTTGGGAAGTGCTGACAGCTGAAGAAAAGATATACATCTGGTTTACTGATGGCTCTACTTCAATACCTTAGGGTAGGCCTGGGTTATTGCTGCCATACAATTTACCACTCAGATTATCACTCATCAAAAGAGAAAAATAGTATCACGGAAATATTCTTAATTTTATACTCAAACTAAGTAAAAAAATAATTTTATAATTTTCATCAGAGTCAGAAATGTTTAGAAAACTACATAGTAAGTTTAGAGGAGAAATAGAGCATGAGTGGCCTCTCCCTAGTACACTATGAGTAGTTGAAGAAACTACTGGGCTACTAGTCATTTACACTAGGGCTAGATTGCCATGGTGGTGGCAACGCAATTGGACAATTGGTAGCAAGCCCATTTAAGGAAGTGCTGATGTTTCGAACAAATTGTGGGCTGTTACTCACACCAGAAAACTAAATATGGGTCATGTAAATATTCATACTTGAAATGTTTACAATGAGCTAACTATTGGCGTTTCAAAAAGTGCTAGGTTGATGTATTCATGAACTAGCAGATCACAGAGGAGCAGAGGCCACAACAAAAGAGAATATCTGTTACCAAAAACATGGCCAACAAGTGAAAAGTTTGCCTATGAAACCTGCTGCGGACAGTGCAAAAGCTGGCCATGTGTGGCAAATGTACTTTATAGGCCTTCTACCAAAGGTCAGAACAAAGAAAAGTATTATGCTACAATTGTGGACACATTTAGTGGATTAATAGTGGTCTAACCATCTGCTTATTCATGGAATTAACCTTCACAATAATTTTGGTGGCTTAATTGGACAAATATTTAATTTGGGCCTTTCTCCAATCAGCAGTGGCAATCTAAATTGAAGAGCATGCTATGTTTAAGTTAACTATTCTTAAGGGGACATTCAACAAATCCTGTTGGATTGTTAAACATATATCTGGGATGCCTGCTCCACATAAACCACTCACTTTGGAAAATACTACATACTGTTTTAACAAAACTGTTTCATCTTGGGCATCAGCTGATTCATTTGTGCCTTACTTTTTGAAAGGTGTTTAACTTTTTAAAATAACCATTTTGTATTTTCCTACTACTGAAATGTCTTTGCACTATATTTATGAAGCACACAGCAGATCTATTATCCATGAAAGGGAACAAACATGGTAGTACTTAAACCCATCAAGAGTCCAAAGGTGGAGTGTAACCAGGGGCTGGCTGACACACTTTAACTTGGGGGGGCAAGCATAAAGCACTGGTCCATAAGTAGCGGCACATTCCTAAAGTGTGGTTTTTGGTACAATATAGATCAATATAAAAAAAAAGACTATTTTAGTGTAGCGTAAACCAGCGATACTTTATTATTATAAATAATAAATGTTAAATATTGCAAAGAAATAATGCAACAAAGAACAAACCTAACTTTTAATTGCATTTTATTTTTTATATCTTTTCCTATATCTTATATATCACTATATAGCTGAAAGAACACAACAATAAGAACAGCAATTAACAGATACAACAAGCTGTAGTACAATATTCTATGAATGGATGACGTGGCCGCATTTAGTAGTATGCGATGCGAACACTTATGTATGGACTGCATAGGCTGCCTGCTCCGCATTCCCACTAGACCACCAGGAAGCAAAAAAACGGATTTGGGGCATCCGACCCAGCCTGCCCCTGAGTGTAACAGGAATGAGAAGCTAAAAGTGATTCATGCTGTGTCTGTGCACCTATGTGTTTAGAACTGCGCACCTTTTATGCTAAAATAAGCAACTTTTGTCTGACATGCCATTTCTTCATTGTGCAAAGGTATAATAATGTTTAGACTAAGCATATTCGAGACACCTTTTCATTACTGGATAAGTATTAAAAATCTTACTGTGCCATTAGTGATGATTGGAGAACTGTTGCCTTTGTACAGGGAACTTTTTCAGTGGAAGTCTAGTGTGTATGTGCCGGACTGTGGGAAGCAGCTTCCCCTTGTTTGCAGAATATCTCAATTTGAGATGAGAGCTTTCCTGCCTTTAATACTGCTGGGTACTATTCCTTTGTGCTGATCTTATCACAAAAGCTATGTAAAACTTATTTTTTTTCCCATAGCATTTAGTGAGGTGCAATTTAACAATCTGACACCGATAGACAATGATAGCTGTAGCTGACTGCATGGTTAGAGTCCACTTTCATTGAATGGACTGCCTGTCACTTCTAGGCCAATATTGCAATCTCTGCAGTTCAGGGGTTATTTTGCAGGCTTTGAACTGCTATCGTATTTCCCTCTTCTCACCTAAACACTCATCTCCCTGCAACATCTCCTCTATTAATTAGCTTTCTATAATAATTGCTCATCCACTTGCTCCCCCCTGCAAGAGCTGATGTAGTGACTTTTAATTAAGAGCATTATTCTATTTCCTCTGATGAAATCACGCATGTGATGAAACGCGTCTGGAATGATTAAGCACTACCAACCTTCCACTTGGATATTGGATGACTGTGAGGCCACAGATTGAATCAAGTCCCATACATACCCCAGATTGGGGTTAATTTTATCACTAATACGATGGAACTGGATATAGAGACTTAGACGGCTTGGAGGATCCCCGAGAGGTGTATCACCATATCAACGATCGAGGTCCAGGAAAGTAACGGTTTACTTTATTCTACATCTATTGCATTGGTAACAATTACTAATTAGATCGGACTTTCCATAGAGAGTGATACTATTGTTAAACATATTGGACTTCTTGCAGAGAGTGATACAAAAGTGTCATATTCTATCAATCATCGTGATATAAAGACATTTCATTGATGTAATGAGGAGGATTAATACCGCCTAAAAAAACCCTCTTAATTATCCATATATGGGATATACACGCTAATTGCACGTTTGTTGGGACTTGTGCATATTACAAAGACACTCGATATATGTACTTTGGAATCTTTCAATCTGATCCTATGCGTTAGGCTCATATTTATCTCATCAATTTTTTACTCTGTGGTATCCACTTGCCTATTGAGATAGATTTTTTCATCCTAATTATTCAGGTCTAAGACCATTTAATCTTTTAATTGTTTTATACGATATTGATAAGAGTGGTAATGGTTTTATCAGTGCACAAGATATACAAGATACTAAACTGTTACATATTTGTGTGTTTAGTTCAATAAATTATTTATATTTTATGAACCACGTAGATTCAGTTATTCTAAGTGTGGTTTGTTGTCTCAGCGCTGATTACGATTAGTATTCGGTTGTTTTCTTGAACTCACAGGTTCCTCTCAGCTGTGGGACACCAGACATATATTTAGTTTCCAACATCACATAGATTTTAGTGTTTCAGCGTCGAGAAATCTTTTTATTTGTTTGTTTTAGCATTATTGTATCAGCCTGCTAAGGTAGCCTGCATATTCAATCCTGCATCTTAAGCTGTCATCTCAAACATGAAGAGTTTTGCCTGGAGTTTGAATTGGATTTTGACAGACTAGGGCCCACTCTGCAACGTCTATCGGCACTGCACCTCCAGCATCAGGATCTCCTGCTCTTCCCCAGTCTCTCTCTATTCATCCAGTGTAATTACAATCTCCTGCATATCCCTGTCACACCACCACACTCCTTCCAACTGCCTAATTTACATGATCTATTTCACCTACGATCTCCCACAGCACTTTTCCTCCTATTTCTCATTCCTGCTATCACTACTTTCTCCTTGCTCAACCTCTTTAACATTTCCCTCTTAACTAGTATCTTCCTTTTCTGCTTCATATATGCTGTTATTTCGCAGACTGTCAAGAAAAAATCTTTTGACCCTCCCTCTCTCACCTACTACTGCCCCATCTTGCTGCTCTCCTTTGCTTCATAAATTGTGGAAATGATTATTTTCAATCAACTCACACACTTTCTCTCCTCCGAATCTTCTTGATCCTCTGCAGTCTGGCTTCCATTCTCTTCAGGTCACCATCTCAATTACACATTTATATAACACATTTATGCATATTTGTGCTTAACTGGCTCATGTGTTTTAAAGGGGACTGCTTTATAGTACTACCGTCCAATATATTTATGTAATAATAAATATATTATATACAAAGATATATTATCATGGCTCATTGACTAAGCAGGATATTTTTGTCCAACTTTGCAGCCTGATATATATATATATCTATAATATAAATGTCTAGTGGCGTGTGTTAGTCTGTCTGTGTGTGTGTGGAAAATATAAAACCAAGCTGCAGCGCCACCTGCTGGGCGGAGTTATACACTCACCTACTAAATTCTTAGTGTGTGTGGGGAAAAAAATTCAGAAAGGGCTGAAATTTGGTATACTAAGATGTTTTTAATTTGTTAATTTAATTTGTTAATTGTTAAAAGTGTTTATAAAGATTTTAAAAAAATATATATATATTTCTTGAAGGAGAAGTGACAGTTGGGAGTGGTTGGTGGTTGCCGGGGGTGACAGTGGGGAGTGGTTGGTGGTTGCCGGGGGTGACAGTGGGGAGTGGTTGGTGGTTGAGGCCTGGGCTATGGCCCAAATGCATGACAAGAACCTTTTTAACACCTTAAGTAGCTTGATTTGACTAGAATGCATGAGTATCATGCACGGGTTAACTTGTATATATATATTTGTGTGTGTGTGTGTGTATATATATATATTTATATACATATGCAGCTATAGGGGGATTAGCCGCGATATTCCTCAGGTAAACTCTCCCTCATTTTTCCTTGCACCTCTCTGGGGCACGTGGAAAAACTGGCAGAGATTTCTTAGAAAAATCCAGCAGCCGCGATAATCTGAGGAACATTGCAGCTAATTGAATCTCCATCTTAATATATGTATATATAGTTTTAATCACTCCGACAGTAAATTCAACATGAAAACTCATCTCTATACACTAATAAATTTATTCTAAGGTCATACCAATTACAAAGTAAGAAAACACACTGATAATAAGTCTCCTAATTATATGTTTCCTTAAATTCTTACATTACATAACACAAACACAAGACTATTTTACAAGCATTAAACAATTAATACGCATATTTTTTCCTTGCAAGAATATATAATATCTACCTTTCCTTTAGATGTCATAGGATCCTTCATTCTGTTTACTCACTAGAGATGTTTTTGGTTTTGGATCCCGTTTTTTTTCTAAAATCCCAATTTTTTTCTTTTTTGCTAAAATCGCATATTTTTGCTTTTTTTCCCCCCTACATTATTATTAATCTCAATAATACTAATTTCAAGTCATTTGCAGTCAATTGTGACCACCTCACAGGTCACAATATTATTTTCATACACTTGCAAACAAAGACTGCAGCGACCTCTCTGGAAGCTAAGCCACACAGCAATGACTCAAACACATGGCAGTTCCTAGTACATCTAGCAAACATTGCCACACAGCAGTGTCAGTAAAGAAAATTGGTGAAATTAGCAATGGAGCTCTCCTCTTTGTGTTTTACCTATATAACACAGTACAATGTGACTGCAGATTTAGAAGACCAAGCCTGCCCGACCTATTATTTGTATTTCAGAAATGACAATTAGCAATGGAGCTCTCCTCTTTGTATGTTACCTATATAACACAGTACAATGTGACTGCAGATTTAGAAGACCAAGCCTGCCCGACCTATTATTTCTATTTCATCAATGAC
Source organism: Mixophyes fleayi (assembly GCF_038048845.1). NCBI lineage: Eukaryota > Metazoa > Chordata > Amphibia > Anura > Limnodynastidae > Mixophyes > Mixophyes fleayi. Next base: position 211,929,300 of record NC_134405.1, read on the forward strand.
AATTAGCAATGAAGCTCTCCTGAATGTCACTGGAGACTTTGAAGAACACTGCTACCCCTCCTCTTTCTATTCTACCTATGACACTGCCCAACTGCACTAGAGACTGCCAAGAACTGTGCTACCCCTTCTGTGTCTCTCTGTGAAATGGCGCTGGATCGCCAAGGAGGGCGGTACTTATAGAATCCAAAGCTTGCGAGATCCAATGATGTAACAATGACATTTTGCTTTTCAATTCTGAGGACGCGCAAAAGTTCCGAGCCGGCTCGACTCAGTACTCAGATCTGCTAAGTTCGGGTGTGTTCAGTTCTCGGGGAACAGAACCTGAGCATCTCTAATACTCACCAACTTCATCTCTTTCTTCTCACTACATCTCCTTACTGAACTAACTCCAAATTGTCCCATTTTTATACCATATCTCCTCATACTACACTGGGATTTTCCCATAATGTGTTCCCTATAATCTTGCCTTTCGATTCAATTTTCCCTGCGTTATCTTCCAGGGTGTCTTTGGTGTGTAAATAAGTACAATATAAACCTTGTCTGACTAATTTTTCAGAGTGTTCTAAACAATTTCACCTCCAGGTGACCAGGAAGAAGGATGTCATGAAACATAGGATGTCTTTTCTTCACTGGTTGCCTTTAATAGCATCTTGCTTTGGATCCTTTGGTATTATCTGAGTGCAATGGACAAACCATGTTCTATTTACACAGATGTCCTGAGTTTTGCTTAAAATTCATTGTACACCCTAGTTTTTTGTTTTTTTTTATGGCCTAATCAGTGATCTTTTAAACTGCCTCTCCTTCATTCATTTGTTTGCTGGAAATCAGATTTTAACATCCAAAAACTAATTCACTATTTGACACATTTATGCCTATAAACTATATCTACTTCTTACTATAGTATACTGTACATATAGATTATTATCTATAATATTTTATTTCAAACAATTTCCCCTTATTTCTACTACTAACTTATATTTTATTTTATTTTAATCAATTACCTATATGGTAACAAGTTCCACATGTCTTCTGCCCTTGAGTCTGCCATCAGCTTCTCTGCTCACATCCAGTCCCTCTCACAGTCCTGTCACCTCCTTCTCTTCAACATTGCCAAAATACGCCCTTCCTCTCTCATGAAGTTACCACAACCCCTGGCTTACTCTCTCATTATCTCCCACCTTGATTACTGTAACCTCCACCTCAGTGGTCTTTCCTCTCTACAATACATCCTGAATGCTGTGACTAGACTAATCTTCCTTTCCTGGAGATTCTCATCTGCTGCACCAGCCTGTAAAGCCCTACATTGGCTCCGCATTTCCTCCAGAATTCAATTAAAACTGCTTAATCCAACCAACAAAACTCTCACTGATGCTTACCCTCCTTATATCTCTGAACTTGTCATGAGATAAACCTCAGCTCATGTCTCTCCTTCCCTTTTATAACCTCTTCTCAATACCAGCTCCATGACATCTCCTGTGATGCTCCAAACCCCTTGCCTTGCTCCACGAGTCTCTCTCCCAACCTAAAATCTGTCCAAACCACCTTCATACAGTGTCGGACTGGGGCATGAAGGGCCCACCGGGGGAATGCAGTGATAGGGGCCCACTACATTGGGGTGTGGCCAACTGTAAGAGTGGGTGTGGCCAGTCAAGGGGGTGTGGTCAGCCCATGTAGGGCAACATATGTGTATATATATATATATATATATATATATATATATATATATAATTCTCATTCAAGCTTTAATATAAGTGGCTGGCTTATGTGATTACTTTACTAATGAAACATTCATTTTAATGTTCAGTGTATATTTATTGAGATGTAGCTGATAAAAAAAATAAACATATGTATATACATATTTAAGAAGACCCTTCATAGCATGATTATTACTTGACTGCTTGATTAAATATGTCAAATGTAGCCACCTGTAGCAGCAAGAAAATATATATATATTCACTGCTATAAGTGACATATTTAATCAAGCAATAAACAAGCTAAGCTGTGAAGGGCCTTCTTGATATTTATTTATATATGATTTATTTGTTTTTAACGGTATAAATCTGCACAGTGATCTAGGGCAGAGGAAAATACAAGTGAGGAAGAACATTTCTCACCCGTGACAGGGGGTTGCATTTGCATATGATTTAAAGATAAGTATATTATCATTTACTTTAAACAAGGGGATTATACCTAATTTTCAGAGTTGTCAGTGACAGTTTGCTATAATGTCAGTCAGAGGAAAACTGTATATATATCTGAGATATCTATTTATGGAACAGCTAGCAAATACCCTATCACTATTTTGCAGACACCTACGTTTTGAATTTTCAAGTGTCAGCTGAATATCAACCTCATAAATTAAATTCTTCCCACTAACACTGTAATCTTATCTTCCAACTGTGCTAGGACAGATTGCTATTGTCACTGTCTCTCTGTCATTGTATCTCCCTTGCTCAGCAAGTCAGACTGCCACCACTTGCTGCTTATCAGCTCGCTCTTTCCAGTTCAATGCCATTCTGATGTTTTCCCCTAAATTTAAACAACAAACAAAATATATAAATAAACAAATAAATAAATAAACATTATTGAACTCACTCTCTATCAGCAAATGTATTGGTAATCAGTCGCACGGAATTATTTACTCACGTGACCAGCGAGTCAGCAGGAGATCGCGTAACCTGTGCCTTGCCGGAGGTGCTGGTTATCCTATAATACAGTGCGCCCCTGCTGACATCTGAACTCCGGTAAGCTCCGCCCCAACAGCGGAGGGGGTGGAGCTTCAACCCCGCCGGGCCTACCGGTGGATAGTCCGGTTGCCCGGCGGGCCAGTCCGAGGCTGCCTTCATACTTACATACCCTATCCCCTCCTAAACCCTCATTTCCTCTCTATCCACTTCCGCAACCCACCTTTGCATCCCACTTGCTCCTACTGTCTCTCACTACCCGCTTGCCTCTTGCATGCAAGCTGTCACGGGCAGGGTACTCTCTACCCTATGTCTCATATATGTCTATCTACCTCGTTTGTCCCTGTGTCCTATGCTGAATTCTTTGTGTGACCACTATGCTGATTGTTTTAATACTACCCTTAATTGCTCAATCATTACTTATATTTAGGTTCTGCACCACACATCTGCTATTATGCTTAATTGTATTTGTTATTTTACTTATTTTGTTACTACTTATTTTACTCATGTATTATGTTGTATTAATGAATCTGTATTTCGGCTGTCTGCAGAATCTGGGGTGCCTCATAATTAAGCGATAACGATGATCAGAGCGCTATCATATTATACATAATTTTCCACAGAATATTGAGAATTCATAACAGTTCTTGCCCCATTGAAGCTTACATTGTAAATTCCCTACCACACAAACACACAAGCTAGGGTCCATTTTGTGAGAAGCCAATTAAACTACCAATATTTTGTAAAATTTTAAGCTCTAGTGAGCAGGACCCTTTTACCTTCTGTTTTATTGTATGTTCTTGTTTGTTTAACATAATATGATCAGTTTAACATAAGGGGCATAAATGTATTAAACTGCGGGTTTTGCAAGTCACCGATCGGCAACTTTGCAGGGAAATTTAAAACGGCAATGTCTTTAAAGGCAAGTTTTGCCTTTAAAGACATTGCCGTTTTAATTTCCCCTGCAAAGTCCCCGAATATCAGTGACTCTGAAAAAAATCTGCAGTTTAATACGTTTGCCCTCAGGTTTGTACATTATGGCATAATAAGATGATAATAATAATGCAGAAATAAAAACACATTGCAGCTTGTTTTACGTTTACTTCGGGCAAAATCCACCCACATTGCACATTTTTTTTTACTTTTCAGATCAGTAGCAAGGCAGCAGTTGAATTGTCTATAGCATTTAGTCAGTATGGATGAATAAATTAACCGCACGTTAACAGAGTTTTCTTTACAGTCTATAAATACTAATCATGTCTATTCCAAGAAAGAATGGCACCTCATATAATGGGTGGCAATTTCCATGGGCGATTTTGCGGTAGGAGTTATACAGGATGAGAACTCATCAGCATTTGATTCTTTGTTTAGTGACCCAATATCTTTCTGAGTAATTAATTATGTTTGAAGTTATTCAATTAGTTTGGATGATGGGGGAAACTAGAGATGGTCACTGACTCCCGTGTTTTGGTTTTGGATTCGGTTTTGGATCTGGATTACCGTCGTGTTTTGGTTTTGATTTTGGTTTTGCAAAACCGCCCTTTCGTGTTTTGGTTTTGGTTTTGTTTGGTTTTGTTTTGCTATTTTTGAAAAAAATAAAAAAAATTTGGTCTAAAATAACCTAATTTAGTGCTCCACCAGTTTCTTAGATAAGTGAGGTAATTCTAAAGTTAATAAATTATGAAAAAAACAGTTTAACACTGGTAGGCCGTCCTTAATGCGAACACTTGTCTGCAAATTATACAGTCAAACCTGGTTATCTACCTCCTCCATCTTTGATTATTGGCAATGTAGCCATCGTCTTTGGGTGTATATTACACCCTACACTTGTAGTTGAATATTAAAAGAGCAGCCTGCACAGACTGTGGAGCTAGAAAGTAAAATTAAATGGACCACGGTACTGTGGTGGCTATCTATGCCCCCCCCCACCCTCCACTTGTGGTTGATTATAAAAAAAGCAGCCTGCTTAGACTGTAGAACTAGAAATTCGAATATACAAAGAAATGGACAAAGGCAGTTTGGTATCTGTCTGCATCAGATCCCCTCTCCACTAGGAGTAAAATAGAAAACTATTCAGCCGTTAAATAATCTAGAATAGAAATAGAAATTGAGAAAGTCAATTTGGTATCTGTCTGCATCATAATCATCAACATCCTCATTAGCACCCTCGTCACCTCCATAAATCTCCCCCTCATCCTCTTCTATTTCCAAAGTGGAATCCTCAATTTGTGTATCACCGGCTACACTTGGGCTGTTCAGGTACACATCAGCAGAACTGCTGAAAGGGCCCTTCTTTATGGGTACACTAACAGAATGCTCACGATTAGACATACCACTGTTGGATGGACTCTCTACAGGGATTGGTGTCATTTGTGAATCAGAGCAAACATTATCCTCTAATGCCTTACTGTTATCTTGCAGCTCGGCTTTGACACGTAACAGTAGTTGTGCACCAATTGTAGGCTCGGTAACTTTTTGGGATCTGCCACTAATAGCCAAAGGTGAAGGCCTCATTCTCTCTTTGCCACTGCATGTGTAGAATGGCATGTTGGCCATTTTTTTTTTATCGGCACTTAACTTTTGCTCAGTAACACTTCTTTTTCGCTTCAACACAGTGAATTTTTTTATTTTATTTTGTTTTGTGGACTAATTTCAAAACACTCTGTAGTTTGACATCGCCTTGCCCAGATGACGTACTGGGAACACTAACATCAGGACTGGTGACAGAACCTGGTAGCTCATTCTGATCATATGTGGACTGCTTTGAATCCATTCTGAGCGCAAAGCACTTGTAGTGGTAAAAAATATTTGGTAAGATACTGCTGACAAATATGACTTTTGACAGCCAGAAATATTTATGCACAATTATGGGGGACACCCCAAAAGCACTGGGGAGTGCTAAAAATTATTTGGTAGATACTGCTGACAGATATGACTTTTGACAGCCAGAAATATTTATGCACAATTATGGGGGACACCCCAAAAGCCCTGGGGAGTGCTAAAAATTATTTGGTAGATACTGCTGACAGATATGACTTTTGACAGCCAGAAATATTTATGCACAATTATGGGGGACACCCCAAAAGCACTGGGGAGCGCCAAATATTACAAAAATAAAATAAACCTCTATCCTCCTCTCTTCTCTAGCTATTTTTGTTACAGCAATTGGAATAAGAATATTGTATTCTCTGTCCCTGCTCTAATCAGCCTGTGACTACACCCTGCTCTCTCCCTCTGTCAAATGGCGATGGATTGCTGTGGAGGCGTGTATTTATAATCTTGAAGTATCGCGACAACCGAGCCACGAGATCCGACCACGTCACGATGACGTTCGGCCTCGATTTGGATTCGGAGCGGGCGGGAGAGTACCGAGCTACTCAGCTCGGTACTCGGATACCCAAAGTTCGGGTGGGTTCGGTTCTCGGGGAACCGGACCCGCCCATCTCTAGGGAAAACCATGATAAATGGAATTGGGATAAAATGGAGAATCATAAGAAAGCTCAAATATGACAATAGAAAATAAGAGGCGTATGAATGATTGATGGAGCTCCAACAATTTGTAGACTAGATTAAAAAAGTACTATTAAAACATTCCTCTGATATCAACTTTTTAGAACACTAGTGTAAGAGAGAGCTGAAGTACCATATACATAACCAAGTGCTAGTATTAATTATATTTGCTTTAATATATCTACAGTCTGTAATACAAAAGTTAAACAAATTTTGATTTATGACAAATAGACAAACATTCATGAAATTAGTACTACTAGCACCCTATTTGAAAGCTAGCTTAAAGCAAATTCTTAGTATTATAACTTCACAAGTTGATGGTCTAATAGAATATATAATTTTTACCGTAAATGTAAACTTTTTCTACTTTTAAGATACGTTATAAGATACTTTGTATCTTATATTTAGTGTTTTCATATTCTTAAAACTGTAGACTTGTGGTTTTATACTAGGGCGTAAATACAGAGGGTGTGCAACGTATGTGGCCACCACGAGGCCCGGAAATGAGGTGGGCAAGCTGGCATTGCTGAGGTCGCCCAGCTCTTCCTGTTCTGAATTTAGCCCTCTGCTTTGCTCTCAAAGAGCAGATCAGAGGCCCCTTCTGAGCCAAGGCACAAGATCAGAGCAGGGGGGCCAGAGGCTACAATGGCATCAATGGAAACCTACCCAAATTTGCTATGGGGCCAGGGGATGCACTGTTGCGTCCTTGGGTTTATGTATAACTTAAGACAAGCTCATTTTATCTAGCGCAGAACATAGAATCTGCAGTTCATCTTTTATCTGACTAAGAGCAGTCCTGACTTTCTGAAAAGAATCCAGCACTTCAATGCTGCAGGTAAATGGATTGTAACGAAGACAAAATGGCTTCTTCATCTTCAAAGCATATCGCCTGTCAAGAAAGCAAATAAAACAAGAATTCTCATCAAAATTTGACTTTTTAGCCTTATTTGCAAAGATGATCAGTTTTCCATTTAGGACCAGTGCAGAGATACTGTTTGGGCTTCCCACTGGCATTAACTTATGGGGAATAAATATTATGTGGGAAGGTTATAAAGAGGACTACTGACTAAATAGGAATACAGAAAATGTGTTAGTGATGAGCATTTTCTAGTCTCTGGGCCCCAGTGCATTCACACTGGTTACTGTAGAGAGACCTTAAAATGAGAAAAAGTACACAACTGAATCCATATCCCCAAGTTTGCTAATTATTATAAGCTTATTTGCCATCTTCTTGTGGGGAAATAAGAATACATTAAAGTTGTTGCTCACCTATAGTATCCACTTGTGTTCATTTATTTTTTTGTTCCTTTCACTTTGTTACAACAATATTGCTGCACTCTGGATAACCGCTAACATTCAGTAAGGCAAATAACTTGCTCAGTTTTTATTTACCCATATGGTAGTGGATTGGAAATGTGCAGCGTTTTGTGTAGGTAAGTCTGTTTAGATTGATGTCGTTTTTTTTTCTAATCGGTGTAGGTATTTCTATCACTGTTCACAACTCCACTATTTCCCCTATTCCCCAACTTCGCTGCCTTGGTGTCATCCTTGACTCCTCTCTCTCCTTTGCCCCTCACATTCTCTCTCTTGCCGCTTCCAGCTGCGTAACATTGCCCGCATTCGGCCCTTCCTCTCCCAAGATGCCACTAAAGCTCTTGTCCACTCTCTTATTATCTCCCGCTTGGACTACTGCAACCTCCTCCTTACTGGCCACCCCCGCTCTCATCTCGCTCCCCTTCGCTCCGTACTCAACGCAGCCGCTCAGCTCATCTTCCTTTCTCGTCGCTCCTTTTCTGTCTCCCCCCTCTACCAAACCCTTCACTGGCTCCCCTTCCCCTACAGAATACTGTTCAAGCTCCTCACACTTACATTCAAGGCCCTCTCCAACTCCACTGCTCCCTACATCTCCAATCTCCATTCACTCTCCATCCCGCCCTCTGCGTTCGGCCAATGAACGTCGCCTTTCTTCCCCCCTGGTTACCGCCTCCCACGCTCATATCCAAGACTTCTCCTGCACTGCCCTCCTCCACTGGAACCAGCTCCCCGCTCCATCAGAGCATCCCCCAATTTGACCTGCTTCAAATGGGCTTTAAAACCCCCACCTTTTCTTAAAAGTCTTCCAGTCTCCCACTTAACTACCCTCCTTCCAGTCTCCCACTTACTTCCCTCCTTGTCGTTCTCTCCCCCCCCCCTCTTCCCCTTTCCCGGTCTCAGCCTCCGTTCTCCCCCTTTCCTCCTTCAACCCTTGTGTCTCTCTCCGTCCAACCCTCCCCTTAGATTGTACGCTCCTTCGAACAGGGCCACCTCTCCTCCTGTTTTCCACCATTTATAACTCTGCTCTCCAGCTACTCAGCCTCTTTCGTGAGGTCCTTCTGCCCTTCTGACCCATCTTTCTACTCTCTCTACCCCACTGGGACTCTCACCTGTCATCTAGCTGTACTTTGAGCTTCCTGAGTTACTGTGCTTTTGTTAACTGTACCGTGCTGTCTCACCCTGTACTGTGATACTGCCTGTCCCTGTACGGTGCTACGGATACCTAGTGGCACCCTATAAATAAAAATGAATAATAATAATAATAATAATAATATCCTGGTTGTTGTGGCTGTGGCACTCTGAAAAACATACCCAACCCAAGCATAAGTGGTATTTAAATAGATTTATTCTATAACATATTAACCTCTGAGTGCTACTCACCGGAGTTTGGCTTTGGAGTCTTCGAAGCTTTCAGATACAAAATATATAGGCTGATAGGAATTGTCCGCATATGGTTGGGCTGCGGTGACTTCTGGATCAAAGGGTCTAAGCTCAGGCTTATTTGATAATGCATACTGAAAATATATGTAATGGATATTTCAGAAGCAATATAAACATATTTGAAACCTTGAATTTAATTAAATAACATAGATAAAACAACACATAACATAAAATATACCCTAACACACACACACACACACACACACACACACACACACACACTGACACTAGGTCTAGACCAAGGTTTCCCAAATCAAGTCCTCACAGCCCTCTAACAGTGCATGTTTTCCATATCTCCTTGCTGGAGCACAGGTGTATTCATTACTGGCTGACACATTGTAACAGATCCACAGGTTGTATAATTATTTCCCTCTGTCACCTGGAAAATCTGCACTTTTTGGGGGCCATGAGAACTGGGTTTGGAAAACCTTGATCTAGACCCTATACCCAGGGCCATCTTAACAACATTATGGGCCCCCGGGCAAAGCAGTGCATCGGGGTCCCTACACATATAGACATATATATAGATATAAATGTATAGAGATACAGATATAGATATAGATATATAGAGATAGATAGATGCACTTGCTCAGTGACCCATGAAGGTTTTTTTTGCAGGTTTTTTCTTTTGCAGGATTATTTATTCTAATTAAGAGCCCTGCCTATGGGGCCCCCTTGACCGTGGGGCCCCCAGGCACCTGCCCATCGTGCCCAATGGAAAAGATGGCCCTACCTATACCCTGGGAGAATTGGCCTAAGTCTATATTTTACTCTTATGTCTTGCTGTAAAAGTTGCTGTTATACCTATCTGGAGCATGTTTGGTGAAAGTTACTACAAACTAATTGAAAACTTTCCTGTGAAATATTTACCTCATTCCACATTTATCCATAAAATGTCATAAATGTATTCTCTGTCCTACACCAAACCGTAGAATGAATTGACCATCAAGTCTCACCACTATTTACAAACTTTAAATTCTGCAAAATGCAAATTTACAAATATAGTGTAGAATTGCATTTTGTAGAATGGCAAAGTATGGGAGTAGATTGTATCACTAGATCTTCACACCTGCCAAATTGCCATTTCCATCCTGTTTTGATTTGTTCAAAAATGTACTATGGTTTTATTCATAGTAGTAAGCCAGACATGGCTCAATGTCAGTAGCCAATACAAACATACACAGGCACAACAAAGAATATCAAACAAAACTGCATGATACCAGCATTTGCCTAATCACATCGTACTAGTCTGCGCCCTCAATATATTAGACCCATTTGTGCCCCCACTGCATTCTAAAAAGAATTTGCACCCTTACACTATACCAATATATGCTCCCATTACCACACTGTACCAGCCTATGCCTATAATCAAATTGGAAAGGCCTGTGCCTCACCACCATATATTTGACTGTGCTCTGATCACATGCCAGCTTCTACATACCGATGTATCAGCCTGTGCCATCGCCACATTGTACCAACCTGTTCTCTCAATCACCAATCGCCTGTGACCCCTATTCATCACATTGTACTGGCATATTCCACGAATACCCAGCCTGTGCTCCGTCAACAGCATGTATCTGCCTGCAACCCTATCCCTACTCTATACTAGCTTCTGTCCCCGTTATGCCCACCGTGTTCTACCCTATGCTGCCATCATCAGCTTGTTTCCTTATTCATTACTACCATGTGCCTGGCTATGCCTTTCTATCACTACCCTGTATCAGCCTGTGCCCTCCCACCGTGACTATTTAACAACACTGAGCCCCTGCCTCTCTCCTAATATCTCTCAAATCCCCTCTCTATTAATTGTACTACTCGATCCATAGAACAGGTGCGCTGCAACTGCTGTAAAATAGGTACTTTGAAATGCAATATCTCTCTGGAGCTATATGCTATGATGTCATCATGCTTCTGCAGTGTACCACTATTGTAGAGCTTATAGCTGTGGCAGAGTAAGACAGGGTAGGTGAGAATCCCTCACTCAAGACAAAACTGTAGACAATAAAAACCAATGTCACAGGCTATATACCATTGCTCGCCTGCCTCAAAAAATGCCATTGGGCTAGGTGTACCCTTGCAGGGAAGGACCTGTGCAATCACATGGCTTGCTTTCCACTAGAAACAACACTGGTTGCATGTCTTCCGTTAAAGTGCATCTGTGTGGAGGTGTCATGATTTGTGACAGAGCTAGATTTATCAAGGAAAAGTAGTGGCATTGTCCGTAGCATTCAATCAGATGTTTGCTTTCTTATTCCAGAATGTGCTAGAATGAACTAGATATATTAGAATCTGATTGGTTGCTAAGGGCAAAACCTCCAATTTTCTTTTCAATAATTTTGATAAATCTATCCTAGAATGTTCAATGCTGGTAAAAGTGAATGTGTCTATTGAAATAACTTTGAGATAACCTCAATAAATAATTAGTTAATTGATATATGAGTCTTTAAATAACTGGTGCATAACATGCCATAGCATTTTTCCTAGATATGTAATACTGTAAACAATGCAAAATTGTGTACCAGCATTTTAGAATACATAAAGAGTACATCTGCACACAGATTTATTATAAGTATAACTTTATCTCCTTTTAAACAAGTTTGGGGAGATACAAATATTGTACAATTCCTAACCAATTTACTATATTATGATGCTTGGATTACTATTCAGTTAACATTGTGTGATGAAACAAACTGGAATCGTCATTGTGAATAACAAATAATGAATATTATATGAATAGCAAATAATATTGTAGCACAATATTTTCATGTAAAAGTTTGAAAATTATTTAGATATTGAGGTCCTGATTGAAGTCTGAACAAATATTTTGCTTTGTATGTATCTCTGGATTTAAATCCACCTGTTTGCATCTTAAACTTCCTAATAATTCCCTAGCCTTATATTGACACTGATAATGTCCCTTTTCATTAAATAATCTAATAGACTAAATGCCCTCAATATAGTATGGCAACATATTTGCATGTCATATCCTTACAGTGGTTTCAGAAGAGCATTTATGAACTGTACATTTTTCCATGTAGAACAATGCAGAGTTTTGTGTCCTGAGTACTGAAAGACTTTATTTAATGATGATGCTACTATTTTCTTATCACATGAATGTCTTAATAAGTGCTGCATTCAATAGCAAAAAGTAAAGTGCTAAGTGCTCTTCTTTGGCAGGGAACCTATGCTCTGAGATGTATAATGGGATTCAACCTGTTATATATATATATATATATATATATATATATATATATGTATATATATATATATATATATATATATATATATATGTGATTTAGTGCTTTGTGGTATTTGTAGCTACATCTATTATATATCTGTGTTGAGGTAGGTCTACCCAGTGATGTGTGCTCTCCTTCACAGTGATCATCATCTTGTCACATTGTCTTCTAGCATCATCCCAATGCGCGTATAAAGAGGCACAACTATAAGAACCTTACTTTGTACTGCACCAGGACTGCCAACTCATCCATTTAATTACAGACACAAACAATTTATACAGGTTTTATGATAAGTTAAACTGAGAAATTAGTGACCGTGGTTGCCCAAACTTTTGCACACAACTGTATAATATATATACATATATATATATATATATATATATATATATATATATATGTATATATATAATCATTTCTATGAGATAGACATTTTGGCATGCATGTAAAGGAATTCTCACCACAAGCTCACCATACGATGATAGCAGGCCGGCTCCATAGACTTTGATAGAGCCATTCTCCTGGCAGAGTCCAAATTCAATGGTGAACCAATATAACTGAAATTTAGGACATTAATTGCTTCATCATACTACAAGTATATTTCAGTGTGCAAGAATAGTGTTAACTTTGCAATAATACTTCTCACTGCCACCATCCATGTGTTCAACACCTTCTTTCTAGATTTCCCCATTCTCCATGAAACAAATACATCCATGAAAAACTTTTATTTTATCTCTCACTATGATGGTGGAAATGGGTACAACTGGGGTGAAATTTGTGGGAGGCATCATCCGTGACATCTTACTGGGCACATCATGTTGAGAATATTCATATTAGTCTATATAAGATGGCATGCAGCTGTATATCATGGGCACGGGGCTGTATATTGTAGGCATAGAGAGGTTATTTTGAGCATTGAAATGTATATGGTAGGCTGAGATTATATTAAAAAAATGTACTTTGTTTACTATACTCTGTGTTTTACCTATTTACTCTTTTCCCACATTGTGCGCAGAGCTGTACTCAGCACTATAAGTGTGTCCTTAGTTACAGGACACTGCTAACTATTTACGGTCTCACAATCCTGTGCTCTGTGTTATACACGACAAATTAAATGTGTCCTTTTTCATTGTGCCTCACCATGTTGTTATTATTTGCATAGTATGCTGGTAATTGCTAAGTTAGTATGATATGCAGTAAATATAAGCACACTTATTTAAATGGATATTTGCTTTAGGAAATAAAGACTCAATCACTGTAATAAAACCATGCCTATTGTTTTCTAAGCTGTGCTCTTAAAAAAATGTATGTACTTTTTTTGCCCCCCTACACCACTCTCACCCTTATATAGCTTGTTCCAAACCGTATATATGAATTCACTTTCCAGCTTTGTCCTTACTATTTTCTGTTCCAGAACATTTAAGCATCCCTGAGAATTTCTACTCATTCTGTACTTACTGTTTCATGGGTAATGTGCTGTAAGCAAACATACATACTTTTGACACTGATATGGTTACTATGGATGCTGTAAGGTTATTGTATTAAACTGATAAACAATTTGGCTTTGCGTTTTTCCTTTTTCTTGTATTAAACAATTCATAAGCGCTCAAAGTTGGGAAAACCATAATCATTTATGGACATACAATAATGCAGTGCAGATACATTTTTGAGACATCAATCATATATCTTTGCACAAATGCACACATTTTTATGGGTGAGAGTATGGATTTGTAGACTAAGTTGGCTGTATCTGCGGAGGGGTCTGATGTGATTGGTTGGGTGAATCACGGATGTCCCTAACTGAATGTGGCTTAAGTGCATGAGATTTAGTTTTGCCGGATTAAAATAGAGCACCCTACCTATGATGGGCGGCAACAAAACTTGATTTTTCCATAATCACTTAGGTGGCGGAGATTGGGCAGTGTCCTATAGGTCACATTTTATAACTTCTAGTTTCAATATTACAGAAAACGCGTTTCTATTTGCTCTTGAACAATGTAATCAAATCTTTGTAACACAGGACACATTTAATAAACACATTCCTAATGTCCCCTCCACTCTCATGGTTACTTTATGACATAAAAGAAGTTAAATTGTATTTCAGGAACAAAATATAAAAGTTGAAATTAAAAGAGGGAGAGGCTCTAAAGTGATCACTTCCACCATGTGCATTTCAGGTGTATTTTCAAACCTGCAAAACTAGGAGCAAATTTATGTTCCATATGCAATTTCAGTAAGGCAGAAAGTGGTCATTTACCTTGAAATGCACTCACTCTATGTGAAAGGACACACCAAGATGCAACCTATGATATTAATTTATCTCAAATCATAATAGCTATCTGCATATCTTCCAAACTTGTCTCGGATATATTAAGGACAAAAAGGGGGATGGTGACACACTCTATCACCCCATACCCCCCTCCCTAATAAAATAGCTTTGAATTGCCCTGCACTTCTTGGTGATGTCCTTGCTCACCATGGTCATTGGGAACATACTGACCAACTTCCTGCAATTTGGGGAAAATGTGCATACTGCCAGGTTTGTGGGACAGTCCTCTCACATTGGTTCTGTCACGCCTAAAACAGGACCGTTAAGAGGTAAGCATCTGCTAAGGTCTCATATATAGTGATACAATTAAAGGAATCTGATCCTACCATATTTCATATCTTGATATACCAGGTGTATGAATTTTAGGAAAAGAATCATTATAGGTTTAAAATTTCCAGGACACATGCAGGGGACAGCTGGCAAATTTTAGCCTGGAGGGCAACACTCGAATAGGCAGCCTATTAGCAACATTTTAAAGGAAAAAAACTGCAGGTGGCCCAGTGACACAGCCCAAGGTAGCCCATTATGGTAGTCCATTATGGACCCGGCCTGCCCCTGGACACATAGGGGGATATTCAATTGACCGCAAGATTTTTTTTTTCCCGCTGCGTTCAAAAAAAAAAATCACTCACGGGTTTTTAACTGCTATAGTGACCGTTTTTAGTTAACGCAGCAAGAAAACTTGTGCAATTCAATTGAAAAAGAAGGAACGCTGCCCCCGCGCATTAATCATTGTGTTTGCGAATTTTTAGGGGAGTTTTAACGCGGTCATGTATAGCACAAAAAAAAGGACTGGCATACATTTTCATACGTTTTATGGCATTACACAACCATTCTAGTTGATAATATCTACATTACAGTACTTTCTTTAACATATTTTTTTATTTAACTATTTTTTACTATAGAATCATCTATACCATGTCAAAACACATTACTGCAAACATATTTGTACCAAAACCATACATAAATATATTTAATTAGTGATTTATTTATTTATTTTATAATGGGTTTTTTTACCCCTTACTTTTTCACAAGAAAATTAACATTTACATGTTCGGCATTAGTGATAAACATAGTTTATCTTTTTTTTCTCATTATTACATGATTTCAAATAGTTTTCAGAGGTTTTGTATTTTTATGAAACCCCAAAGACGTGCAAGATAAAACAGCATATTGGCCTGTTTAAAGTGACGCGTTAAAAAACAATTAATTTGCTTTTAACGAGGCTGCCTCTCGCACACCCTATACTTTCAATAGACCTTCTACTGGAGCGCGAGAGGACTGTTTGATGAAAAAAAACGGAGAGTTAAAAATGGAATTGAATACCCCCTTGGTGACGCTACATAGATATGAACAGCAGTAGTTGATGGACATCCACTTTTTTTTAAATTATTATTATTATTATTTTTATTATTATTATTCAACATTTTTTTTAAATAGCATCAACATTGTCTGCAGTGCTTTACAATTGTAAACAAGATTGGTTAATACCAAACAGACAAAGAAGAAAGAGGACATACAATCTGTAGGAAAAAGCTCACAATATATATAGGAAAAATGTAATAGACATCAATCACTTACAGTAGATAATTTTTCAATATCTTCATCAGATGCTCCTAGTGATGCAAGACCAATATCCTGCAAAAATAAGTAGGAACTTTCTTAATAATAGTCTGACATTTTGTAATTATGGATTATTGAATCTATGAACCACCTTAAGTGGAATTAATTATTATTACCAATAGTAAATACATTAATCCATTTTAGTCCAGTTTTCATAACCTTTTTAACAAAAGTGTTTCTGTTTGACACACAATACAAATAAATGTGATATTAGTTTATTACACAGTATAGAAATATTGGGTTTTGATTTATGGACAAAAGATCAACTCTTTATTTACTCGCCAATCTCATTAAAATGCAAACAACACTTCTCTCTGACTTTTTACATATCCTGGTTAAATAATGGACTGGATTCTATAACACAGTATTGGAACTGTTAAGTATATCTCTCTGTTAAATAATTGTGGTGAATCATATTCATACTCTTTAAGGACTTTGTGATTTTATCTCTTATAATAACAAGCTACTTGGACATATATTTTTATATACATACATGTTAACCGATGGGTCCACTAAGCACATTTGATGGACATGCACCAAAGGGGTGCACTTTTGGTTTCAAATTTACAAATTTTGGTAATAGATGTACAATTTATATATTTAAAAGCACAGATACATGTAGTAGTCAAATTGAAGAACATCTCTATTGATGACCCTAATTTAGGAGAAAGGTCATGATATAATGATACGTGAGAAACATCACTCTCTGTGCTGACTTCATGGAAGTGGTTAACATAATATGGGAATCATAGGTTAAATATAACAATATACTTGCAATACTGTATGTAACTCATCAGGACCTAAAGTACTGCTGACTTCCCATCCCCCAATTCCACACTCCAACTTCCATGAAATGTCCGAAATTATTTTTCTTATCTGATTATCCCCCTCAAGGAGACTACTGGTTTTATTATCAATTGCAATTTTATAATCAAAAAAATATTTAATCTAATAGTCTGCTATATCTGTCAAGGGGAAACTTGAACAAGGAAATTTATTGCAGATCTTTATGAAATTATGAATTTGTAATTATTATTTGTAAAACCTGGCCTGGAACTAGCATATCATGAAACAATCAGCTAACCTTACCTTGGATATTATTCCTCAACACTATCTAATTTCAGATTTGGTAAAAATGTACAGGAGCAATATCACACTAAGGAGAAGAAAAGTGAAATACTTAGAGTGATGGGCAAAGCTATTGTGATGCTCTCAAATTATCAGAAGAGAACAAATGGTAGAGAAAAAAAAGTCAAAACAATAAGCTCAGAATAAAACAGAGAACCAAAGTGGAATGCTCAGTAAATCAGTAAAAAAAAAACAGTTGTCAGTTCAGAGATGTTAGATATGTCAAAGAGAAGAGGTGAAAAAGGAAGTATGAGACCGTAGTTTTGCACATGTTGGTAGTAGGTGTGACACTTATCACAATTGCCTAAGACGGCGGTTCCCAAAGTGTGCGCCGTGGCTCCCAGGGGTGCAGCGGCGCTGTCACTGGGGTGCCGCGAGCCAGCCATAGTAAAAAACAAAGAGCACATAAACTTACCAATCAACGCGGCGCCGGGACCCAGCAGACTCCTCTCTCCCGCAGCTGTCACTGACGTCGATATTCAGTGACTGCTGCGGGAGAGAGGAGTCTGCTGGGTCCCGGCGCCGCGTGGATTGGTAAATTTATGTGCTCTTTGTTTTTTCCTATGGCTGGCTCGCGGCAGAGGAGTGAGAGGGAGTGAGACAGCGGGGCAGGCAAAGGGGCAGACAGAGGGGCACAGCGGGGCAGACAGAGGGGCACAGCAGGGCAGACAGCACGGCAGACAGCGAGAAGACAGAGGGGCACAGCGGGGCAGACAGAGGGGCACAGCGGGGCAGACAGGGGGCAGACAGAGGGGCACAGCAGGGCAGACAGTGGGCAGACAGAGGGGCACAGAGGGGCAGACAGCGGGGCAGAGAAGTGTGACAGCGGGGCAGACAGAGGGGCAGATGAGTGTGACAGAGGGGCAGACAGCGGGGCAGAGAAGTGTGACAGCGGGGCAGACAGAGGGGCAGATGAGTGTGACAGAGGGGCAGACAGAGGGGCAGAGGAGTGTGACAGAGGGGCAGACAACGGGGCAGACAGAGGGGCAGAAGAGTGTGACAGAGGGGCAGACAGCGGGGCAGAGAAGTGTGACAGCGGGGCAGACAGCGGGGCAGAGGAGTGTGACAGAGGGGCAGATGAGTGTGACAGATGGGCAGACAGAGGGGCAGAGGAGTGTGACAGAGGGGCAGACAGCGGGGCAGACAGAGGGGCAGAGGAGTGTGACAGAGGGGCAGACAGCGGGGCAGACAGAGGGGCAGAGGAGTGTGACAGAGGGGCAGACAGCAGGGCAGACAGCGGGGCAGAGAAGTGTGACAGCGGGGCAGACAGAGGGGCAGAGGAGGGTGACAGCAGGGCAGAGGAGGGGGACATCGTGAGAGGGGCAGTGGAGGGGGGACATCGTGAGAGGGGCAGTGGAGGGGGGCAAATAAATAGTACTATTGTGTATAGCAAAAATGTTCTGATGGTAACAGTAAACACTTGGCAAGGATGATGAGATAAGACCTGCATTTACTAGGCAGATGATCTGTTTGCTGTAGAAGAAAAGGATCAAGTATTTACTTACTGTTCAAAATTAAATAGTTATTCAAAAAGATAGAGACAATATGCAAAAGAGATAGAGACAATATACTAAAATAAAAAATATGATACAGTCAAGTGTACATGTGACATGCCCTTGCAAGTTTTTAATTCATTAATTGATAATAGTTAAAAACATCTAAAATGCCTCATGGCACAGTGTGACGATTATGTATTATTGTTATTTTCCCTTAATAATCACGTATGACAATGTATATTGTAAGTAACCTTGTAATGTAATCTCAACGTGTGCTTTGCTAAATGACATGAGTCTGAACCTATGCAAGTGTCAATAATATTTTGAAATTAGCCAAAAAGAGATAGATAAGCATCTCTGAGGATTTATGTCGGTATGCAGAGAATGTGGACGTGACCAGCAAAGCCGAATGAACAGAGGTGAGAACTCAGGCGCTGTGAACATTCCAGATTTTAGGACATCCCTAGCTCGCTTCGAAAGCCCTGTGACATTTGGGAGATCAATCTGTCCTTATTGACAGCTAAACTCCAAAGGTGGGGGGTGAGAGCTATGTGGAAAAAGCTTTAAAATCTTCTGCATTAGACATCACAGTGTGCATTTTCATGAGGGGGTCTATCAAGGCTGAAATGTCTCATATTTCTCATTTGTGTTCCCTCACACACAAATCAAGTCTTAACTAGTAAATAGTGACTGGTTTTATTTCCTATTTTGTTTTCTGAAACTTACTTGTGCAACTTATTGTATATATTCACAGTAACGTTTTGTAACTAAGCCTTGGAAATATTTTTAAAATTAAAATATATTTAATCTAGCAAAGTCTCCGTGATTCTTTGTGAACTTACGAAGCCCAGGGAAGCCCATGCTACATGTATATGTGATTTAAGTGTGAAACATTAATAAGTGTTTTTGATGAACATAAGAACACCATAATAAATCCTTTGCGGTGGCAGAAAAGGTATATTCATTGCTAAGTGACTAAGGTGAAACCAGTCACTGCCAGCTGTTCAGATTGCTGTATCTGGGACATGCTGGGCGTTCATGACACACAGATTATTTACTATCTTTGTACAGATATACTGCGCATTGGAGAGCTGAATCTACTGCTGTCACAAATGCTTAATAAACTCCTACAGCATGGCATAGTCTTAAACTGTGGTGATATGAAGCAGGCACACATCCAACTTCTGCATATTTAATGGAACTGTGAATAATTTCCGGAAAATGCCTTTTTGTGAACAAGTGGTGCTATTACCAGACATGGCGTCTAAATAGGGACGTAATTGCTTAATTGATTCCCTTAGTTGGATAATTGTAGAAATAAGGAAATAAATGGTTTCCTGATGGCTTAATTGGTTCCATAATTGAATAACAAAGTAAATAAATGTTTTCCTCACATTTGTTTTATTATTACAGTAATGGCTTATTTGTCCCGTTATAGTAAACGCAGATATTTAGAGCATATTTTCGGAATAGATTCCAACTTAGAAACATGTCCAATCAGCTTTAGCCTTTATCAAACTTGTCAATACCCAGTCTTGGTATATACTGTGTTTATTCCCAGTTGTGGGCTGTGTATGCTGGTGCTATATAAAGAAATGTTAATAAATAGCAAATAAATGTAACATTGAAAAGCAAAATTAAAGCACTTGCGCGTTGCCAAGAACAATAGAGTTAGTTGACCCGCAAGGGTTGGGCTAGTAAAAAACACAAATAGTAAAATAGTGAATTTAATTGTATTACTATTTAATATGCAGCATATGGAATGCCGATAATAATAAGGATATGAAGGGGTCGGGGTGTTAGTTGTCCCGTAGATTTGAATAACAGAAATAATATGAGTGTTAAGAGATTATTAAAATATGTTCTCTACATCATAAAGAAGTATTAGTGCTACAAAAATTATATAGAGGCTGTATACCTAGAAGAAAGAATGAACTTGAGGATTATGGCCTTATGGAGTGTATGTAGTATACATATATTATTACTATTATTATTATCATCATATTATTAACATTATAGATTTGTAAGTCGCCACAGTGCTCCACAGCAACGTACAGTAGGGAAGGAAAAAATTAAACAGGGATGTACAAGGTAGACAAAATAAATGCAGACATTAAAACAAAGGGTATGAAGGACCCTGTTTATTAGAGAGTTTACATCCTAAGTGGGACAGGTCACAGCTGAAACAAGAGGAGCAAATGTGGTTCAGGGTGGAGATTGGGACAGTTGTGAGGGTGCATTAGTATGAAAGTATCATCAGAGGTAAGGTAAGCTCTAAAAAGATATATATATATATATATATATATATGTATGTATGTATGTACACATATATATTCAAGTATAATCCTGAGGGCCGTTTTCTCATCCTAATGGGCAGATCAGACATCTTGAAATAACCCTTGCTAACATCTATGCGCCTAATACAGGTCAGACGACTTTTTCTCACATTTTTTCTCAGTGTTACACCACACACGTTAATGACTGCTCCCTCAAGGGGGTGACTTTAATACGGTTATGTCACTTCCCTTGACAGATCAGTTACCAGACTCTCCCCCTCACCATCTCCACACACAAAAACTCAATAAAAACAGGTGACTGAGACCAGACTCTTTGACATCTGGCAAGCGCTCTATCCCTCATCTAGAGATTGCACATTCTACTAATACCCCCACCAATCCTATTCTCGGATTGATATGTTTATAGGTTGTACACATATATTCCAGCACATAAAGCAGGCCAACAACATTCCTAATGTGGTCAGACCATTCTATTTTATCACTCTCGGTCAACCTCTTTCATAACCCCCAAGGTAGGACCTCACGGAAGCTGAATGAGACTCTACTCAAATTATTTACATTCAAGGAGAATATCTCTGAAACCCTCAAAAACTAATTCGACCTTCGTACGAAAAAAGGAGCGTTCTGTAACACTTAGTAACCTGTCTGTCCAACTTAAAGACTTAGAAACCCTGCACAAACAATATAATTCATGCACATTATTCCAACATATTTACAAAAAAATAGAGGGGAAGTCCAATCAATTAATGTGGAACAGACCGAACGTCAACTACGCTGGAATTAGACTGAGAGCAAAACTGGCCACCCAAACAATTACCTCCCTCAGGGACAAAAAAGGTAATATTTCCTACAATCCTAGAGCCATCAATGACATGTTCCATAGCTACTAGGAGAACCTGTACAACTATCATGGGGGAGAACGCGCTTAGGAAGCTTACTGTCAGGCCATCCATACATACTTAGACAAGTGTTCTGTGCCCACACTGTCCTCCCAACAGATCTCTTCCCTAAACCGAGATATCACTAACGAAGAAGTTTCATTTGCCCTAAAATCGCAGAAAAATTTAAATCCCCAGGCCCGGACGGTTTTCATGATGTCGTACTACAAAACATTTTCCAAAGACCTAGTGCCCCATTTGACTCACATGTTTAATAATATATTACAAGATGGGAAGTTTCACAACAAATCCACTCGATCCACCATAGTGGTTATCCCCAAAGCTAACTGTCACTGTCATCCGCTTTCTCCTTGAGCAATGGCATGAGACAGGGGTGTCCCCTAGCGCCACTGCTGTACGCATTGTGTATTGAGCCTTTGGCAGCGGCTATCCGGCGAAACCCGGAAAAAAACGGGATTCAAATAGGGTCATGCCATTTCAAACCATCTTTATTTGCTGATGAGGTCTTGTTAACGCTTTCTAACCCCCTAATCTCGCTTCCGAATTTGCTCAAAGAGCTGGCGAAATATGGTTCCCTGTCGGATTACAAAATAAATTATTCTAAATCAGAGGCCCCGTCGCTCCAAGTCTCCAGATCATTTAATGCCGTGCTAGATTCTTGTTCACTTTTCAATGGCGCCCTCAGGCCCCACACTTTTTAGGGGTCCAGATCACTAAAGAGTACAAACAGCTGTTTCAGGCCAACCATACCCCTCTTCTTGAATCAATAAAACGAGACCTTCTTAAATGGGACTCGCTGTTTATCTCCTAGTTCGGCAGGATTAGCTTCATCAAGATGGACGTCCTATCCTGGCAAATTTGCAATCAATCTGTGGCAGAATATTTGGCAGGGGAAAAAATCGAGGATCAAACGATCCTGAATAGTCCACTCAATCTGGGGGATATGGACTACCGCTCTTTTATCGCTACTTTCAGGCGGTTTTCCTCAGCCTTATTATCTCCTGGCAGTCAGCCTAACTAAGAGATGAGTCGACCTAGAAAACGCACTTATACCAGTTAACACTCCGAAATTTTTCCCCTGACTCCCCTGGAACCAAAGACCGTCAGCTGTTTACTCTCACCCCACTATTCAATTTACACTTGATGTATGGGATATGGGTCAAGCTTCACAAGATATGGAAACTCACAACATTTCTCTTCCCCCCTCACGCTGTTATGGCATCACCCAGATTTTCCCATTTGCAGAACTCTGGCATCACTCAGTTCATCCACATACTGGGTGAATATGCCCCACAGACCTTCCCGGATCTGAGAGAGAAAACTGGCCTTCCTTCATCCTTGTACTTCGCTTATATTCAAATACACGGCTTTATACAAGCCAAATGTAAAGTGACTAAACTGCATATGCCAACAGCTTTTGAGAGGAGTTGTATATACTGGATTGGAGCACCAGGATTGGTACCCCTTGTTTTTCATGTTGAAGTTGACCTCATTGAACCATTTGAGACTGCATGGGAAATTGACACTCAGAAAACACTGGATCAGTAGGGATGGTCCCAGCTCAGACTTCCAGAATTTCCAAGATATCCATTAATACGGTGATTAGAGAAAACACCTACAAAGTACATACGAGGTGGTATATATGGTTCCAACAAAACTACACAATATTTATCCAGGGACATCGGATCTGTGCTGGAGAGCCTGTGGGATTGTGGGGTCTTTCTTTCATATTTGCTGGCTTTGACATAGCATTTACAATTTATAGATCCAGTCCTTTGCTCTCCTCACCAGAATTTTTGGCGTGGAGGTAATTCCGGATCCAGTGGTCATGCTGCTGTGCTCCCCAGTCAAATCCCCTACTAAACACATGTTTGTGCCACGACGCGTATGCAGATAGCAAAAGAGTAGAAGTCCCCCAACCGTCCAGGCCTCCAAAGCATAGTTTCTTGGGTATAGTACATGGCCTCAATGGAATATATCACCAGTCTCCTTCATGACAAAATACCACACTTTCACAAAGTGTGGGACCCTTGGTACTCCTTCTACCATTACTCATTGCCCAGTATCTACTAAAATGCTTCACATGTCTCCTATTTTTCTTCTTCTGTTTACTTCTGCACCTAATATGCCCCGCAGAGACAGAGACGGGACTCCCCCTCGGGGCAGTTCTTACCCCCTTTTATGGGGACCAAATTACCTTCTACGCTTTTCTGTGCTCTAGGAATGTTAACGCGTGGCACGCATTGCCTCTTGGGACCACACTGAACCCCCTCCTCTTTCTTTACTCCTTCTAAGCTTTTTCTTTTCCATCCCCATTCACCCTTCCCCTTCACCTCTTGTCCCTCTCCCCCTCTTCCTTCTCTCTCCATCCCTCTTCCCTTCATTTCCAGATAGGGAAATATATATCACAGAAAACAAAAATAAAAAATCCAATGACATGTATCTTCACTAAGAGGAAATTATGCAATATGGACGACACTTTCCTGTTTTACCGGCCCATTACTACGGACACCGCCTTTGAAACTGTTGCACTGTCAATGTAATGCCTTCCATCTGGTTTTTTTTTCTGTATCATTCTCCTTTCTATACATATATTGGAATGCATGTTGTTGAAGAAAATAAAGAGATTTAAAAAAAAAAAAAAAAAAGATGGAATTATTTAATATATGGGATGCTTTGCTGCATTTCTGCTTGTTTTTCCCTCCTCTGATACATCTTATTTTGCCTTATTTTACCTTTTGCTCTCTCGAGTAATGTAAATATTTTGACAGGCCCTGCAAAGGAAGTACTATATCCATTTATCTACATCAAATCTTTTTTCTGCCCTGTGTATACAGACACCATCTCATCCTCCTTGGCAAGCATTACTAGAGCCATATGAATACATTTTCTATAAATATGACATCCTATGTATCTTTATGAAATCGTACTTTTTATTTGTAAATATAACCATATTGTGTTTCCTTTCCCATGGCTACATTTAGGCCACCTGTATAACCACTGATATGTCTCATTTACTGCACCTTAGATATTTGTTATATGTGTCACACCTATTACCAGCATGTGCAAAGCTCTCTTCTGATGATGTCTGTTTTCTGCCTTTATTGACATATATGCCATCTATGGACTGACTACTGGTGAATATTTCTTTACAGATTATTCCTATAATCATCATAGTGTAAAATGATTGTATTGTAAAATAAATTTATATTTTAATTTTCAATATTGGCTCCACTTTTTTATTCTGGGGGCAATGTTGTTTTTACTTGTATCTCTTATGTCAGATGTGGTTGTCTGTCCCAGCTTCAATTATATGTCTATTTGCATCATAATTAAAACGTGGGATTTTCATTTACTTTTTGTCGGAAGGTTCATAAAAGGCTGAAATGTTTTTAGGCTCATAGTAGTATGTCATCAAGTATCCACTGATTAATTTTACAATGATGTTTTTACCTGTGAGAACTGGGCAAACTCTTTATCAGCGAGCATTGGGATGTGGCCCAGGAGTTCATGGCAGCAGTCACTGAGGAAATAACAGATGGATTTATCATATCTATACATAACATTTCATTGAGAAACAAAGCACGGTATTACTATGCCGTATACATTG
This sequence comes from Mixophyes fleayi, assembly GCF_038048845.1. Lineage (NCBI taxonomy): Eukaryota > Metazoa > Chordata > Amphibia > Anura > Limnodynastidae > Mixophyes > Mixophyes fleayi. The sequence continues at coordinate 211,954,866 of NC_134405.1, forward strand.
TATGTAGTGCAAAAAAAATCAAATTCATGAATGGTGAAAACAATGGGTCTGTGCCGCTAGCACAGAGTACAAGACAGTAACATTTGCAGGGTAGTTTACTCACGGTTCTGGCGAATGCATGGCGGCTGAGGGATGTCTCAGGTATTGAGTACTTGGGAATACTCGGAAAGCTAGACATGCCAGGAAATCTCGTGCACAGAGCAAACCGGCTGTGGGTCTCAGCTTGAACCCAGTTCTCTCTATAGAGAACAATACAACAAGCAAAAAGGTGGCATACAAGGAGAATCTAAAGAGTTCAACTATTATCTAACCCTCTATCCCAACCTCCATCTGATCCTGTGCTCAGGGTTGTGACTTTACTGACGGTAGTTGTGTATGGCAAAAAGTTTTAGGCACAGCAAATTATAGGGATTTTTTTAAAGGAAATTTATTTCTTGATGCTAAAGTCAAAATAAGTGGTATTTACCTTGGTAGATCTAATAATTCCAAATTTGACTCCTAAAATGCATAGAAGTCATATACAGTTTATATTCGTTTGTATAAGCAATGAGTAGGGTTATATTTCAGTTACTCCTCCATCTCTGCCTTAATCCCCATCTAAGCCTATGTGCTAATATCCATCAAATACTAGTACCAAACTGCATCTATTCCTATATCATATCCACTGAAGTCCCCGCCATTCTGAAAATCCAGATCTATAGCCTAGTGAGCCCACTCTATGGCCGTTCATGACCCTAGAGACCATGAATGGCTAACTTGTCCCATAGGGCCATTATATATATATATATATATATATATATATATATATATATATATATATATATATATATGTATATATATATACACGTTAACCCGTGCATGATACTCATGCATTCTAGTCAAATCAAGCTACTTAAGGTGTTAAAAAGGTTCTTGTCATGAATTTGGGCCTAGCCCAGGCCTCCTCAGGGGAAGAGTGTTACTTCCCGACGCAAGCGCCCTTTTTTAACGTGGTTTTGTCCACATGTCACCACCTCATCATTTTTCTCCATCACCTCCTCCTTCATCTTCATCGCCACATCCTTCATCAAGCTACTTAAGGTGTTAAAAACTCCCCACTTTCACCCCTGGCAACCACCAACCACTCCCAACTGTCACTTCTCCTTCAAGAAATATATAGGTCAGTGTATAACTCTGCCCAGCAGGTGGTGCTGCAACTTGGTTTTGTTTTTTTCACACACGCCACTAGGCATTTATATAATAGATTTGTATCATTTCACTTGTTTTTGGTGATGGTGGATGTTATTTTTATTTATTTATTAATACTTATGTAGCGCTAACATACACAGTAAAGAAAAGATAGGGTATTGACATATAAAGATGCAAGGGGCTCTGCTTGCAAGCGTATAATCTATGCATGTTGAAAATGTTTTTATTGGAAATAGTGGTTTCACCTTCTTTAAAATAATGTTTTGTAATGTTAATGTTTTTTAAATAATGACCTGTTACAATGAATAGACACAATGATAGTGCAGATTAACCATTTAAATCACCATAAGAGTTTTTAGAAATGGCAAATCGACATCTCTCACCTGCCTGAGGATGACTAAAAGGAAGTGAGTGACTCCTTCCCCCACATGAGTGTTTATCCATAGGACATAGATAAAATGGGACTTTGGCCATCTGATTCATGTTGCAGGTGCTTGTTTGAGGTGAAAATCTACCTACCACCTACCTTTTAAAAAATTTGACACGTTCTGAAGTTGAGGTATAGCATTTTCTGTAAATCCACAGTATTTTTCGAGCTGTTGAAAGGCTTCTAAGTATTGCTTGCAAGCATAATTTGGATACAGACTGCTGAGGGATTTGTAGACTTGATTCCTATAAGTATGATAATAATCATATTTAAGATTTTACTTCTAGCATAAGCTACATTTAAAGCAGCAATGTTAGTCTAAACACACAGGTGGACTTGTGGAATTAAGGTTAAAGTATCTTTACAGTGATTTTTAGCCATGCATCTAACTACTGGTAATTTGTGCTGTGTTTACTACATGGTGAATTCAGCATTGATAGCTGTAAATAAAGTGTTCAGTTATCCCTATAGTAAATATGATCATATCATCATATTTATTAGACATTTTCTAACACTTCAATAATAAGGAACAAGGTCCATCAATCACTTAAAAAATTGAAAATATGTTAACTATGTGAGAGGATGTTCCCCGGCTGTGGAGCCCAGGAAGAGGGTGAAGAGAGGAAGAGGAAAAGACTCACCTGTCCTGGGAAATGGTGAAGGTAGGCTCCCCTTCTTTTTCCCTGCAGGTCCTGGCGCTGGTTCTGATGCTGGCAGCAGCGAATTGGAAACAATTTGTTGCCAACCAACCGGCAACCGGAGTGGTGAGCCAATCTTGGATCACCGTAAGCTATTTGAATTTTTGGTGCCGCAGCGACCCAATCGGGGTTTCCCAGATCACCAGTCTGCACCGGCGCGATGGCTAATATATAGATGGTGAGGTGAGGATGGAAAGGGAAGGGCACCAGACAGCAGCCCTTGTCAGGGCTAAGAGCGCCCCTGCCAGTATGACAAGAGGAATAGAAAGGATTTCCACTGCAGAAGGCCAGAGCAAGGTAAGGCCCCTGTGAGCATACCTCTCCCAGGCCTGCACTTTTCACACTCTTTTCTTTTTCAGTGGCACAAGGCACTGGTACATCATGGGCACTAGACTCGTTTGTCAGCAGTGGGCGCAAAGCCCTGGAAAATTAGGATTGGTTAGGTAATATCCTTGGGCGCATATATAAATTCAGGCTGTAGACCTATGAGGGAATTCATTCAAACTTTAGGCCTGTGGTGGCAATTAATTCAGGCTTTAGGCCTGTGGTGACAAGTCAGTTCAGGTTGTAGGCCTGTGATTGTGAAGGGGCATTAGGCAAACAATTGTTGGTGGAAATTCGTACAGTGAGACTGCACCTGGTCTGTTCCACTGGATGGTAACTGAGTGGCCATTTGTGAGATGGTCAACGTAAAGTATTGCCCTGTACTCTATAGAATAGTACTGTACAGTATTGTGTGTATTTTCCTGGAATTTCTTTCCAGGATCCAGAAGTCAGGCCTCCATTAAAGATAGTATTTTGGTATGCGTATCCTCCGACTGCATTCTGCATTGGTGTCTATGTGACAGAAGGGTTTTGAGCTAGAGTAGTGCACCACATCTAGTTTGAATAGCATTATAGTTGTGCAACGTCTTATCACACAGATTGTTGTTAGGAACAGGGCGTGGTTTTCTTGTTGCTGTTTTAGCGCTAGTGTGGGAGGCACATTTGAGAGAGTAGAAAGCTCTGCGGGTGGGCTGTGTTGTGTCTCCCTGTTTCCTAGGCACCAGTTTGAAGGGTTAGAGACAGCCATCAAGAGGAGGCGGCCACTAGATCCCAGTGAGCAACATTTTCCGGTTGCGCCCCTCTCTTGGTGGGACCCTCACCTATACAACGGTGAGTAGGGTATTCAAGTGGGATTTTCCCCTGTCCTAAATATCCGAAATCCTGCGCCCAGGCCCAGAACAAAATGAGGTGTCAGCAATCTGGGTAAAGTTAAGTGTCTCTACTCCCTGCCAACACCTGGGACACCCCCTCTTCTTCCATTCAGTATTTCTACCCTTCAGTAACCTGCCTGGTTTCTTCCCTGGACTGAAGTGCTGAGGGGTCCGTATGACAAGGTGGGACCAGGGGGCTTGTAGTGATGTGTGTAAGGTGTTCCCATAGCCGTCCCATAGGACTGGGTAAGTACCTTGGGTAAAAGCATCTACGGGTAGAGATGTATTTCTTCCCAGGCGTCCGTTACATTTACATGGTATAGTTCCTTTTTTTGTTGCCATCCACTGTGCATTGATTCCACAGTACTTTATGCAGCTTAATCTCAATATAAAACACATTATCGAACTCTGCTGTAGAAAGTGGTTAGATGGTACAAGCATTTATACATTTTTTACAATGATTTATTTCTGGCTCACCAAGTGGCAGTTTCTTCAGCTGTGTATTCAACTATTGGCAAATCATCTCCACTAAAACAAACAGAATAAGAACATATGAATTCTTCAACCATTTCATAGCTCACCCACTACCCCCATATTTATGCAGTATATACAGTGACAGTATTTTGCTTATACTTTCAAAGATATAATACATATCTGTACATAATAATTGAGGTATTTGGCAATTACTACCACAAGCTGCTTTAATTGCACTCTACAGAGCACACAATGGTTTCTGTTTGTGTTGTTCCTTCTCCTATTACCCAGGCAAGCTAGTAAGGAGAGACAGCTGGGTAGTGGTTACTTTTTGACTATAGTACTGCTTTGAAAATCCAGAAAAGTTAATGTGTCCTTAAAAACAATGCCAATCATAACCTCACACTACTAGAGTATTAAATCATGGTCCAAAAGCTACTTCATAGCTAATAAAAGAGTTATTTTTATTTTCCATTATGTTATTTGTTGTTATGGTATATCATCTGTGAAGACGTGTTTTTGTAACTATGTGCAATTTGCACATTTCTTTATATGCAGCATGTCTGGCACGCATTTCCATACAACACATGCACATAAAAAGTATGTACGCTCTATGAAGAATCAGTCGCATCTTAGAAAGGTGATAGGGGCGTGCATATATAGTCCAAGTACAGTAAGGGAGTGTTCTTGTGACAGAATCAGGTCTTGACAAAGACGCAAAATGTGGATTGATGATGATGATGATGATCAGCAGCCTTAGCTAGCCGCTTTATTATTTAGTTTCTGATTGGATGACTGTCCTCTTCGGCTAATTGTGTCTAATTCATTTGCATTGTGGCTGTATGATAATTTTCAGTATTTGCTTTATAAATATTATGCCAAAGATGCAGAGGTTTCTGGTGCTCAAATATGGTAAAGCGTCAGGAGTGGGGGTGTTTGTAAATGACACATTATAAAATATTTTTTCTGAACACTATACTCAAGAGATATTGGTGCCCATAAGGGGAAAAACATTATAATCTTTTGGGTACTGTGATTGCCGCATTCTATTAACACTGCAAACACACACTATAGGAAAGGTTTTTTTTTAAAGCTGTACTCAAGAAAAAACCACAAGCTATTAAAAGTTTGTGTTAATAAAATATTGTAATATATTATATTACAATTATCTTTTACTGATTTAGGGCTAGATTTACTAAGCTGCGGGTTTGAAAAAGTGGGGATGTTGCCTATAGCAACCAATCAGATTCTAGCTGTCATTTTGTAGAAGGTACTAAATAAATGAAAGCTAGAATCTGATTGGTTGCTATAGGCAACATCCCCACTTTTTCAAACCCGCAGCTTAGTAAATCTAGCCCTTATTATCATTATAGCATTAGGAAACTGTCTAAATGTAATGTTTGGAAATCTATTATACAGTATACCAGAAAGATCCACGTGATTGATTTGTTGATTGTAGTGTGTATTAAGTCATTAAGTGTGTCCCACAAAGTACACAAATCATAAGATACAGTACCGAAATCATACACACTGGTGACCTAACAGTACATTACTCATATGCAACAGAAGCAAAGACAATTTATCAGGCACTAGTAAATAAACTAGAATTTAAAACTGTTTACTAAACAGTGCCCAATGCATTTGCAGCTCCCAAAGTATCAATCACTGATATTACTACAAGATAAACAGCAAAAAATAAAGGAAATGATCAGAGCGCTGACACAACAAACAATTACAAAGTATTTATTAATAGCAATAACAAACAATACAGCAACGCTCTGCGTTCCTGATAAACCAACAAGTGCCAGATGAATGAACAACTTCACTTATATGAACATATGAACAGATATTATCAATTACATATCCATAATAGGCCTATTATCCGCAGTAAGTCTTAATACTGTCCGTCCAGGGCCGGTGCTAGCCTCCATGGTGCCCTAGGCATTTTTACAAAATCGGCGCCCCAGCCCCCCCCCCCCGCAACAATCGGCACCCTCCTCCCTCCTCCCTCCTCCCCCCTCACCCCGTCTTTCCTTACCTCACCACCGCCGCCTCTCTGCTCCGTCTCCTCCCCTCCACTCACTGACACTAGTGAGTGGAGGGGAGGAGACGGAGCAGAGAGGCGGCGGTGGTGAGCAATAGCCTCTTCCCCCCTCCCCGTGCATCTGAATGCTGTGCGGCGGCCATGACAGGTATGGTCAGCGGTCGCCGCATAGTTTTAAAGTCATTTTAAAGCCCTCCAGGTGCCCTCCAGACGGCCTGTGTCCGTCAGTAGTTTTATATATAATGTATAGGAGCAAATGTTGGTTATATGCAACAACCTGATGGAAATGTTAAATATTCAAGGGACCATAATGTATTGACTCTGAACTAGCTAAAATGTGCTGTCTTCATTGAGAAATATGGCATACTCTCTGTGGCTTACGCCCTGCTCTGAAACTTCACACAGCCATATCTTGCCCTGCCCGTATATGCCGAGTTGGATGTAAAATGCATTCAACTCTACTTCTGGCCCTGAATGCATATTATTTTATAAGATTCTTACCAGACAGTTAATACTGGTTTTCACATTCACTAGACATACTATACAGATTTAGTAGCCACCTGTGAAATATTAACCACACCAATAACTGCTTCTAAGCAGACTGTTCCCTCTCCGAATGGCATAAACATCTGACTTTGATTAATCCACTTAAGGAATTTCAATTATATTACATATGTAGGCTTTACGTTTAATATTGGCTACACGCAGGTAAAAGTAGAACTGAACAGCAATGAAACACTTAAAGGTATTTTACATATTTAGATGTATTTGTTTATTTTGTACCCTCTCCTGCAATGTTTAATAAAATAATTCATTATCTTTTGACTTCTTTTATTTTATTTACATACCTGCTAACAATTCCACTTAAAAGACCAGGGGCTATATTTACTAAACTGCGGGTTTGAAAAAGTGGAGATGTTGCCTATAGCAACCAATCAGATTCTAGCTGTCATTTATTTAGTGCACGCTACAAAATGACAGCTAGAATCTGATTGGTTTCTATAGGCAACATCTCCACTATTTCAAACCCGCAGTTTAGTAAATATACCTCCAGGATAATTTAGGCCATGCTCCAGTCTGAGCTAACCATGCCAGTCCTCTTGTTCTAATAGGCCACACACCTTGTGGCTGCTGAAAATTAAAATTATCCTGAGAAAGTCCTGACTGATACCATCTACAATATGGTTACTAGACATCTTTTTTTTGCAGGGACGGTCCCCAATTAAGGGATCCCGTATATCATTTACCAGAAATGTTTGTTTTTGGGGAAGTCCCAAACTCAAAGTTGCATTAACATCTGAATATGGAAACCTATGTGAATGTTACATAGTAACATAGAAACAAAGTTAATGAGGTTGAAAAAAGACACAAGTCCATCAAGTTCAACCTATTTTGGATCTCCTGCGATCCTGCACTTATATTTGAAATTGATCCAGACTAAGCAACTGCCAATCTGTTTCAATTGTGAAAATCTCCCCAGACCCAATATTGCAGTCTAATGTGTAATGTCAAATGTGTAATGTTTCATTCCAAAATCAGCTAAAAATTATTATTAAAAAGCGAAAGAGAAGTGTTGCACTGATCAGATAGAGGCATGTATGCAATCTCTCTATGGAGTCTTTGCTGCATACACACTCTTATGTCATTAGATCTCCAGGTGTTACATGGCATGACTTTCATAGCGAGATACATAGCAGTCTAATTTTCATTACATATGACTTTTTTTTAGTAAAAAAACAATTTTAACAACTTACTCTCTATACTTATATGCCAGCTCTGCAAAATATGCTCTTCGTTTCTTGTACTCCTGGTCACCATATCCCTATTACATAACAAAATGTAGAAGAGATAAAATATCTGCATACACCTCAAGCACAATCTGTCTATTCAGTTATATTCTCACGCTATGGACTTTCAGGTTATTGGAAATAAATTGAGTCTAAAGGGGTAGGAAATTCCAGACGCACTTGGGGAGTCATTTTGCCCTTTGCACTCCAGTATAAGAATAAGACAGCAATCTTGAATATACTTAATAAAATAAATACATTCTAAAATAATACTTTTGTATGGGATTCTACATACTAGAACACAATGGACCTGATTCAATAAGGAGAGCAAGGCAAAAGAAGGATTACATTTTCTCTTGGACAAACCATGTTACAATGCAAGGGGTGCAAATGAGTTTATTATTTTGCACATAGGGTTAAACACTGGCTGTTTTTTCATGTAGCACGCAAATATTTGATAGCTTTATTTTTACACTGAAATTTAAAGTTTATCTATGACATGCCCTATCCCAACTAGAAGTCTGTCCCCACATTTTAAATGTACCTCCCCCTCCAATGCAACATGGTTTTGCCAAGGTGCAAAGTTACTCCTTTTTTTGCTTTCCTTTCCTTAATGAGTCAGGTCCAATATGTACAAATATATGTGCTATTTCTACATTAGTAAAGCAGAACACTTATTTAATTGCTAATACATTTCTGCAACATTACTTACGTGAATTTGATCATGCACAGGAGAAAATTACATTGTCAGGTTTTAAGAAGGTTACGGAAATTAAATCATTTTAGTTTATATTGCCTCTTTAATTCCACTGAAAATCCCATAAAGATAACATATTTGTAACTATTACTGAAAAAGTAAAACTATAAAAACTTTAAAACTATCATTTTAATTGTAATTAACGTAACAATAAAAATCTATTTGAGGCATGAAATCTGATCATGATTACATGTTACAGTGATGAAAACATATTCAATCTTTGTAGCAAACGCCCGCCACCACCACAACCACCACCACCACAGCCCCCAGCTGAATAGAGCGGTCTGTGCATACATGGGAACAGCTCTGCTTCCTGCCATATGGTGCTAGTTACTTAGCACATCCCCACCCAGGGAAATCATCTCTCAGTGCTTTACTAGATGACATTTTCTTGGTTCCAGATCTGACAGCACTGGATGTAAAACATCCTAATTTCCATGTAAATGATCTGTCTGGGAAAATTATATAATACTTGATTCACATAGTAATTATATGTGAGCCAAAGGTCTTAGCATTGTGGCTTCCTTACAAATCTGGTTGTGATGAGCAAAGTGTCTTGTTAGTTTTATGTGTATGCATATCTGGGGCAGTGAAATGTTCTGCAGACTGACTGAAAATCATTTTGGCATATGTGGTGATTTACAGGCAAACTAAGAAAGAAACCCTTTGCTATTTTATTACATATGAAAACTGTTGAAGTGCTTGTAACTAGTGAAAAAAAAAATATTCACGACATGCAATGAAAAACTATCAGTTTCCTGGAAGTGACTGGGATTCTGACACAGATAGGGTATTCAACAAAACTACAGATAGAAAAGTGTAGGGAATATTGGTGTTAGAAGGAAGGAACAGTAACCAACCACAGACAAACAAGACACTAGTGTTACATAGTACCGCATACAAAGAAGGGAAGTGGGCTCAGGTACGATGATGGCAAAACACCTGCAGGGGCGAGCTGGCCCGGGTGGCAGGGGGGCATCGGCGGTGTTAGGGCCGCTCCTCGATTGCAAAATCTAATGATTTTGACCTGTGGCCGCATCCCATGACACGGGATGCAAAGCGTCAGCGCACAGGCGGCCGCATCACGTGACATGCGATGCGGCCGCGTCATTGGACGCCCCCCAGGCTGATATATCCCAGCCCGCGCCTGAACACCTGTGACAATAAGTCAGTAGTTTGTCACTTATGACTTGGATAATGTACTTGTAGTCAATTAATTAATAAAAGGGCCTTTGAGACTTGGATTATCTGACACACTGTGCACTGCATGGATGACACAGGATCTTCAGGGGGCATGTTTTATTTGGAAAGGTTAATATTTACATTTATAACATGAATGGGAACTGCTTTTCTGTACCCTCTGACACTTTCCTTTAATTTCATCCTACAAAAGAAGATCAAGTACTTACTCTACTCTACTATGTCTTCTTGATCATATACCCTCATAAATCATTCAATCTCTGTCTCCTGTGCTCCTCCCAACCTTAACTGTAATCAAGTTATGTCCACTGGTATCTTTCCATCATTATTCAAGCACGTAGGGAGTATCCCTATTCTGAAAACAAACTACTTCTGACCCAAACTCTCTTTCAGATTACCATTCCATCTCTCAGCTCCCATGCCCTACCAAGCTTCCTGAGAAGCTTGCCTGCATAATTTACATTGGATTTTGGGGGACACAGGTATGCATATGATACCCATATGTATCTAGCCTCTTGGGATCTTACACAATCTGTGTTGTCCAATATTGCGGAATGTCTTTCTGCCATTTTATCTTAAATGTCCTCTAGCCTTCTAAAAATTCAATCTTTCAAAAACGAAGGTACTAATGTTTTTACAAGCCAACAGAAACTACCTACCTGATATCTGTTTTGCTGACAACCCAATATTAAACCATAACAGCTATGCTTATTGCCTATGTGTCATTGTCAACTCAGAACTGTCTTTTGTTCCCCAAATCCAACTGTATCTACATCCTGTGACAAACATCTAAGAACTTTTTCCAGAATATACTCACATCTCACACAAGGCACTGCAACAACATGAATTCATGCACTAATGCTAGTCCTTCCCTACTGGTCTTCCCCTAACCAGACTTTCATGACTACAATCTATTTTGAATACAGAGACTAGTTTAATTTTCCTTGTAAAACATTCTTCTGCTGCCCAAGATCTGCATTGTTCATCCACACTCATTACCTGTTCCCAATCTTGTTTACTGGACTTTTTTTGTTGAGCTGCACCCACTCTGTGGAATATCTGCCTTCATACAACAAGTCTTTCCTCTTGTCTCCAAACCTTTAAGAGTTCCCTGAACACTCACCTCATAGGACAAGCTTATCAAATTTCTCATCCAACCCAGGCTATTATAGCCAACTACCATCCCTCTACACATTCACACAACACTTATATGTATTGTCTTTCTATACTCAAACAACCCTCTGACCCTCAAACAACCATCTGACCCCAAACCAACATTGCTGTGTGACTGGGCTTTGTAACCTCACAAATGACTTTTTCCAGTTGCAATCTTGTTGGACTAATATGTACTGAAACAGGGCCGTCTTTCCCATTGGGCACAATGGGCAGGTGCCCGGGGGCCCTGCAGCCCAGGGGGGCCCGTCGGAGGCAGCAAAAAAAAAAAAAAACCTGGGAAAAAAAAAAAGACAATACTTACCTTGCAGTCAGCTGGCGATCTGGCTCCCTCCATGGTCTCCTACTCCGTGCGGCGCTCACAGTGCATGTCGGGCGTGATGGCGTCACGCCCGCCCGACATCCATTGCGGAGCGCGACGGTAGAGGAGACCATGGAGGGGGCCGGATCGCCAGCTGACTGCAAGGTAAGTATTGTCTTTTTTTTTTTTGCCAGGTTTTTTTTTTTTTGCTGCCTCCGATGGGCCCCACCGGGCTGCAGGGCCCATATATATAATATTTTTTTTTTTATATATATATATATATGTATATATAGGGGCCCTGCCGGTGCACTGCTGTGCCCGGGGGCCCAAGATGTTGTTAAGAGGGCCCTGCACTGAAACTCATAAATCAAACTTCGATCTTCTTATAGACTGTACAGTTGCAAGCAGGACCATCTTACCTCTTTGTATGTCTATTCTCATTTGTAAAGTGCTGCACAATATGTTACATAAATAAATGTTAATAAATGAATATATAAATATTAGCCATTGACTTCAATAAAACAATGGTACATTTAATGCCTCTAGCATTCAATAACATTTGAACAAAATTTGGGACTGTCCTTATTTGATTTATAAGCAATTTGTAACACATTTTTAAACAATTAATATGTTTGTGTTGTGTCCATGACATGAGATCTTATTTTCATACTTACAGGATGATCTTGGTCAAAATTTGGTTCAAATTTCACAATTAGGTTCCAACACATGTCTAAGTCCTGGACTTTTCTTGGAAATGAAGGCACTGTTTGGAGAACATAATAAAATGTACATATAAGACACAACAATAGACAGCATTTGTTCTATATTCATGAAATGTTCATCATACTTTCCCTTGAAATTAATATAAATGTATATAGTGGCCTTCTGAACCTGGTGTGACATACAATTAATATGATTTTATATTGTCAAGGCTTTATTTATATTTGAAAAAAGAATAAAAAAAACTTAAAAACATGTTTATTTTGCCCACTGGTCAGTACAACCTTAGACGTGTTCCCACTTTAATTATATAATAAAAACAGCCCAATTTTTGGTACAATATTATTTTTAAATTCAATGGGCTTGTATAGCCTTCTTATTCAATATGTGTTTAGTGTGCGTTTTGTCCCCAATAATAAACCTGTTTTTCTAAAATAAAAATCTATTTGATTTGCTTTTTTTCTTTTAGTGATTATTACATATATTGAGTAATTACTTTCATTGCTTTTAACACTACTTTAAGTGGTTTATATAAACCTATGGATGAGTTAAGTGAATCAGTTTGCATTCTTTTAGTCCCTTAAATTCTTGTTACGTGAATGGATGCACAAAGCAAGTTTATTAAAATATTCCTAATTCTTCAAAATTATTCTCAATATACAAAAAGTTCAAAAAATGTATGGAATTTGGTCTACAGTACAAACCAGTTCACAATTTCATTGTTGTACCTTAAAGGAATATTTGACACTGAGCATACTTTTAATCATTGCTATCACAATGACACATAGTTTTTACTTGATCACTTGGTACAGTTAATGCTTTCAACAGTAAACCAAGGCATCATGGAACAGGAGCACATAGGGCTCAAGGAAAAAGTTGGCTGTGTATCAAATTTTAATATAGAATATAATAATGGACCATCCATGCATAATCGTGCAGCAAATTGTAATAAACAAATGAAATCAGGTGCTGTAACAAGTAGTGCTGGTCCTTGTCATGCTTTGTGTGAGGCTTTAGTGGCGCCTCCTGGTAAATTAGCACTCAGGTTAAAACCCAAGAATATTTGACCCAATGTAGCAACTCTTGTTTTTTTAGAATTAGGACTACCCTATTAGCAGAAGTGCTGTGAGGCGGTTTACCATATATTTGCAAATATTGCATATTATTTGCAAACAGGAGGCAGTTTTGCTTTGTCTTTTTTACTGGCTGACAACAGTGTGCTGCGGGATTTTTGTATGTGTCTCTTTTATATAGTAATAGATTAACTTAATTTTTTTGGTTTAGAGTTTGCAAGGGAGCAGGGATAGATCAAACTGTATCCAATAAGACCATTGGAATGCTCACAGCCTCCCAAAGTATTCATATGAGTGTGCTGGAGACAGTATCCTGTCCAGGAGTGTAATTATGTTAGTGAGAGCAAGGCTGTACATCAGGGGAATGAAAGTCAATTTGAAGGTCACAGCCTGAGAGCTGTACAGTGTAAGAAGGAAGGCCATCTAATAGCACAAAGTAGTTGTGAAACCGATGTGAGAAGATTGTGTGTCAGAAAGATGTATCACTGCCATTGTATTCACATGCGCAGTCATGGAAAGTTGCTCTTCCCCCACTTTAACAAAGGTTATAGCCAAGGTCCAAATTAGTTTTGAGATGGAGACCTTGGGCACTTCCTACTCCACTGCACCATCTTCTCCATTGATGAAATGGCTTAATTGCCATGTATATGTGACCAAAGGGGACGGTGCCCAACAGCCTGTTCCTGTTCTTCTCATCCGTATAATGCTCCTTCTACTACTCGGTTGAGACCCCACAATCCACCCAGGTAGAGTTGTGATTTATCATGTTCCTTCCCACTGTGTACCTCTTTTTTCACCCTGCTTTTTTGTGTGTAACCCCTTACCCTTTTGCTTTCTGTACCCCAATATTTTTTGACAAAATTGAATAAAAACTGATTGCTGGGAAAAGAAAGATGTATCACTAAACAAAGCATTGCTTCTACACCACTCGTATATACATTTACTGAGTCCCTTTTTATTTTCTAGGCTTTCCCATTAAATATCATAAACAATGTGATGGTCATTTAGAGTTTTGTACAATGTTTAGATTTTGAAGAGGTGGAACAGTGAATTAATAATCATTGCTTCTTCAGTTGCTCTCAGAGGTTTATTTTATAGAATTGAAAGTCACAAATTGTGAAAATATCACTTACTTTTCAAAGCCCAACTCATACAATGTGTGTAATGAGTGGTGAATTGGAATATGTGAAGATGATCATTGTCAATTAATGTGAAATCAGATAAGTGATAAAGTCAAACTATTAATCAAAACAATATTGTCTGGAGGAAAGATTCACAGTGAAATATGTTGCTGTGGGTATGTGTAACTCTTTTTATTAAAACATCCTACATAGTTAAAAATATTAAATGAAGAATGGACTTACATATTTTATCCCTAACTATTTTCACGTCACTTGCCACCCGCTTTAAGGCGGACATTAGAGTGTTGATGGAAGAGCTGTGGATGGAGCACTTCACAAAACACTCCAGATCTTCCTCGTTCTTCCTGCTGCTCACAGCAGGTCTGGTTTCTATGTGATAGATGAGAGCCCCATGTTTCTGAAAAAACATAAATACATACTAAAAACAGAATTATCTCCATCATCTATTTTTAATTAAGATATAGGTAAGAATGCCCAGCAGTATTTCAAATACTCTGCTAACCTCTAGTGGCAAGATCAGTGGTCGAATTGGACATTTAGAAGTAGTGGTATGAAAAATGTAAAAGGAATGTAAGTGAATGGAATGTGATAGTTTTACAATGAAGGCAGTAGGAGAACTGGCAGTATGGCATACCACCATATACACCCCCACTTCCACCACTGGGCATAACTAAATTAATCATTTGAAAATGATTTATATAAAATCTAAAAGGGCACACTACAAAGAGGAACTATGGAATTTTTCTTTACTTCTTTTATGTATATGAAAATTGTTTATGTACTAATGTTTTTGGTTGTTGTATTATGTCCTATACATTATAACTTTGGTCAATTTAGTCAGAAATTGAAGTACAATACTCATACAGAAAAAAACAGCAGCACTGGTATAAACTAATAATAATCTATGTGGGGTAATCGAGCAATGGAGCCAAAATGTGTCACTTAAATGATACTGGTAATAAAAAAGAATGGATGTAATAAAAAGTAAATAATTAATTAAATAATATCATATTTCGCAATTAGCTTCTTATGAAAACATATGGCTGTGGAGAAATGCGTCAGTCTAATTGCTGGAATATTATCAATATCCTGGATTGTGGTTTTAGTAGTTTCTACAAACAGATTATATATATCTGACACATATAACATATGCTGGAGAAGATCTTCAATGGTAAAAGTGTTTGAACACTATATGAGCATGTTATGAGCTGGCTGATCTTCACCATCTGTGCTGGCTACTTCTCTTTCAAAGACAATGATATATACAGTGATCCTTTTGCATTTGGATATTTAACTTCACTAGTGGGATGTTTTGTTTCCTAATTAAGAGGTCCTTTACAGCTGGAAACAACATTAATACAGATTGAAGTCTGATAATTCTGTGGTGGTGTGGGATGATATTACATTCCTACCTAGGAGACTATAAACAATATGATCTATATAACACACACAAAAATCTTGATTTTTTTGTCCATTATATAAGTAAATTTACCATTAATTATGTCAGTCTATGCCAGGGGTCGGCAACCCGTGGCACGCGGAGCTGTTTTCACTGGCACACCGCCCCCCAGGTCACGTCCTGACATCAAGGGGGAACGCTGTTTTCGGGAGCTCCAAGCTTCCGCCGCTGGTGTCTCTGGGGAACAGGTAGTTTCCTTTTGAACTGTAGCGCGCGTGCGGTCATTTATACAGCTACCGCAGCGCTACATTCTCTACCTACAGCCGCCTGCTTCTACCTCTTTTTCCCCTCTTCGCCTCCCTTCTGACTCATTATCATTGAGTGCCTCTCTCACGGTGCAGTGTAAAAGCGGAGCCTGAAGTAAGTTAGATCTCCCATCTGCATTACAACCCTGCCTTTTCCTGCCTCCATTTTTTCCTCCCAATGTGTGCCTCTGCCCCCCACTTGCATGCCTCTGCCCCATGAGTGCCTCTGTCCCTCCTGACCCATGTGTGCCTGTGTCCCCCTGCCCATATGTGCCTCTGTCTCCCCAGCCAATATGTGCCTCTGTCCCCGCTGCCCCATGTGTGCCTCTGTCCCTCCTGATCCATGTGTGCCTGTGTCCCTCCTGACCCATGTGTCCCTCCTGACCCATGTGTCCCTCCTGACCCATGTGTGCCTCTGTCCTTCCTGCCCCATGTGTGCCTGTGTCCTCCCTGCCCCATGTGTGCCTGTGTCCTCCCTGCCCCATGTGTGCCTGTGTCCTCCCTGCCCCATGTGTGCCTGTGTCCTCCCTGCCCCATGTGTGCCTGTGTCCCCCCTGCCCCATGTGTGCCTGTGTCCCCCCTGCCCCATGCATGCCTGTGTCCCCCCTGCACCATATGTGCCTCTGTCTCCCCTGCACCATATGTGCCTCTGTCCTCCCTGCCCATGTGTGTCCAAACTGTTTGTGTGTACCTGTCTTACATTGTGGCTGCCTGTTCCTTTCTCTCTCCCTCTTTGTGTGCATGCCTCCCTTGTTCCCCCATCCCATTTGTTTCCCCTTTTTTCCTATGTGCCCCCACAATCCACAGTCCTATTGCACAACACCTTCTACCCACTTGTCTTACACATCTCCTCTTTTCTCACCTTTTCTTTTGCTCTCCTGAATGTAGTAGGCAGCGTTGATAGCTGCCGATCTGAAGCAACGTAAAGGAACAAAGGCAAAACCGCATCCAGCGCCACATAACTGAACCTGAAAATTGTAACCTGAGGCTGGCGGGTAAGCAAAACTTTCCTTTAATAAATCGTATGGGCTTTTTCTTCAGCGGGTACCTCTGGGTATATTACTGCTATTGTTGGAGGGAACCCCTACAGGAGGCTTTTGCACAGTGAAGCCTATGTAACACAAAATATTTGTCCTTTGTGTGTATGTATATATATATATATATATATATATATATATATATATATATATTGGCACACCTGGGCTTTACGAGGTTTTAGCCGGCACACTGACAGAAAAAGATTGCCAACCCCTGGTCTATGCTATGCTCCAGATACACCAGGGGGTATATTTACTAAACTGCGGGCTTGAAAAAGTGGAGATGTTGCCTATAGCAACCAATCAGATTCTAGATGTCATTTTGCAGAATGTACTAAACAAATGATAACTAGAATCTGATTGGTTGATACTAATGTGAATTATTTTAAAGATGATATAATTGAATTAAGAAATTGTCATTTTAATTAAATGTATTTTTTTTTAAACTCAACATTTTTAGTGGCTCAATTTGGCTCACTGTTTCTGGATTATCCCACAATGATTAAGGCTATTGGAGTGCTGCTTTGTGTCTTTTACCTGTTACATTTAAAATATCAGCTGTGATATATTCTTCTATATAAACTACTAGCAATTATATTTATACCCATATTATTTATTTTTGCGCCAATTGTTTTCTGCTTTTGGTTAGCATATAGCATTATGACCACAATCAGACACAAACCCACAGCGCTGCTATTAATCACTGTATCATTACGCTACTATGTGGCCCATTATTGCTATTTATTTAAACTAATAATGTCATTAGTTCAGTACTCAGTATTAGAACTTCTATTACATTTGATGTGTTATATTGAATAATATTACTCTAGTGTAGATACAAATGATAAAATAAATCTCCCCTAAGCTGTGTGGTCATAATGTTTTATGTATGTTTTTGTATCTTTCATTTTTTAACATGATAAATCTGACAGAAGCCACCAAAAAGATTAGTTTGCAATTTTCTACCTTAATACTACATATCTTATATCCCTTTGTTGCTGCTGGATAATTATAAGCAAAAACACATGCAATGAGAATTCAGATTCACATTGTATGGAAAAAGATAATGTAGTTTAAAGTAAGTAAATTGCTGATATCAATGACATATTAGAAATAACTTGCGTGACTTAAGCAGTTTTAATTACAAAAAAAGCATAAAATGTTCTAAAACGATAAATATTTAAAGAAAAATATTTCTAAAGATAAAAGCATCTAAGAAATTATACTGCCATACAATCATTTTATGATTAGAGTAATACATTACGCTTGCAGCATTTTAATACTATTTCTGTGTGCCGCCTTTTGATATATATGATATATGTATAACACAAAAATAGACCAGGTAGTTTATCTAGTAGTATTTAGTACTAATTTGTAAAATAAGATCTTAAGTACCTTATCATACTATTCCTGTAACCTGTTGAATGATATGTTCTAAAGCATTAATGATATAGTTATTGAAGGAAAGCTGCGCTAACAAAATATACTCCATTATATGTCTGCATAGAAATCTTACTTTACCTCTAATACCTTGAGGTTGGTGGGAAGTGGAGAGGTGCTGGGATTGCTGATTGTGAAAATGATATTCAGGAAGCTGCTGCCTTCATCTGGATCTCCACTAGTTAAAGCCAAGGACTCCGGTGCAATCAGTCCTGACCCTTCCTTCTCCTTCCGAGCATCCTGAATGAGGCTCTGCTGTCTGTACTGAGAGGCTCCCACTTCAGACTTCATGGCAGATCTGTGCTCAGTACACAATGGTATGATGTAATGCAGTGGATCAAGGAACTACTGTATAATATGTTTCGCTGGAAAAAAATATTTTATAGCTAGCGAATATGTAGTAAGTTTAAAGCATATTTGTTAATAAAACAATGAAGTAGCCTAGTAAATAAATCATATTGTAAGTTTATTTATCATGTACCTGCTATCTTCAGCATTAAACTAGTGGAGAAACCTGAAACCCTTCTGCAGTAGATTAGAATGAGTTCTCCTGTCACTAATTACCGCAATTTATATAGTTGTCAGTGGTGGATTCTATGAATATTCATTTTTATATTGTCATTTATATCATGTTCTTCATGAATCGCCATTGGAAATTCACCTAATCAGAAGAACCGAAACATAATTTGTGTAGAAAACAGCCTAGAATAATTACTGTAATTCAGAAATAATTTTTACAGCTAAATATGGGGGTTTTCACCAACATGTATACTAACTGTCTTCATTTGGGTGTTTTCCTATTTATTTTACCTTGTGGGCCTTATGTACAGATGGACGCAATTTCCATCTAAAGCGTAAGAGTAAATTGCCTCTGAAAAAAGACACATTCTATGTAGTATGCTAATACCCCATTCATACTGCACCAAAATCCCGGGTTTTTGCCGGGGCGAGCTCAAACGACCCGGGTCTTGGTGCAGTATGAATGGTACAAGTCAAAAATCCCGGGTCTAAAAACCCGGGTCTTCAACCCGGGATTATATCGAGGGGTAATTCCCGGGTCGGACCCGGGTTCCCTGCACTATGAACGGTGCAAGCGGGGTTGGAGAGAGAGAGAGAGAGAGAGAGAGGTTTTTTTTCATATTCCAGCTTTCAGCCAATGAAAAGTGCTCTGGTGATGACTCCCACAAATTGCCAGGGCACAGACTTGTGCAGTATGAATGGGGTCAACCCGGGAAATTCCCGGGTCCGAGGTGCAGTATGAATGGTGTTTCTGAGCTGGGACACTCCGAGCCCCTGCAAAAACCCATCTTGAAAAACCCTTGATATTGCTGGGGCGGCAGTATAAAAGTGGTATAAGTTGAATCTTAACATTAATCTAGGTCTGAATCGCTTGATTTATTTACATTAGGGGTTATTTTTACTAAACTGCGGGTCTGAAAAAGCGGAGATGTTGCCTATAGCAACCAATCAGATTCTAGTTATCATTTATTTAGTACATTTTACAAAATAACAGCTAGAACCTGATTGGTGGTTACAATCAACATCGCCACGTTTTCAAACCCCCAGCTTAGTAAATATACCCCCTGGTTTAGGCAGAAGCATATGCTTTTGGTTTACGGCTGGGGTTACAAGCCTATAAAGTAAAGAGATGTAGCTTGACAGTGTTGTTATCAAGTGCATTAGCATATTTATCTTACACCAGGGGTTGAGGACCCACAGCAGAAACGTTTCATGACAAGCGTAATTGCACCTGCATGCAGGTCTACATTGGTTGTATTTATGACTCAGGCCCTGTGTGTCCATTTATATGGACATACATTTATATTTTGGTGAAACAGAAAACCCTTACTTAAACCATTATTCAGATCTTGTAGAGAACATCCTGAGTGTGTATACCTCACAGTTTGGATTTTCTATTTTATGAATGAGAGAATATTTGTATTGTTGCTTTCATGTAATACATTGTCCTGCAACCTGATAATGTGCCTGTTATGATTGGAAGCACATCTTGCAGAAACATCATTGAGAGATTTACTCTGACAGACTACAGAAATCCTGGACAACCTGTGGCCCTCCAGGTGTTGTGGAACTACAAGTCCCAGCGTACCTTGCCAGTTATCTGCTGGCTATCTACTGGCAAATCATGCTGGTGCTTGTAGTTTCACAACACCTGGAGAGCCACAGGTTGGCCAGGCCTGGACTACTGCAACATTGCTATCTTATACATATTGTGTAATATACCATGTACAGTGCATCAACTAAACACAAGTGTAATCTGAAAAATGTTACCTAGCGAAAGTATATACTGAAATATTTAAACATGTTGATCGCATGCTAATATTAATATACATGTATTACCAACATTAGTGTGCACGAAACCTATACCCTACAATGTCAGAACCATTTTCTTGCCTATTAAGAAGCTATCCAGGTGACATAGTCTTTTGAACTTTTACAGTTCACATGTGTTGGAGTATAATAGAAATAAAAGCCATACAAATGTCTGATTAGTTGTCATTTTTTTTTTATTTTATTAATAATCATATAAACAGATGTTTAAGTTACAGGACATCTGAAAAGGTAACAGATTGGAAAGTTTGATTTTATGTGTTTGCTTCTTGAGTTTGTTATTATGTTCTATTACTTAGAAATTATTCTTTCAGTATACAGTATATGATTTTAAACCAGGTATATAAGGAAATTCTATAAATGTTCCTCAGAAAATTACCAAGTACATTTCCAAGTATTCTAAAGACTCAAGTTAATACAGAAAATTAAATGGTTACTTCTTATGTCATTTTCCCAAACTGTCTGATATTTTGCCTGGTTTCCAAGACTGAAACATAATTTCGCAAAAGCTGGTAATAGCTGTCTGCTTTTCAAAAGTAATTAAATAAAGAGACGGGTGGTTATATTCAACAAGAGGCGCAGTGCAAAAATGTGTTTACTTTTGTTTCATCTTTAGTGTGGGTGCACGCTTATGTGGCTTTCTAAATGTGCCTGAATTTGACTAAATAAGGCTCACTTACTAATTTTGCTTTTAGGTAAAGAAGCTGCATTAACCACAGCAACCAATCAGATGCTAGCTTTCATTGTCTAACTTGCACTAGACAGATTATTATTAATGATGATGATGATGATAACAATATGTTTTTATACACAATCATTCACATCAGTCCTTGTGCCATTGGAGCTAACCATTTTAGCCAGCAGCCAATTAACCTACCACTGTATTTTTGGACGTGATGGCTAATTGTTGATTAGTAACTGTGATAAATGGGAATTTTTAGTTTGATTGGTTACTACAGTTCAGTGTTGCACCTATATGCTTCCAACTAAGGCAGCATCTTAAATGCAAAACCAATGAATATTCATGAGCTGTGCAAGTTTATCATTTTTCTGGCAACTGTCTGGGAGGTGCAGGTGGATGGTTCAGCACAATATTTACGTTTTTTGTCTTTTTGGTAAGTTTCTGTAAAAGGTTGGTATATTGTTATTGATTGATCAAATTAATTTTAAAATATTACTTTGTAATCGTAAGTAGTGTATTAAAATTTTATTACCACTATATTAATATTCTGTAGTATTACACACACACTCAGTGGCCACTTTATGAGGTACACCTGCTCATTAATGCCAATATCTAATCAGCCAATCATGTGGCAGCAACTCAATGACTAAAAGCATACAGATATGGTCAAGAAGTTCAATAACCAAACCCCAGAATGGGGAAGAGGCTATGACTTTGGAATGATTGTTGGTATGAGACGGGGTGGTTTGAGTTTTGAGAAACTGTCTCCTGTGATTTTCATGCACAACAGTCTCTAGACTTTACAGAGAATGGTGTGCAAAAGAAAAAAAATCCATCTCTGAACCTTGAAGTGGATGGGCTATAGCAGCAGAAGACCACATCGGATTCCACTCCTACCAGCTAAGAACAGGAAACTGAGGTTACAGTGGGCACAGGCTCACCACAACTGGACAGTTGAGAAAATATTGATTTCTGCTGTAACATGCAGATAGGGTCAGAATTTGGCATAGACAACATGAATCCATGGATCCTTCCTGCCTTGTGTTAACATTGCAGGCTTCTTCTGGTAGTGTAATGGCGCGAGTAACTTTTTCTTGGCACACATTAGGCCCCTTAATACTAACTGAGCATTGTCTAAATGTCACCTAAGTATTGTTGCTGACCATGTGCATCCCTTTAAGGCCAATCTTGTAATGGCTACTTCCAGCAGGATAACATGCCATATCACAAAGCACATCTGAAGCTGGTTCCACGAACATGACAATGAGTTCAGTGTACTCCAATGGCCTCCACAGTCACCAGATCTCAGCCCAAAAGAGCACCTTTGAAATGTGGTGAAACTGGATATTTGCAGCATGAATGTGCAGCTGACAATCTGCAGCAACTGTGTGATGCTGTCCCGTCAACATGAACCAGATCTCTAAGGCATTTCTAACACCTTGTTGAATCAATGCCACAAAGAAATCAGGTTTTTCCTACCAAGTACTAGAAAGGTGTACCTAATAAAGTGACCACTGAGTGTATATTGCATTAATTAGCTCTAGGCAAAAAATATCAAGTATTTTTATTTTAGAGTAATTATCATGATATAACTTAAATTATTGGCAGGCACGCTTGCTGTATCAATGTTTGTATAAAATATGTACCTGAATCTTTCACAAGGACATGACCCAATCACAGCTCTGATATCAATATGAATTCTCAAAAGGGTGATTATTGAAATTAGACAGTTGGCTCCCAGAATTAGCGAATTCTAACTGATATATACCTGTCAAAACTATTATATAGAAAAACAATGCTTATTATATGAATTAACTAACAATTGAAGCAAAGCTAAACAACATAATTGTGCAAATACAGATTAAACAATGCTGTAGTTGAAATGATTGGGGTTGATAGACACAGGTGCTTATGTTGTGCATGCTGTACAATCAGCTTGAGCTGGGGTCACTGCACTATAGATAATTGATCTTTAGAATGAATGTGGTGTCACTACAATAGTGCTTGTTGCATTCATGTTCTATCAAGCATTCTGGAAAATATATAATAATATTGTGATCACTATAGACATGAATTATCTCTATTTTGACAGCCATTTAAGCTGCTGAGCGTACAATCAGTGCATAGCAGGAAAACAGTCATCAATGATAAAATTAATGAAGAAACATCAAAATCCAAATATTATTCATTTTACAAGTAATGTCATTTACATGAACAACAGCTTTTACATGGCAAAATAAATGTCTTCTTACACATTACAGTAGTTGAGGAGCTGCAGCAAACTACTACATTTCTTTAATTGATTATATGAAATATTATTACACAAAAAAAGCCATTGCTTGAAATCCTAACAATAATTACTGACTTGAGGCTGCCGTAATACTATCTCTGTGGGCTATATTGTTCTATATGTCTGGCGAGCAAAGAAACTGGTAGAATAACAGAAATGCTTGGCTCATATTCTTTTTCCAAATAATATGTAACTAGGTAAAATAGACAGTCTGCTGCCCCATACATTCTTATTAACGGTACAGTTTATGTATTGAAGACAGGTACACTTTCACAGAAATATGGCAGCGAGTAGTGACTATTTGAATGATTTTCTAAATAACAAAGTATTTTTTAATATTACAACATAGCAACATATGTAATTTTTTTGGTATTTTTGAATAAATTGCACTGTAATATAATATACAGCAATTCACCACTGTCTGTGTTAAATGTGTATTTTTTTTTTATCATATATTTAACACTATTATTCAAGGTCTGCTATCTTTACAAACGTCTGTCCTTATTTTCTTCCAGCTATTGCGCCAGCATTTTTGCAAATCTCTTGTGTTTTCCACTGTGAACTGCAGCAAAACTGAGACAATATGTTTAAAAAATGATTCAACACAGTGGCTTTACTCCCCACCTCTAAAAATAGCATATTAAAGCACAGTTCCTATGTATGTACCTCTGGCCAGATCTACCATTAGAGCCAATAGCAAACCTATTGAACCCAACAAATGGTGCATTCAAGGTAAGTTTAAGGTTGTTGTTGTTTTTTTAGCTCCTTCAACTAAATTTTTAGTTTTCGGTGGAGGTATCCTTTAATTTGAACATTTTTAGACACTTGATTTTTTTAAAAAAACTTGATCTACTGTTGTTCTCTTCTTTTGTTTTATAAACAATAAAAAAAATAATTAATGTAAAACTTAAACTGCATGAACTACTCATATTCGGGCAATTCTAACTTGGTCTACATATGTATCAACATAACAATCAATTCAAGCTGTGCACGGTTCCATGGATAGCCTCATTCAAGCTTTCTAAGGGCGCTGCAGAGTATCCCAATTTCACCTGCAAGTGAAGAACAATGGATGATTTAGGATACATTAAATGAACTTAATCTGACTAGTTGATGTGAAAATTACACTGAAATGTTCCAGTAACTCTAAGTAAAATAAAGTAAGACCTGAGATTCATGTTTATGTTTTATTATACAGTGTTGTAATGTAGTTTTCGAAGGAAACTGTGTATATATAAGAAATAGCATACTGGTGTAACTAAACAGCTGTTCAATATTATATCTATTATTGTTATTAGTTTATTAAAGATACAGTTTAACATAACTCACTTAATAATAAGCTGGTATGCCAATGGTACATTTCTTCCAAACAAATATTCTGTTGATGTGGGACACTGCTTGTAGAGGTTTAGGAGGAAACTCAAACCTAAGGAATGTGCCGCTGGACATCACCACTATGGGCCTAATTCATTAAGGATCTTAACTTGAGAAACTTATTATTTCAGTCTCCTGGACAAAACCATGTTACAATGCAAGGGGTGCAAATTAGTATTCTGTTTTGCACATAAGTTAAATACTGACTGTTTTTTCATGTAGCACACAAATACTTGATAGCTTATTTGTACACTGAAATTTAAAGTTCATATTTGTGTGCTACATGAAAAAACAGGCAGTATTTAACTTATGTGCAAAACAGAACACTCATTTGCACCCCTTGCAATTTAACATGGTTTTGTCCAGGAGACTGAAATAAGGATCCTCTTCATTCAAGATCCTTAATGAATCAGGCCCTATGTCCGGAAGAGCAAATTTCTGAGTACTATGATACATCAACATTTCAGATTTTCTTGCACACCTCTATTTGGCGGCTCAGAGTGCCTTCGCGACCATTCTGGGGCACTCCGCAGCTCAATTCTTAGAATTGAATCAGCCCATCCTACCACTGATATAGCCTTAATGTTACAATATCAACGGTTTTGGCAGGGTGTGGTCACTTAAACAGTGGTGATCCGTGGCATGGGGCCACCACAGCCCTGCTACTTAGGGGAGGAGGGTTTTTGGTTAAAAAATCATTTTTGGTGATTAGATTTTAATGTTTGATTATTGTTTCTGCTCATAGAAACATTTAATTTGTGTGCAGTTTTACTATGTGACAGTTTCTGAATAATAAAGTCCATCAGTAAATTTTGTAATAAATGAATTGATAACTTACTGGAAATGCAATCAGCGAGGTTCTTCAACTGCTCTACATTATCTAGAACCTCAATACTTTGTGTGTATGGATTGTAACGCACTGTGAAAGGCCGAGGAATTATGGCAGCAAATTTCCTGGAAAAAAAAATAGAAAATTATAACATATATTTACATTTTTCCCTATACCTGAGCTACTTATGAAATACAACTTTACAAAATAGTATTATGATATACCATGTACAGTAACGTCATCTACGAAAATCACATGCTCAGGCCATGGATAACCTATAAGCTTCAAAAAAACTATTAAGTGTATGCAATTTCTATACTTCTTGCAAGTTGATTTGAAATGACTATTTATTCAAAGCTTATAGTTACCAAACATATTTAATACTGAAACAATAAAATACAGACCACTCATTGGTGGACTTTTACGTAGATGTGGTCATTTCATGGTTGGTCAAAATGACCAGACCACAGGGAAGCCACCAAGCACTGTGCTCAAGTTGATGGAGGCATTTGCTACCTGGGTCACATAATGCTCTTGTAAAATAATCTTTGGCTAACATAAGATAGTGCTGCATAAACATGGTCATTTCATAATACTCATAATGCCTCATTACATTTTGCACCTACAAAAAGTGTTTTAATGGCATTTTATTTTCAGCTTTTTCTTTTAAGCTTCTAAAGACTGTAAATAGGCGGTTTTGTTCCTACTGTATTCCATTCATGGTCCTTCATAAAGTTTTGTTAAAAACTGTGCGCCTCATTTAGAGTCGGACGCAAAGTCCATTTCAGGCGCATCCTGCACATTTCCACTGATGGGGCATGCACAGTAAGCAACAGTTCCCTGCAGTTCCGTCTGCTTTTAAACGCAAGTGTACACTGCGACAGCTTGCGTCTCAGTATGAGGGAAAGGGTGTAACACGGAGTTATGTAGGCGTGACCGTGAATAATTCAGATACTATGGGCGTCTACCCGCAAAAAATACCCTAGTCGGATCAAGACCCACGCATGTCAAAACAAGACTGAAAAAGTCAGGCAGGAATTAGGTGGCGCAAGTAGTTAGCTGCTTGGTAAGGTATTACGAGTGGGACGCAACTGTGGTTAAATGCCAGTACCCTACCAAGCTGCGGCACAATCCCACTCCTACTCTTTCAGGTAAGTCTTAGACGCACATTGCATCCAACTCTAAATGAGGCTCTGTGTGTGCATGTTTAGCGCTTAGCTTCATAAAGATCAATGATTCTTATGACAACTTCAGTCTTATCTGTGGCCAGTGCTCAGAATAGCGGATCAATAATTCCTATTTTACTTTTCAACTCTTCTGCAACAACCTCCGAGAAAACTAAACAGAACATGAAAAAATCAAACTATCTCACCTTACTTTTTCCTTGGCATCTTTAAAACTTTCAGCAATAAAATATATTGGCTGGAACTCAGTTATTGGGTATTTCTGCAGTGCGGTCTTCTCTGGTTCAAAGATATTCAGTTGTGGTTTGTCTGTCAAACAATACTGTGCAAAAACCAAACAGTCAAAACAGACAATGGTAACGCCCACTGGTATATATTTTGGAAGTGAACTGAAACATGAATGTAACTTGGGGTAGATTTAATAAACCCTCTAAAAAGGAAAACTGGTGGTGTTGCCCATTGCAACCAATCAGATTAATTTTGAAGAATGGTGGCTAAAATCTTATTGGGTGCTAAGGGGAACACTTCCACTTTTCCTTATTAGAATGTCACCTTTGTGTAACTGTCATCTATCCTGCACTAGGTTAGCAGCAGTTTTACAAATGTATATTCATGAAATAGGTATTTTATTACCATTTGTGACAAACAAAATAAAAAGAGTAACAAGAACAAATTCTTCAAACCTGTAATTCCCCAAATGATGAGAGCAGCCCAGCTCCATAAGCCTTTACTTTATCACCCTCTTTGCAAAGCCCAAATTCAGCCGTAAACCAGTACACCTGGTGGGAAATAGAGAAGAGGCATCATTTAATATTAACTTACAAATCAAAAAATACACATTAGGTTTATCATGTCATATATGTATAATAAGTAGGGATGTGCACCGGCGACTTTTGAGGTCTCGTGTTTTGTGTTTTGGATCCGGATTTTCGTTATTTTTGGGGTTCGGATTTGTCTCGCAAAACACTTGACGAAAGGTCTCGGTTCGGATTTAAGGCTTTGGATTCGGATTTTTTTTGAAAAAAACATAAAAAGTTTAAAAATCAAGTTTTTGGGCTTATTTTCACTCCTAGGCTATTATTAACCTCAATAACATTCAATAACAAGCATTTCCACTAATTTACAGTGTATTCTGAACACCTCACAATATAGTTATTAGTCCAAAACGTTGCAACAAGGTATCTTTCTGGACTGCGTAGAGGAGTGGGTCACCACAATATATATTAAAAACCCTGAACTTTTATGATTCGCACCAATAAATGTACCTGGACTGCGTAGAGGAGTGGGTCACCACAATATATATTAAAAACCCTGAACTTTTATGAATCGCACCAATAAATGTACCTGGACTGCGTAGAGGAGTGGGTCACCACAATATATATTAAAAACCCTGAACTTTTATGAATCGCACCAATAAATGTACCTGGACTGCGTAGAGGAGTGGGTCACCACAATATATATAATAAGAAAACCATCAACTTGTTTGATTCGCACCAATAAATGTACCTGGACTGCGTAGAGGAGTGGGTCACCACAATATATTAAAAACCCTGAACTTTTATGAATCGCACCAATAAATGTACCTGGACTGCGTAGAGGAGTGGGTCACCACAATATATATTAAAAACCCTGAACTTTTATGAATCGCACCAATAAATGTACCTGGACTGCGTAGAGGAGTGGGTCACCACAATATATATTAAAAACCCTGAACTTTTATGAATCGCACCAATAAATGTACCTGGACTGCGTAGAGGAGTGGGTCACCACAATTTATATTAAAAACCCTGAACTTTTATGAATCGCACCAATAAATGTACCTGGACTGCGTAGAGGAGTGGGTCACCACAATATATATTAAAAACCCTGAACTTTTATGATTCGCACCAATAAATGTACCTGGACTGCGTAGAGGAGTGGGTCACCACAATATATATTAAAAACCCTGAACTTTTATGAATCGCACCAATAAATGTACCTGGACTGCGTAGAGGAGTGGGTCACCACAATATATTAAAAACCCTGAACTTTTATGAATCGCACCAATAAATGTACCTGGACTGCGTAGAGGAGTGGGTCACCACAATATATATAATAAGAAAACCATCAACTTGTTTGATTCGCACCAATAAATGTACCTGGACTGCGTAGAGGAGTGGGTCACCACAATATATTAAAAACCCTGAACTTTTATGATTCGCACCAATAAATGTACCTGGACTGCGTAGAGGAGTGGGTCACCACAATATATATTAAAAACCCTGAACTTTTATGAATCGCACCAATAAATGTACCTGGACTGCGTAGAGGAGTGGGTCACCACAATATATATAATAAGAAAACCATCAACTTGTTTGATTCGCACCAATAAATGTACCTGGACTGCGTAGAGGAGTGGGTCACCACAATATATATTAAAAACCCTGAACTTTTATGAATCGCACCAATAAATGTACCTGGACTGCGTAGAGGAGTGGGTCACCACAATATATATTAAAAACCCTGAACTTTTATGAATCGCACCAATAAATGTACCTGGACTGCGTAAAGGAGTGGGTCACCACAATATATATTAAAAACCCTGAACTTTTATGTTTCGCACCAATAAATGTATCTGGACTGCGTAGAGGAGTGGGCACTGGGCACCACAATAAAATATATAAAAAACCTTCAACAGGTCTGCATTACACTACACATACGGCTGCTCCTCCATCCTCTCCATCATATACATGTTGGAGTTTTAGCGTGTGACAACCTCTTGTTTTTGATAATGTCAGTGCATTTTGAATATTTTTCAATTTGCCCCACACCACTGAATGTACTTTATCTATGATACGCATCTATCTATCTTGACTGCGTAGTGTGGTGGCCCCGGTACACAATTTGGTACCGAGGCCACAATATAATTAAAAAACCCTCCACGTGTCAGAATTCCACCAAACAAGTATCTGGACTGCGTAGTGGGGTGGCCCCGGTACCCAATTTGATACCGGGGCCACAATACCTCCTCCAAACATGGTACAGACAATTCGTCATTGAGATCCCATCAAGTATGTTAAAGACAGACAGGGTCCAAGTGTTATTGGTTGACTTTGTAAACCAAAAAACTGTCCCTGTTGCACATAGTCGTGCAATGAAGACTGACTTTTTCATTTAAAGGCACCATCTTTCAAGTGTAGTGTTTGTAAGTCTAAGTCATATTATACTTTTGGTAAAATTGGTTTATTTTGTTCCTCTTTATGGTAATTAGTAATAGAATTAAAGTATTAAATAGAATTAAAGTATGAAATAGAATTAAAGTATTAAATAGAATTAAAGTATGAAATAGAATTAAAGTATTAAATAGAATTAAAGTATGAAATAGAGTGGTATAGAGTTGTAGTGTGGTATAGATAGAGTGGTCCCCACAATATAATAATAAAACCCTCAACTGGTCTGAATTCCACCAAACAAGTATCTGGACTGCGTAGTGTGGTGGCCCCGGTACACAATTTGGTACCGAGGCCACAATATAATTAAAAAATTGGGCATCAACTGTCACCGTTGTTTAATATCTGATACACCTAAATATGGACTGCACAGTGGAGTGGCCCCGGTAGTAAATTTGGTGCCGGGGCCACAATACCTCCTCCAACTTCCAAGTGTAGTGTTTATAAAGACAGACAGCGTCGAAGTGTTATCAGTTGGCTTTCTTAACCCTAAAATTGTCCCTGTTGCAAATATTCGTGCAATGGACAGTTACTTTTTTATTGAAAGACTCAAGCTTTCAAGTGTAGTGTTTATAAAATATAAACAACAATACAGTAGTTTTAGAGCACGTCAAAAACTCTTGTTTTAAATTATGACACGGCATTTTACTTTTGGTTTAATTTCTTGAATTTTTTAAAATTTGGTTTTACTTTTTGAACATGGCAAACGACTGTTGATTGGTCATATAATGCCAAAAAAAAAGTTCCAAGATGGAATTGTCCTTGGGCCCTCACACCCACCCTTATGTTGTTGAAATAGGACATGCACACTTTAACAAACCAATCATTTCAGCGACAGGGCCTACCAAACAACTTTGGCTGAAATGATTGGTTTGTTTGGGCCCCCACACCAAAAAAGCTATTCATCTCTCCCTGTACAGACTAAACAGGCTCTACTGAGGCAAGATGTCGTCCTCATCCTCAACCTCTGATTCCTCTCCCCCTACAGTGTGTACTTCCTCCTCATCACACATTATCAATTCGTCCCCGCTGGACTCCACAACCACAGGTCCCTCTGTAGTATCTGGAGGGCAGTGCTGTACTTCATTGAGGAATTGATTATTCATTTTTATAAACATCATTTTTTCAACGTTGTGAGGAAGCAACCTCCTTCGCCGCTCACTGACCAGGTTCCCCGCTGCACTAAAAACTCTTTCCGAGTACACACTGGAGGGGGGACAACTCAGGTAAAATAGAGCCAGTTTGTACAGGGGCTTCCAAACTGCCTTTTTTTCCTGCCAGTAACAATATGGACTGTCTGACATGTCTACTTGGATGGTGTCAGCAAAGTAATCATCCACAATTTTTTCTATTGTGACAGCATCCAATGCAGCGAGAGTAGACATGTCTGCAATGGTTGGCAGGTCCTTCAGTCCGGACCAGATGTTATCAGCATCCCCGCCAGTGCCTCTTTTGGGAAAACTGAGCTTTTTCCTCGCAGCCATAGATGTGGAAGAAAATGAGGGTGGAGCTGTTGGCATGTCACGGTCCTCTTCAGAGGACAATCTCCTGACCAGCAGGTCTTTGCACCGCTGTAGACTTGTGTCCGCCGGAAACAGAGACACAACATACGCTTTAAACCGAGGATCGAGCACGGTGGCCAGAATGTATTCCTCTGACTTTAAAAGAGTGACCACCCTCGGATCCTGGCAAAGCGTACGAAGGGCTACATCCACAAGAGCTACATGCTTGGTGTAATCGCAATGGCTTACCAGCTCCTCCCTCACTTTCTCCAGCTGCTTCTGCAACAGCCTGATCAGGGGAATGACCTGACTCAAGCTGGCAGTGTCGGAACTGACTTCTCGTGTGGCAAGTTCAAATGGCTGCAGAACCTTGCACAACACGGAAATCAGTCTCCACTGCGCTTGACTGAGGCGCATCCCCACTCCTTTGCCTATGTCGTAGGTGGCTGTATAGGCCTGAATGGCCTTTTGCTGCTCCTCCATCCTCTGCAGCATATAGAGGGTGGAGTTCCAGCGCGTCACAACCTCTTGTTTGAGGTGATGGCAGGGCAGGTTCATGCTTTTTTGATGTGCCTCTAGTCTGCGGTAGGCACTGGCTGAATGCCGAAAGTGTCCAGCAATTTTGCGCGCCACCGCAAGCATCTCCTGCACACCCCTGTCACTCTTGAGGTAATGCTGCACCACCAAATTAATGGTGTGGGCAAAACATGGGACGTGCTGGAAATTGCCCATATTTAATGCCCGCACAATGTTACTGGCATTGTCTGACACCACAAATCCCCATGAGAGTCTAAGTGGGGTAAGCCACTGGGAGATAATTTCCCTCATTTTCTCTAATATGTTGTCAGCGTTGTGCCTCTTATTAAAGCCTGTAATACACAATGTTGCCTGCCTTTGCATGAGCAGCCATTTTGTAGATGCTGCTACTGATGCAGCTGTTGCTGTTGCTGCGGAAGGGGATGCATCTACCCAGTGGGCTGTCACAGTCATATAGTCCTTCGTTTGCCCAGAACCACTTGTCCACATGTCCGTGGTTAAGTGGACAGTGGGTACAACCGCATTTTTAAGAGCACTAAGGACACTTGATCGTACTTCTCTGTACATTTTTGGTATCGCCTGCCTAGTGAAGTGGAATCTCGAGGGGATTTGGTACCGGGGACACAATACCTCCATCAACCCTCTAAATCCCACTCCACTGATGGCGGACACCGGGCTCACGTCTAACACCAACATTGCAGTTACAGCCGCAGTTATACGCTTTGCAATAGGGTGACTACTATCGTATTTTGTGGTCATGGCAAACGACTGTTGGACGGTCAATTGTTTTGTGAAAGACTTAGCGGTCTTACTACTTCCCCTCTGGGAAGATGACCGACTAACAGCAGCAACAGCAGCAGTGGCAGTAGTAGGCGTACCGCTGCAGGATTCCTCGGATGAATCCCGTATTGAGGAGGACTCAGTCTGGCTGCTGACTTGGGCTGCAGGACTGAATCTGATGGAGATTGTGGAGGAAGTTGACGAGGAGGGTGTTGCTGGTGTGTATCCAACTGGACCACGGGATTTAGGTGTCCCTGTACCGATGAGGGTCCTAGCCCCAGTTCCTGAACTAACCACTGAACTATGAAGGTTATTCAGGTGACGTATAAGGGAGGATGTTCCTAGGTGGGCAAGATCCTTACCCCTGCTTATTTGAGCTTTACATAAGCTACATATGGCCATACATTGGTTGTCTGGATTTGGATAAAAATAACTCCAGACCGAAGAGGTGCATTTTTTGGTCTTCTGACCAGGCATGACGATGGGCTTTTTCATCCCATGGACATCAGCTGTTTCCCCCCCTGGTGCCTCATTTACAATAGCCACATCACCATCCTCATCATCAAGTTCCTCCACAGCGCCAGCTACATCATCAATAGCCTCCTCCCGAGCCACCTCTTCCCGTACAGTGATGGGAAGGTCAGGCTTGACAACCACCAACATCCTTGGACTCGCCTTGTGGATTTGTGATAATTTCTCTTTAGAAGGCAGAGTTGTTTGCTGTTTTGTTTCTGACAGCATAACTCTCTTCAATTTTTTGTAGGGGGGGGGAGGAGGAGGAGGGCTAAGATCCGTGGGTGAAGCTGAACCACTAGTCATGAACACGGGCCAGGGCCTAAGCCGTTCCTTGCCACTCCGTGTCGTAAATGGCATATTGGCAACTTTACGTTTCTCCTCAGATGATTTAAAGTTTCTCTTTTTGCTACTTTTTCTTAACTTGGGCTTTTTGGATTTTACATGCCCGGTACTACGAGATTGGGCATCGGGCTTGGAAGACGACGTTGATGGCATTTCATTGTCTATGTCATGACTAGTGGCAGCAGCTTCAGCATTAGGAGGAAGTGGGTCTTGATCTTTCCCTACTTTATCCTCCAAATTTTTGGTCTCCATTATATGTAGCACAAGATACTGCAGAATGTGTGAACTTGGTAATATTGCAGTACCAATGGACTTATACTGCTGGATTGGTTTTGCAAATTTGGTTATAATTATTATATATTTTTTTTTTTTTTAATTTTTTATTTTTTTTTACTTTTTTTTTATTTTTTAAAAACTTGGGAATAATGGGGAAATAACTATGCCCTTAGAAGCACAGAGCACAGGACACAGCACCACTGGACTGAACAGGACACGGCACAGGACCCAGCAGCACTACGGAACTCAGCAGGACAGAGCACAGGACACAGCACCACTGGACTGATACTGCAGAATGTGTGAACTTTGTAATATTGCAGTACCAATGGACTTATACTGCTGGATTGGTTTTGCAAATTTGGTTATAATTATTATATTTATTTATTTATTTTTTTACTTTTTTATTTTTTTTTACTTTTTTTTATTTTTTAAAAACTTGGGAATAATGGGGAAATAACTATGCCCTTAGAAGCACAGAGCACAGGACACAGCACCACTGGACTGAACAGAACACGGCACAGGACCCAGCAGCACTACGGAACTCAGCAGGACAGAGCACAGGACACAGCACCACTGGACTGATACTGCAGAATGTGTGAACTTTGTAATATTGCAGTACCAATGGACTTATACTGCTGGATTGGTTTTGCAAATTTGGTTATAATTATTATATTTATTTATTTATTTTTTACTTTTTTATTTTTTTTTACTTTTTAAAAACTTGGGAATAATGGGGAAATAACTATGCCCTTAGAAGCACAGAGCACAGGACACAGCACCACTGGACTGAACAGGACACGGCACAGGACCCAGCAGCACTACGGAACTCAGCAGGACAGAGCACAGGACACAGCACCACTGGACTGATACTGCAGAATGTGTAAACTTTGTAATATTGCAGTACCACTGGACTTTTACTGCTGAATGTGTGAACTTGGTAATATTGCAGTACCAATGGGCTTATACTGCAGGATTGGTTGTGCAAATTTTGTGGTAATTAAAAAAAATTAAAGTAGTTTTTGGTATTTTTTAAAAAAACTTTTTTTTATTTTTTTAAACACAGGGGAATATTGGGGAAATAACTATGCCCTTAGAAGCACAGAGCACAGGACACAGCACCACTGGACTGAACAGGACACAGCACAGGACCCAGCAGCACCACTGACCTCAGAAGGACAGAGCACAGCACACAGCACCACTGGACTGATACTGCAGAACACAGCACAGCACAGCACAGCACAGCACAGCACAGAACTAAACAGCACAGCACGAGATCTACCAGGACAGAGGACCACCTAACACACCCTCCCTCTACCCTGATCAATGCCCGAGTGAAGATGGCGGCGACTAGCGGGGAATTTATAGGATCCGAGTATCGCGAGATCCGACAACGGGATTATGAGTCAGAGCCTCAGTTTCACATTTGAATTTGGCGCCAATACCCGGATCTGTCTCGGATCCGACTCGGATCCGCAACGTTCGGGTGGGCTCGGATTTCATAAATCGGAGTGCGCTCATCCCTAATAATAAGATGTATATTTGTAATAAAGATCCCAAATGATAATACATGCATGGGCTATATTTGTTAATAAATGACTATAAATACAGTGATCTAAATATTAATAATCAATATTCACATATACACCCAGTAAACCATACCCAGATGTTTAATTTTGTAAACTGCACTACAAAAATAACACCCATTCTGATTGGTTGCTATGTTTCTGCACGTTGCACCATGCCATTAAATAAACCCCATGAAATCTTCCCTTTACATTTTTAGTTCTAATACAATGAACGTGTAGGTATCAATTATTAACCCTGTTCATTTAAATGATCAACAGTTCATAGACAAACAACGATTTCTAAAGTGAAAAACCCTGACAGCAGGAAACTGGGAAAGATGAGAGCAATTGTAAAGCGCTACAGAATATGTTGGCGCTATATAAATAAATGATGATGATGATGAAGCTTCTACAATGAGGCCATGTTCCACTGTCCTTCTGCGCAAATGATGCTGAGCTTATGTTTGACATTGTTTAACTGCTTTAATTGTTAAAAACTGATTTGTTTGGGAACCAAAGACAAGACATCCTAACAGAGTCTCTAGTTATGCGCCAGCCTTGTACAGTGATTCATAATTTAAAAAAGGTTTTGATTTACCGTAGCCAGCATTTCAATGTATTCATCAGGAGCACCAAGTGATGCCAATCCAATCTCCTAAAGATGACATGTTAATTCAGCATCAAGTTATTCTGAGATAGCATTGTATTAAATGTAAACAAGTCCAAACCAACAAATACACCTTACTTGTGAAAACTGAGCAAAACTTGGGTCAGCAAAGAGAGGGGCGTGTCCTAGAAGTTCATGGCAGATATCCCTGTAGGTAGGGAATACAAACAAATATAGATAGTATCTGAGACTTTTTTTAAAAAAAATTCTTCTTGTCTACACACGTTTATTTTGCAGTTCTGACCTTGATATAAAGAGACAAAAAATTGATACCTCCCAACTGTCCGGATTTCAGCGGGATAGTCCCGCCCAGGGAGATGGTTGTGGAAGGGAGATAGCTAATAGGCAGTCTAGCGCTTTACAGTGCTAGACAGCTTTCTGGGAGCGTGACCACGCCACCATCATGAGGTGGCCACGCCCCCTGTCCCACTCCCGACATGTTGGAAGGTATGAATAATTGTAGTCTGACCTGGAACAAGTAAGGCAGTTATGGCACGCTTTCCATGCAACACAAATCTTGGAAACATCATTTTCACCTTGCTTGGTTCAAAATTAAAATTATGACTCTCAATTAGGTTTCTAAATAAACCCCATGTCATAGTACCAATAATTCCAGTAAAATCCCCTGTCATTTATTGTTTAGTAGGATGCACCTATGTTATTAGAAGCCCAATTATAGCTACGATATTTGAAGACAAAAAAAATGTACTCACGGTTCCGGTGTATACATGGGTTTTGATGAATGCCGTATGTACTGGGTTGAATGAAAAACCCTGAATGCCAATCCAGCCAAAAAATCTCGAGAGGACAGCAATCCAGCCACAGGGCGTAAACGGAATCCAGTACAGGCTTTATGGAAAATATGCAAATTATTTGTAACTTGAACTTTATCTGCATAGACATTTGTATAAAAACAGTTGTAAAAACTACCTGCGTGATAACCCTTAAAGCCCACTAGCCTAAAATACAAGTTGGCATGGCATAGGGAATTCTACTTATCAAGTATGGCGATGGTACTTGTACCGCCACGATACCTCCTCAGTGTAGTGACAACAGAACAAGAATATTAAAATATACTGTGCATAAAGCATTTCTAATGTTTAAATTTTTTTTATATATTTGAAATCAATCAAAAAAATTTAAACTTTAGTTGTTTCAAATATTTTTGAAAATAAAGTCTAAATCAATAAGAGGTAATATAAAATCATTCTTATAGCCACAATGGGGCTGCCAATGATAAATATGCCCTTTGTGTCAGTAATTTAACATTGAAGGACACCACAACATGTCTGTTTAAGCCACATCTCAAGTTCTATCAAAGTAAGGGGATGTTTTAAATATGTACTTGATAATGTTATCGGTAGTTGTTTTTCCTAAAGCAAATTGTATTTTAGGATTAGTAGTTTTTTAAATGACATGTAAGTCGCTATTATATGGAATTTGTTTACATGCTTTGAATGGTGTCCTGTGATTTCTCTGTGCATAGTGTAAGTCAGAGCACTAAATCTGCATAAAAATGTAACTTTGTCTTGGTCTTTATTTTAAGTAGGGATGTGCACCGGCCACTTTTGGTGTCTTGTGTTTTGTGTTTTGTATTCGGATTTGCTTGAGGTTTTGGGTTCGGATTTGTTTCGCAAAACACTTGACGAAAGGTTTTGGTTCGGATTTAAGGTTTTGGATTCAGATTTTTTTGAAAAAAACATAAAAAGTGTTAAAAACAAGTTTTTGGGTTTATTTTCACTACTACGCTATTATTAACCTCAATAACATTCAATAACAATCATTTCCACTAATTCCCAGTCTATTCTGAACACCTCACACCTCACAATATTGTTTTAAGTCCAAAACGTTTCACCGAGGTAGCTTTCTGGACTGCATAGTGCAGTGGTCCCGGTACACAATTTGGTACCGGGGCCACAATATATCACCCTCAACTGGTCTGAATTCCACCAAAAAAGTATCTGGACTGCGTAATGGAGTGGTCCCCACAATATAATAAAAAATCCCTCAACTGGTCTGAATTCCACCAAACAAGTATGTGGACTGCGTAGTGGAGTGGTCCCCACAATATAATAAAAAAATCCCTCAACTGGTCTGAATTTTACCAAAAAAGTATTTGGACTGCGTAGTGGAGTGGTCCCCACAATATAATAAAAAATCCCTCAACTGGTCTGAATTCTACCAAACAAGTATCTGGACTGCGTAGTGGAGTGGTCCCCACAATATAATAAAACAATCCCTCAACTGGTCTGAATTTTACCAAAAAAGTATCTGGACTGCGTAGTGGAGTGGTCCCCACAATATAATAAAAAAACCCTCAACTGGTCTGAATTCCACCAAACAAGTATCTGGACTGCGTAGTGGAGTGGCCACGGTACCCAATTTGATACCGGGGCCACAATATAATAATAAAACCCTCATCTGGTCTGAATTCCAGGGAACAGATGGCGGACACCGGATGGACGTCTAAAACCAACATAGCAGTTAAGGGCGCAGTTCCTCTTTTTGGTGACTGCACAAACAATTAACGTAGTAATAGAAATGACAGGGTTTTTTTTTGTTTTAAATATAGAAAGAAAGAAGATAGTACTATAAATGGCAGTTATTCGAATCCCCAGGAGAGTCTAAGTGGGGTGAGCCACAGAGAGATTATTTCCCTCAGTTTCTCTAACAGGTTGTCAGTGTTGTGCCTCTTCTTAAAACCTGTGATACATAACTACACACACTCGGCAAAGCTTTTACAAATTATCTGCGGCACAGGAGAGTACCACTGGACTGTACTTTAATAGCAGTACCTATTATTTTTGGGTACAGCAACAGTGAATGATCGTAGTTAGACTTTTAAATAGCAGTAGCAGCTAGATTTTTTAAAATTTTGTAATATTTTTTTCCAATTATTTTTGAAAAAAAATTTATTTTATTTTTTTAAATTCATTTTTTATATTTTTTTTTATAAAAATATATATATTTTTTTTTAACTTTTGGATAACTAGGAAATAACAATGCCCTTAGCAGAACAGACCACAGGACACAGGAAATACAGAAAGAAAGAAGGTAGCAATAGAAATGGCAGTTCCTCTTTTTTGGAACTGCACAAACAGTGATGAAAATGAAGGTGGAGCTGGTGGCATGTCACGGTCCTCTTCAGAGGACAATCTCCTGACCAGCAGGTCTTTGCACCGCTGTAGACTTGTGTCCGCCGGAAACAGAGACACAACATACGCTTTAAACCGAGGATCGAGAACGGTGGGCAGAATGTATTCCTCTGACTTTAAAAGACTGACCACCCTCGGCGCTTGACTCAGGCGCATCCCCACTCCTTTTCCTATGTCGTAGGTGGCTGTGTAGGCTTGAATGGCCTTTTGATGCTCCTCCATCCTCTGCAGCATATAGAGGGTGGAGTTCTAGCACGTCACTACCTCTAGTTAATTTAGATTGCAAGGCTTGTAAATACTTTGAAGATAAAAAAAGCAGACTGCACAGACTGTGGAGCTAGAAAGTGAAATTAAATGGACCACGTTACTTTGGTGGCTATCTATGCCCCCCCCCCCCCCCGCGCCCTACACTTGTAGTTGAATATAAAAAAAGCAGCCTGCATAATAGACTGTAGAACTAGAAATTCAAATATACAAAGAAATGGACAAAGGCAGTTTGGTATCTGTCTGCATCAGATCCCCTCTCCACTAGGAGTAAAATAGAAAACTATTCAGCCGTTATATAATCTAGAGTATAAATAGAAATTGAGAAAGGCAATTTGGTATCTGTCTGCATCATAATTATCAACATCCTCCTCAGCGCCAGCTACATCAATATCCTCCTCCCGGTGTACAACATTCACACCTTCATTAGCCAAATCTGTAACTGGACTGTGGGTGATCCTTCCAGCATATGCAGAGGGTGTGCTGCAAATGCTGGATGGAGTCACCTCTTCCTGTACAGTGATGGGAAGGTCAGGCTTCACAACCACCAACACCCTTGGACTCGCCTTGGGGATTTGTGATGTCATCTGTTTAGAAGGCAGAGTTCTTTGCTGTTTTGTTGTTGTTGCTGACAGCATAACTCTCTTAATTTTTTTGTAGGGGGGGAGGAGGAGGGCTTAGATCCTTGGGTGAAGCTGGACCACTAGTCATGAACACGGGCCAGGGCCTAAGCCGTTCCTTGCCACTACGTGTCGTAAATGGCATATTGCCAACTTTACGTTTCTCCTCAGATGATTTTAAGTTTCTCTTTTTGCTACTTTTTGAGAACTTGGGCTTTTTGGATTTTACATGCCCTGTACTAGGAGATTGGGCATCGGGCTTGCCAGACGACGTTGATGGCATTTCATCGTCTATGTCAAGACTAGTGGCAGCAGCTTCAGCATTAGGAGGAAGTGGGTCTTGATCTTTCCCTACTTTATACTCCAAATTTTTGTTTTCCATTATATGTAGTACAAGAGAGCATACCCCTAAGCCACACACACTCGGCAAAGCCTTTAAAAATTATATGCGACACAGGAGAGTACCACTGGACTTATACTGCTGAATCAGTGAACTTTGTAATAGCAGTACCACTGGACTTATACTGCTGAATCTGTGAACTTTGTAATATAGCAGTACCACTGGACTTTTACTGCTGAATAAGTGAACTTTGTAATATTGCAGTACCACTGGACTTATACTGCTGAATCAGTGAACTTTGTAATATAGCAGTACCACTGGACTTATACTGCTGAATCTGTGAACTTTGTAATATAGCAGTACCACTGGACTTATACTGCTGAATCAGTGAACTTTGTAATAGCAGTACCACTGGACTTATACTGCTGAATCAGTGAACTTTGCAATATATCAGTACCACTGGATTTATACTGCTGAATCAGTGAACTTTGTAATATAGCAGTACCACTGGACTTATACTGCTGAATCAGTGAACTTTGTAATATATCAGTACCACTGGACTTATACTGCTGAATCAGTGAACTTTGTAATAGCAGTACCACTGGACTTATACTGCTGAATCAGTGAACTCTGTAATATATCAGTACCACTGGACTTATACTGCTGAATCAGTGAACTTTGTAATATAGCAGTACCACTGGACTTATACTGCTGAATCAGTGAACTTTGTAATATAGCAGTACCACTGGACTTATACTGCTGAATCAGTGAACTTTGTAATAGCAGTACCACTGGACTTATACTGCTGAATCAGTGAACTTTGTAATATAGCAGTACCACTGGACTTATACTGCTGAATCAGTGAACTTTGTAATATAGCAGTACCACTGGACTTATACTGCTGAATCAGTGAACTTTGTAATAGCAGTACCACTGGACTTATACTGCTGAATCAGTGAACTTTGCAATATATCAGTACCACTGGATTTATACTGCTGAATCAGTGAACTTTGTAATATAGCAGTACCACTGGACTTATACTGCTGAATCAGTGAACTTTGTAATATATCAGTACCACTGGACTTATACTGCTGAATCAGTGAACTTTGTAATAGCAGTACCACTGGACTTATACTGCTGAATCAGTGAACTTT
Source organism: Mixophyes fleayi (assembly GCF_038048845.1). Lineage (NCBI taxonomy): Eukaryota > Metazoa > Chordata > Amphibia > Anura > Limnodynastidae > Mixophyes > Mixophyes fleayi. Next base: position 211,996,862 of record NC_134405.1, read on the forward strand.
GTAATATATCAGTACCACTGGACTTATACTGCTGAATCAGTGAACTCTGTAATATATCAGTACCACTGGACTTATACTGCTGAATCAGTGAACTTTGTAATATAGCAGTACCACTGGACTTATACTGCTGAATCAGTGAACTTTGTAATATAGCAGTACCACTGGACTTATACTGCTGAATCAGTGAACTTTGCAATATATCAGTACCACTGGATTTATACTGCTGAATCAGTGAACTTTGTAATATAGCAGTACCACTGGACTTATACTGCTGAATCAGTGAACTTTGTAATATATCAGTACCACTGGACTTATACTGCTGAATCAGTGAACTTTGTAATAGCAGTACCACTGGACTTATACTGCTGAATCAGTGAACTTTGTAATATATCAGTACCACTGGACTTATACTGCTGAATCAGTGAACTCTGTAATATATCAGTACCACTGGACTTATACTGCTGAATCAGTGAACTTTGTAATATAGCAGTACCACTGGACTTATACTGCTGAATCAGTGAACTTTGTAATATAGCAGTACCACTGGACTTATACTGCTGAATCAGTGAACTTTGTAATAGCAGTACCACTGGACTTATACTGCTGAATCAGTGAACTTTGTAATATAGCAGTACCACTGGACTTATACTGCTGAATCAGTGAACTTTGTAATATAGCAGTACCACTGGACTTATACTGCAGAATCAGTGAACTTTGTAATAAAGCAGTACCAATGGACTTATACTGCAGGATTGTTTTGGGATATTTTTTTTTTTTTTATAATTTCTTTTTTTGTAATTTTTTTTATAACTTTTTTTGAAATTTTTTATAATTTGGGAATAATGGGGAAATAACAATGCCCTTAGAAGGACAGAGCACAGGACACAGCACCACTGGACTGAACAGGACACAGCACAGGACCCAGCAGCACCACTGAACTCAGAAGGACAGAGCACAGGACACAGCACCACTGGACTGAACAGGACACAGCACAGGACCCAGCAGCACCACTGAACTCAGAAGGACAGAGCACAGGACACAGCACCACTGGACTGAGCAGAACACAGCACAGCACAGAACTGAACAGCACAACACAGCACAGCACAGCACAGCACAGAACTGAACAGCACAGCACAGCACAGCACGAGATATAGCAGGACAGAGGACCACCTAACACAACCTCCCTCTACCCTGATCAATGCCCGAGTGAAGATGGCGGCGACTAGCGGGGAATTTATAGGATCCGAGTATCGCGAGATCCTACAGCGGGATTATGACTCAGAGCCTCGGTTTCAGTTTTGCAATTGGCGGTAATACCCGGATCTGTCTCGGATCCGGCTCGGATCGGCAATGTTCGGGTGGGCTCGGATTTCAGATATCCGAGCCCGCTCATCTCTAACTCAAACCAGCCTGCAGATGCTAACATTTTCATTATCTCATGAATTTCTCATGAAATTTAGCTTTATATCCTACTTGCCTACTTTTGAAGCCAGCTGTCCGGGAGGGGGTCCATTGAGGGGGCGTGGCCACGCGTGGTGTGCCATTAGGCTCCGTCCCTGCCAATCTTATGCAATTTTAGACAAACGCAGCATGTGGCGGGGCCACGATGGTGCGTTTAGTCCCATCCCCACCATCTTGAACAACGGCGACAGCTGGATCCAGGATTTTTGCCTGCTCTCTCGGGAGTTCGGGAGAACTCCCAAAAATTCGGGAGTCTCCCGTACATTCCGTGATAGTAGGCAACTATGCTTTATATTAGGTACATTTTTACATATGTTTTTCTATAAATAATTGAAAAAGTAATGTATTCTGATATTTGTTTAGTTTTTGTAGACTCAATATGACCTTTGATATACTAATGTCATGTATTGTTGTTCTTTTGATAATTCAAATCAAAATCATTTTGAAAACGGAGAAAGCTGTATTATTTACAGGTGGTCAGGGGCACGCGCAAATGCAGGATGACGGTCTCTGGCACTAGCAAACCTTCAATACATCAAAAAGACATGCACTGTCGCTGGAAGCATGCTAAAGCATCATACTTGTCCCAACTACACAGCAAAATATGGCACATGGCGCCAACAGAAAAGATAAAACAGCCTGTCTAAATAATAAAACACCCAAGCATGCCCATGTCTGTGGACTCTGAGGTGTAGCTGATTTTTTTTAAAAACCACAGTGGCTCCACTCAATAGCTATAAACTAAAATAATGCTTATTTATACTTACAATTGCAATGTGTTTTCAACCATTTAAACCACCATTGACACTACCTCCCTAAGTTATACTTCTCCTTTGCCTGTGACCACTATTACTCCCTCCTATCAGGTAGTGGCTGGGCTGGGAGGCAGGGGGCATCTGTCCCCTGAGCTGTTCCCATAGTGGGCTACCTTGGGATGGGTCACTGGGCTACCTGCATTGTTTTCCTTAAAATATTCCTATACGAGTCTTACCCTCTGGGTTAAAATATGCTTGCCAGTCCCTGCCCCCTATGCACTCATATCGAAGGGGCTACAATTGTTCAATAACTTAAATAGCTTACTACGTACTTTGCAGAAAATTGGACACATCTTCGAGCTGAGGGATGTTATTTTCATTATATCCACAATACTCTTCCAACAGAGGAAATACGTGGTTATGCTCATAACAAGCATGTGTTGGGTACAGAGATTTCAGCTCTCTGAACACTGTACCCCAAGTCTTCTTTTCCTCCTCAGTGTAGATAACGCGTGGAATAGTTTGACCACTGTAGAGTAAGCAAAAACATTAGTTTAGTTCAAATTAAGATATTTATATGATTATTTGATTGTGATAACTGTAAAACATTAATGATGTGACAGTTTTGGATTTCTTTTTTTTCATTCATTTTTCCTAATCGTATTTGTATTGGGAGTTATGGTGGGGGGATACGCTGTTTGCGATCAACTATCATTAGTTGCACCAAGTTTGACATAGCCTTGTCGTGTATTTGGATTTGTCAGTGGGTAATAATACTAGTATAGTCATTTATTCCTGTCTTCTCAGGAATGTACCTTTAATAGGGCAATGTGAGAGAGCTGTCCCATGCAGCAAGTTTGGGGCAGCAAAATGAAGGAGATTTATTTATGTCACTGGTAGAACTAATAATGCTTAAAAATTACAATTTATGTACTGCTGTTTCTACTGCACTAAGTTCAGCCTTGTTAAGAATTTTTATTGGGGTCAGGTTTCATCCCCAACCTTAAACTACTTTCATGACGGATTTTTCTCTATATAGTAGTAAAAACAGTCAGGTCTGAATTTGTGGAAATGCCACAAGGGCCTGGGACTAGGGTGGCAGAATTTCATTGGAGGTAGCAGGGCCAGCACTACCACTAGGTGAACCTAAGGGTATGAGCTTTAGGGGGAGCTTAAAACATTTATGGGGGCATGTAGACTGCGATATGCTGCCTATAATACGCTTTTTACTTCTGCAAAGTACAACTTACGGTTGCAGCCATATGCTAAACTTGCACTTGCAGCCCTTTAAATTGAAGAGGCAGATCTAGAAGAACGACTTGGTGTGTAAGCATAGCCAAAATACAATATGGATGTGTTCGTGCAAATGCGGCTTATGTAGACTGAAACTCAGATGCACAGACGCAAGTCAGGAGAAGGAAAACTGGTGTAAGTTACGAAAAGATAATGATCAGCTGAGATGTGTACTTGAGCAGGTTGTCTGCAACCGGCTCACCAGTCACCTTTCAGACAACTTCCTCCTTGACCCTCTCCAATCTGGCTTCCGTCCCCTGCACTGGACTGAAACCATCCTTACCAAAGTTACTAATGACCTCCTCTCGGCTAAATCCAGGAGCCACTTCTCTCTGCTCATCCTCCTGGACCTCTTCGCGGCTTTTGACACTGTGGACCACCCCCTCCTGTTGCAGAACCTTCTTTCTCCCGGCCTCATTGGCTCTGCCCTCACATGGTTCATCTCATACCTCATCAACCGCTCCTTCTCTGTTTCCACTCCTGACTCATCCTCACCTCCCTCTGCCCTCCCCGTACATTACCTTCCTCTGTGATCTCGTCTTTTACTTTTATCTCTAGTATCACCTTTACACCGATGACATTCAACTCTACATCCCTTCTCCTGAGCCCCCCCCCCTCTCTCATGTATCTGACTGCCTTTCCGCCATTTCTTCTTGGATGTCCTCATGTTTCCTTAAAATCAACATCACCAAAACTGAACTTATTGTTTTCCCTCCTTCTAAATCTTCATCCCACCTTAATCTCTCTATCACAGTTAACAACAACACTATCTCTTCTGTTCCCCAACTCTACTGCCTGGGTGTCACCCTCGACTCCTCCCTCTCTTTTGCCCCCACATTCAATCCCTTGCCCAATCCTGTTGCTTCCAACTACATAACATTGCCTGCATTCGGCCCTTCCTCTCTCAAGATGCCACCAAAACAATCATCCACTCACTCATCATCTCCCGCCTTGACTACTGCAACCTTCTCCTCACCGGCCTCCCCCAGAATGCCACCAAAGCCATCATCCATGCACTCATCATTTCCCATATTGATTATTGTAATCTTCTCCTCACCGGCCTCCCCCACTCCCACCTTGCCTCCCTTTACTCTGTACTCAACACGGCTATGTAACTTATCTTCCTTTTACGAAGCTCTTCCTCTGCCTCCCCTCTTGGTCTTGCCTTACACTGGATCTTTTTCCCCTACAGAATCCTTTTCAAACTACTCATCCTCACCTATAAGACCCTCTCTCACTCCACTGCCCCTTATATCTCCAATCTCCTCTACATTCACACACCCACCTGTCCACTGCAATCGGCCAATGACCGTCACCTCTCCTCCACTCTGATCACTTCATCCCATGCTAGAATTCAAGATTTCTCCTGGTCTAACCCCTTCCACTGGAACATACTCCCACGCTCTCTACAACTGTCCACTAACCTGTGCACCTTCAAACGGGCACTTAAAACTTATCTGTTCTTCAAAGCCTACCAGCCATCCATCTAACCTTCTCCATGCTTATTGTTCGCACTTCCCCTCTTCCTCTGACCCCGTACACACTCCTCCTGTGCCTGATCCCCTCCACTGCCCTCCTTTTAGTATGTAAGCTCTTATTAGCAGGGCTCTCTTCCCTTCTGTCTCAGTATGTATTACTTCTGCTCCAGCTACATTGATTCTGGTCTTGCTTGGAGTTTTAGTAGTGTCTGTTTATTGTTCTGTGCTGTTTACCCTGTAAGGTCTATTGTTTGTAATATGTGCAGCGCTAAGGAAACCTTGTGGCGCCTTATAAATAAAGGTTAATATTGATGATAATTCGTAAGACTTAACATGCCTCTGTAAAATGTGTCTTTTTTTCATATGCAATTTATGTCTGCGTTTTAGACAGAAACTACATCCAACTCTACATGAGGCCCTGGATGAGCAACATCATGGCACTCCCACACTCAATGCAGCCTCAGTCTCAGCTGTGACACTGCCGGCTGCTATTCCTCCATATCAGTGATGGGCTGGGATTGTGGCACAGGACTATGAAGTCACAGACACAGTCACACTGACAATAGCAGAAGATGCCACCTGCTATGTGCGCCAGTATTAACCAGGAAGTAAGCATTAGCAATCATCTAGCTATATAATGTTAATTACATAGGGCTCTATACTGAGGAATGGTGCTTTATATTGTGACATTGGCTGTATTGTGTGCTATGAACTTTATTTTCAGGCAATACACTGTAGGATTGCTAGGGGCTGTATAAGGAGAGAGTTCTCTGTGTTTAAGAAAATGTACCATATAATATATATATATATATATATATATATATATATATATATATATATATATATATATATATATATATATAATATAAATGTCTAGTGGCATGTGTTAGTCTGTCTGTGTGTGTAAAAAATAAAACCAAGCTGCAGCGCCACCTGCTGGGCGGAGTTATACACTGACCTACTAAATTCTTAGTGTGTGTGGAAAAAAAATTCAGAAAGGGCTGAAATTTGGTATACTAAGATGTTTTTAATTTGTTAATTTAATTTGTTAATTGTTAAAAGTGTTTATAAAGATTTTTTAAAAAAATATATATATTTCTTGAAGGAGAAGTGACAGTTGGGAGAGTTGGGAGTGGTTGGTGGTTGCCGGGGGTGACAGTGGGGAGTGGTTGGTGGTTGCCGGGGGTGACAGTGGGGAGTGGTTGGTGATTGAGGCATGGGCTATGGCCCAAATGCATGACAAGAACCTTTTTAACACCTTAAGTAGCTTGATTTGACTAGAATGCATGAGTATCATGCACGGGTTAACTTGTATATATATATATATATGTAAGCTCCAATGGGGCAGGGACTGATGTGAATGAGTTCTCTGTACAGCGCTGCGGAATCAGTGGCGCTATGTAAATAAATGGTGATGATGATATATACATAAAGACATAGATCATCTGCACTCTCCATGTATAGACTGGGGTGCAAGGGGGTGGCCCACATTGTATTGACAAAAAACAGGGATACTCTTCACTCTTCAAATACATAATTAATGCTGTACTAATTATTTTTCTATAATAAAAACAAGAAATGTTAGTTCCACATATTGCAATATATGTTAAGCTGACCAACTGACGCCAAAGTCTTCCCATTCTGGTCAGTCCTAACATGATCAAATGCTATGTTTTTATTATCTGGGCTAAAGACTTACCCGCACACAGTTTTTAAACTATCCCTGCTAATACATATATATATAATATATATATATATATATATATATATATATATAAATATATATATAATATATATATATATATATATATATATATATATATATATATATATATATGTATATACACATACATGATTCATATTTAGTCTCAGAAAATGCAAACAAAAATTAACTCACTGTTTATAATTGAATGCAATGTCTGCAAACTCTTTACGCCTGGTCCGATAATCAGGATCAGTGAATCCCTAGAAAGATAAAAACAATTTTTGAAAAAATGTTTTTATTTTCAAGTTACATGTTGATATAACATAAAATAGATAAAAGCAAAATATGTATTTAATTAGGAACTATTAACTATTATTCAATACTTTAGTATGAAGCATACAATGTAGCAAATTTTATAATAGCAGTAGCTGATATGCAATCCAGCCCACTCTATACTGCCCTATATGAATAATATTATTATTATTATTATCGTTTATTTGTTAGGCGCCACAAGGTATCCGCAGCGCCGTACATGGTACAAACAGTAGACTATACAGGGTAAACCAATACAGAACAATAAACACAAAGTACCAGTACTTCAGAAACTCCAGGCAGGCAGATACAGTAAAGACGGAGAGGAAGAACAGGTGTGGAGACAGGAGGGGAGAGGGGCCCTGCTCATACGAGCTTACATCCTAAGGGAGGGTAGACAAAATCAGGCACAAGAGGGAGCCAGTGAAGCAAAGGGGAGAGAAAAAGGAGCCAGTGAGAAACAGAAGAGGTGAGAGGTTAAGTGGATGGTTGGTAGGCCTTAAGGAACAGGTGAGTTTTAAGTGCCCGCTTGAAGGAGCACAGATTGGGTGATAGACGGATGGAGCGAGGGAGGTCGTTCCAGTGAAGGGGGGCAGCACGGGAGAAGTGTTGTATTCTAGAGTCGGAAGAAGTAATCAGAGTGGAGGAGAGGCGGCCCTGCTGGTGCTCAGAATGGGGATAGGGGGGCACAGCAAAATAAAGAGCCCCAGGCCTAGTGATAAAAAAACACCTAGGGCTAGATTTACTAAAGGGCGGTTTGATGAAATCGCCAGTTTTTGGACATTTTTCCGGTTTTATAACCAGATGTACTAAAGGACATACCGCCAGTTACAAGGCTGAAAACTACAGTTTTACAAACCACCACTTTACAAATTGCCATCCCGATTTTTAACATGATCAACACAGGCAGAATTACTAAGCTGCTGTTTCACAAACAGCCGGGAAAACAACCAGAAAAGCATCCATAAAAAAGAGATGGTTGTTTGAGCCATCTTGCCATTCAGAATATAAGAGGAAGCACCAATAACATATAAATTGTGGGGGCAATCACTATTTATAATGGGGCAAAAATTAATTTCTACTTAACTTATGGGGGCAAATTTTATCTTTCATTAAATTACAGGGACACTATTAATGAATTGTATTATGGGGGAAGTATAAATATATATATATATCTATTTCAAAGGCAGGTATAGAAAAACTTCCTCCCTCTGTTTTCAATCCACCACACATCAGCATCTTGACTTCCTCCAAACCATTAGCATCTGGCAGCCAAATGCCCATAATGACCATTCATTAATACTATGAAAAAATTCACAGAATTCACCTTTCACCATTCCTCAATTTCGAGATTGTTCAGCGGTTGTCAATTCCATCACTCTTGGTGCATTTACCCTGAATGTTCAGATACTTTTTTTTTCAACTTCAATTGTATTTTCTGTTTCATTTTGCACAAATTATTCATAGTAATTTATTTATACAAAAAAAATATATGTGATGGATGATCGTAAAGAATTACTTAAAATCAGCTAGATCAAATACACTGGAATTGTATGATTAGTATCTAGGGGACCTGATTCATTAAGGATCTTAACTTGAGAAACTTCTTATTTCAGTCTCCTGGACAAAACCATGTTACAATGCAAGGGTGCAAATTAGTATTCTGTTTTGCACATAAGTTAAATATAGACTGTTGTTTCATGTAGCACACAAATACTTGATAGCTTATTTGTACACTGAAATTTAAAGTTGATATTTGTGTGTTACATGAAAAAACAGTCAGTATTTAACTTATGTGCAAAACAGAATACTAATTTGCACCCCTTGCATTCTAACATGGTTTTGTCCAGGAGACTGAAATAAGAAGTTTCTCAAATTAAGATCCTTAATGAATCAGGCCCTAGGTCTTTAATTGATCTATCAGGTTCTTAATAGGCTACAATTGCACAAGAAACTAGCACTGAGATTATTGTATCAGATGCATGCTACTAAACATCATGCTGTACTCCAATTATATCCTGCTCTTTAAAATGAATCATGTAATGCTTAGCAAGAAATGTATTCATATCTTATACGGAACTCATTTTTTTACTATATGAACACCTTGTTTATATACTACAATCTTGCTTTTTGTAATCATATCCCTTCTCTATGATTGCTTTGATCTTATTTTGTTTGTTACTGAACAGCTTTGTCTGTGTTTTAAACTTAAGGCATAAAGTCATATGAAAAATGAATACATAAAATTGTTTATAGACAAGAAATGAATATATCATTACTGGTTCTAACATTAAAATATTTAAAAAGTAAGTATCTCTAAAATAAATGTAATTGTACATTATGAGAAACATGTTTTTTTCTCTAACAAATGTAAAGATAATGAATTTTATAAAAAATAATGAAAGACTTATGGTTTGACCATGAAGGTCTATATTTGTGCTCAGATAATTAGCAGCAGTCAGCTAAACATCCACAAAGACAAACTTCAGAGGAAAATGTTAGTCAGTTTGAAATAAGCAAAGAAAATCTAACTGCACCTTGCAATATGCATGTCTATTATTACCCAGGATAAAGGATGTTTGCGTTAACTCATATTGATGGATTACAAAGAGCAATGCTTTGTCAATTGTAGGAAACGACACATTGGCGTAATAATGCTTATTTCTGTATCTCTTTTATTTTTCTTTTGAAAATATTACTCTGAAGATCATGAATCGTGGCATACAATGCCTAATGCATATTGGATTAATCAGCAGCAGAAGTGGCCAATTATCTATAATTACACTAAATCAATGAAAGTTATAGAACCATGTTTAAGCATTGAATTTATTCCTGTAGGTTTGGTCATAAATGAATATTCTGACAAGTTGTTTTGCTTTTCAAAGGAATGAGTATATTGGGTAGAAAGCACCTGAGCACAGATTGCTGTAATAACCTACTAGAGGAGAGCACTGCGACACATATGAATTGTAATCTACAATGCTAGAGTACATGTGTACTAGGGTTTTGCTTTTGGTTTCTATTGTGATACTAGGGGCTGATGAGGGCTTTGTGGCTGCCCCACACATGTCAAATTACACTATTCTAGGAACCCTACAGATTCCAAATCATCCTTGGGTCAAAAAAATGATACAATTTTGCAATTTTTTTTTGCTTTTTTTGTTATGAAATAGTACTTATTCAGTCACTTTATAGGCAGCTTTATGTGTTTTCACTATTGTATCACTTCAAATCTGTTCAATTAGTTGAACTGGTCTTAAATGTATCATAAAGTCAAGGCAAATAATGAAAATACTAGTGATATGTGAATTATTATTATTATTATCCTTTAATTTTAACCAACATGTCGTGTAGTGCTGTACATTGAGGAGATCATGATGTGGGGAGCACAATGGCTTAGTGGTTAGCACTTCTTTCTCACAGCACTGGAGTCATGAGATTGATTCTCGACCATGGCCTTATCTGTGTGGAGTTTGTATGTTCTACCTGTGTTTGCGTGGGTTTTCTCCGGGTGCTCCGGTTTCCTCCCACACTCCAAAAACATACTAGTAGGTTAATTGGCTGCTATTAAATTGCCCTTAGTCTCTCTCGGTCAGTGTGTGTGTATGTTAGGGGATTTAGATTGTAAGCTCCAATGGGGCAGGACTGATGTGAATGAGTTCTCTGTACAGAGCTGCGGAATTAGTGGCGCTATATAAATTAATAGATGATGATAGAAATAAATAACATACAATGACATAGAGGGAGGGGACTTTTATGTACAGTCTTCCACAGTAAGGGCAGCACTGATTTACCTTATGACTATAACGGCAACAAGAGTTTATGGACCCAATCCAAAGTGTGTCTTTACCTAGAGGCCTATAGCTCATTATTCTTTCATTAAGAACAATGATCTTGCTGAAATCATTTTAATGTAATTTGCTGCTACCCCAATGTACTATGTGGGCTCAGAGCTGCCTTGTTCTTTCTTTCTCTTTGTAACAGAAGACGAATCAACAGTTTACAAAGCACCTGGGGAAAATTCAGGACTAGAATGTCTCTAATATCTAATAAATGTGGTTATTTTGTATGTTCACAGTGATCCAGACACAGATTTTGAACAACGGTCCAAGGACCTTTAGCTGTTGTCTTCAGCAGATATTGGGAGTCATGAAGCCAGTATTGTTGATATGTATTCTACAGCTACAATAAAACAATGGGCAATATATGTAGTACAGTAAACTTAAGACATGCTTACAGGATGATCAGCATCAAGTTCAGCTCCATAGCTCAGGATTTGGTTTGCAAACTTGTCCAGTTCCTGAATGGTCCTTGGAAACCACGGGACTGAAATAAATTAAAGGACATTTCATTAGGTATTTTGAGTGAGAGGTGATCAGGGTCATGGACCCAGCTGGGATAAGAGGGAATTGGATTAACTGCAGTGCAGCAGGGATGGTAAAAGATCCAGCATTCAGAAGAAATGAGCCCAGGAGGGAGACTGAGAAAGGCAGGGAGGGAGACCGAGAGAGACAGGGAGGGAGACCAAGAGAGACAGGGAGGGAGACCAAGAGAGGCAGGGAGGGAGATTGAGAGAGAGAGAGGGACCGAGAGAGACAGGAAGGGAGACTGAGAGAGAAACTGAGGAGCCAATTCAGATCCCCGTCCAACAGTAAAAAGTTTGCTCTTTCTTTCGATTAACTTGCCTGACTTTTACAAACCTCTGACCATTGTCAGTGGCAGCACCTGAGAAGGTCTATTCAATGTCATGGATCGATTCTATTTGTTTGAATCTGCTCGCACAGCGAGGATGGCGATAAAATTCAGTAACCGTAGGAATGAAACACGTTCCACACTAATACACATACAGATCTTGCACATGTGTGTACAAAGTGTGCATTTTGTTTAATTAAACAAATACTACAATGGGGGACTCTGCTGCTCATAACTAAGCCACTGCAGACCTTTGATGTAGGACACCTCAGTGACCTCTGCAGACATGGCACCTACACAATATGAGGCAGGTGATTTTAATGTTGTGTCTGATAAGTGTGTGTGTGAATATATATATATACACATATGTATAGATAGATCGAAATATATATATATATACACACACAAACACACACACAGGGTTGTCAAAGTGGGGGTGTATGCAGTGTTATGCCACTGCTTTCACTGTAAATCTATCAAGTTCCATTGATTTACATTCCCATTTTTCATACCACCACCTCTAAATTTACACTTCAACCTCTCTGTGTTACACACATCAGTCAGTTACATACACCTTGCTGTTCCCTTACTCTCTGCCTATTGACTCCATTCCCCCATTGTCTTTGCACCTGTTTCAGTGGCTCTAAACCTGTTAGTCGCGCCCATTTCAATGGGCACAGGTTTCAGCGCTGAATATACCCCCCTTGCACACCAGTAGCTGTGGTGAAAGTGTTTAATGTCATATATATATATATATATATACACATGAGTTGGGAGAAGACAATTTTCACAGCAACCATGACTAAGACATAATTGAGGCTTATCAGGACTACATCTATCATATGGTTTGGAATAATTTGCTTTAAAATATATCAAGATGCAATTTACTTAAGGAGTTATAGTTTTTGGCAGAATTTGTACTAACTGTGACACATAGTTTTCTGTTCTATTGCTTGTAAAAGAGTGCCTGTTTTTAAACTTATCAAACTTTAATTACAGCTATTACCTAATTAGTTACTATGGTTTACAGCACAATATTACCCTTTGCATCATGGTAGAAAATAAGCTCAATGGAGTTGCTATGTTAATAGCATTAGTGTAAATAGTTTGCTATGGGGTTTTCTTTTTAAGTGTAAATAGCTTTAAGGTGGGTTTTCTTTTATGAACAATGTAAACTCCATGTCACATTGATATCATTGCTTTCTGCTTATCAATGGGAACCCTAATATACCATATAATATTATGGGACGTATTTAATTGACCGCGAGTTGTCATTTTTTCCCGCAGCACTAAAAAAAAAAAATCACCCGCAGGTTTTTAACTGCTATAGCGACAGTTTTTAGTTAATGCAGCGTTAAAACTCGTGCAATTCAATTGAAAAAGAGGAAACGCTGCCCCCACGTCTTAATCATTGGTGTTTGCGAGTTTTTAGGGGAGTGAAGGGGACTGTTTAACGCGGTCATGTATAACACAAAAAAAGGACTGGCATACATTTTCATACATTAGATTGCATTACACAACCATTCTATTTGATAATATCTACATTACAACACTTTCTTTAGCATGTTTTTTTATTTCACTATTTTTTACCATAGAATCATCTTTACCATGTCAAACACATTAGTACAAACATATTTGTACCATAAACATACATAAATATATTTAATTACTGATTTTTATTTTATTTTTTATGGGGGTTTTTTTTCATTATTTTTTCACAAGAAAATCACCTTTTACATGTTATGCATTACTGATGAACATTTTTATAATTTTTTTTTCATTATTACATAATTTGAAATAGTTTCATTAGGTTTTTTAATTTTAGCAAGGGGTGCGAGATAAAATAGCATATTGGCCTGTTTAACGCGCCGCATTAAAAAACAATTGAATAGCTTTTAGCGTGGCGAGCTCTCAACCACCCTATACTTTCAATAGACCTTCTACTGGAGCGCGAGAGGACCGTTTCATGAAAAAAAGGGAGCGTTAAAAATGGAATTGAATCGCGGGTAAAGTTAACGCGCTCGAAAATGACAAAAAAAGCGTTAAAATGGATAAACGCGGTGTTAAAAAATATCTCCCGGTCAATTGAATTCCTCCCTATATATCCTGATATACAAGTATGGAAGAAGAAGTGACTTGGCATACACTAAACTATTTCAGTGGCATTCAGATCTTGAATTATTACAATAAATCCTACTTGTTAAAAGACATAATAGAACACATTAGCTATTTTACAAATGATAATGGTTTATACTGTTTAAGCAACAATTTTAATGTAACTGTAAAACAAGGTTGACAGCCTATGCCACCTTACAAACATGAATCTCTGGCGGCAGCTACACCTGCTCAGCTCACTCACTTGCAATCACATGGCTCTGATGCAGCACGGGTGACGTGGAGCACAAAGTGTCATGAAGCAAAAAAGCAGAGCTGGTACCTGAAATCAAGGACATGTTGGAGAAGGGAATGGACTAGAGATGAGCAAGACTTTCAAACCTAATCTGAGGAATATTCACCTTATTCCACATCTACGTGCAGAATTTTGCACATTTCTCCAGCAGAATTTGGCCTTCATTCTCCCCATATAATATTTCTTCCAACCCCAATTAAAAATTATTTTATTACATCTAGATTTCTCCTTTACTAAACCCCAACCACACCACAGAGCAAAATGAACGGACATTGTCTCCATCCCAGTTCTATTTTATAAACTATACATTCTGAAAAAAATGAGAAATTTAGAATAATACAGTCCAGAATGTCATAAGTGCACTGAATGGCAAAGCAAAAGTGTAACGCAAATATTGTATCGCCAGATAGGGCTTTACTGCACATGTGCTGCACGGTGGCTAAGTGGTTAGCACATCTGCCTCACAGCACTGGGGTCATGGGTTCAATTCCCGACCATGGCCTTATCTGTGTGGAGTTTGTATGTTCTCCCCATGTTTGCGTGGGTTTCTTCCCACACTCCAAAAACATACTAGTAGGTTAATTGGCTGCTATCAAATTGACCCTAGTCTCTGTCTGTCTGTGTTTGTATATTATAGAATTTAGACTGTAAGCTCCAATGGGGCAGGGACTGATGTGAATGAGTTCTCTGTACAGCGCTGTGGAATTAGTGGCGCTATATAAATAAATGATGATGATGATGTGCTGGAACTGAACAGGCTCTACTGAGAGCAGAGCGAGGGTCCGGGGGCCTGGAGCAGTCCACCCCCCCCCAATTTTGCTATGGTACCCAACGATGCACTGTTTCTCCCGTGGATCTACTTCCAGATTTATCTTTGCTCATCTCTAGCATGAATACATAAATTGCATACGGACAATGCAAAGTATAGAGTAGAATGCATGATGAAGAATCACAGGGGAAAAGCACACAAATTAGCATTAGACTGATTATCTAATCATAACAAATCATTTTCAAAGAAAATTAGCAATACATAAACATATGCACACATATATTTAAGATATAATATGTATTATATGTATGTATACTATATATAGTATATGTATATATTATATATGAAGCATAAAGGGAAAACCAGCAAGAACCATAATTAATTTAATTGCTACATAAATGTAATTGATGCAGTAATGTATAGATATAGAAATGTAAGTATTTTTCAGTAAATATATCCAAGGTTTTACAAGCATATAGTAGTTAGTGGTATATTAGTTCCAGTTGGAACCTGTATGGAGATGCTAACAAGTATGTCATTGTAGAATTTCAGTAGATCATTGATCAATCAAAATTAGCTCATGCACCAAATTCAATGCCAGTAGTGTTGTCTGGGATATTTGCAAACATCCAGAGTGTAATTACATTTAGTTTTCTAAACACATTCTCTATCACCTTTCCACACCAAACATTTTCAAATGATGAGATAACAAACCTCTAGAATTCTGCCAAAGACTGCAAAATTGCAGCTATCAGCAGATTCACATAAATATATTTGGCATGATTTATTTTGTCCCATTATTTGCTGAACAGCAAAACTTCAGCAAATAATGTAATTCTATAATTCCACATTATGTGCACAATTTAAACACAGAAAGCTGTTCATGTTCTATTGACATTATGTATGTGCTGTTTCAAAGAAGAGCCACAAGATGTCACTATTTCACAATGATTGGACCTCATTGAGCTACAAGACCTATTCATTATGGAAAATGCACAAGGGAGAAGTTATTAATGTTGCATTTAGATGACAATTGTGGATTAAAGTAACCAATCGGATATTTTACTTTATTGTCTGATTTGCATCAGACAGATGAAAACTAATTGATAGTTTATATGGTCCAGTGCTCATTTTGCACCTAAATGTAGCATTAGTTAATGACCCTACAGAGTGACTAATGTTTGAAATTCCACCCACATAATGGGACCGTCTAGAAATAAGTTACAGGTTTGACATCTAAATTAAATGGTGATGGTGGAGGGTATATTGCTACTGTGTTACACTGATAATGTTTCTGTGAGTAAAATTCTGTTAATAAACTTTGGGAATATTTTCTAATAAGAAGAGGCTGATTTAATTTGTGTATTAACACATAGAAAGCCACAATCTGATGTATTACCTTTGGAGAACATGCCACCCCAATTGTTGGTATACATATTAATAATGACATAAACATTTGGTAAAGAATCCAAAATTTAAATTTTTGCAATTACAACACAATCAATATAATTAGTTGAAACCCCCACTATATAACAATACTTTTCCTTTTGAATTAAAGTGGAAAGCTGTCAAAGCAAAGTTTGCAGAAAAGAGAAGAGAAACGACGTACGTTGCCAGCAGTAGATAGCACTTTGTTAGTAATATGGTCAACTTATGTTATCTCCATATTTATAGATGTGTGAAAAAGTTGTTATTGTTGAAAAATGTTAATGATTTATTTAAAAAGTCCACGGAGTAAATGTATGAACGTGCGGGTTCTTCAACACCCGCATGTTCAGCGTGTTCGGCGATTAAATTTCAAGCGGCGCTGCATTGTAAAGGGAAGTTTCCCTTTACAATGCTGCGCCGCTTGAAATTTAATCGCCGAACACGCTGAACACGCGGGTGTTGAAGAACCCGCACGTTCATACATTTACCCCCACATATGTTTGTGTCTCATTATTTACATGGTAAGAAGGACATGTTTCTTCTATGAGGACATACATGGTACTTTCTATTCACGAGACAGAGAGAGAGAGACCATTTATATATCTTATGCCCATTGGTTTCGTAGCAGGTTTATTCATCGCTAACATATCCCTGGCTGACCACTGAAGCTAGCCATCTACATCGCCAATAGATTTATACTGACCTTGCTTCAACCTTCTGATTCTGTACTTTGCTGCCTGTATTGCTTCTTACACCACCTATCTGACAATTATTATCCCTTATCCAGACACAGCATAATACCTGGGGATTAGTGTATCTACAGGCATTAAGGTGAATGGCCAAATGTACATTGACATGTATTGTTTGCTCTTCATTGGGAATTTTGTGACATTTGTCAATATTGATGGAACAGATTTCATCTCTGGTACAGTATCTTTACTTTTATGGTTTATTACATTTAGTTTTAAAATCCAAGCTATAAACTTTTTTGTTATGTTTAAAATACATTGCGCAACTAAATATAATTAGCTGTTTGTTTCCATTTACAAAGCTGGATCATACTGTTCAACATTTTCTCAATTAAGACAATGAAGCTTTTCTTATCTGTTTCTAAAAACAGACTTGTTGGCAGCTACTGTATAATATAAGACAGGCAGCCTGCATCGCTCTCCCTAAATCTAAATTAATCCAATTACCGTTGAACTGATTTCTTAAGGCATTCTATTGCCGTCATGCTGTAGACTAGATGGGCTATCTGGACAGACTGGTTGTCTTCTTGTTGGGTTATAAATCAAGCACAAGAGCTGGATATGTTGTCTCCTGGCCCATAAATATTGATTTCATTTTTAAGAATAAAAGAAGCATTTTATGAGTTTGGGCTGAACACCCAAGTTGTAACCAAATTAATACAAAGGTCAAATGACATACTTGCCTAGTTAGCTATTTATACAGAATGTCAACTAAAGAAAAAACAAAAGCAAGGTCCTATTTCATTTTAATTCAAATATTGCCACTGATAATTTTCTCAAGCATTTACTAGGCTTAGTGGGAATTATTTGTAGTGTATCACAGGGATTATTGTTATTTTTTTAAAATTTTCTTGTAGGTGGCCTAGAAAGTAAGGTGCCCATATTTACTGATGATACTAAACTATGTAGGGTTATATCCAAGGTAAATTGGTGGTAAATTGCTACAGAATAATTTATACAAAATGGCAAATTAAGCCATGAAGTGACAGATGTACTTTAATGAAGATACATGTAGAGTTATGACACTAGTCCATGGTCATAACTATGCTACTTATATATTACATGGAATACAATTAAGGATAACTGAGATGGAAAAGAACATAGACATTCTAGTTGACATAAAGATGAGTAGCAGCACAATGCCAGGCAGCAGCTGCAAAGACGAAGAAAATCCTGGGATGAATGAAAAGGGACAGACTTGGGGAAGAGTTTGGGCACCTCACTGTATGAAGGACATAGGAGAAACCATGAAGGTTCAGAGGAGTGGGAACCTCATTAATACAGGGAATGCAATCGTTGAACAATAAAAAGTGATTATAGGGTTATTTACTTGGAGGGGGGTAGAGAAAACTATTAATATGTGTTAATATGTGTAAATATATTCAAGATCTACAACAAAGATTTGTCTAAATAACGTTTCATACCCAGACATGCACAAGACATCAGTTAAAAATGGAAAGAAAGTGGTTTTACCATCAGCCTAGGGAAGGGTTCTTTACTTTAAAGCATTGAAAGCCTTTTGCATACCTTTCTTACAAGAACTGTGGCCTATAGTTATAACTGTTAGACAACATTACATTGGTGGTTTATTTGCCATATATGGGCTCATTAAGGATTTTTCCTCATGAGGCTAAATCGGCAACTGTCACACTGAGGTTTTATTTTGTCTTCCTCTGGATTAACAGTATGCAGGGAGCAATGGTCTGGGGTATAGTACACGTCATAGCTGTACATTTAAATGTACTAATTACATTGGATTTTACATAGTAAAATAGTTGATGAGGTTGAAAAAAGACACCAGTCCATCAAGTTCAACCTATTTTGGATCTCCTGCGATCCTGCACTTATATTTGAAATTAATCCAGAGTAAACAACCGCCCATCTGTTTCAATTTTGAAAATCCCCTCGGACTCAATATTGCAATCCAATTTTTTACCCTATATCCACTACTATCCTTTATTTTAAATTAACGGTCGTATCCCTGGATACACCTTTCCGCTAAAAATTTGTCTAACCCTTTCTTAAACATATCTATTGAATCTGCCATCACAACCTTCCCTGGCAATGAATTCCATATCTTGACTACCCTTACTGTAAAGAACCCCTTCCTTTGCTGGTTGTGAAATTTCCTCTCCTCTAACCTTAGGGGATGACCACGTGTCCTGTGTATGGTCCTTGGGGTAAAAAGTTCCCATGAAAGCTCTTTGTATTGACCCCTAATGTATTTGTACATAGTAATCATATCTCCCCTTAGACGCCTCTTTTCTAAAGTAAACATGCCTAAACTGGCTAACCTTTCCTCATAACTTAATGACTCCATACCCTTTATCAATTTTGTCGCCCTTCTCTGAACCCTTTCTAGTTCCAAATTATCTTTTTTATAGAGTGGTGCCCAGAACTGTACTGCATATTCAAGATGAGGTCTTACCAACGATTTATACAGTGGCAAAATTACACTGTCTTCCCTTGCATCTATGCCCCTTTTTATGCATGCCAATACTTTGTTTGCCCTTGCAGCTGCTGCTTGACATTGAGCACTATTGCTAAGTCTACTGTCTACGAGCACTCCCAAATCCTTTTCCATTATAGATTCTCCCAAATTAATTCCATTTAATTTATAGATTGCGTTCTTGTTTTTGATCCCTGAATGCATAACCTTACATTTATCTGTGTTAAACCTCATATTCCATTTAGCAGCCCAATCCTCCAGTTTATTTAAGTCCCTCTGTAGAGAAGCTACATCTTGCTCTGATTTTATTACCTTACAGAGTTTAGTGTCATCTGCAAAAATAGAAACTTTACTCTCTAAACCATCACCTAGGTCATTAATAAATATATTAAAAAGGAGTGGTCCCAGCACGGAACCTTGAGGTACTCCACTTAAGACCTTTGACCAATTAGAAAATGTTCCATTTATCACAACTCTCTGTTCTCTATTCTCTAACCAGTTTTCGATCCAAGTACAAATTTTGATTTCTAGACCCAGTTCCCTTATTTTGTAAACCAACCTCTTGTGTGGCACTGTATCAAAGGCCTTTGCAAAATCTAAGTAGACCACATCTGCTGTCCTGCCCTGTTCTAAGTTCCCACTAACTTCCTCGTAGAAACTAATTAGATTAGTTTGACATGACCTATCCCTCACAAATCCATGTTGATTCCCACTAATAATTTTATTGCGTACCAAGTAATCCTGAATACTGTCCCTTAAAATACCTTCCAGTAGTTTCCCCACTATTGATGTCAGGCTTACAGGTCTATAATTCTCTGGTTGTGATCTCGTCCCCTTTTTAAACAACGGCACCACATCTGCTATTCGCCAATCCCTTGGTACTGAGCCTGATGAGATTGAATCTCTGAAAATTAAGAATAGCGGTCTAGCTATTTCTGAGTTTAACTCCATAAGGACCCTTGGGTGTATGCCATCTGGACCTGGAGCTTTATTTATCTTAATATTCTTCAGTCACCTTTGGACTTCTTCCTCTGACAACCAAGTATTAATTAATGGCATGGTTTCATTTCCATTTTTATGTATTACTCCTGCCACTTGTTCCTCTCTGGTAAATACTGAAGAAAAGAACGTGTTTAATATCTCTGCTTTTTCCTTAGTATCATTTATCAATTCACCCATCTCACTTCTTAGGGGTCCTATATTATCTTGAGGACATATAAATGCTAAATAACATAAAAGGTGTTCTATTGAAATTAATGCAGTTATCCTGATGCTCTAAGCCACTCGCTTAGTCATAGAAGCAGGTACAATCATACAAAACTAAGTGCATGACATCACCATAGCAGAAAGAAGATTGTATGGTTAATGATGGGACTATAATAGTGAATATTTCAGATGGAATTTGTGGCCATGCATGTAGGCAATGTACAGTATGGGTTTGCCAAGGTCAAGTGCACGCAGCAGCATCTGTTTCAAGTTTTGGCCATTTCTAAGGTACCTGGTTTATCAGTCGTATCACTTGCACCAGCTACAGGTCAGGTGTAAGTGACGAGTGATAGTGATGACAGTCACTTCTGCATGCTAGAACATGTGTTTGCAATCAAGAGCAACTGATAAAATGCATTTTATGTACTGTACACACTAATAACTTCCTGATAAATGTATTTATTTTTTTTAAAAAAAAGTTTTCATTTTTTAAGGATTTTTCATTAATGACAATATTATTAACAGGTGTCAATAATTAAATACTTTTTCTGTGCTTTCTGCTGGGACTTTATAATCCACATATGTACTGTACGTATCCTGCACAGTGTTGTCTCTTTCTCAATACAGCAATTGACATATAAGCAGAGTATTCAACAAGAGACGTTTCTTCAGAGCTGCTTCTAGAAAAATACGTACAAACAAACCTATAAGGCTTTGTCTCTGACAATAAAATATCATATAAAAATCCCTGGAATGTTTGGAACTGGTTATATTAGTGCATATTTCCTCTTAGTAAGTAACAAAGCTCACAATTTCTACACTATGTAAGCGAGGAGTTAGAAGTCTCCAAGCTTACAAGTAGGTGTTCAGTTTCACATATAAATAAAAGCACAGCAAAATAATGTAGTAAGGACCTACTACTGTGTTAATGCATCAGGAACACTGCATGGCTTCTTATAATAAAGATAGTGCAGACCCAGAGGCAATTGAGAATCAATGGAATATGTGTTCTTGTTGCTTACAGACAATTGTCTGAGCCCACTAATGTCCCTGTTCTGCATTCCTAGAAGTCATATTTTATGTCACAGCAAAGACAAGTTATTTCCTTCCCACCAACTCCTGTCATGGTCGGTCCACACCAAAAAAAAGTATAATAAAAATTCTCGACTAATAAAAAAATTTTGTTCGTTTTTTTGTTTTGTTTTGTTTTTTTAAGTGAAATGACAGAAAAGATATAGCCAGCCTGACTGACAAAATGTTACTAATTAGCAACCAAGTCTGAGGAGACAAGAATTTCATGGGCAGCCATCAGACATCTATACAATGGATGAGCCACCAGTGCTGCCCCTAAGCCAATGTGATGTCTGAGGTGGCAGCTGCATCTGCAGCCTTCTCGTCTCTCACACAAACTACCAGAAACATTTGGAAACATTAGTATAATTGTTCTATTTACTTTAAATGACAAATATTTGAAATTTTCTAGCGGTATTATATCTATCAGTAAGGTAAATATCAATAATTTATGCAAAAACATGAAGAACATTGTATTTTGTTATGTAAACAAATCCCTTTATTGTGCCCAAGTGCAGAAAAACCTTATGTTGACCTAAGCAATGACCTCAGGTTGCCTCTTTACATGGCCCAACTCCTTCCGTGTGCCACACAGACGCCCAGAAGAGAATCTGTTACAGGTGACCTGCCAGCTACATTTATCTACATGCAGCTAGGTCAGTGTTGGCTAACCTGTGACACTCCAGGGGTTGTGAAACTACAAGTCCCAGCATACCCTTTCAGCAATAAGCTGCTATATATTGGCAAAGCATGCTGGGACTTGTAGTCTCTCAACACCAGGAGTGTCACAGGTTAGCCAACACTGAGCTAGGTTATTATGTGAATTAGATATGGTGTGTAATTAAATAATTAAAAGAATCAAATCATAAAACAAGCAAATGGCTATTGTAATCTATCTTATAAATGATAAAAAAAATAACTAACAAAAGAAGGTGTGAACAAATAAAAAAAAACCATAAGAAATAATATTAATGATAATAATAACACTTTATTTATTACCTAAAATTTAAAAAGTTTAAAATAAAATATTCCTTTTGTCCCTTGGCCAAATTATTATACCAGATCTTGTACAATGTACATATTACAGGCAAAGTGTAAAATAGATGCTTAGACTAAGTACATGAAAATTGACATTGTCTGTATCACCCCTGGGGACAGCTACCGTGCAGAGATAAATCGCTAGGGATACATAAAGCATAGGGGTAGTGCAGAGGAGGGCTGGCAAAATTTATCCCGGGTGGCAAGACTCGACTCAGCAGCCTTTTAGGAACATTTTACAGGAAAATAAAATGTAAGTGGACCAGTGACTCAGCCCAAGGTAGCCCACTATGTGACTGGCAAAGGGGGCAGATGCCACCCCTGCCCCCCAGTCCAGACTGCCCCTGGGATAGAGAGTCTAAGGATCTGGAAAGGCCTGTTCTCTGGAGAATTAGCCAGTTTGTATGCAATATCTGGGCCCTAATGGCATAAATGATTTATATTATGAACAGTGCATTTTTCCATTTTTGGCAATATTTCCATGTATAAAAACCTGAGAATAAAAATATATTTATTCCACTATTATAACAAAAGAAAAAAAAAACAATATAAAATTCCCACTGACAGGTTAATAGATACAAATATATTCCTGGTGAAACGGGCCATAATGAGGAAATTAATTTGGGCATAAAGAGGTTAAGTATTGAGCTTGCAGAACACTGATAGATGCCACAAATATCACAGAGAAACGAGAAACAATCCTGACAGTCTAAAAAGGATACAATACAAAAATACATTTAATAAATGCCATTTTATGTCATTCTAATCTAAATGTTGTAAGATGCCTTATATGTATATTCTTATATTAACTAAAACTGTCTTTCTTAGTTGCATTTAAAGAATGAGTAAATCTAAAGTACAGATTGATCTGAAATGAAAAGGCATCTTGTGATATTCATGAAGATATATGTAAATGTTCACATACAATGATGAAAGTTAAAAAAGATACAATTTAGGCGTGAGTCATTAAGGAAAGTAAGGTAAATCTTCTCTGGGACAAACCATGTTACAATGCAAGGGGTGCAAATTAGTTTATTATTTTGCACATAAGTTAAATACTGGATGCTTTTTCATGTAGCACACAAATATTTGATAGCTTTATTTTTACATTGAAATTTAAAGTTGACCTAGGGCATGTCCTAACCAACTGTAACTCTGTCCCCACATTTTAAATTTACCTCCCCACAATGCAACATGGTTTTGCCCAGGTGCAAAGTTACTGCTTTGTTATGCGTTGCTCTCCTTAATGACTGAGGCACCTTATGTTTATTTGTCTCAATGTCCTTTGCATGCCCATGGCCTTACTGACCAAAAGATTAAGGCGCACAGAGAAAAAGTCTCTCCTGTGATGAAAAAATTGTCTTAAATATTTTCACTTGTGATACATCCCAAAAACTGTACTGTCTAGCCTTATTTATGCCCTAAAATAATCATGAGTGCATGTGGACATTTAGGGCTATATTTACTAAGCAGCGGTGACAAACCGCTTATTCTCATTGCTTGCAGTCATTTTTTAAAATGGTATGTAAATTGCTGAGAATCTGCGGTTCGTCTAAACCGACGCTTAGTAAATACACCCCTTAAACTATTTTGATTACATGTGGTTGATGCAAAATTCAAGTATTTTTGTTTAGTGGAAATGGTTATGTGCCCCTCCATACAGCAAGGAACACCAATAAAAATATATTCTTACCATACGTTTATCTCATTTCAACAAAGTATGCCAGTGAAACCTCATTGCTGCCCTACTCCGCAAACCTATGAGTCCAGCGCACCTTTTCCGCATATAGCAAGGACTAGCCTGGCTCAACTTAACTCCTCCCATTGTCATCATGCGTTTCGGCAGAAATCTAGGCACATTTGTGCAAATTGAGCCACACATCAAGGATTTTGCTCTGCACCTTGTTTTTTGGGAAGTTTTTTTACACTTTACAAACTTCAGTTATTTACGATGGTTATAAACGGTTAGTTGTTATAATCATGCAACTGAGATCCCATGCTTTTCATATGCTGCAGAATATTTCACACTGGTTAAAGATGCAATAGTTATTGAAGCAGAGAATGTAAGGAGTGAATAACTAGTGTATGTCTATAATAAATGCATCTCAGACATAGGTACCTAACGCCTAACACCCAGAAAAGCACAAAGAGGTATATGTTTGGTATTTAGTATTTGGCTAAGAACTAACTAAGAACTAACTAAGAATAATCTAATTATTTGGAGATTGGAAAGTCTCTTTAAAAGTAATGAAGTGAAGGAAACTTTACCCGCATCCTTTTTCTTGTCTCGAGACAGTTCATGCACAGTTGCCCCAATGTCTTTCCTCAGACATCTCACGATCTCATCCAGAGCAGGGGTGCTCTTGTTATCCAAATTGATGAAGAACTGATACTCATCTTTGTTGAGACGGGAAGGTCTTGACTCTATGTGGGTGAGGCTAACGTCTCTTTCCTAAAACATGAAAAATGGGACAATATCAACTAAAAAAACAAAGTAAAAGACAGCCTGATTATGGCCTGCAGACCTATGTCTTGTTCTACAGATTTAAATAATAACATTACCGCATTACCGTCTGTGAATAGTAACACCAAATTATTACAATCAATGTTATGGTTGTAGTGAGATATATCCATTTACTGCATCTGTACGGTACATCCCAAGTTATAGCATTAGCTCCTTTCTCAATCTGTCTCTAACTAAAGAATATTTTTTTTCCTTAATAAATAGTTATTATATTATGTTACAATTTTCACCTTTAATTTTGAATGATTTATTTCAAATACACTGGACCATGTTGTAATGACTATAAATATGTGTCTTCATGTTAGCTACATTTATTCAAATATTTATAGTCTATATTACCTACTGTAATGCATCCAAGTGACCAACAAAATGATGCATAGTGGATGGTGACTAAAAAGGTGTACAATGGACAGGGAGTTTTTTAAGAATATTCTAATTGCCAGAGTTCTAGATATATCATTTTAGCACATGCAAGAAACAGGGTCAGAACAGTATTGTCTACAAACAAGTTATAGCCTGTGTTAAATTTTCACAAATGAGAGTATAATAGGTTATGTTCGATAAAAAAAATGTAAATTAAAAATAAAATAACCTGACAGACTGCAAGCCACTCTCTTAATTTGTTTTATACCGTATACTGTTAAATAACCTGAATTTGCTCACAGATTTAGGCTTTGCATGTTTAATTTTAAGCTTTAATTTTTTTTTTTTTTTAATTAATTTTTTGCATGTTTAATTTTAAGCTTTAATTTTATTGATTCTTTGCTAAATATTCCAAGTAGTCTCTCCAGGCTGCCTCTATGAAACAGAACACCTGACTTGTGCAGTTAGTTACTTGACTGCTGCTGTTAAAGTGAATGGAATCCCTAGGCTGCATTGCAATATTTATTGCTCCTAGCCAGGAGTCTTGGCAACAGCAGGATGAATACAGCCAAAGGGTACTTTGCTGATAATCAGAAAATGGTGATTGTGTACTTAGTTCACATACACATACTCCACATACATAATAAAGGAGAAGGCTGTGTATCCTCATGACCATAACACCGTAACCGACTAACCGTACAGTTGACACTGAACAGCAGGGGGCTGGCTGAGTCTAATGACAGATGTAGGAAACCTCCAGCAGCATATCTGCGCTAATTGCAATTGTACTGAGGATTCACCAGCAACTGAGGTTCCCTGACTGAAAAGGGTATCCCAGGTTTGATTGTCAACATTGTTTCACTGATCAATTTTCTAAACAACATTATTAAATGGCGATATTACAAATACATAAACATACAGGGGCCGATTTATCCAGGAACCCAATTTGCATTTTTTTTTTAAAATCCCACGTAACTTCCACACATGTATGCAGAGCTGTGTTAACGCATTGGTACGCTGGGGAGATGCCCAGGGGCCCCACGAGCATAGGGGCCCTATAGGCTTGCCAACGTTTTAGTATATTATTACTTTTCTTGTTTTTCAACTTCAGGGCTCATGTTAAATTGTCCAAACTTTGTGTGGACTAATCTCTGCTGTACAGCATGCCTTTTAATGTTTAAACACTGATTTTGTTGGAGGTACCAATATATATAAGCTTTAATTTTATCGATAATTTACATTTTTATTCCTATGTTTGGTTATGTAGGTAGGGCCCCAGTGCACTTCTTTGCCCAGGGGCCTATAATGCTGTTAAGACAGCCCTGCATGTAGGCCTGTATTTATGAACAAGCAGATCTCAAGAAATGTTTCCACATGAATACAGGTATAAGTATGCTCTATCCATATGGTACCTGCTGTAGGCAGACAGATACACAGCAGGATATGCACAATAATCAATAAAAAGTCCCATCAGAACACATGGGAAAAAACAAATATTAAATACATTAACGTCTCTTAATACTATACTCATTAATAAAAAGACATTTAAAAACAGTTGTTCATAATTGCAAACACATGTTCTGGCGTCCGTCATCACTATCAGTCGACACGCCCGCCCTGTAGCTGGTACAAGTGATACAGCTAAAAATAATGTACCGGAGAGATGCCCAGAGATTGAATCGCATGAATGTGCATGCGCTCGAGCTTGGCAAACACTTACAGTAGTTTGACTACGTGCATACTGCCCTTCCCTCCTCTATTCTGCCCTTCAAATTGTAGCCTCTAGGAAGTGTCATTTGCGTTTGAACTTGAATTGCACGTAAATGTGTTTACTTGAGTAAAGTCCGTTTCTGAGCACGTGCAGAGCAATTTTATGCAAAATACGGCACACAATGAGACTTGCATTCCTTGATGAATCAGTCCCACAATCTATAAAACAGGTCTCATAATAAGAACAGCCAGTAGATGGCAACATATAAACATACTGAATGGGTTTGCTAACAAGCAGCTCATAATTAGCTCACATTTTACCTTGGGACCCTCTCTTCTGCCAAGGAGGCTCCAGTCCTCCAAGGCCCTCGGTCAATTGATAAAAATGTTTAAAAGCAATATGTCCAGTCTGTGAGAGAGTGAGGCCCATGTACAATGACATAGGGGAGTATCTAGACTTTTCTTTTATGCGGGGAGGGAAGGGGGGTTAGCAGAGTCCCTCTCTGCTTAATGTCTATTTATATAATGCATAGATCCCAGATCTATGGGGGGGGGGAACCCAATTAAACCCAATTAAATGACTTACCTTTCTGCGGCCCATCGCTGTCTCTTGGTGAGCTGTACAGGCCAAGTGACAGCATCCTGCACTATAATTAGTGGGTAGTTCCAGTCATTCACCAAACAATAAGTAAACCTCCCACTACTCGGACTGGAAGTGTCATATCCAGTAGCACCAATCATTGTGCTAGTGCATATGACACTATCATACCCAGAAGGTGAAGCCGCACACTGCATGGCTGAGTCTCGTAGCTGATAAACTGGATATGACTGGAACCAACTGTGTTTAAAACACAATTGGAGCTGTCAGATAGGAACCACTATCTGCCTCCCGGCTGCCGTGTACATCGATGTGATGTGCAGACCATAAACAGCCAGCCCAAACACATTAAAATTTAATTGGCCTGGGGTAGATTGCCACGCTCCACCACAGCCAATCCTGTCCCTGATAGAGGGGGGTGGTTGTTCCATCTGGATCTGCCCCTGCCATGACACAAGTCATGAACGAAACGGGCTCTTACACTGTACAAAAACTTTACCTTAACTGTTTACCGCCCCCCCATACTATATATTTCTAATGAGCAAGATATTCATATTCTCCATTTCCTACCTCACTGTATGTAGCTTAATTTTATTTCATAATGAAGTTATTATTTATTAGAAGATGACCAGACATATATCCACGTTGTAGTGAAGAGAAAACAACTTACTAAGTAGACTGGCTTACTCATATATGGAATAGCTGTATATGTTTGGTATGTGTCATGGCTACCAACTATTATTATAAGCTTGCACTAGTGGTAGAGGTCTTTACCTATCCCGTAGAGCTTGATATGCTCACAGGTACTCAGATGGCCCCAGGTCTTAAACTCAGCGTAGTGCAAGCTTATGAGTAGCGCTGCAGCGCGACACAGGAGGTGATGACAGAAGGAGCAATCAGCGAGGTCAAGTTCAGGCAAAGATCAGGTCCGGCAGCAAACAAGGGTATCCGAGTCACAAGCAAAGATCAGGGCCACGAGCAAATAATCAGAAGTCCAGGAAAACAAGTCAAAGGTTATAAACAGAAAACATATCCAGGAATAAGCACAACAGGACAGGAGCAGATCAGCAGCCAGGAACTGAACGCTATAACAGGGAGTTTAAGCCCTCCCTGCCTTAAATACATAGATGGACCATTAAGAAGCCTGGAAACCCAGCTGGTTCATCAGCCTCAGGAGGCTGCTAATTAATTGTTTATCTGCAAAGTGACCAAGGATGCAAAGTGACTAATGGTGCTGCTGTGCATAGCACTCTCTGGGAAAATATGTAAAATGTTGTTATGCTAACTTGGACATTACTCCACTATAATAAAAGTTTAAATCAAACCCTACTGCGCACGTGCCCGGAGCCCCCTATTGCCGGAACGTGGCAGACCGAGGCAAATGTCTTGACCATTGCCTTAGCAACAGCCGGGACGAAACCGGTAGTGACGTCCTGGTTGTCATAGCGACAGCCGGTACGCAGCCAAGGAAACTCAGCGAGTCGCGACGGCCAGGGGCACCACCGTGGCTCATAACAGTATGGTGCTATTTTGAAGTCTAAGGAATTGTAACATGCAGTATTAATGTTTAATTTACCCCCTCTTATATGAGGACCCACTTCCCCCTCAAAAGAGCAGAGCAGAGATCTCTTCTGAGTGGTGCAAGTGCTTGCGCTAGACCATTGTGTGCTCTGCTCTTTTGAAAGCAGAAGAACCATGGCCCCAATTTTGCCCAAATTTGGGTTCCATCTCAGTCATTAAATTTCTTGTCACTGATTGTCCTGCAATACAAACCTTGAGATAAACTGCAGACAATGTGAAGATACAATGAGGACAATTTGGAAGAAAACAATTTGTATACATACACATACCTTCCAGCATCTAATTTAAATCCTAATAATATATATCCAAATAGCTTCCTGAAGATAATAGTATAATTGGGAGCTGGAATGAAGAAGGATCAAACCACTGTGAAAAGAAAGGTAGGATATGTTTATCTTACCAAAATAGTAGTGTTTACAGAACACAGACTCCCAATGGAAGTGATGGTATAAACAATTGCTTAAAAATGGAAACCTAAATTTAAATTACAATGCTAAATGGACAGGAAAAAAGGCAGTATTTATTTACTTAAAATGTCTCTTTGTACAAAAGTTGAGAAATGTTTGTCAAAAGTTAAGAGGCAGGAGAAAAGTACATGACGTTTTGGTGTATTTCATTTTCCAAATAAGTAAACAGGGGAGGATAGACAACCATCAAGCTCATAGGTCAGTGAGGGAATCTGTGTTGTTCTGACAGTCTCTAAATCAGCATGCTTGTTAAACCTGGGAGCCTCCCCTAATGAATTACTGAAGCCATGGACTGTGTTCAATACCATCTGTTACTGTGTTAGCTAAATATGCATGTATCCTATCCATTTATTTAGCACAACATCTAAGACTTACACATTATAAATAATGTTGCAACATGTAACAAAAACACTAATCACTACCAGCAAAGCTTAGATTTCACACAGGCAATGAGTACATTTGTTTGAAAGGCAGATCAATCAGTGACGATATAACTTAAACATATGAACTCCATTTACACAGCAGGTGTGGTACAATTCTGACATGTCAGAAACAACTTTGTGAAATAGTAAATGTATATTCCATAGTTGCCTACTCTCCCGGAATGTCCGGGAGACTCCCGAATTTTTGGGAGTCCTCCCGGACTGCCAGGAAAGCAGAACAACCTCCCACATGCAGCATCCTTAGTTAGTTAACAGGGTGGAGGTGGGGCTTAGTGACATGATTTTTGCGTCATCGTGGCCCTGCCCCTATTGGAATAAGGTAAAATTGATTGCCTACTTAGGGGACGGTGCCAAGTGCCGCAATTCGACGAGCCCTCACACGCCCACCTGCCCCCGGGATCTCCCGGAGCTCACCAACCGAAAGTTGGTAAGTATTATTTTGATACATATGTTAATCCTTTCTTACTGTCCAAAGGTCACTCGCTACGTCTCAGGTCGCCATGTTGTCTTAAGAGCATCCAGACAGAGCAACACTGAGCTAACAATGGAACCTCAACTAATTATCACGACTAAATTCAGCAAAATTATGACCTTTAAATAATGCATGTCAAAATAACCTTTAAAATCAATTATTTGTCTACCAGTTAAAATGAATCATTGGAACATATATCTACATATTAAAACCAATTATAGTCTCTGCATATATATTGGTGCTGGTCATTTGCAAACCGTCAGCATAGTGCAAGGGCCATTGTAACCTTACAAGCTGCAGACAGTGCAGCTATATTTATGGAACTGAGCATGGATTTGTAAGGCAGAATGGGGAGTGAGCAAATTGTGCATTGGTTGTTTTGTTGGATGAGATGTTTAAATCATCAAGACTGCTCATATCTGAAGGTATTCCTGTTTTTTCATGGTAGAGCAATGCTTTTTAGCTGTGTACATTGACCTGAAACTTATGCCACAGAGGTGATAGACATCAGTACTTTCCAATAAAATATATGCAAATAGTCCAATGTATGTAAAACAAGGAGAATACATGTCAATTAAAATAAAGTCACCCTTGCTATCCCCTTACACAGAATTATATGAGATATAAATGATGGTCAAACCAGCAGTATATTAGCAGAGAAACGGAACACTTTAAGTTAATGAGGGTACAAGCCATATGTTATAGTAGCCCAGGCTTTATAGCAGTAATGAGCAACAGGCGGCCCTCCGAGCCTTCACCTGCAGCCCCCAGCAACTTCCTGCTTCATGGTCAGCTTGTAACACTTCTGGTAAATGCCTGCTGATACGTTATGATTAAGACTAAATGTACTGTTTTAACTTATTACTGAGATTAAGGGTAATGGGCAGCCCTTTCGAAGGCTACAGCCCCTGAATGGGTTTCACTGCTCTATAGTGACATTTTCACTTGTGATGTATGATTTTGAAATCTGTAAATCCAGAATTAAAGTGCACATCTGTTATGCATCTGCACCAGTGTTTAGCAGTGGAGTGCACAGTGGTCAGCATTGTTGCCTCACAGTGCTGGGGTCATGAGATTCCTACCAGGGCCCTATCCGTGTAGAGTTTTTATGTTCTCCCCATATTTGCATGAATTTCCCCTTCACAGTCCAAAAACATACTGGAAGGTTAATTGGTGCTGACAAAATGGACTCTATTCTATGTCTATGTGTGTTTGACAGGGACTTTAGATTGTAAGCTCCAATGGGACAGGGACTGATGTGAAACATATTCTCTGTAAAGTGCTGTGTAATATGATCGCCTCTTCATAAATACCTTTCCACTTTAAATTTGGGTGAATTGGTTCATATATTATGTTGTGTATTTACAATTTACTTTATGCTAAATGCTCATACTTAACTTCCATCCTGCTATAACGAACCACCACAAAATTATCTAGTCACTGATGACAATGGAGGATTCCTTAAATTGGATAAACTAGATGTGTTCTGCACTAGTCCTTCAAATCATCTTTATTAAAGCTCATTGCAACCTTTGTCATTGATGAACAAGGCACACTACAAATTCTCTACATCAGTTTTCGGAAATGCTGATGCAGTGATTTATACAGTGGGGTAGAAGTTACCCAATCACGTTTTAATACTTTGTAAACTGATAATCTAATGGTTAAGTCAGGGAGAGAGGGTTAATGTCTAAAACATGGCCTTTAAGAACTGAGCTGATCCCTAAATTCTAGGTAATGTTTACTAGACATGAAGTAGGTGACATGGGAGAAAGGGATAAAAGATGTACCATCATATTGACACTGTGTCCACTGTATGTATAAATTTGCCTGGCCATTACAAATGGCCTTTCGTATACTATGAACTATGTTAGGGATGTGCACCGGCGACTTTTGAGGTCTCGTGTTTTGTGTTTTGGATCTGGATTTTCTCGATGTTTTGGGTTCGGATTTGTTTCGCAAAACACCTGCCGAAAGGTTTTGGTTCAGATTTAAGGTTTTGGATTCGGATTTTTTTTGAAAAAAGCATAAAAAGTTAAAAAAATCAAGTTTTTGGGCTTATTTTCACTCCTACGCTATTATTGACCTCAATAACACTCAATAACAAGCATTTCCACTAATTTACCGTGTATTCTGAACACCTCACAATATAGTTATTAGTCCAAAACGTTGCAACGAGGTATCTTTCTGGACTGCGTAGTGGAGTGGTCCCCACAATATAATAAGAAAACCATCAACTGGTCTTAATCGCACCAAAACATGTACCTGGACTGCGTAGAGGAGTGGGTCACCACAATATGAATTAAAAACCCTGAACTTGTATGATTCGCACCAATAATGTACCTGGACTGCATAGAGGAGTGGGTCACCACAATATATATAATAAGAAAACCATCAACTGGTATGAATCGCACCGAATAATGTACCTGGACTGCGTAGAGGAGTGGGTCACCACAATATAAATTAAAAACCCTGAACTTGTATGATTCGCACCAATAATGTACCTGGACTGCATAGAGGAGTGGGTCACCACAATATATATAATAAGAAAACCATCAACTGGTATGAATCGCACCGAATAATGTACCTGGACTGCGTAGAGGAGTGGGTCACCACAATATAAATTAAAAACCCTGAACTTGTATGATTCGCACCAATAATGTACCTGGACTGCGTAGAGGAGTGGGTCACCACAATATAAATTAAAAACCCTGAACTTGTATGATTCGCACCAATAATGTACCTGGACTGCGTAGAGGAGTGGGTCACCACAATATATATAATAAGAAAACCATCAACTGGTATGAATCGCACCGAATAATGTACCTGGACTGCGTAGAGGAGTGGGTCACCACAATATAAATTAAAAACCCTGAACTTGTTTGATTCGCACTAATAATGTACCTGGACTGCGTAGAGGAGTGGGTCACCACAATATAAATTAAAAACCCTGAACTTGTATGATTCGCACCAATAATGTACCTGGACTGCGTAGAGGAGTGGGTCACCACAATATATATAATAAGAAAACCATCAACTGGTATGAATCGCACCGAATAATGTACCTGGACTGCGTAGAGGAGTGGGTCACCACAATATAAATTAAAAACCCTGAACTTGTATGATTCGCACCAATAATGTACCTGGACTGCGTAGAGGAGTGGGTCACCACAATATAAATTAAAAACCCTGAACTTGTATGATTCGCACCAATAATGTACCTGGACTGCGTAGAGGAGTGGGTCACCACAATATATATAATAAGAAAACCATCAACTGGTATGAATCGCACCGAATAATGTACCTGGACTGCGCAGAGGAGTGGGTCACCACAATATTATTAAAAAACCCTACACGGGTCTGAATTCCACCCAAAAAGTTTATGGACTGCGTAGTGTAGTGTTCCCCACAATATTATTTAAAAATTTTGCAGCAACAGTCAACGTTGTTTAATATCTGATACACCTCTATCTGGACTGCATAGTGGAGTGGCCCCGGTACCCAATTTGGTACCGGGGCCACAATACCTCCTCCAACCATGGTACAGACCATTCGTCATTGAGATCCCATCAAGTATGTTAAAAGACAGACAGGGTCGAAGTGTTATTGGTTGACTTTGTAAACCAAAAAACTGTTCCTTTTGCACATAGTCGTGCAATGAAGACTGACTTTTTCATTTAAAGGCACCATCTTTCAGGTGTAGTGTTTGTAAGTCATATTATACTTTTGGTAAAATTTGTTTATTTTGTTCCTCTTTATGGTAACTACTAATATAATTAAAGTATTAAATAGAAGCTGCAGTTCCTCTTTATGGGAATTAGTAATAGAATTAAAGTATTAAATAGAATTAAAGTATTAAATAGAGTGGTATAGAGTGGTAGTGTGGTATAGAGTGGTCCCCACAATATAATAATAAAACCCTCAACTGGTCTGAATTCCACCAAACAAGTATCTGGACTGCGTAGTGGGGTGGCCCCGGTACCCAATTTGATGTCGGGACGACAATAAAATAAATACACCCTCAACTGGTCTGAATTCCACCAAACAAGTATCTGGACTGCGTAGTGGGGTGGCCCCGGTACCCAATTTGATATCGGGACGACAATAAAATAAATACACCCTCAACTGGTCTGAATTCCACCAAACAAGTATCTGGACTGCGTAGTGGGGTGGCCCCGGTACCCAATTTGATACCGGGGCCTCAATACCTCCTCCAAGTTCCAAGTGTAGTGTTTATATTAAAACATCTTAACACTACACTAATTCTAGCACGTCAAAACCTCTTGTTTTAAACAATGACAGGGCATTTAACTTTTGATTTAATTTATTGAATTTGTTGGCATTTTCTTTTACTTTTTGAACATGGCAAACGACTGTTGAATGGTCACATAATGCCAAAAAAATAGTTGCAAGATGGAATTGTCCTTGGGCCCTCCCACCCACCCTTATGTTGTTGAAATAGGACATGCACACTTTAACAAACCAACCATTTCAGCGACAGGGCCTACCAAACAACTGTGGCTGAAATGATTGGTTTGTTTGGGCCCCCACACCAATAAAACAATTCATCTCTCCCTGTACAAACTAAACAGGCTCTACTGAGGAAAGATGTCGTCCTCATCCTCAACCTCTGATTCCTCTCCCCCTACAGTGTGTACTTCCTCCTCCTCACACATTATCAATTCGTCCCCGCTGGACTCCACAACCACAGGTCCCTCTGTACTGTCTGTAGGGCAGTGCTGTACTTCATTGAGGAATTGATTATTCATTTTTATAAACATCATTTTTTCAACGTTGTGAGGAAGCAACCTCCTTCGCCGCTCACTGACCAGGTTCCCCGCTGCACTAAAAACTCTTTCCGAGTACACACTGGAGGGGGGACAACTCAGTTAAAAAATAGAGCCAGTTTGTACAGGGGCTTTCAAACTACCTTTTGGAGTTTTACCACGTCACTACCTCTAGTTAATTTAGATTGCAAGGCTTGTAAATATAAATACTTTGAAGATAAAAAAAGCAGGCTGCACAGACTGTGGAGCTAGAAAGTGAAATTAAATGGACCACGTTACTTTGGTGGCTATCTATGCCCCCCTGCCCTACACTTGTAGTTGAATATAAATAAAGCAGCCTGCATAGACTGTAGAACTAGAAATTCAAATATACAAAGAAATGGACAAGGGCAGTTTGGTATCTGTCTGCATCAGATCCCCTCTCCACTAGGAGTAAAACAGAAAACGTTTCAGCCGTTATATAATCTAGAATATAAATAGAAATTGAGAAGGGCAATTTGGTATCTGTCTGCATCATAATCATCAACATCCTCCTCAGCGCCAGCTACATCAATATTCTCCTCCCGGTGTACAACATTCACACCTTCATTAGCCAAATCTGTAACTGGACTGTGGGTGATCCTTCCAGCATATGCAGAGGGCGTGCTGCAAATGCTGGATGGAGTCACCTCTTCCCGTACAGTGATGGGAAGGTCAGGGTTCACAACCAACAACACCCTTGGACTCGCCTTGGGGATTTGTGATGTCATCTATTTAGAAGGCAGAGTTCTTTGCTGTTTTGTTGTTGTTGCTGACAGCATAACTCTCTTAAATTTTTTGTAGCGGGAGGGAGGAGGAGGGCTTAGATCCTTGGGTGAAGCTGGACCACTAGTCATGAACACGGGCCAGGGCATAAGCCGTTCCTTGCCACTACGTGTCATAAATGGCATATTGCCAACTTTACGTTTCTCCTCAGATGATTTTAAGTTTCTCTTTTTGCTATTTTTTGAGAACTTGGGCTTTTTGGATTTTACATGCCCTGTACTAGGAGATTGGGCATCGGGCTTGCCAGACGACGTTGATGGCATTTCATCGTCTATGTCATGACTAGTGGCAGCAGCTACAGCATTAGGAGGAAGTGGGTCTTGATCTTTCCCTACTTTATCGTCCAAATTTTGCTTTTCCATTATATGTAGCACAAGAGAGCATACCCCTAAGCCACACACACTCGGCAAAGCCTTTAAAAATTATATGCGGCACAGGAGAGTATCACTGGACTTATACTGCTGAATCAGTGAACTTTGTAATAGCAGTACCACTGGACTTATACTGCTGAATCAGTGAACTTTGTAATAGCAGTACCACTGGCAGGGCTGCCAAGAAGAATTCAGGGCCCGGGTACAACAAATTCATGGGGCCCCCCTCATATTCAAGTAAGCCCCAAAATTATTTTGCGCCGCCTCACGGCGGCGCAAAACAATTTAGGTGTATGGTGATACATTCAGGGGCGTGGCTAGCCAAACGGCGGTGCAAAAATTTTGGGAGGTGTGGTCATGCATTTGGGGCGTGGCAAACGTGCCATTGGGGCGTGGCTAACATAAAAACCACTAGGCTCTCAATTCGCCGGAGCGTCACATATGTTCAAGCACTCCTGACTTTCAGGACATCTACCACCACAGTGTAGTATACAAACAATGCAGTGTGTACACAAACAGTTCAGTCTTGGCCTACACCTTACATTGGGCACAACATTCACCAAAAATTGGTATTGTCCCTACTAGAATCACAACATTTCACACACTGTGCTGCTCTCTCCTACCTGTTCTTCTCACTTTCTCCACCTGTGGCTGCTGGTTTCTTTAGTTGTGGCTTGTCCGGATCCAGGAATGTTGAAGGACCTATTTTGAAAAAAAAATGGCTACATTTAGAAAATTACAGCCAGCCCCGGCCTTAAATCAATAGCACTCACGATTAATAATTAGGCCTTCCTCCAGCCCCAACATTAAAATAATAGTATTCACATTTAATAAATAAACCTATTTCACTTCCTGCAAACAGCCCCAGCAATACCTATTTCCCGCAACCATCACTGCCATTAAATAATTCATAGTCACATTTAATAAATAGACCTCATTCTCCCTAAACTCATCCCAAGATTCAATAGCCCCCAAACCACCCCATCTTAAATTAATAGTCCCTACTATTAAATTGCCTCACCATCACCCTACAAACAAAATAGCGCCCATTAATTAGCTGCCACCTACCTCACACACACTACATTGCAACAAGCCCCCTGTGCCATCACACACATTACTGTGCCCCTTCATCACAACTACACTGTACCCCCTTATGCTCACACTGCGACCTCCATGCTGCTTTTCCCCCTTCTTTTTTACTTTGTGCCTCTCTCCCACTTTTTTTATTCCTCTGTTCCTCTCTCCCACTTTTTTTCCTCCTCTGTTCCTCTCTCCCACTTTTTTTTCCTCCTCTGTTCCTCTCTCCCACTTTTTTTTCCTCCTCTGTTCCTCTCTCCCACTTTTTTTCCCTCCTCTGTTCCTCTCTCCCCAATTTTTTTTTATTCCTCTGTGGCTCTCTCCTTTTTTTCCTCCTCTGTTCCTCTCTCCCACTTTTTTTCCCCCCTCTGTTCCTCTCTCCCCAATTTTTTTTTATTCCCCTGTGGCTCTCTCCTTTTTTTCCTCCTCTGTTCCTCTCTCCCACTTTTTTTTTATTACTCTGTGGCTCTCTCCTTTTTTTCCTCCTCTGTTTCTCTGTCCCCTTTCTTTATAGTACTGTCCCTCCCTGTTTTCCTCCCCTAGCCTCTCCGTTTCTTTACTTACCTTTTGTCAACTTCTTTCTTTTCTTTTCTGCTCTTCTGTCTCCTCTTCTGTCTTCTTTCTTCTTGCTGGCTGCGGCGCCCGGGTAAACTGTACCCGCTCCCCCCCCCTCTCGGCGGCCCTGACCACTGGACTTATACACTGCTGAATCAGTGAACTTTGTAATAGCAGTGCCACTGGACTTATACTGCTGAATCAGTGAACTTTGTAATAGCAGTACCACTGGACTTACACACTGCTGAATCAGTGAACTTTGTAATAGCAGTACCACTGGACTTATACACTGCTGAATCAGTGAACTTTGTAATAGCAGTACCACTGGACTTATACACTGCTGAATCAGTGAACTTTGTAATAGCAGTACCACTGGACTTTTACTGCTGAATGTGCGAACTTGGTAATATTGCAGTACCAATGGGCATATATACTGCTGGATTGGTTTTGCAAATTTGGTTATAATTTATTTATTTATTTATTTTTTTATAACTTTTTTTTTTTTAAAAAAAACTTGGGAATAATGGGGAAATAACTATGCCCTTAGAATCACAGAGCACAGGACACAGCACCACTGGACTGAACAGGACACAGCACAGGACCCAGCAGCACTACTGAACTCAGCAGGACAGAGCACAGGACACAGCACCACTGGACTGATACTGCAGAATGTGTGAACTTTGTAATATTACAGAACCACTGGACTTTAACTGCTAAATGTGTTAACTTGGTAATATTGCAGTACCAATGGGCTTATACTGCAGGATTGGTTGTGCAAGTTTTGTTGTAATTAAAAAAAAATGTAATTAGTTTTTTGTATTTTTTTTAAATAACTTTTTTTTATTTTTTTAAACACTTGGGAATATTGGGGAAATAACTATGCCCTTAGAAGCACAGAGCACAGGACACAGCACCACTGGACTGAACAGGACACAGCACAGGACCCAGCAGCACCACTGACCTCAGAAGGACAGAGCACAGGACACAGCACCACTGGACTGAGCACAGCACAGCACAGCACAGCACAGAACTTAACTGAACAGCACAGAACTTAACTGAACAGCATGAGATATAGCAGGACAGAGGACCACCTAACACACCCTCCCTTTACCCTGATCAATGCCCGAGTGAAGATGGCGGCGACTAGCGGGGAATTTATAGGATCAGAGTATCGCGAGATCCGACAACGGGATTATGAGTTAGAGCCTCAGTTTCAGATTTGAATTTGTCGCCAATACCCGGATCTGTCTCGGATCCGACTCGGATCGGCAACGTTCGGGTGGGCTCGGATTTCATAAATCCGAGTGCGCTCATCTCTAAACTATGTATGCAATACAGTCTTATCTGAGATCGCTGAGCTAAAGATTGCTTATAAAATACAAGCAGTGGAACGAGGGCCGGATTAAGGGAAGGGAGGCCCCCGGCTAAGGGTCCTGTGAGGGCCCCCCCACCCATGAGCCCCCCTCCCCCCGTGAACTTACCTCCTTCCTTTGTTCCACTCCCTGTAGAAATTACGCAGCGCACAGTAATCTCCTTACTGAGGAGATCTCATGAGAGTGAGTCATAGTCTCACTCTCACAACATCTCCTCAGTAAGGAGATTACTGCGCCCCCTGTAAGTCCTACAGTGACAGCAGGCAGCTAACAGCATAGCATTTGCTGTTAGCTGCCTGTCATTTTCCTTGAACAGGTGACAGTCGGAGCCGGGGGCGGGGACGCCCCCAATCCGTTGAATGCCGGCGGGGCCCCCAGCTGCCCACAGCCCCTGGGCTGTAGCCCCTTTAACCCTATTGTTAATCAAGCTCTGAATGGAGCAATAGAGTGAAAAAAAATAAATATGTCTTCAGATTGGATGACAATTGTAGCACTCCCTTCTGTTCCACTATCGTCTAGATATTGATACTGAATTCTGTCTAAGTTATAAAGATAATACAAATATACACAGTTATAACAAATCACAGAAACATATGGCGCTCAACCCAATATTGTAACATAAACAATTCTATATAAAGATACACCTTGATACACTTCCTTATATAAAGGCGACTGCCAGCCTACGAGATGCCAGTTGTTTAATCCGGTGAATGTGAACAAATCTGAAAAAAAAGGAAAAAGAAGGAAAGAGGCGCCTGATAGTGTAATAGTTTAGGAACGTCTGACCTAACCTATATAGGTGCTTATTATTATGTGTACCAGATGTGAATGTCAATCAAGCATATCTGTATATTGGTCTGTATCACTGTAATGTCACATGTAGTAAAGTCCCAGTGTCCCCTCACCCTCATGATTCATATAAGATGTGAATTGAGCAGTATTTTAGGAGAAAAACAAACACATTGAAATGAATGACAATGTTGGTATTAGGTTGGTCTTCTTCAATCATCTCCTCAATGCACTCTTCCAATCAGACCTGCAATTCCATAAAACTAGGTGCAAATTGATTTTCTTGGTGCAGTTCCCAAAGTACTGGTTGTGGACACATACCTATGAATGTTCTACACAGGTGTATTTGCACTAATAGTAGGCCTCTAAACACCTGCTTGTTTTTGGATGATCCACTGGTATTTAGAACAGTTTGCTAATATCAAGTTCTGCTTGTAGCTTGTAACACCACATCAGCATATTTGGACTCATCGCAGCTTATCTGCTCTAATGATAAATGAAGACCTGCATATGTATGAATGCACTTAAACACCAGGCTTGTAGGCTTAGATTACACTTACCTTCAGGGGTTAAAGTTGTTTTGTTTTGAATTATCCAACAGGTTCCAAGGGGTGTAGCCAATCAAGCCTTTTTAGAATCCAAGAATATGAAGTTATCCCTCTTTCACCTAAGGAAATCCCTGGATAAGTATGTGTTGCTATGATAGCTCTTGTACTCATTAATTGTGTTCTTTTAGCTACTCTTTCATCCTCTCATTCATTTCCTTGTGCTTTTTCTTACTTTTCCTCTTATAAGTTCTGCTCTCTTTTTCTGTAATATCTCATTTCTTTGCTTCCCCTTCTTTTCCTTTCTACCAAAGTTTTTTTCCTCTCCATCCAGTATCATTTTTTATTCCCCTTTCATTTTCTTCTACTATTCATTTTCTCCTTCCGTCTCCCAGAATGCTTCACCCACACCAATCCAGCCCTGACCGGCTACGCAACTGCATACCCCCCTCATCCCTGGTATGTGCAGCTTTTGTGGACTGCTTAAGCCCGATGGTGGATGGATTCCTTGTGACGGTCGCCAATCACGTGCCACTAAGCAGCGAGGCTGTCAGAGGAGGATGGCTCCGTCAGCTGTGCTTTTAGTCAAACACACCACAGACAATGCCTCCATGCTGCACTCTCCCCACACTTAATAAAAATGTCCAACCCCCCCAGCACTTTGATAACTGTACCCCACTCACCCTAACTTCCAGTGATTGAGCCTACAGCGGCAGGATATCTGACAGCTGCAGACACATGCCTGTGGCTTGGCCCCCTCTCGCTAACTCTGCCCCCCCTTCAGTGCAGAACCCTTAATTTCAACCCTCCCCAATGCTTCCCATCTGCCCCCCCTGCCTCTCCTCGACCTGGCTACTCCAGTGGCCTTGGTTCACCCTCTTCTGCAGCCCAATTCCCTGTGTCCTCAGCCCATGGTGCCTATCACTACCATTCCCCTTCCCTGCTCCCCAATCTTTCTAATGCCCCTCCTTCAATCACACCAAGTTTCCTATTACCCAGCCTCCTGTCCCCCATACGCTGTATGCCCAGCCCTCTCCTTCTTCCTACTCCCTCTCCATCTTCCAATCTTCCAATTCCCTTTCCCTCCTTCTGCCTTTCTGCCTGTTGGCATTGTACCGAAAAAGGCCCCCAGCAAATTTCATCTGATCCAGCACTTATCCTTTAGTGAAGACTGTTTGGTGCATGACTCTATTGACCCCCAGCACTCCAGAGTGATCTACCAGATCTTTGAGTTTTCTATGGGTTTAGTGAACGAATTCGGCAAGGGATCATTACTGGCAAAGGTCAATATTGAATCCAGCTTCTTCTGTTGGACCCTGAATCTTTCCAATTCATGGGTTTTCAAACCTCAGAGGGGTTTTTCATAGATAGGTGCCTTCCCAGTTGTGCTCTATATCATGCACCCACTTTGAACGTCTCAGTAAGTTTATACACTGGTGCATTGAATCAGGCACAGGTCATTCGGGAGTGGTTCAGTACCTAGATGAATTCCTTATCATTGACCCTCACAAATCCCTACAATGTGGCAAAATTTTATGTGATACCCAAACCCTTTTTCAGGTGTTTGGCGTGCCAATGGTGCATGATAAGACTGAATTCCCATCTACCTGTCTATCATTCCTGGGCCCCCGAAATTGACACCCTAGGATGCTGCCACCTTTCTATCGACAAGCTGGCGAAGCTGAGCTAGCTGATTTTGCCAATAAGGTATTCGGATTAAGTATCCCTTAAGCAGATCCAATCGATTCTAGGGTTCCTTAATTTTGCTTGCCGCATTATCCTTACGAACTAAAGTACATGCGCGTATTCAACTATCATAAGAAATTAAGGAGGACTTGCTGATTTGAGTGCGTTTCCTTGACAAATTTAGCTGGGTGCGCATTTGGTCGGGACCTGTCATGCCCAGCTGTACATAGACACAGTGGGTTCTAGGGGTTTCAGGGTCTACCTCAATTGGGCATG
Organism: Mixophyes fleayi; assembly: GCF_038048845.1. Lineage (NCBI taxonomy): Eukaryota > Metazoa > Chordata > Amphibia > Anura > Limnodynastidae > Mixophyes > Mixophyes fleayi. Next base: position 212,040,099 of record NC_134405.1, read on the forward strand.
ATACATGGCACAGTGGCCCTCGAAATTGGTTTCATCAGGCATGGTTGCTTATTAGTGCTTAGTTAGTTGCTAATCTTTTCCCCATCATGTTGGCTATGGAGCTCTGTGCTCCTTGCTTATGGGGCTGTGACATCATTTTCTGTTGTGACAATTCAGGAATTGTCCAGTCCATTAATAAGCAAAGTGCCACTTCTTCCCCTCTGAATAGGCTGACTAAGAATTTAGTTTTGTGCTGCCTTGAACATAACATTGATAACATTGGTCTTCAGGCTAAGCACATGTTGGGTGTTGAGAACGCTTTGGCTGATGCACTTTTCTGCTTTAACTGGGTGAAATTCAGGGAACTTGCAACTAGTGCTGACCCTAGTGGTAACCCTTGTACTTCTCATGTTTGGCAGATTATCAAGCCGACAGTCGAATTTGCGGAGACATCGTTGGCCCCATCCACCTGAAGGCTTACTGTGTGTCTTGGTAGGACTGAGCTCAACTTTAAACTAGTAAAGGTTGCCGGCATGTAAATCAACACTGAATGCGGGACTTCGTTTGGCATAAGTATCAGTTAGATGTTACCAAGATGTTAATATCCTCCATGCTAGCTTGAATTTCTTTTATAGCCCAAATCCACAACAGATCAATTTAGCAGGGAATGTTGGGTCATGATAGAGGCACAGATGGATCCTGACATCTGCCCGGTATTACAGGCTAGAGCTTACCTGTTGGTTAGACCTATTAGCAGGCAAATCTGGTTGCTCCCTCTTGATTCTATGCCAAATACCAGGTTGGTATTATTTCTAACTTCTTTTTCCTTATTCAGACAAGGCACAGTAGGCAGGAAAGCAGTACCATCAGCAGCTAACACGTGGTGAAAGAGTTTATGTTTGGCCACAGGATTCTTTCCCCTTCGATCTATGTCTTTGCTATGGTCATTTCTGCGAATGCCCTGGTTATCGTTTATGCGAACGTGTCATTGAGGCCAGAAGGGGTGTAGTCTCTCTGATGCCGTTAAGTTAGCGCCTGGGATTCTGGGTTGGTTGGTCATCCCTATGTTTTTTTATGGTATTAGCTGGCAAGCTGAACTTGCATTTGCTTTCATTGCCACCATCATTTATACAATTAAAACTATGACCTTAGTGCGCCAAAATTGAAACCTATGTCCATGTTTAATTTCAGGTATTAAGTAGTTATATATTTAGTAGAAGGGGAATTTCTCATTATCTATGGCATGTGGATGTGTTTGCCAATGGAACCCTGTGGAAGTGAAAAGTGGAGTGATGTGGGGGACCACAACAAACATTGCGTTGCCAGGAGGAGTAAAAAGTCATATGTCCATAAATATGTGTGGCCAAACTGCATAAGTGGAACTATCTGTAGCATGTTAAAGCTTAATGTGCATCACATGAGCTAATAGTTGTAAAAAAAAAAGTAACATAAGGGTCATTTTGAATATCCTGATTGCTACTGTTACAAGAGTCACTTTGAAGTTAGCGCATATCACGTATTCAGTACACATGAAAGTAGATACTGAACCACTGTGACCCTTTTTAGTGCCCTTGAAAAATATTTGAAGAGTTACAACACAAATATTTTCTGTAATGTTTGCAAACTCCCTACCAAAGATATGTTCTTGTTCTCTTCATTACACATACAAAGCAAACAAATAAAACTGATTATAAAACCTAAAACAGGATGCTTCTGGTATAGATCATGCCATACAAGTGTAACGAATATATGTGTATTCGCTGTATCTAAACATATATAGATGGAAAATCAATTAAGCAATCAGTAAAAGAAAAGCCAATAAAGATGAGCTAAACTTATAAAAACAAACTAATTAATCAAAAATTGTTAAGCCAAAATATTGCCAATGAGAGATAACATCCTGGAGGGCCAGCTAATCAAGCGTTTGTTGCTATAATAAACAATTGGTATGTTTGGCTGTTTTTGTTTTCCAGTTAATAGCTTATTTTTCTAACAATTTGATGTTTGTTTATACATTTTATGCTGTTTTATAAGGATAAAAATGCAGAATAACTTAATACCTTCTTTGTTATTATACAATTAAAACACTTTTAATATATATTTTTATTATCTACTGACTGCTTTTATTGGTCTGATTGTATTTACATATTTAAGGTATCACATGTTTTACGGTGTCTTTATAGCACAAATGCTCTGTGCTACACAAACTATTGTGAGCACTGTAACAAAGTTTCGCTTAGTGGTGAATAGTTTGTTATTTTACACCTAAACTGTTTATATCTTGTTTGGACTGATGACTGCTGTACAACACACAAATGGCATATATTAAACACATCATGCCTTATATATAAACAAGGTATATTTTCATGTATATTTTCTAATGTGCCGTTAGATGAGCCACATATTTTACTACTGGCAATGTATGTACTATATGCAGTTTAAAATTTTTTGGGGCCCATGAGCAGTGACCCATCCTTAAAAAATGTTAGTTATAGAACACTGGGGCTGATTTATCAAAGAGTGAATAAAGATTTTAAAAAGAACTTGTTTATTTTTATTACCCTATATAATAATAGGTATAGCATCAGCTATAACCCTGCTATCTATAAGCGGTACTCCCTGGTCTGGTGATGCCATCTTCAGATAACATTAAGGGCCTGATTCATTAAAGATCTTAAATTAAGAAGTTTCTTATTTAAGTCTCCTGGACAAAACCATGGTACAATGCAAGGGGTGCAAATTAGTATTCTGTTTTGCACAGAAGTTAAATCTTTATTCTTGAAAAAAATGTTTTAATGCAGTAATGTTAACGGTATTTTTTATTTGATTAAAAAACAAATGTACTTCTTATTTATACAGGTACCACTATAGCTCTCCGGCATCTTTCATTTGATTCGCAGTTCCAAATCTGCTGCCCGGCTCAAGCCAGTGAATACAGCATCAGATCAGTCAAACAGCAGGAGATTTATAAACAGCAGTTTAAGTTTAAGAATCAGTGGTGCTCCAAGACTTATGAAGCTGGGGCGTATGTGTGTCATTAACACCAACACTATAATTAAACCCCTTATAATCATTGTACTCCCTCATCATCCCCCTCATCATTAATTAACTTCTCTGTGTAATCAATAACTCTTTTATCATAACAAACCTTTCAACATCATTAACCTATTTTTAATCATTAACTCTCTCATTCTAATTAACTACATTTAGATCATTAACACCCTCATAATCTACCCCCAGTCATCCTCCACTTTAACTTAAAATCAATTATATGTACAACGTGGCCCATAGTGTGGAAAAAGGGGGTCCTGAACCCAGAGGGTTGGCAGGGACCATTTGGCCTAAGGGGAGGGAATAATCCAGAAGTTTTGCTTTCTATAGGTAGCTGCAGGCAATGCATTTAAATGGGAGCAGCCAAGCCTGCCCCTGAAGTAACAGTACTCATGTTTTGCCTTGTATTATATTATTAGCACATAGATATATCAACTTGAAGCTTTTGGCATTACACTGCAACTAAAGAAACATGGAAAATACACATCTATTTACCTCAAATATGCGCAGGACCTTAGCCAATGCTCCAACTTCTTCTTTGAGGGAAAATATCAAAGAAATTCTGTTATCTTTAGTGTTCTCTTCAATGTAGTTATTAGACTCCTGTACAAAGAAAAAAAAATGTAATTACTGACAAAATGTTTTAGCAAAATTAATTTTTATTTTCCTAGAAATGTTACAGTCTGACATAGTTTAAATAGGAATTTTAATTAAAACCACATGTGAACATAGGAACACCAGATTTTGCTCTATGATTTATATTTATATGTGTGAATATTAAGGGTTTAATGCATAATAATAGTCAAGTTATAAAACTTTACCAAGTTCCTATGATGGTCTTTGCAAGTCTCACTATTTAGTATTGTTAGATTGTTTGCCCATAATCCTTCTTACCTCCTGCTACAGCTCTGTTGTCAATCGGTACAATAACTCACAGTGCTTTTTCCCTCATGTGACCCATCTGTGTTTCATGCATACTCAAAAAACAGGCACCATCTCCCCAAACGAGGGCTGGCAATATTTAGCCCGGGGGGCAAGACTCGAATCAGCAGCCTATTTTAAAGGACAAAAAATGCAGATGGCCAGTGACCCAGCCCAAGGTAGCTCACTATGGGACCGGCCATAGGGGAAAATGCCTCCTTGCCCCCCAGCCCAGCCTGTCCCTGCATCTACCTGTTTCACATAATTTCTAGGTTGTAGTTGTATGAAAAGAAAATCACAGTTCTATGCTATGTGCAGATAGTGCCACAGACCATAAACATGGCAATTGCACAGCGCAGATTCCATAATAAAGTGGTATTTGTTTGTTTGACCTATTATGTAAATGCATCATTACATTGTGGGGGTGGGGGCAAAATGACCTGATTCGTAAACAAATCGTGTAATGCTGGCACCCATTTCGCCCACTTCACTAGGAAGTAGGCTGAATGAGAGATTGGCCTGCTCGCTAGGATTCTGGGAGACCTAGGCAGAATTCAGGAGTCTTGTAGAAATTGAGGGAGAGTGGGCAGGTATCATATACATTTATAGCTGATATAACTTACCTTTTTAGATTAATTAAAATTTTAGATTTAGTGGTCTTTTCAATGAACAGTAGAAATGCTAACATACTTAAAAAATGGCTAAATAATTGTCTTTTGAAGACCCCATAATGTAGAAATTAAGCCTTCCAGAAAAAATAAGTTGTCTTTTTAATTTGACTTAATTTTAATTGAAGCAATTTGACTTCCCTAACCACACATATTTCTTTCACTAACTGAAAAAGATGTGTATGTTGGCTTAATTTAAACATGCAGTTGTAATTTGTTACTGTGAACATTTCCTAGTTCAGATCATTAAGCAAATATCCTAAAACAAATGTAGTGACAAAAACATAAAGTAGTATCTTTAATAAAACATCTAAAAAGGAAACGTAAAGGTGTTGCCATGTCAACCAATCAGATTCATTTTGTACTAGATAAATGATAGCTAGAATCTGATTGATTGCTATGGGTATCACCCCCCCCCCCCCTTTCCTTTGTAGAAGTTTTAGTAAAGCTAGACCTTTAAGTTTACACATATATAAGATGAATATTATATATTGATTAACTTACTGGAATATTTGAAATCTCTTCCTACAAAGGTGTCATATATGACGTGTTAAAGAGGAAATATACCCGATTTCTAAAGAAGGTTGTTAATTTATTGGAAATACATCTTTTTCAATAAAAAGTATATTTCCAAGTTTGAGAGATACTTCTACTAAAACCCATTTTATCAAATCTGTCATGTTTCATGATAATATGGCCACAATCTGACAGTGTTCTCTTGATAAATATATATATATATATATATATATATATATATATATATATACATATATATATATATATATATATATATATATATATATATATATATATATATAATTGTTGTTGCAGCTCCCACCCAGGTTAATAAATACTCATGACCAAAGTGTAATGACTGTTTGTGAAGAATATGTCCATTTTTAATTGAGTGTTTATGGAAAATAACCCTACTTATAAAGAAAATACAAACAAAATGAATGAATGGTACATTTGTAATCCAGGTTATTGTGTTCTCTGTGTATAATAATAATAATGATAATAATAATAATAATAATAATAATAATAATAATAATAATAAAAAATATAATAAAAATAATAATATTGATGATGATTTATTATTATTTATTATAACCAGTCAAAACAACAACAATTATTAGTATCAACTTTGTAGATTAAATTGAACATAAAATTAACAATATGTTTTACTGCAATCAATTCCCACATAATACAGCCTATATAGTATACAGCTAAGTGAGTTTTAATAAGCGCCAGAAAAAAACACAAAATGATACATTCTGAACTTCGTCTACTACACTGAGATTTAAAATATTGTGTAATGTTTTCATATTATTTACCAATAATCGTTTTGACAATAAAAACAAATTCCTATGATACATGCGCAGAACTACTTACATAAATGTGCCCCCCATTCATTTTGCAGCCATCTGCATTCATCCTTGTTTGAGGTATTATACTCTCAGCAGTGTAGTGGTCAGTAAATAACCTGTGTGAAGTTTGAGATGTCAGTGCAAAGCAGAGCTTATTTAAAGTCCTCCTCACATGCAAATATCCTGGTTATTTAAACGCCCCTTACCCAAACACTACAACCAGAATTTTTCTTTAGGGCATGCAGACATCATGCGAGTGGCTGGATCCGACCACTCCTCTTCACTTTTGTATTAATGATAAGATGCACGTGGTTCTGATCAACACAACAAACACATTGCATACACTGCTTCCTGGTTTTCATCCACAACATATGACATGCATTATTGCTGTGGCAGCAAGCCCTGGTATTTACTGTCTGCATGAAGGCTTGTCTCTGTTGTTGGTGTACATGGAATTGGAGAACTATGGTCTTGTGTATGTAACCTACGCAATATGCTATATTATAAAACAGGGTAGCATTGTTATTTGTGCTCGTAAAACACAGCCTATTATAGTGAATGGAAAAAGTTATCATCACCAAAACTAATTTTAAAGAAAATGTATTAATCCGTTTATATTTCATCTGTCCCTAATTGCAAACAAACCATTTGATGAAGAATCATCACCCATGTCACCATTAGCTATTTTGTGTAAGACCCCATGTCTATGCTGCCCACACAAAGACAAAAAAGGGTGTTGGGGTCTGGGGGACAGGTCCGAACTGGGACTAAATATCAGCCCTGGCATTTAAAGCACCCACCTCTGTTCCAGGTAATAATAATATTAATAATAATAATTACAATACTTTTTGCAAAGGTCATTGTTATATGGTGTCCCGTGAGATACAAATGTATTGCGTGCAGCTTGACTCTCTATTTCCAGCAAAGGGCTTACCAGTATCAGATAACGGTATGAACAGGACCGGCAAGAGAAATTTGGGGCCCAGATGCAGTGAACTTTTGTGGCCCCCCTCCATAGATAAGTAGCATTTAAACTCTGAAAGAAATAGGTGTGACCACATTGTGCTGGGGGCGTGGTCAACATGGGGCGTTGATACATACACTGTAATTAAACATTACATTTATCACGCCCTCCCAGCCACATTATGACACCCCCAGCCCACTGTACTTATCTATGCTTCTGGTGCTGCTGACATACATCAGGGTGGGAACTTCCTGTAGAGTGAGCAGGGAAGCTGTTTCTCTCACGAGATTACTAAATCTTGTGATACTGTAGAAATGTGCCCCCTGTCTCTGGATCCGGTGCCCGTGAAGAGGGTGAAAACGGATCCGGAGGCTGCCGCTGCACCCCTGGAGGGGCTGAAGATGATCCTGGTGGCTGTGCCCATTACGCGGGTGAAGAAGGAAGAGGATGTTTACTTACCGGACCAGCGATCCAGCATTGGTGAGTATTCCCTTCTTCTTGCAGGTCTGGGCAGCGGAGGAAGGATGAGCCAATCAGGGCTTGCCTTTCTCCGCTGGTCAATCAGCGGCCGGATAGGTGAGCCAATCACGGCTCACCTCCGGCCGTTTGAATGATTGGCGCCTCGGCGAGCCAATCAGCGCTCGCGGCGGCGCCCAGTGATGACGCCGCACCGGTGAGTATATAAACCGCTGGCCGGCGCCATCTTCTCAGAATTCCATCGACGGAGAAGAGTGAGGACATCGTGGGACGTCCGGAGCGGCGGATCAAGACAAAAAAGATGCCGGAAGTGGCAGGTGCCCATGTCAGGGCAAGGAGCTACCCTGCCACTGTCACACAACGCCGGAGCCCTTGTCGAGCGCTCCTGCCAAGAAGGAAAGAAAAGGGCCACGCCGGAAATGCCAGCGGGGAGCCCTTTTAAGGGCTGAGAGCACCACCGCCCTTAGAGCTTCAAGAAGACCCGCGCCGAAGCGGAGAAGAGGTGCCGCCGGCGGAAGAAGTCGGCGGGCTCAAGCTGAGTATCCTGCGCAGAGCAGCTAAGTATATTCAGTGTAAGGTCGGGCACAAGGCCCGTGGCTACTGTCAGGCGCTAAGCCTGTGGGCGCTTGATAGGGGCACAAGGCCCAGGGAGCTGGGCAATAGGAACTATTAGGTAGTGGGCCAATAGGCCATAAAGTGTTAAAAGGGCACAAGGCCCTAGTTAGTTAGCTAGATAGGGGGCTCTAAGCTCAAGGTGTATAAAGGGCACAAGGCCCTTGTAGTTAGATAGTGGCCTAGAGGCCATAGCGAGGGAGGCCACCAGGCCTAGTTAGGCAGGGTCTAGTGTCCCTGGGAGGCAGGGCACAGGGCGCCAGTTAGAGGCCTAGAGGCCAAAGTAGAAGGGCACAAGGCCCTAGTCAGTGGGCTCAGAGCCCTGAGGTAGAGAGGGGGCTAAGGCCCATAACCAGAGCGCAAGGCTCTGTAGGCAGCTGGGCAGAGAGAGGCCCATGGTGTAGTCAGTGGCGTGAGAGCCCTGAGCAGAGTAGGTGAGGTCCCATGAGAGTGAGGTGAGTACACTTAGAGGAGTAAGGTATCAGTAGAGCAGAAGGCTCCTGTTGGTGCTGTAGTAACAGGCTGGTTAGCTAGCAGCTGTGTACTCATGTATTAGCTTGCCATATACTGTATATTGTTTTATTCTCTTTGCTCGGCGAGTATTGCTTTGTATGTCGTATTTTTGGTGTGCTACATATTTGTTTCCAGGTGCAAGACGTCAGGCCCCCATTAAAAGAAGGCACTTGTTTCCTGTTGTTTTCCTGAACTAACCTGTACTGTGGGGATAAGTGTAGTTACCAGCTTGTACACATAGCCAGGGAAGAACACACGTAGTTTTCCCTTCCCATAGGTCCCTGGGGTTATGCTGGTTTCCAGAGGGGGTGATAGAGTGAGTCAGTGGCAGTGTGGCACAGCTCAATTGAGTTCCAGGGGCGGCCCGTGGTTCTGGTAGAGTGTCCCAGTCATAAGTCCTGTACAGGTTCTCTAGTGGTTCCGGAAGGGGATACGTGTTCCGACCTGGGTGGGGGCAGTCGGGCGGTTCATTGTGGTGATGATCGCCTGTTCCGTGCGGCAGTCTGTGCTCAGGTTGGTGTGCTGTTCCAGTGAGCCTCTTTCGGGCCTTGTGCAGCTGGTCCTTAGGATTCCGTGGGTGACCCCATAGCAAGAAGACAGTCTTCTTGGTACGACCTGAGTGAGGGTGTTAGGAACCGCCCTCCGGAATAGTCCGTGAACACCGGCTGGTGTTCCCCGTAGAGTACAGTGAGTAGGCCCCGTTAGTACACCACATCCAGTTAGTGTTATAGTTGTTTAATCTAGTTGCGTTGCCGGCCATTAGAAAGTTGTTAGGGTCAGGTCGCCTGTTGTAGTAAGTTTAGTGTTGTGGGTGTACATCTTAGGCTCACTGATAGAGCAGAGGCTGTGTGTTCCTTGTCATCCGCAGGTGTCAGGGAGGAGCAGGAGAACAGGACCAGAAGTGGGAGTGTCCCGGTGAGTATAACGCTCGATTCCCCTTTCGGTTAGGCGCTCACAGAGAAGTGAATGGGGTACTTGAGGCGGGACTGTTCCTGGCCTCAAGTGCTCGTAGTCCCCCGCGCCTTGGTAAGAGGAAAACGAGGTGGCGACAAGCAAGCTTGACTAAGAGTGTCTTTGCTCATTGCCGTGGTCTCGGACAGCCCTTTCCTGGTAGGCACAGCCGTAATTCCTGTTTATTCCGTAGAGGGAAGTGGTTGGAGGAAACAGAGGGTCGGTTGCTGGTCTGCTGGGATCGGACAGTGGCTGGGACACATCGGAAGCGGACAGGAGATGACCATCGTTTGTAAAGTAAGTTCTTCTGTGTGCGTCTGTCCTGTCCCCCGCAGGCGCTTACAATACTTAGAGCTCCTGGGCTTGCTCTGCAGCCTGTGTCCTGTCCGGGGACTAGGAGCAGCTACCAGCTCCCTTCCCCTAACCCGAGCTGGATTAAGGCTTGGGAGGCCAAGAGTATTTAAGACAGCAGGGTCCCTATTATGTAACGAGGTTATCATTTTAGACAAATTTTAGCCAAATACACAGGCAATACTGTGTGCAATACTGTTAGATGCACACAGCTCTGCCTTCACAAGCAGTATGTTGTGAAGCGGGACATACCTCCCAACTGTCCTTCCTGTCGAACCAAATCCAGACTAAGCGAGGCAGTCACCCAAATTCGGGACTGCTCCAACAGGTTAAGGACAGCTGACAGACTGCCTTGCTCTCTCCTACCTGTTCTTGTCACTTTCACAATCTGTGGCTATTGGTTTCTTTAATTGCTGCTTGTTTAGATCCTGGAATGTTGGAGGCCCTATTTGGAAAATAAAAAGGGTACATGAAATTCAGAAAAATCCAACCACATCTGGCATCAAATCAATATAGCACCCACATTTAATAATTAGGCCTCCCTCCAGCCCCAGAATTAAAATAATAGTATTTACATTTGATAAATAGATCTATTTCCCTCCCTCCAAACAGCCCCACCAATAAATTAAATAGCTCCACCCCACAAATAAAATAGCCCCCATTAAATAATTAGCCCCCACCTACACTCCACCATTAAATTAATAGCCTACCCGCCACATTATATTAAGACCCCCCCCTCCCTCACACATCTCTCATGCCTGAGTGTGAGACCCCAAATGATATTAAGCCACTATAGAATCCCAAAATCATATTATGCCATACAGTAGTGCCCTCAAATAATAGTACGCCATAGGGTAGTGTCCTCAAATAATAATATGCCACACAGTAGTGCCCTCAAATAATAATATGCCATACAGTAGTGCCTTCAAATAATAATATGCCACATAATAGTGCCCCCAAATCATATTATGTCACACAGTAGCGCCCCAAAAATCATTTTATGCCATACGGTAGTGCCCCCAAATAATGTTTTTCTTCACAGTAGTGCCCCCAAATGATATCATGCCATACAGTAGTGCCCCCAGGTCAAGAAAGGTTGTTTAAAAAGTAATCAAAAATACATTGCACACAAGAAAATATTTTAACATACCTGATTATGGCATCCTGTGTTCTGTTTTCCTATTGGGAGCGCCAACGAGGAGGGATCCGCAGCTATCAGCTCAAACAGGCAGTCGGGAGCAGGAACAGGGGAAGTATTTCTACTATATTTATAATTATAATTTATAATAGTATTACAGCTAAAACAGTTTACTACTATCTGCATTTTGTTACTGTTTTAGTGTGAATGCTACTGCTATACTGAACTAAATTTATATACCTGAAGTGAACTATAATTCTGCTTTCTTCAATTATATATCTATTATAAGATACATATATATATATATATATATATATATATATATATATATATTGCTGTACTGAACTTACTTTTATAATACTGCTATGCTGAACTATCTTGAATAATATATACTTCACTGTTACTAATACCTATCTATTATATAACTAATTTCCAGATTACCAGAGAGCGAAGTGAATAAAGATATATGTATAGAGTAAGTATAGGATAAGGGAAACATCTAGTGTAAGAAAGCAATGGTGGTAAATATAGGATTAATTTTAATATTTGTTCTGAACAAAGGTTAGCTTTAGTATTGTTATCCTGTATTTCTTTTGTTGAAGGATATTATAATTGATATTTATGTATAAACTGTAAGTGCACAATTTTCTGTGTTTATAGGTACATTTGAAGATACAAATGTTTAACAGTAAGTACTTTAATTTAAATACTTATACATGTGGTGAGTGTAGGCTATTTATATTGGATATATGTATATACTGTGAAATATCACTGTGGTACATTAAGTATTAAATTATTAATTCTGTGAGGATTTAGGGACATATTTATTAATTAATCGGGTTTTGCCCCTTTAATTATCATCTGTCATCGTTGCGATGACAGATGCTTTTTTGGCCCAATTTATTAAAAATTATCCCGGAACAACGCATCTGAGGCTGTTTGATTGATGATTTCACTTACCTTAAAACTTTCATTGTCTATCTTTTCTCTCCGGTCACTATGGCAAAGTTGTTTTGCATATGGGTGACCGAAGGTCACACATGCACAGAGGCATATTTGCGATAGTGATCGGAGGGGACAGCAGGTAAGCTGCGATGAGGGATTTGAAGATCTCTCTACCACAATGCTCTCCCCATAGGATCCAATGAGATGGTGTTAGCTATTGCAAACAAGTTCCGAAAATATTTGATTTTTAGAACTTGGCAAATCCCGCAAAATAGCAGTCCATATAGAAACCTATGGGTACTGCTTTTGCATCCGATAAGTGTGGGACAGCAGCAGATATCAGGGAAGTCTGCTGCGATCCTATAGTTATAAGTTGAAGTGAGCAGGGGCGGACTGGGAATAAAAATCAGCCCTGGCATTTAAAGCACACAGGCCCACCTCTTGTGGGCTCTATGCACTATATTGTTGCACACTGATGCTGGCGCAGTGTGCGTTGCTGGTGCAGTACAACATGATGTAGTATGAGTGTGTGTGTGTGTGGGGGAGGGGTATTTATTTCCTCTAATGAACCTCAACATTACATTGTTAGCACCCATATTACATCCATAAATACCATGACAATACATTATTATTACACAAATTACAGCAATAAATAACCCCCCACACACACTCCTACTAGATCGATACCAACCCACATTACAGCAACCCGCATCACCCCCACATTACAGCAATCAGCATCATCCATCACATTACAGTATCCAGCATCACCCCCATTCCAGCAACCAGCATCACACCCACATTACAGCAACCGGCATCATCCCCACATTACATCATCCAGCAACACCCCCCACATTACAGCATCCAGCATCACCCCCACATTACAGCATCCAGCATCACCCCCACATTACAGCAACCGGCATCAACCCCCCCCCCCACACACACACACATTCCAGCAACCAGCATCACCCCCCACATTACAGCAACCAGCATCACCCCCACATTACAGCACCGGCATCAAATCCCCCCCCTCCCCATTACAGCAACCGACATCACCCTCACATTACAGCAATACCCTATCATACTTATTAGCAATACTAAGCCCCAAACACACTACAACATTGCCACCACCACACCACCCCATACTACAGCAATACCACCAAATATACAGGCGCCACTGTAGGAAACAAATGTTTTGCTTTTTTCAAATCTCCCACAAAATAGCAACAACAGAGTACTTACACACATATAGGAAACAGGTATCCTTTTCCCTCAATTTAATAGCAATGGAAGAATTTTCATGAATCATTCCACATGAAATAAAACTCTAACAAATATATCAGAAAAAACATAACTATTGAATGATCATTTGAACCCACACGGCCGCATTAAAAGTATTTCCAACTACAGAAAAATGTCAGAGAAAAATATTTTTTTATACTACAGTAACTGGTTATGCGTCCTTTCTATTCATTTTAAATAACACAGTATATTAATTAAGGGGGATAGAGGAGGTGGGTGAGAGATAATTGGATGTGATCCATCAGTTTCATTAGATAGGAAACATTTAGATTATTTACATGGAGACATCTACTCCCTTGACTCACAGGCAGGGCTGACAAGAGGAATTTTGGGACCCAGTACAGCAACTTCTTTGGGCCCCCGTCATATTCAACAATGAGAGACTTGCCTTTGGCAGAAGTTCATATTATGCCACACCGTAGTGCCCCCAGTTCATATTATGCCACACCGTAGTGCCCCCAGGTCATATTATGCACCATAATATTACCCTCAATTCATATTTGGCCAAGCAGTAGTGCCCACAAATCATATACCATACAGTATTATGCCACAATAGTGCCCCCAAATAACATTATGCCATACAGTAGTACCCCCAAATAACATTATGCCATACAGTAGTGCCCAGACGAAAAAACTCATTCACAAATATAAATTGGTACAGCATATCAGATACTAGAGTGTGAGTCCCAGGAGCAGCTTAATACACCATTTACAATGCAAACAAAAATAGATATATTGACACAATCACAGATAAAATTTATGACAAGCAGTGTTTTTTCTCTTAATTAAAAGTCTCTGTACAGATAAATATGCAAGAAAATTACAGCGCAATAATGAGCAATACATAGTGTTTTAAACATCATTGGATACACAGTAGTGCCCCCAGTTCAACAAAGGATGGTTAAAAACACATTGCACAATATATGAACTTACCTGATTATGGCATCCTGTGTTCTGTATTCCTACTGGGCACGCTGGGCAATGAGGGATCTGCAGCTGTCCGCTCACACAGCCAGTCGGGAGCAGGGACCGAGGGCAGTGGTCAAAGTGGAAATTTAGAATTGGGGGTATGGAAAATATAAGTGAATGGAGTATGAACGCTTTATTTTTTATTTTTTTTTAACACTTGTCCCCTCTATGCATTCCCATTCTTCATTACTACTTATGTTTTATGATGGCTGCTTGCCTGACATTCCCATTCTTAAGATGTCTCTCCTTTTGCACTTTCTTTTACCTATGCCCCTGCAACATCTTCTCCTTTGTCCCTCTCATTTTACTCCCTGCACCACCTTCCACCCTGGCTCTCTCACCCCTCTTCCAGCACCCCCTTCCCTCCTGGCTCTCACTCCTCTTCCAACACCACCTTCCCCCCTGGCTCTCTCTCACCCCTCTCTTTCAGCACCCACTTCCTTCCCCCCCTGGCTCTCACCCTCTTCCAGCACCCCCTTCCCTCCTGGCTCTCATCCCTCTTCCAGTACCCCCTTCCTGCATGGTTCTCACCCTCTTCCTTCCCCCCTGGCTCTCATCCTCTTCCAGCACCCCCTTCCTCCATGGTTCTCACCCTCTTCCTTCCCCCCCTGGCATTCACCCTCTTCCAGCACCCCCTTCCTCCATGGTTCTCACCCTTTTCCTTCCCCCCTGGCTCTCACCCCTCTTGCAGCACCCCCTTCCTACATGGTTCTCACCCTCTTCCTTCCCTCCTGGCTTTCACCCTCTTCCAGCATCCCCTTCTTCCATGGTTCTCACCCTCTTCCTTCCCCCCTGGCTCTCACCCTCTTCCAGCACCCCCTTCCTCCATGGTTCTCACCCTCTTCCTTCCCCCCCTGGCTTTCACCCTCTTATGGCACCCCCTTCCTCCATGGTTCTCACCCTTTTCCTTCCCCCCTGGCTCTCACCCTCTTCCAGCACCCTCTTCCTCCATGGTTCTCACCCTCTTCCTTCTCCCCTGGCTCTCACCCTCTTCCAGCACCCTCTTCCTCCATGGTTCTCACCCTCTTCCATCCCCCCCTGGCTCTCACCCTCTTCCAGCACCCCCTTCCTCCATAGTTCTCACCCTCTTCCTTCCCCCCCTGGCTCTCACCCTCTTCCAGCACCCCCTTCCTACATGGTTCTCACCCTCTTCCAGCACCTGCTCCCCCCTGGCTCTCCCACACTGATCGCGGGACCCCCCCCCCCCCGCGACCCCGTGCAAAAATCCACATACCCCCGCGAACATCACTCCCGCAACTCAGTGCGAAAATCTGCGGCATCCCCCCTCTCCGCGATCCCCTCCCTAGTCAGAAAAAAAAATAAAAACTGTAAAAACTGTGTCCACATTGCAGGGCACAGTACACAAGATAAGGGGGAGAGAGCAGAGGAGCCGTCGTCTGTAGCACAGCAGAGGTGCAGGAATCCAAGAAGTGTCGGCCGGCCCATCTAGCCAAGGGGCTTTCTGGCATTTGCCAGAAGTGCCAGATGGCCAGTCCGGCCCTGGAAGTGAGGCATTTAGCCAGAACTCAGTTAAAATGAGTGACAATTCCAGTGTTTTTTATTGTCTACATTTTTTCTCCCCTTTTTTCTTGTCTTGTTCTCCCTGTTTCTTCTCTTCTTTTCTTTTCCTTTCCCCTCTTTCTTGTACATCCTCCCTTCCTCTCCTTTCCTTTGCTCCCTCCTCCTCCCTCTCTTCCACCTCCCCTGCATCTCCCATAACCCCTATCCCTTCTTTCCTCTCTCTTCTGTATTATTTTTAGGTAGTTATCTTTTTTTTCTGCTCCCCGTTGTTCCCCCCCTCTTCTAGTTTTCCCCATTTGTGCCATGTCCCGTCCCAGCACAGTCCGTAGTGACCCTGCCCGTTTCACCGATATGGCAGTGCCTGGTGGCAACTCCCTCCTCGTCCCCCTTCTTCTTCCCGAGGTACTCAATCCTCTTCTTCCTCCAGGCGCATCCTCAGATTGTCCGGAAGCGGGTCCTCCATTGGGTGTCAGGAGCCTGCGCAAGGGCTTCTGACTTTAGGGCGCTGGAAGCAGGCTGATGGTGTCACTTCTGGCCCCGGAGGTTCCGAGCAGCAGAGTGGCACCCCAGCACTTGTCACAGCAGGAGACAGCGCTGGTAATATAGTAGGTAGGGGAACGGGTGTCGGTGCTGGGTTCTCCCCCCACTCCTCCACCTCTACCTCCCTGCCTGCATCTGCAGCAATTCAGCATTATTTAGGAGCTGGGAGGCGCAGGCAGCTGTCTCAGCCCCTGGTACTTCTGCTTTTCTGGCAGGGGGCAGGCCTGCCTCCCCCTACAGAAGGTAGGGCCCATCATATGGGATAATCCTTGGGCCTTTACCTCTTCTATTGGTTCAGCCCCTACGCTTAGAGGCAGTAGCTTTATCAGGGAGCCTGAGACCCTGGATTTTCACCCCAACCTGCCCATGCCACTGGTTCTCCCGGGTTCTTCGGAGTTCCCTTCTCTGCTGGTTAGCGAGTGTTTTCCCAGGGTGCGGTCACAGAATGATTTAACTTCGAGTCAGGTTGCAACACCCTCCTCTATCTATTCCCCGCTGCTTTTCTCCCAGGATTCGTCTGGACAGGTTTACATCTCCCCTTCTGCCCCAGTCATTGATGGACGTAATCCAGGGAGTAGTATTTGTGGTTCATTTGAGTTGGCTCTGTCTATATCCTCAGCGCTAGTGGGGAGCCATGCCTTTTATCCATACTCTCCCCCCGGTTCGTCTAGAGTTGCTGTCGCGACCAGTTTACCAGCAGGCCCTCTTTTTCAGTGGGACCTGCCCTATCCGACAAAGGAACAGACACCCAGTCCGCAGAACACAGCATTAGTCGGCCCTCCTTACCCATACCCTTCCACAAGATACACGCATCAGTACCTGGTATCTTCTCACACCGATTTTGGTACCTCAGTAGAGGGTCAGGTTCATTTAGATGCCGCAAGGGCTAGCGGTTTTCCTTCCAGGGGTGGACCTCCTCCCCGGTATTTTTACCACAATTTCAAGGGCATATGGTAGAACAGATAGGGGGTACTATTATCCCCCCTGCACTTACAGCGGGTCAAGTTATAGCAGTTGGTGCTAACATGTCTCTGTCTTCAGCTTCCTAGGTAATCATGGAAAAGGCAGTAAGAGCAACAGGTCAAGGTGCAGCCACGTCTGATCCTCAGGCATCATCGGCGTTGCAGAACCGCAGTCGTATGCCGGCGTTCCATCCGATCCGGAGACACAGTACGAGGGTTCCCTGCAACAAGGGTTGGTCAGCCAGTCGAATGGTGGAGAGGCAGGTACTTCGACTTCCGATGCGGCTTCAGGGTGGCATGCATCAGCAACAACTGGCGGTGAGTCTGCTGATTTTCATGTTACACACGGGCGCACTCCTAGTCCTCCAGTCTCTACCACTAGTGAGGGTTTTTCCTTCACATCTGATAAGGGTCTCCGTAAGCTCATAAAAATTTTAAATACACATTTCACGCATAATAAGTCACATGGGGATAGGCGGCCCATATCGGACAAGACGACAGCATCCGCAGGCCCAAAGGTCCGGTGTGAGAACACTGCCCTGTTGTCAGGAATGCATTCTAGCATCAGGGATAAGATTAAAAGGGGTTTGTATGTTGATATGCTCGAGATAACGGTGTCAGCTAAAGAGCAGTTGGTCGCAGCATGCTCAAAAGGGGGAATAGGAGAAGAATCTTATAAAACGTTCTCCAGGTGGCTCACTGGGTATTGCTCTTTTTCTGTGTGTTATTTAGAAACCAGACCTGAGGACAAAGTAGAGGTATGGAAATATTTACATCTCATAAATCAGATATACATTTGTGATCGGCCAGGTACATGGTGCAGATATGATGAGCAGTTTCGTGAAAAAGTTAGTGGTCATTAGGTTTCAGGGATGTGCAGATCTGGATGAAACTCAAACGGGCAAACCTTAATCTAGGTCAAGGGGGAGGTTAACTTGGTTTCAGCAAGGGGGGAGACGTAATGCTCCACAATTCACAAAGAACAGATGTTTCGCATTAAACAAGACTTCTTGTGGTAGGGGTGAGTTATGTAAATACCGGCAAGCATGCTCCAATTGCCGTGAGCCGCATCCATGCAAAGAGTGTCCAAGGAGTGCCCCCAGTCTCGACAGGGGTCACGGCAACGACGGTAACTCTGCGTAAAGCCCATTCGCCCATCAACATCACGGTATTGGATAAGTGGCTTAGTCTTTGCGGAGCAGGCGGATTTTCTCTGTAAAGATTTTCGTCACGGCTTTCGGCTTCCTATAGGCTCCGCGGTATCTGCCGTTGCATCTAGGAACCTTAAGTCAGCTTTAACTTACTCAGAGGGTCTGGACGAGAAAATTTGCGGAGATATCAGCTTGGGTCGCATGGTAGGATTTTTTTTATTCGCCTCCCATTCCAGATTTAGTCATTTAACGGTAGGTGTAGTTCCCAAGAAAGTCCCGGGTAAATTCCGCTTGATTCAGCATTAGGAAGTTCAGTAAATGATGCCATAAATCAGGACATAAGTTCGGTTGTGTATCAGTTATTTGAGGAGGCCCTGGCGATGATTAGGCCTTTTGGCATAGGGACTCTCATGGCCAAACTGGATATCGAGTCGGCCTTCCGTTTACTTCCCCCTTACCCAGATTCATTTAAGTTCATGGGCTTTAGGTTCAAAGACAAATATTACATAGATCGATGTCTTCCCATGGAATGCTCCCTATCGTTCGCATTTTTCGAGTCCTTCAGCTGGTTTCTACATTGGGCTATTCAAGCAGGGACAGGTCACCACGGAATAGCACATTACCTGGATGATTTCTTATTTTTGGGGCCATCCAATTCCACTCTTTGTGCTCAGCCCAAGCACTTTTTCGGTAATGGGGATCCCATAGCTCGGGACAAGACAGAGGGCCCTTCTTCGTGCTTCTCTTTGCTAGGGATAGAAATTTATACAGTGGAAAGTTGCTGTCACTTGCCAAGAGAGAAGATCTTGAAATCGGAGAGTTTGATATCCGGTACTCTGGCCTCCCCCTCTAACACCCTACATGAGTTACAAGCTTTATTGGGGTCTTTCAATTTTGCGTGCCGGGTTATCCCTATGGGTAGAATTTTTTATAGAAAACTCCAATTAGCCACAGCAGGGAAGAATAGACCTCATTCCCTAATTACATTAAATGAGGAGATTAGGGCAGGTTCTAGAATCTGGCTCTCCCCTCCTATATCCACCAGGGCTTTAGATTTATTTACAGATGCAGCAGGGTCCAAAGGGTTTGGGGCTTATTTTCAGGGTGAATGGTGTTCATCCCCTTGGCCACAAGCATGGATAGATAATGGCCTGGTCCGAAATCTTCTAGTGTAAGAATTATTTCCCATCATATTGTCTTTGGAGTTATGGGGCCCTCAGCTTAGTGGGTGCAATGTGTCCTTTTGGTGCAAAAATTTGGGCGTGGTTCAGGCAATCAATAAGCAGAGTGCATATTCCAGGCCAGCTGTTAACTTATTGCGCTGTCTGGTTCTTCGTTGCCTGGACTTCGACATTATTTTTCAGGCCAAACACGTCCCTGGTATAGACAATTGCATAGTAGACTCCCTGTCCCGTTTCGATTGAATTTGTTTTAGAGCTCTAGCCCCACATGCCAAGCTCATCGGTGTAACATGCCCATCTTATGTTTGGCAGATGGTCGAGCCAGCTTAAGGTTCCTGGCTGAAGCTTCCCTGGCCCCATCAGTTGGCATGGCAGCGTTGGGAAAAAAAATTGTTATCGCATAGCGACAGTGCTCTGGGGACCTATCACGGTATTGATTATTTTATGTGGGGGTGTTACCAGGAAGGTTTTAGTAAGACAGCCATGTCATCTACTTTGGCCGGGATATCTTTTATGGCAAAAAGGCAAGGGCTCCCAGATCCCTCCAACTTGTTCCTTATTGCAAAAGCATTGAAGGGTTGGGCCAAGCTCCACCACATTCCTCGGGATAACAGGAAGCCTATAGACCCCATTTTGTTAGCTCACATCATTTCAGCGTTGCCTCAGGTGTCTGCAGATCATTATGAAGTTACTCTTTTCAGCACTGCTTTCTATATGGCTTTCCACGGTGCTCTTAGAGTTGGTGGCTCAATCCAAACATAGGATAAGGTCAGCCATCTTGTCAAAAAATGTCATTCTATATTGAGAACTCTCACAATCATGCGCGTGTGAGAAATCTATTAATCAGCCTTTCATTTCCCTCTGGGAGAAACTGTAGATTTTAAATCTGATATTTATTTGTGTAATAAATTCAGATTCACTCTGTAGTCTGAATACTTACCAATCTGTATCAAAGAAAACATTTAGATGAATTCACTATGTTGAATGAGTCTGTTATATCATCTTAAATCATACCCATTCTGGTACTCTTCGTAAAAATACAATCCATTATCAAACATAAACTGTGCATCATTCATCAACATTTATATAGCGCCAGCTAATTCCGTAGCGCTTTACAATTGGGAAAAGGTAAGAGAACCCTGCTTGCAAGCTTAGTGTCATTCTTATTATATTGAAGAAAGACCAGATACAGTAAACTTGCATAATATACAAACATCTTACAGCTTGAGCCACAAGCCACAATGTTCTTAGGAAGTTGAGTAATTCTATAAGAAAATCATACCATAATTCTTAATGAATATAAGTACTGCATGGTATAATTACATTTAGAGAAAAATGGAACTTATTGTGGTTGTGCAAATTGCTTCCTTTTGACGCTAGCACAAAATGTTGTGAACATGAAGTATTCCATTGATCTATACTTAAGGTATCTGCTGTATCTTTCATTGGGGGCCACAGATTACAATATTTAGAACTTTACCTATGGAGCTGCCCGGTTACATACTATGTCTTTGTTGCTTATTTTATTGTTCTTTACACTCAGAATCCAGCATTTGATTTAAAATTCAGAGGAATCCTAAGGATATGAATGAAATTCTCTGCTTCTGACTTCAGAGTCTCATAATCTGAAACAGTATTTCAAACAATTCTGTAGTTTACTTCCTTGGGAACTTTCCATTTCTGTTATTGCACACATTGTTCCCCTAAATGTCAGTATTGCACAATAAATACATAAAAGATGTTGCCACAACATCTAAACTATCATGGCAAATGGGAAGAGCAGAAACTGCAAACATTAGCAATTCTTAACCCTTAATTGTTGAGTCTACCTTCCAATGTCTATAAATTGATAAATAAAGCATATGTAATATGCAAAAGCAAATCTACGATAATATTACTGAAAATTGGGATGAGAATAGGGCATACTTGCCAACTTTTTTCATATGGCTTCCGGGAGCTGCGGGAGGGAGGCGGGCGTGTAGGGGGTGGGGCTCCAGAAATAGCACCATTTTAGCTTCCCGGTGAATCGCGGCGTTTGAACAAAATTCTGCCCACTTCACTAGGAAGTGGGCAGATCAGGGAGATTGCCACACTCCCGCATTTCGCGAGAGTCTCCCGGACTCCCGGGAGAGTTGGCAAGTATGGAATAGGGCATTCCGATGATGATTTGTGAAAACCACCATCCAGATTCAACCAAACCCCTCATTTTGTGAATCAGGACTAACCTAGATAAAATAATAATGCTGTGTAGCACTTTTGACATCACTTGTAGTACTTCTGGCACTGACACCCAGCAGACATCAGACACAGAGAGCTTCAAATTCAACAGTGCTTTATTGTTTGCGTCACAATAAAGAGCAATACTTCGTCAGGATGACACCAGTAAACAATGTCACGTAGTTTACATTTCCTGGTGACCAGGGCTGGTGCTAGCATGTACAGTGTCCCCCTGCAAAAAATAATTTTGTGCCATCCTCTTTTATAAATTATTTGTTCAATCAATAATGCTTTTCCTTTCGATACAAATCATATAATACAGTTAACTAAAAAGAGTAATACAAATAAATACATTAAAAAGCAAACACAAATTTCTATATCAATAATATAAATTAAGAATATGTATTCTTTCTAATAAGATTTTACATGTTTGGAAAATTAGTTTGGTTGTGCCCCCTCCTTCATCACACTGTGCACCCTCTTCATTACACAGTGCCCCTTCATCATCACACTGTGCACCTTTATCACACTGTGCCCTCTCCTCCATCACACTGTACTCTCTCCTCATACCACTGCTGCCACCTTCTCATCCACACTGCTGCCTCCCTACTTCATCAACATTGCTGTCCTCTTCTTTCATCAACGTTACTGTCCCCCTGCTTTATCCACATTACTGTCCCCTCCTTCTTGAACATTACTGTCCCCCTCCTTTTTCTAAATACTGTCTCCCTCCTTTATCCACATTACTGTCCCCCTCCTTTATCCATATACTGTCCCCCCTCCTTTAAACACATTACTGCCCCCCCTCATTTAATCACATTACTATCCTCCTCCTTTTTCCACACATACTGTCCCCCTCCATTATTTACTTCCCTTTTGATGACCTTTTTTCCTTCTCTTCTCTTCTCTTCTTCTGTCTCCTTCTCTTCTTGCTGTCTCTGTGTGCTGCCCCTCTTTGCGTGAGAAGGGAGCAGAGGGGAGGGGGAGGAGGGTCTCCCGGCACCGCCAGGGTTTTTTCTCTAATTTTTTTTATTATGTGCCGGCGGTCAAGTGGGGATGGCAAATGGGGGAGCGCCTCTCAGTCTTGCCCTCCCACCCCCGTCTTGCTTACCCCGCCTGCCATTTTCCGCTGGCCCTGCTGGTGACCCTAATGCTAAGCTAAACACAGTCTAGTTCTTTACTGACTGGCCAGCTCTTCCAGCACCAGTCACAAACATAAAACGAACAACACAGTCTTTTAAACCCCACCCAAACACTGCAAACCAATCACAGACTACAAATCAATAATACCCATATGGTGCACCTGTATTTGTGTGCTATGGGAAATACTGTGTGGGAATTAACCCTGTATACATCTTTCCCCTGCAAACTTCCTGGTACCTCACCTTTTCCTATGCAGGATAGCTGTGGCAAATAGGCCTGTTTGCTACTGTAAGGTCCCTAATCGGAGATGTGCCTCACAGGGCGACTAACTCCTAATACCTCCGAATTTACCACGATCCGCGTGGATGACTGGATCCTACCTCGGTCCCTGATTAGGGTTTCTCCGGACGCCCTCAGGTAACACATAAGAGGAAAAACACAGTTAAACCGAGCCTACCAAGTAAGGGCTGTCCGAGACTACGGCAAAGAACAAGGACACGGTCAGTCCAAGCTCACTTGCCGCCTCCTCACTTTGTTCTTGCCAAGACGCGGGGGACTACAGGCACTGAAGGCCAAGACTAGTCCGAGGACTAATCCTGCCTCAAGTACCTCACACACCTGCCGGTGAGGGCTTAACCGAAAGGAGGAATCGAGTGTGATACTCACCGGGACACTCCCACTTCCGATCCGGTCCCTCTGCGCCTTCCCGACTGCTGCGGATGACAAGAACACACAGCCTCCCTCTACGCTCTCAGTGAGACTAAAATGGCACCCACAAAACTGGACTGACTACAACAGCGACCCGACCCTAACAACGTTCTAATGGTCGGCAACGCAACTAAGTCAAACCACTATGACTAACTAGGTGTGGTGCACTAACGGAACGGCTCACTTACACACTACGGGGAACACCAGCCGGTGTTCACGGACTAAACCGGAGGGCGGTTCCTAACCCCCTCACCCAGGTCGTACCAAGAAGCTGCCTTCTTGCTATGGGGTCACCCACAGACCCTAAGGACCGGTTCTTTAAGCCCGGCTGAGGCTCAGTAGAACAGCACACTAACCCGCGGGCCGACTGCCGCACGGAACAGCCGATCGAACTGAACTGCCCGACTGCCTGTACTCGGGTATCTCACACGTGTCCAGTGTCGGACTGGGGCATGAAGGGCCCACCGGGGGACTGCAATGCTAGGGGCCCACCAGTGGGGGTGTGGCCGGCCATCATAGAGGCGGGACCAGACACTAGAGGGGGAGTGGTCAGCTCACGAAGGACAGCTAGTACCATAGTGTAGTATATAAAGAATGCAGTGTGTATATAGAGTACACAGTCTTGACCTGCCCCTTAGATTGGGTAGAACAGTCACCAAAAATTGGGATTGTTCCAGTAAACCAGGCTTGGCTAACCTGTGGCACTCCAGGTGTTGTGAAACTACAAGCCCCTGTAGCAGGGGGGACGCCGATCACCAGGTGAGCTGACCTCCCCCACCCCTTTTGATCCAGAACGTGGCTGCCGGCTGGATGACAGGATACGTATGTTCAGCAGCCATACATTAATTCCTGGTTTAAGTTAAATATTCTACGAGTATTCCCTTTATTATTCCGCTCACGCTCAGACAGTTTGTGTGTAACACACTTACTGACAAGAAGTCTGATGTGCGTAGGGGGAACTGTTCCCTGTGGTAAAACCTTATCTGGAAATATCTGACAAGAATCCATGGACCTGGTCTCCCAGCAGGCACACGCTCCTCTGTCTAACACGCTGGCAGGATCTGGGCACACGTACTGCGTGTAACACGGGTGATATCAGGATGGTGATTGGGGAACTCTCCACACCAGGTCGGCAGTGAGAATGATTACAAAGGTTTATAACAAGCAGACGAGATGAACTCTGTACACACAGCAGCAGGGACGCCGGGGAGGGCAGCAGGGATACCGAACATGTGAGCTGAATGGGCTCCGCCCACTTCTAGAAGGGGGTGTGGCCATAAGGCAGAGGGGCCTACCGGTGATTTTTCCGGTAGTCCTGTGGGCCAGTCCAACACTGCACGTGTCCCTACGTCCGGAACCACAGGTCCACCTGCACGGAACCTGCCTTGAGGACCCTTGATCAGAACCACGGCCGCCCCTGGAACTGCCTCAAGGTGTGCTGCACTGCCACCAACTCACTCAGCCACCCCCTCTGGGTACCAGTGTGACCCCGGGGACCTAAGGGACAGGAAAACTACGTGTGTTCTCCCCTGACTATGTGTATGCTGGTAACTACACTTGTCCCCACAACACGGGTTAGCACAGGAAACACAGGGAACAAGAGCCTACCTTTAATGGGGGCCTGACGTCTTGCCCCTGGACACAGTTATGTAGCACACCCCAAAATACCGTAATGTAAACAATACTCGCCGCACAGTCAGAATAAATACAGTATACAGTACTTTGCACGCTACTTACCAGAGCACACCGCTGTTAGCCAACCAGCAGGTTGCTACAGCACCACAGGAGCCTCCGCTCTACTGTACCTCCTAACTACGTGTGCTCACCTCACACAGGACCGCGCCTACACTCACGAGGCTCTCACGCCTCTACCACACACCACCAGGGCCTTATGCCCTACACACCATGGGCCTCTGCCCAGCTACACACAGAGCCTTCTGCTCTGTTTCATGGGCCTCAGCCCCCTCTCTAACTCAGGGCTCTGAGCCCACTCACTAGGGCCTTATGCCCTACTACCTAGGGGCACTAGCCCCTGCCTGAGGCCTGTGGCCTCCCTGACTGACTGAGGGCCTTGTGCCCTTAATAGCCTACGGGCTACTAGCCCCTAACTAGGCCCTCTGGCCTTCCTATGGCCTCTAGGCCACTAACTACCTAAGGGCCTTGTGCCCTTGTACCTGGGGCTCTCACGCCCCCTGTCTAACTAATAGGGGCTTGTCCCCTTTATCATCAATACTATGGCCTACTGGCCCACTAACTTTATCGGGGCCTAGTGCCCAGGTCCCTGGGCCTTGTGCCCCTACTTCACGGTGCCACGGGCCTTGTGCCCGACTGTGCCCACGGGCCTAGTGCCCGACTTTAGCTAGTGTGCTGCGGGCGTGGACCCGGGAGAGGAGTGCCTGGCAAAGGCCTTACCTGGGGCTGTCTTCGGGGAGCTTCTCCTGGGCTCCTTCCCCGTCTGCCGCTGCTTCCACGCTCTGCCGCCGGCTTCTTGTCTTGATCCCGCCGGTCTTCAGGCAGCAGAGGCGCTCTTAGCCCTAACAAGGGCTCTCTGCCGCCACTGCTGATCTCCGCTGTCTTCTCTTCGGTTCTTGATCCCGCAGCTCTCCGCGACACGTCCTCTTCCTGTTCTCTCCGCCGACGAACTGAACAACATGGCGGCGCGCGCGCCGACTTAAATAGTCGGCACCGCTCTAACGTCATCACGTAGCGTCGATGTGACGCCACGTGACGACATGGCGGGTCCGGATTGGTCCGCCGCCATTTTTCCTTTTGAAATGGCCGGGAGGTGAGCCCTGATTGGCTCACCGTCACGGCTGAACTGAGGGAACCGCCGCCCGAGGGATGACGACGGCCCCGGCCAGGTAAGTCCTCCACACTACAGTTGTTTTTAGAGATGGGCGAATTGATTCGTCCAATTGTGAAATTCAGACAAATATCAAAGATTGGTAAAGAACTGACAAATTGTAATAAACTTACCGAACACCTGCAGGGGTGTAGGAACTGGGGACGGGGCGGGGGCAGAGGGAGCAGAGGGTGCAGTTGCCTTCTCATGATTTCTGCTGGGTGAGCAAAGAATGTGTTGTGCCCCCCTCCCCATGAACTTCTACACAAAAGCCTTCATGCTACTTTCTGAAGTCATGATATGTGTTCTAAACTAATACAGTATAGATTTAATACAAATTGATTGATTTCCTTATTTAAAAATCTCTGAGGGGTATATTTACTAAACTGAGGAATTGAAACAGTGGAGATGTTGCCTACAGCAGCCAATCAGACTCTAGCTGTCATTTTGTAGAATATACTAAATAAATGATAACTAGGGGCCTAATTCATTAAGCATCTTAACTTGAGAAACTTCCTATTTCAGTCCCCTGGACAAAATAATGTTACAATGCAAGGGGTGCAAATTAGGATTTTGTTTTGTACATAACTTAAATACGTTCTCTGTTTTCATGTAGCACACAAATATCAACTTTAAATTTCAGTGTACAAATAAGCTATCAAGTATTTGTGTGCTACATGATAAAACAGTCAGTATTTAACTTATGTGCAAAACAGAATACTAATTTGCACCCCTTGCATTGTAACAAGGTTTTGTCCAGGAGACTGAAATAAGTTAAAATCCTTAATGAATCAAGCCCTAGAATCTGATTGGTTGCTATAGGCAACATCTCCACTTTTTCAAACCCTCAGTTTATTAAATCTAGCCCTAAGTGTTCTGCTCATAAACAATTAATAAATAACCTGTATTGATGATGAACAACTGCTCACTTTACTTTTACTTTGAATTTCATGTGTCGCATCCAGTAACAAACATGAGATATAGCAATTTTAATATATAGCACATACCATAACCAGTGAGGCAGTGACTATAGATTTAAAAATACTCCCAGTCAAATGAGATTAGGCTGTCAACGAAATCTAAATAAAAACTAGGTTAATTACTATGAAAAATGTAAATTTTTAAGATGAAATATTGAATTTATCTATCTTTCTAACAGCTATAGTACTAATTGGTAGTTAATATTAATAATAATAATAATAATAATATTTATTCAATAATGTATAAATACATCTTTATAGTAAAATAAACAATGAAATTGGGGTTGGCCAACCCCTGAAAACCTGACAAAAATTAACATAGGATTGGGAGTCTTTGTATATCTACAGTCACTGTTACAACTGTTGCAAATCGAAATGCCAAACTATAGGTCTCCAAGCCCTATAGTAGTCCTTGCCCCCCCCCATGCACATCCTCGTTCCTATGCCCCTACCTGCAGAACAAATAATGCCCACTGGAGAATCAAGCCAACCACAGTTCTTGCTGATTGAAGTCAATCAGCAATCACTAATAAAAATCATGTCTAGACCTGTATGAAAGGAGCGTACACAGTGTCGGACTGGCCCAACAGGATACCAGGAATATCCCCGGTGGGCCCCACCCCCTTCCTGTGGGGGCAGAACCACGTGCGTGCCAGAGGGTCAGGTATATGCCTTCCCAGGCTGGTCCTAAAATGGACTGCCTGGCAGGACTGAAAGAAAAAGCAACTTTTCCTTCCTGGTTCCTATAGAAGAGGGCAGAGCTACACGACCCTCTTCCAGCTACAGCTATTGGAGATAAGGTAAGTGTCATTATAAAGTGTATGTGTTTTAAATGTTGTAGGCACTGGTGTGTGTGTGTGTGTGTGTGTGTGTGTGTGTGTGTGTGTGTGTGTGTGTAAATGGTTAAGATGATGTATAGACTGGTGTATGTATGTAAATGGTTAAAATGTAGGGATTGGTGTGTGTGTGTGTATGTATAAATGGTTGAAATGCTCTAGGGACTGGTGTGTGTGTGTGTGTGTGTGTGTGTGTGTGTGTGTGTGTATGTAAATGGTTAAAGTGCTGTATGGACTGGTGTGTTTGTGTGTATAAAATTGGTTAAAATGCTGTAGAGACTGTTGTGTTTGTGTGTATGTGGATCCAGAGGTTGGGTGGTTGCATGGGGCTTACAGCAGCCGGGCAGCGTCCTCTACCTAGAAAACAAATCGTACATCAGGCGCTCATATATCGACACAAATTATACTTTTCTTATTGAAAGATGTGTGCCCGAAGGAAAGATTTGTCTGTTCTAATGGAAAGTTCACACAGCATCATCTAGAAAACAGACTCACAACACAAATGCCCATACATAGTGTAGTACATTAGTGTAAATACAAAGTATAATAATATGTTTTTGTATGGGTGTGGTCCAGTTCACCGTGAGAGGTCTAAGGTAACAACTTCAACCATGATAAACCACACTGCAACCCACCAGGGTATATGCTTACAGAATTTCAACTTGTTCCAAGCCTTTCACACATTCCATTTCAATGGTTGTATTCTCGGACAGTGGCAAAAATAGTAATGGGCAGATTCTAATGCATTACCTCTTTAATAAAATTCAATAAATTAATAACAAATGTAGCAAAATATGTGGATGGACTTGTACCAAACTTATCTATACAAAAGACATGTAGAGATGTGTAGACGGGTCCCATGGTAACATGGATCGTCCGTCTCTCCAACTTTCAGATGTCAAGATAAGCACTCAACGCTTTTCGACTTCCAAGTTCATGTCTTTATCAAGGCTAAAGTCCAAATGATTCTATTCAGTTTATATGTATACTTCCATCCAGTCCCATAATCCGCCCATCTCCATCCCCTGAATGGAACTTGGAGACTTGGATCCACGTCCGAGTTCCAACGGAGTCACATGACTTTTCTTATACATTTCATTGGTTAAACTCCCCAAAACGAGGCTTGACTCCTTTTGGAAAACAGCGATTCTGTGTAATAATGACGTTTAAAATATCACAACCATCCTCTACCTGCCTCCTGGCTGGCCGGCACCTTTGCTTAGTGGGAGGCTACAGGCAGCTCACCTTGCTAGGAGTGAAGAGGGGACGGGGCCCATCAATCAAAGTGATGTAAAATGTACTGATCTGCCCCTTGGTGTTTGGTGTGTTTGAGTGTGTGTATGTAAAGAGATAATATATTGTGGGGATTGGTGGGTCTCCTCCTGGCTCCCCGTTTGCTACCCTTTACTTCCCTGCGCCCAGCTACCCCATTTGCCACATTTTCCCTCCATGCATCCGGTCTCCCCATCTGCTACACTTTCCTTCACTGTGTCCGTGCACCCCATCTATCACACTTTCCCTCCATGCATCCGGGCTCACAATCTGCTACACTTTCCTTCCCTGCGTCTGGGCTCCCCATCTGCCACAGTTTCCTACTTGCGTCCAGTCAATCCATCTGCCACACTTCACCTCCCTGCTGCTGCACTATTCACCACTGTCAGTCGCCCAGTGCCGCCACTGGCCCCGTCAAAACATTTATTCTCACCTCTGACTGACATCTCCTGCTGCTGTATCTCACCTGCCACCATTCTCCCCTACCTGACTCTAGGCTGGCCTCCCTGCACCACTTCCAAAGCAATGGAGAAAAGGGATGATAGAAGAGAGAAGACAGAGGAGAGAGATAGAGAGAGAGAGAGAGAGAGAGAGAGAGAGATTACATCCTCTTTGATCTAGGTAAGTACATGTATATATATATATATATATATATATATTTTTTTTTTTTTAAATAAATTGTTGTTTTTATTTTTTAGGATTAAAAATTAGCCTTTCAGGTGCAAAATATTTAAAGCATAGATGACATATTATTTAAGTCATTGAATAAGGTTTATTTAATTTGTTTTGGTAGTTAATTATTTGGACACCACTGTAGTTTGCCAGTGTGTGACGCTACTTACACCTGAGCTGCTCTTTTCAACCCTTCCACTGCCTGGCTGATGGGATGACTTATTCACTGACTTGAGGCTGCAGCAGAGGATTTGGAAAACCAGTTCAAGTGGAAGTAGGAGCGCACCGCTGAGGGCCTACAGTGTTCCAAAAGAAAAAGTAAACTTTATTCCCCCCTAGTTGCTCGTCTCTGGTGACTGGCCTTGCTCTTTCAGTGGTGCGCCATTGCCAAGCATTGTCACCCACACGCTTTTCCATGGGACCCTACCATTGTCTTCCCCCGGTGGGCCCTTCATGTCCAATCCCACACTGAGCGTGCAGCTCATTGGACACTCATTGTTTTTTTTCAATCTCTCTCTTTATTAACATTTGCACCATTGCATAAATTGGCAGCAATATGTTCACAGAGAAGTAGAGGATTGTTATATATATAACAAGAAGATATACCTTGGTACTGTGCTGCACTACAATATAAATAATAATAATTAGTAAATAGACAGCAGTTCAAAGGAACTGAAATAGATCTTCATGTGCCTCTGAACAGACCCAAACAGTGCTTTCAAATCTTTACAGCAGCCAATTTGTGAAATGGCATGACAAAGATTCCCATTTGCATGAAATTAAAAATGTCCCTTCTTAATATCAAACATGATGATTTTCCAATCTAATTTGAATAACCTTTATTATTTCATTTTCTTAACTTAAACATGGAGGCTAAGGATAAATTAAATTATATAAAATAAAATTGTAAGAATCACAGCTAACATATAGACAATAATATGGGTCGGAAAGGTTACTTCAATTCATTGAAGTCACAGAGTAGCAATGTTATATGATCTTTTGGTAAGCTATATTCCAGGATTTCTATATTGTTAGGCGCAGCTTGCGAAGATTTGCATTTCAAACATATACCCATCTCTTCTGCAACCAAGCATTTTTGTATCTAAGCATACTTGTGATATATACACTATATGGACAAAAGTATTTTTGAATTGAGGTGTTTCAATCAGATCCATTGCCAGAGGTGTATAAAATCAAGCACCTAGCCATGCAGTCTCCATTTGCAAACATTTGTCGTACAACATTGGTTGCTCTGAAGAGCTCAGTGACTTCAAGCGTGGTACTGTGTAGGGTGCCACCTTTGCAATAAGACGGTTCATGACATTTTATCCCTGCTGGATACTCCATGGTCATCTGTAAGTGACATTATTAGAAATTGGAAACGTTTAGGAACTTTTAATCTCAGCTTCCTACAAACAAGTAGGCAAAACTAGGGGCCAAGGTGGTCCCCAACGTTGTTGGGCACATTTCAAAATAAAGGTTATCTAAAAGCTTAAAATAATTGTGGGTTAACATGACATATAATAGTTCACATATAAAATCTTTCATCATCCAAGGTAGGGTCCATATTTAAAATTTCTTTGCAGGATCAATACCTCTATTATGTTCTATCAACAAATACAATGA
The DNA here is from genome assembly GCF_038048845.1 of Mixophyes fleayi. NCBI lineage: Eukaryota > Metazoa > Chordata > Amphibia > Anura > Limnodynastidae > Mixophyes > Mixophyes fleayi. The sequence continues at coordinate 212,071,955 of NC_134405.1, forward strand.
TTGAAAATATTAGTCTCATATTCAAACTTGTCACTGAGAAATGTATTTTCCTTATTTTTTGCTATGTAAAACTACTTCATTAGATTTATATTCCTCTTTGTTTTTGAGTTGCTTTAACTTTAAGATCTAATTGTTATGGCAACCAGTGTGACATAAACTTGCCCCCAGGACTTACACTCAGTGTAGTACAAGTTTATGTTCATATGCCAGTGCACAGGTCCAGGAGGTAATACACGGAGTAGAGACATGAGAGAGATCTGCGGACTGGACAGAGCACCGGTGAAGACGTCAGGCACAAGCAGGGTCTGGGTCACAGGCAATGGTTCAGAGTCCGGGTGCATGCAGAAGGTCAGGGTCACAGGCAATGGTTCAGAGTCCAGGAACAGGCAGAGGTCATGCACAGAGAAATCAATCAAAGGTTCAACACCAAAATAGCACAGAAGCAGGCAGCAGTACTGAGACAGAATGCTATAATCGGCAGTGAAACTCAGTCCTCACTGCCTTAAATAGTGCCAAGGGCCAATCGGAGCAAGGCCCTGCAAGTGCTCCCAGGTTTTGCCTAATACATACTGACATAGTGTCAAATGAGAAAGCAGAGTGTCCAGCTGCTAAACTAAACAGCCATGATTTGGCTGAACCTAATTAATCCTGCACGCACGCGCCCGTCTGTTTGACAGCTGGCCGGGTACTGCGGCAGGAAGATACAGGCGTCCTGGTTGTTGCCTAGGCAACTGGGACGTGGACACTGGAAGTAACGTCCCGATCGTCATAGTGACCGGGACATCAGGAGCTGCGGCGGCTCCTGACAGTACCCCCCCTTGAGGAGGGGTCAGGGAACCCCGACATCCAGGTGTCACGGGCACTAGGAGTCTTTGCCCAGGATATCACCAGAAGATGGACTTACCAGAGTAATATAGCTGGTACTATGGTTCTCTGGTAGCAGGGTGACAACGGAACAGGAGAAACAGCAGATGGTGAGAGAATGCTCAAGGAAAGTCTATGACTAGCAGCAACTGGTAATGAGTAGATGAATGTACACGAGGAACCAGATGGACAAGGAGACGTGAGGAGAGTCAGTGGTCTGCGTATAGCAAGTTGTACCACTGCTATAGTGAGGAGGAATGTCCAGGAGTAGCGAGGAGGTAGTGAGAGTCAGCGGTCTGCGTATAGCAAGTTGTACCGCTGTCTATAGTGAAGGAATGGAATCCAGATGAAGGTAGGTAACGGGGAAGTCAGTGGTCTGCGTATAGCAAGTTGTACCACTGCTTATGTGAGAGGATACTTGAAACTGGTGTCACAGGGAACAGGAGTCAGTGGTCTGCGTCAGCAAGTTGTACCACTGATATATATATGTGAGGAGGGGCACGAGGAGATGAATGTAAAGCAGAGTATACACGGGGCACACAGGACTTGATCCCACGATGAAATCCACAATACAACGATAACTGACAAGCACTGCTTGAAGTATACAAAGTCACAATAGCTATCCAGGCAATAGGAAACAAAGTCAATGAAACAATAGCTTCAGTGGATAGGAGGCTCCGGAGGAGAACACAACTCAGTCCAGATGGATATGCAATACAAAAGCAAAGTCAATGGAAAGTATGCATACCGCGGTTCAGGAGAGCAGGCTGTCAGAGAGACGTGCAGGGATACCTAAACGGCTGAAGGCCGGCAGGAGGAGAGACCACTGGAGGGTGGAAGCGGTAATCAGGTTGGTGCAGCGCACGGCAGGTAATCCAGAATCAACGAAGCAATACTCAGGAAGCAGTAGTAAGTGAAACTGGAAACATGATGAACACGGGAGAGTTGAGGCTGTCTGGTATCCAGTAGTAGTGGTGGAGGCAGCGGAGAGAAGGCACGCTGAACACGGGAGAGTAGAGGCGGTCTGGAACCCTGTAGTAGTAATGGAGGCAGCGGAGAGCTGACACGATAAACACAGGAGAGTTGAGACGATCAGGAACACTGTAGTAGTAACGGAGGCAGCGGATAGCTGACACGATAAACACAGGAGAGTTCAGACGATCAGGAACACTGTAGTAGTAACGGAGGCAGCGGATAGCTGACACGATAAACACAGGAGAGTTGAAACGAACAGGAACTCGGTAGTAGTAACGGAAACAGCAGATAGGAATCAGCTGCGTGCAGGCACGATGAACACTGGAGAGATGAAACGAAACAGGAGTCCGGCAGTACTAGCAGATAGGAATCAGCTGAGTGGTATGATGAACACAGGAGAGTTGAAGTGGTCTAGGAACCACAATAGCAGTAAACAGGAATCAGCAGGAGCTGAATACACGAGGAACACAGGAACACCTTCAGAGGCTCATGGGGAATGAGACTCCAAGATCAGGCACCCAGGTAATGATCACAGGTGGTTTAAATAGGGAGGGTTGCCTGATCATCCAATCAATTAAAAGCAACAGGTACTGAAGGTTTGATAAGGGCTGCACATGCGCAGACCCTCAGGATGGCGGATGGCCACGGTTCCTGAACACACGGGAAATGGCACTCACAGTCCGATGAGTGACACCAGGCTTCATGGGAATTTTTTTAAAGAATTCCTTAATGAGTCTCTCATCATGCAGACGCTTCTGTGGTATCCAAATTGCTCTTCTGGGCCATAACCCTTCCAGTGCACTAGGAACTGGACCTGACCTTGAACTTTCCTTGAGTCTAAGATCTTCTCCACAATGAAGTAGAGGCTGAGGCCTACTAAAAAGAGACTAATTGAGCTTGCTAGGAGAAACAGCTTTCTTTAGACGAGAGCAATGGAAGGTGCAGGGAATTTTTCAAGAAGGTGGTAGTTTATATCTGAATGCCACTAGATTAATCTTTTTCTCAATCGTAAAGGGTCCAATAAACCGGGGTCCTAGTTTCCTACAGGGTTGCCTCAATTTGATGTTACATGTAGACAACCAGACTCGACCCCCACTTTCAATAAACATGGACCGCGATGATGATCAGCGAAGGTTTTAGATTTGCAAGAGGCTTGACATAGTGCGGAGTGCCCATTTTTCCAGATGGACTTTAGCCGAGATGTAAAGGCAGGAGTCCCGGAATCACCAATGGAGACAACAGAAGAGAAGGAATTAGCTTTCGGGTGGAACCCGACGTTACATAAGAACGGAGATGTACTTGTTGCAGTATGGCAAGAATTGTTATATGCAAACTCCGCCCAAGAAAAGAGAGAGGACCAGTTGTCATGGAACTTGTTAACATAGATGCGCATAAATTGTTCCAGGGATTGGTTGGTACTCTCCGTCTGCCCATTCGATTGAGGGTGGTAAGCTGAAGACAAACTGATGTTGATACCGAGGGAGTTGCAAAAAGACCTCCAGAACTGTGCTATAAACTGGGACCCTCAGTCCGAGACAATGTCTTCCGGATGGCCGTGGAGACGGAAAATATGAGCAATGAATAAGGTGGCCAAGCTTCTGGCATCCGACAGCTTGGGTAACGATACAAAGTGTGCCATTTGCTGAAACGGTCAACGATCACCCAGATGGTGTTATGACCCGAGGACCATGGGAGTTCGACAACAGGTCCAAGGCCTGCTTGGAATAGGCAAGGGTAGCAGTTGACCAGGAGGACAGTTCCTAGAGGATTTGTGTCTGGCACATTCAGGGCAGGTGCGGACATACTTCTCTACATCCGAAGATAAGGTGGGCCACCAAAGCCAGCGGGAAAGAATTTCAATGGTCCTATGGATTCTAGGATGACCCGCTGAGTGGTTGTCGTGACATTTAATGAGGACGGACTTTCTCAAATGAACGGAACAATTTATTTGTAGGAGTCTGAGCTGGAGCAATCTTTTGGAAGTGGCGGAGTGTGGCCCCAAGGTCTTAAATTAGACCAATATGAATAGAGGATGAGGAAATAATGGGTTGCGGGTCAGGAGGCTGAGGAAGGCATGTCATGAAGCTCCGAGACAAAGAGTCAGCTTTGATGTTATTTGAACCTGGACAGAATGTGATTGTCACGGGCACTAGGAGTCTTTGCCCAGGAAATCACCAGATGTTGGCTTACCAGAGTAATATAGATGGTAATAGGTACTCTGGTAGCAGGGTGACAACGGAACTGGAGGAACAGCAGATGGTGAGAGAATGGTCGAGGAAAGTCTATGACTAGCAGCACTGGTAGAGAGTATATAATTGAACACGAGGAACTGGATGGACAAGGAAACGTGAGGGTAGTCAGTGGTCTGCGTATAGCAAGTTGTACCACTGCTATAGTGAGGAGGAATGTCCAGAGGTAGCGAGGAGGTAGTGAGAGTCAGTGGTCTGCGTATAGCAAGTTGTACTGCTGTCTAGGTAAAGGAATGGAATCCAGGTGAAGGTAGATAACAGGGAAGTCAGTGGTCTGCGTATAGCCATTTGTACCACTGCTATGTGAGAGGATACTTGAAAACTGGTGTCACAGGGAACTGGAATCAGTGGTCTGCATATAGCAAGTTGTACCACTGCAATATATATGTGAGGAGGGCACGAGGAGATGAATGCTATGCAGAGTATACACGGGCACACAGAACTTGATCCCACGATGATATCACAATACAATGATAACAGAGCAGCACTGCTAACATATACAAAGTCACAATAACAATCCAGGCAAATAGGAGACAAAGTCAATGGTAGCAATAGTCTCAGTGGATAGAGGACTCCGGAGGAGAACACAACACAGTCCAGCTAGATATGCAATACACCAGCAAAGTCAATGAGAAGTATGCATACCGCGGTTCAGGAGAGCAGGCTGTCTGAGAGGCATGCAGGGATACCTGAACGGCTGAAGGCCGGCAGGAGGAGAGATCACTGGAAGGTGCAAGCGGTAATCAAGTTGGTGCAGCGCACGGCAGCTAAACCATCATGAACGAGGCAATACTCTGGAAGCAGTAGTAAATGGAACTGGAACTTGAAGAACACGGGAGAGTTGAGGCGGTCTGAACTCCAGTAGCAGAGATGGAAGCAGCGGAGCGCTGACCCGATGAACACAGGAGAGTTGAGATGAGCTGGAACTCTGTAGAAGCAACGGAGGCAGCGGATAGGAATCAGCTGGCTGCAGACACGATGAACACCGGGGAGTTGAGGTGAGCAGGAACTCTGTAGAAGCAGCGGAGGCAGCGGATAGGAGTCAGCTGGCTGCAGACACGATGAACACCAGGGAGTTGAGGTGAGCAGGAACTCTGTAGAAGCAACGGAGGCAGCGGATAGGAGTCAGCTGGTGCAGACACGATGAACACAGGAGAGTTGAAGTGAGTAGGAACTCTGTAGAAACAACGGAGGCAGCGGATAGGAATCATCTGGTGTAGACACGATGAACACAGGAGAGTTGAAGTGAGTAGGAACTCTGTAGAAACAACGGAGGCAGCAGATAGGAATCAGCTGTTGTAGACACGATGAACATGGGAGAGTTGAAGTGGTCTGGAAACCACAATAGAAATAACAGGAATCAGCAGGAGCTGAATACACGAGGAAACACAGAAACACCTTCAGAGGCTCATGGGAATGAAACTCCAAGATCAGGCAACGAGGTATTGACCACAGGTGCTTTAAATAGGGAGTGTTGCCTGATCAGCCAATTAATGAAAAGCAACAGATACTGAAGGCTTGAAAGGGCTGCACATGCGCAGACCCTCAGGATGGCGGACGGCCACGGTTCCTAAACACACGAGAAGTAGCACTCACTGTCCGGTGAGTGACAGTACCCCCCCTTTTAAAGGTGGGCACAGAACACCTGGAACCGGGTTTGTCCGGAAACTTGGAGTAGAACTTCTTAAGGAGAATTGGAGCGTTGAGATCTTCTGCTTTGATCCATGAACGCTCCTCAGGACCAAAGCCCTTCCAATGAACGAGGAAACGAAGAACTCCTCGCAAAATTTTTGCATCTAATATGTGAGTAATCTCAAAGTCCTCCTCTTGATGAATTTGAACTGGCCGAGGTGCTGAAGGAGGGACCGAGAAACGGTTGATGATAAGAGGTTTGAGCAAAGACACATGGAAGGCATTGGAAATACGAAGGTTCTTAGGAAGTAGAAGTTTGAAACAAACTGGATTTATCACTTGAATGATCCTATACGGACCAATAAAACGAGGAGCGAACTTCATAGATGGGACCTTCAAACGAATATTTTTGGTTGATAACCAAACACGATCTCCGATTTTCAGTGGTGGAATAGCCCGTCTTTTTTTATCTGCAAAAGACTTATATCTGGCAGAAGTCTTCTTTAAACAGGTTTTGACCTGCGACCAAATATTTTTGAAGGTTTGGCAAATAGTCTCTACAGCAGGAACTTGGGTGGGAGGGAGGGCAGGAAATTCCGGAAAAGACGGATAGTGACCGTAAACCACAAAGAATGGAGTTTTAGAAGATGACTCATGGTACATGTTGTTGTGAGCGAATTCAGCCCATGGAAGCAATTCTACCCAGTTGTCTTGGTTGGCTGAAGAGAACATCCTTATAAAAGTCTCAAGATCTTGATTGACCCTTTCGGTTTGTCCGTTTGATTGAGGATGGTAGGAGGATGAGAGTGATAATCGTATGCCCAAGGTCTTACAGAGGGCCCGCCAGAATCTGGAAACGAATTGTACTCCTCTATCTGAAACAATCTCGGACGGACATCCATGAATACAGAAGATTTCTTTGATGAAATACTCAGCCAGAGTAGAAGAAGAAGGCAAACCAGTCAAGGGAACGAAATGCGCCATCTTCGAAAATCTGTCCACCACTACCCAAATAGTATTGCAGTTTTTACTAGGAGGAAGATCAGTAAAAATTGTCACAGGATGGCGAGCTCCCTCCAACAAGTATCTCCACTCCTCTAATGCTACTTTAATAGCCAGCAACTCCTTGTCCCCGATGGTGTAATTCTTCTCCGCAGGCAGAAGACCCCGAGAGTAAAAGGCACAAGGGTGGAATTTTTGTTGCTCTGATCTTTGGGAGAGAATGGTTACTAAACCAACATTAGAGGCATCTACCTCTAGGAAGAAGGGAAGCGTCACATCAGGCTGTCGAAGAATAGGAGCAGAGCAGAAGGACTCTTTAAGAAACTGGAAGGCTTGAAGGGCCTCAGAGGACCATTGCTTAGTATTGGCCCCTTTACGAGTTAGGGCCACAATAGGAGATGCAATTGAGGAGAAATCTTGAATGAAGCGTCTATAGTAATTGGCAAAACCTAAAAAACGCTGAATTGCACGAAGAGTAGTTGGCTGAGGCCAATGTAACACAGCATTCACCTTTTCTGGATCCATCTGAAGACCAACTCCGGAGACAATATATCCCAGAAATGTAATCTGGGGCAACTCGAATGAACACTTTTCTAACTTGCAGAATAATGAATTTTTCCGGAGTCTGGAAAGGACCTCTGCCACATGTTGATGATGGGAAGGCAGGTCCTGCGAAAAGATCAATATGTCGTCCAGATAGACGACGACACAAACATATAACAATTACCGGAAGATCTCATTAATGAAACCCTGGAAAACAGCGGGGGCATTACATAACCCGAAGGGCATTACTAAGTATTCATAATGCCCATCTCTGGTGTTGAAAGCTGTTTTCCATTCGTCACCGGACCTGATTCTAATTAAATTGTAGGCACCACGAAGATCCAACTTGGTAAAGATCCGAGCTCCCTTAATACGATCAAATAACTCCGTAATAAGTGGGATGGGATACCGATTTTTGATAGTTATGGCATTAAGTCCACGGAAATCAATACAGGGGCGTAATGGTCCATCCTTCTTTTTAACAAAGAAAAACCCGGCTCCAGCGGGAGAGGTAGAAGGTCTAATAAATCCTCGCTGGAGGTTCTCTTGAATGTATTCAGATGTAGCTTGAGGTTCAGGTAACGAAAGTGGATACACACGACCCCTGGGAGGAGTCTTGCCAGGTTGAAGATCAATCAGACAATCCCACGAACGATGAGGAGGAAGACGTTCGGACTGGGTTTTATCAAATACATCGGCAAACGAAGCATACTGAGGAGGAAGTCCCGGTGAGGAAGGTGAAATGGAGGATTGCTGTATTTTAAGAGGAACGACTTGAGAGAGACAACGATGATGACATTCAGTTCCCCAAGACGTAACTTGAGGAGTGTACCAGTCAATCTGGGGAGAGTGACGTTGAAGCCATGGAAGGCCTAATACAATCGGACTTGTAGTAACAGGAAGAATTAAAAATGAAATTTCTTCTTGGTGTAATACACCAATTTGAAGGGTTACTGGAGACGTACTCTGAGTGATGAGACCATTAATAATGCGTGATCCATCGATAGCAGTCACAGTAATGGGTGTCTTCAAAGTAATCACTGGTAGAGACCATTGATTCACGAGGGATTTCGAAATAAAGTTTCCCGCAGCTCCAGAGTCAATAAGTGCTTGGGACTTAAATGATTTGGTAGCAAAGGAAACTATAACATCAAAAGCACAAACTTTTAATTTCGTAGAACATGGAGAGGACTCCAGGGACCCTAACTTCACCTCTCCAGAACTGGTTAGGGCCTGGCATTTCCCGATTTTTTAGGGCATGAATTGAGCATATGTGTGGAATCAGCACAATAGATACAAAGTCTATTTTTTACTCTTCGGTCCCTCTCCTCTGAAGTTAATTTGGAGCGACCTATCTCCATGGGTATCACCGGAGATGAAGCTGGGCGAAGTTGAGGACTTGAGCGAAGAGATGCTTTAACTGAAGTTGTTTTTTCAGACTCTCTTTCACGAAATCTCATGTCTACACGGTGGCAAAGAGAAATCAAATCTTCTAAAGAAGTAGGTAATTCTTGAGTAGTCAGTGCATCTTTAATTTTATCAGAAAGCCTCTGCCAGAAGGCGGCAATTAACGCTTCAGTGTTCCACTGAAGTTCAGAGGCTAATATCCTAAATTGAATGACGTACTGGCCTACTGTACGAGAACCCTGACGTAGACGGAGGATGCTGGATGCAGCGGAAATAACACGACCTGGTTCATCAAATACACTTCGGAACGTGGAAATAAATTTGGCACTATCCTGTAATAATGGATTATTTCTTTCCCACAGAGGGGAAGCCCATGCGAGAGCTTGTCTGGAAAACAAGGAAATGAGGTAGGCCACTCTGGAACGATGAGTAGAGAAATTTTGAGGTTGGAGCTCAAAATGAACTGAGCATTGATTTAGAAAACCCCTGCATGTTTTGGGGTCTCCATCATATTTTGACGGAGTAGGCAGGTGAAGCGTGGAAGCCGTAGACACCTGGGATGGCACTGGGGAAACGGAGGAAAGCACAGGAGCATCAATAGTAGCTTTGATATTTTGCACAGACGTCCCTTGGGAGGCTAACGCCTGGTAACATTGCAGCAACAGTTGTTGGCGAGCATCCTGTTGTTCCATACGGGTAACCAAATGCTGCAGCATCTCTTTAGCTGTAGGTTCCGCATCTGGGTCTGTCATGGCCTGATCTTACTGTCACGGGCACTAGGAGTCTTTGCCCAGGAAATCACCAGATGTTGGCTTACCAGAGTAATATAGATGGTAATAGGTACTCTGGTAGCAGGGTGACAACGGAACTGGAGGAACAGCAGATGGTGAGAGAATGCTCGAGGAAAGTCTATGACTAGCAGCACTGGTAGAGAGTATATAATTGAACACGAGGAACTGGATGGACAAGGAAACGTGAGGGTAGTCAGTGGTCTGCGTATAGCAAGTTGTACCACTGCTATAGTGAGGAGGAATGTCCAGAGGTAGCGAGGAGGTAGTGAGAGTCAGTGGTCTGCGTATAGCAAGTTGTACTGCTGTCTAGGTAAAGGAATGGAATCCAGGTGAAGGTAGATAACAGGGAAGTCAGTGGTCTGCGTATAGCAATTTGTACCACTGCTATGTGAGAGGATACTTGAAAACTGGTGTCACAGGGAACTGGAATCAGTGGTCTGCATATAGCAAGTTGTACCACTGCAATATATATGTGAGGAGGGCACGAGGAGATGAATGCTATGCAGAGTATACACGGGCACACAGAACTTGATCCCACGATGATATCACAATACAATGATAACAGAGCAGCACTGCTAACGTATACAAAGTCACAATAACAATCCAGGCAAATAGGAGACAAAGTCAATAGTAGCAATAGTCTCAGTGGATAGAGGACTCCGGAGGAGAACACAACTCAGTCCAGCTAGATATGCAATACACCAGCAAAGTCAATGAGAAGTATGCATACCGTGGTTCAGGAGAGCAGGCTGTCTGAGAGGCGTGCAGGGATACCTGAACGGCTGAAGGCCGGCAGGAGGAGAGATCACTGGAAGGTGCAAGCGGTAATCAAGTTGGTGCAGCGCACGGCAGCTAAACCATCATGAACGAGGCAATACTCTGGAAGCAGTAGTAAATGGAACTGGAACTTGAAGAACACGGGAGAGTTGAGGCGGTCTGAACTCCAGTAGCAGAGATGGAAGCAGCGGAGCGCTGACCCGATGAACACAGGAGAGTTGAGATGAGCTGGAACTCTGTAGAAGCAACGGAGGCAGCGGATAGGAATCAGCTGGCTGCAGACACGATGAACACCGGGGAGTTGAGGTGAGCAGGAACTCTGTAGAAGCAGCGGAGGCAGCGGATAGGAGTCAGCTGGCTGCAGACACGATGAACACCGGGGAGTTGAGGTGAGCAGGAACTCTGTAGAAGCAACGGAGGCAGCGGATAGGAATCAGCTGGTGCAGACACGATGAACACAGGAGAGTTGAAGTGAGTAGGAACTCTGTAGAAACAACGGAGGCAGCGGATAGGAATCAGCTGGTGTAGACACGATGAACACAGGAGAGTTGAAGTGAGTAGGAACTCTGTAGAAACAACGGAGGCAGCGGATAGGAATCAGCTGGTGTAGACACGATGAACACGGGAGAGTTGAAGTGGTCTGGAAACCACAATAGAAATAACAGGAATCAGCAGGAGCTGAATACACGAGGAAACACAGGAACACCTTCAGAGGCTCATGGGAATGAGACTCCAAGATCAGGCACCGAGGTATTGACCACAGGTGCTTTAAATAGGGAGTGTTGCCTGATCAGCCAATTAATGAAAAGCAACAGATACTGAAGGCTTGAAAGGGCTGCACATGCGCAGACCCTCAGGATGGTGGACGGCCACGGTTCCTAAACACACGAGAAGTAGCACTCACAGTCCGGTGAGTGACAGTGATGATGAAGTTAAATCAGGTGAAAAACAAAGCCCAGCGGGCCTGTCGGGGATTTAGAGTTTTGGCAGTCTGATATACGAGGTATGTCTATTAAATAACAAGACTGTGATTCCACCTAGTAAACAAAGCAGTCAGAACCGGTTATAACTGCATACATAGTAACCTTGAACCTGTCTGAACCTGTATGACAAGCATCAACACTCTATGATGTTCAGTTGATTGTGAAGTTTAAAAGTTGAACAACCTGTCAATTTGAAATTTTTAGTAAAATTGCACAAAACACCAACAGAATGTTTTCAAATGCTTACTACAGCCTATGGGAATGACTGCCTACCTCTTGTGCGTGTGTTTGAGTGGCACAAAAGATTTAGCGAGGGACGTGAGAATGTCGAAGATGATGAATGCCCTGGACGACATTGCCCTTCAAGAACCAAAGAAAATGTAGAAAAAATCAGTCAGATTGTTTGAAAAAAACGCAGACTCAGTGTTCGAATGATAGCTGTATCCGTGAACATTGACAAAGACACCGTATGGAAAAAGGATCTTACCATGACGAAAGTTTGTGCAAAGATGGTCCCAAAGAACGTCACAAGGAATGTTGTGTTAACCTTCTGCAGCAACTTGACACAGATCCAAGCCTGTTTCATAAAGTAATCACTTGTGATGAGATCTGGATCTTCCAGTATGATCCTGAAACCAAAAGACAATCAATGCACTGGAAAACACCGTCATCACCAAGAATGAAAAAAGCTTGTCAAAGCAAGTCAAAATTCAAAGCAATGCTCATTGTTTTTTCGATATCAAGGGTGTAATTTTGGAAGAATGGGTTCCAGAAGGCACAACAGTTAATCAGCATTATTATAAGGAAGTTTTGAAAAAGCTGAGAGAAAGAGTCAGAAAGAAACGGCCGCAACTGTGGAAAAATGGTTTCTTTCTTCACCAGGACAATGAACCTGCTCACACAGCACTTTCTGTAAAGCAGTTTTTTACCGACAAACACATTACAACACTTCAACATCCTCCATATTCGCCCAATTTAGCACCTTGCGATTTTTATCTTTTCCCAAAAGTTAAATCAGTGCTTAAAGGGACACATTTTGAGTCAGTTGATGCTGTAAAGAAGAAAACGGCAGATATGTTGAAACAAGTGACAGAAATTGATTTGCTCCATGCCTTTGAACAGTGGAAAACAAGACTACAGCAATGTCTTAGTGTAAATAAGGAGTATATTGAAGGGGACAAACATTACATTTGTAATACCAATAAATAAAGGTGAGTTATTTAATCAGTCTCGTTATTTAATAGACATACCTCGTACTGGAGGTTTATGTGGTCAGTAAAGATTGTAATGATATGGGTTGCTCCTTCTAACCAATGCTGCCACTCTTCAAGAGTCCACTTGATGGCCAACATTTCGTGATTTCCAACGTCTTAATTACCCTCATCAGGCGAGAATTTCCTTAACAGATATACACAAGGATGCAATTTCTTACTTTGTGGATCTCTTTGAGAAAGAATAGTGCCTCCTCCTACATCCGAGGCATCCACTTCCACAATAAACGGGAGTTCTGGGTCCGGGTGCCTACAAACAGGTGCAGACGTGAAGGTGGCTTTAAGGGCAGAAAAGCTCGCCAATGCTTCTGGAGAACAATTAGCCGTGTTATCGCCCTTCTGAGTGAGAGCAGTGATAGGAAGAGAACGAACGTATAAACCTCTGATAGTAGTTGGCGAAGCCAAGGAACCTTTGAATTGCTTTGAGATTAGTAGGGAGGACCCAGTCCTGGATTGCTTAGACTTTACTGGGGTCCATGGAGAAACCAGATGATGAAATAATATATCCAAGCCGGTCACGCTGGAGACTTCAAACTCGCATTTTTCTAACTTTGCATAGAGGTTGTGTTGGCGCAACTTCTCCAGGACCTCCCAAACTTGTTGGCGATGCTGATACAAGGATTGGGAGTAAATTAAAATGTCGTCCAAATAAACCACCACAGTTCTTCCCAGGAACTCACATAAGATGTCGTTGATGAGGTCCTGGAATACTGCCGCGGCGTTGCACAACCCGAATGGCATCACCAGATACTCATAATGCCCGGGGTGAATATTGAAGGCCGTCTTCCACTCATCACACCTTCTGATGCGCATAAGGTTATAGGCACTTCGGAGGTCAATTTTTGAGAAAAGGGCAGATTTGAGCTTGTCAAATAAAACAGAAATTAACGGCAAGGGGTATGTCTTTTTTATTCAGGCCGCAGTAGTTTATGAAGTGTCTCAGACTGCCATCTTGTTTTGCCACGAAGAAACATCCGGCTCCTACTAGAGATTTGGAGGGACGGATAAATCCTTTTCTCAGATTTTCCTCCACGCACTGTTCCATAGCTTGGGTCTCTGGGACAGATAACAAATACAGGCGCCTTTTGGGCAATGTAGAACTGGGCGCGAGGTCAATAGCACAGTCATAGTCCCGATGAGGCGGGTGAGAGTCAGCTTTTTTTTTTACAAACGACATCACCGCAGTACTGGTAAAGTGCAGGTAACAATTCCGAATTGGGCTGTAGAATTCTGAGAGGTAGGGTCAAGAGCACTCTGGACTCAAACGGACGATCTCCCCCTTTTTCCAATCAATAAGGGGATTATGACTTTGCAGCCAAGGATACCCAAGAATCAATGGAGCGGAGGGACAGGTGATCAAGAAGAATGAGAGTTCCTCTGTATGGAGGGTGTCTACAGATATGCGAACCAATGAAGTCTTAGCGAGTATTCGGCCCCCAACCAAGGGATTACCATCCAAGCTGCAGGCGGTACTGCTCGTATCCAGTTTGACTTCAGGAATACTAAGCGTTTTAGCCAAGAGGATGTCCAGAAAGTTACCTGCTGCACCACTATTGAGTAAGGCTGACAATTCAGTAGAACGATCTCTGAAGACTAGGCGTGCAGGGACTAACAAAGAGTTTTCTGAAGAGATTACTTGGAGACCTAAGCGCACCTCTTCACTAGCGCTTAGGTTTAGACATTTCCCGACTTGACAGGACAGGAACGAACTAGGTGGCCCGATTGGCCACAATACAAACAGAGATCCAGAGAGCGCCGTCTGGAACATTCCTCAGGAGGCAGACGGTAAGCGCCCAACTGCATGGGTTCAGGGGTGTCCAGAAAGGTAGAACCAGACTTAGGTGGTGAGCAAGGAGGTATAGATGACTCTCTTTCAGCTCTCCTCTCTTTGATTTGGCAATCAATCTTGATTACAAGTTGCATCAAACTATCAAGTGAGGTAGGCGCAGGATACTGAACTTAGGAGTCCTTGATTTGCTCCATAAGGCCTAAACGGAACTGACTCAGCAGCGCCGGATCGTTCCACTCACTATCAGTTGACCACCGCCGGAATTCTGCACAATACTCCTCAGCAGAGCACCGTCCTTGCCTTAATGCCCGGAGATGGGACTCAGCTGAGGCTACTCTGTCTGGGTCGTCATATAGTAGACCCAAGGCCTGGAAGAAGGCATCCACAGTTTGTAAGGAGGACTGAGGATCGCCCTGGAGTAAAGAGATTATAATACCGACTCTCTGCTGTTCAGAGCCAGAGGAGCGTGGTGTCAGACGTAAGTATAACTTGCAACTCTCCTTAAAGTTGCCAAAGGCAGATCTGCTTCCAGAGAAGCAGATCCAGACATGAAAAAGATACAGTTGATAATAGATATCAGCTGAATAAAGTAGTATGTGAGGCACTCCTGTCTTAAGAAATTGTCACTGTAAAATCAACTTTATTAGTAATTATTACTAAAAAATTATTATGTTAAATATCCAAATGTCATATAGATTGGCGAATATTAAAATATAGAGGTGAAAAAGATTGAAACGTAGTGTTTAGAGAATTAAAAATGACCCATAGGGAGACACGGTTATCCTTATTAAGTATTAGGTTCATATTAGAATTAAATACGTGAGAACTAATGTATTCTCTATTCACCTTCTTTCTTTGTATAAGGACCCCTGACAATTGACGTCTTGTGTCTAATTACAATAGCGGTTCATAACAGTTATAGCTGCCCTTGTGGTTATCAAAGGGTTATTTTTAGCCCCATATGGATTAGGTGCTGTTATATATATACACACATATAAGATTTGGAACACTCTCATATATTCTAGAGATGTCCCATATTTTGCGGGAGGAGTTGGTAGTGATAAAGTTAATATTATTGTTTCATTAGGGCATAAGATCCCCCAAAAATGGGTTAATAGATCTAAACAGTTATTCCACACATAATGACATAGCCATTTATTGTTAATCTCATGTATATAAAGATGGAATCATATGCATCTTATATGGTATATTCCTAGGTTTATTTCACATCCTTTATCCAGGAGAAATAATTAAAACAGGCTTGTTATGAAATTGGTAGTGAATACTTTATGTAGTTGTTATTTCACATGAACACTGTGTGTAAACCAGAGATGCCTGTATGGTTGGTTTAGGGATGTCCTCAAGTAAAGGCAATCTCTCTATAAAGTAGCTCAGCTATGAGATCTCCACATATTAATAATAGTGGAGGTAGTGGTAGATACTTTCAATATCTGTTATCTCACATGGGCCCTGTGTACTAGAGAAAGGTGCCTGTGAATATCATAAAAGTAAAAATATCCACAAATGAGGGCAGTTTCTCTGAATAGTAGCCCGATTGTGAGATTCCCACACATGTGGAATAATCTAAATTGCCCGCTATGACTGTCCCAGTAGTCCGGATTGTGCGACTACCCCAATCTATAATAAATCTCCAACTGAATTCCCGCTTACAACCTGAGGCTAACAGCTATAATAGTTAATAAATATGAACCTTATTTGCAAAGCACGATCGCGGAGAGGTCCCGCTAACCGGCTCCCTATTTCCAGATCTGTGACGTCATGCAGATCCGCCTTCCGCAACTTCGGGCAGATTAAATTTCGGCTCCGAAAAGACGCCAGAGAAGGCCTGTTGAAGCTGCGGGTTTCTGGAGGACTCTTCTTGGGATGACAAAGCGATGAGATAAGCTCTGGACAACTTGTGACAAGGCCTGGATCTGATTTGCCAGGACCTGGGCTGGAGAAAGGTTTGTCTCGCTGTCGTCCATGACAGAATTACCTCCAATCTTCACTGGCCGGTTATAATGTTATGGCAACCAGTGTATGAGAGGTCTTCACCTATAGCAGCCGCCTTTCCCATAGAGACTAGTTATGCTCACAGGTACTCGGATGCCCCCAGGGCTTACACTCAGTGTAGTACAAGTTTATGTTCACACAGCAGCGCACAGGTACAGGAGGTAATACAGGGAGTAGAGACAGGCCAGAGATCTGCGGACTGGACAGAGCAATGGTGGAGACATCAGGCACAAGCAGGTTCTGGGTCACAGGCCGGGTGCAGGCAGAAGGTCAGGGTCACAGGCAATGGTTCAAAGTCTAGGTACAGGCAGGAGGTCAGGGTCACAGGGAAAAAGTTCAGAGTCCAGGAACAGGCAGAGGTCATACACAGAGAAATCAATCCAAGGTTCAACACCAAAATAGCACAGGAGCAGGCAGCATTACTGAAACAGAATGCTATAACCGGCAGTGAGGCTCAGTCCTCACTGCCTTAAATAGTGCCAAGGGCCAATCAGAGCAAGGCCCTGCAAGTGCTCCCAGGTTTTGCCTAATAGATACTGACACAGTGTCAAATGAGAAAGCAGAGTGCCCAGCTGCTAAACTAAACAGCCATGATTTGGCTGAACCTAATTAATCCTGCGCGCACACGCCCGGCTGTTTGACAGCTGGCCGGGCCTGGTGGCAGGGAGATACAGGTATCCCGGTTGTTGCCTAGGCAACTGTGATGTGGACACCGGAAGTGACGTCCCGGTCGTCATAGTGACGGCCGGGACACCAGAGACCAGGGGCAGTAAGTCGTGGCGAACGTGGGCACCGCCGTTGCTCCTGACACTGATTCTATGCTTATAGGAGTTGCTTTACTTACATCTGTGGAGAAATCTTGTAACAAGAAAAGTATTTTTATAAGTGCCAATTCCACAACAAAGGAACCCTCTGATAAGGGCATGTTGACAATTTGTGGTATAATTGTTTAGTAATTAATTAAAGCAGCTTATGCCTTTCATATTTTTCCTGTCATCCAAATATATAGCTTCAGTTGGACCAATTTTCAAAGTTGTCAATGTATTATTCACAAACTTTGTTCTTGGCTCTCTCAAAACAGGGTGGAATGCTTTTTCGAAAATGGCAATGTCCGAAAACATTTCTCCTATTTTTGTTTGTTGGCCATTACTTGTTTAAAGGTATTAGCCAGCTGTTCTTTAACTCCACAATAACAGCTGTAATATTAGAAAGTTGGGAGGCCATAATAGGCTCTAAAGCGTAGTTAATGGCTTTTACCATATCCCCATATGTACCTGGTCCAGAGGTAGAAGTTCCAGGTATTGAAGCTGGGGATTCAAATGCCCTGTTCACACTAATTTAATCTTTGTACATGATGTTTCTTCTGTCCATTCCTGCTTTTCTTTTCTGGTCGACGCAGTCAGCACAGAATCAATACGTTTCATATGGCTCAACTGCAGAGTGACAGCAGGTGGTTCTGGCCTGGATAAGTGCTCAGACTAGCAATGTTTGTTGAGGGATTCTTAATGGCTCAAATAGAGTTGGTATATTCAGCCACCATGGGGTGTCAATACCAAAACTGGATGTCATTGCTTTTGTAATGTACTAAGGGAAAAGGTCTGTAGATTTCTCCATGACACTGACTATTAGTGGACCAGACCACTTTATTCTTACATGCAGACTGTATTTGCAACAAAGCTGTGTAAACAGCACTGCAGCATTGTCTGCCTAATTTATCTTTTCACTTATTTATTTTTAAAATATGTTACACACTTAGTACACACCGACGGCTGCAAAATATTTTATTTTCAGTTCTTGTGCAAGTAGCTATGTTTACAAATACCCAATACATTCTAATATTAACTGGTGTATTTATTTATAACACAAAAATACTATATTTTTCAGCACTTGTCATTCGTGAAAAATTCGTCAGTCATTCAAACAGCAAAAAAAATCACTTTCACCAATATCTCCTCACACGGAATGAGACAATCGAGGATAACCCCCCAAAAAAACTATTTTGATGTAAATGATGTAGAAGTTTTTTGAAACGAGGACATAGACCCACACAATTCTGCTACTTATGGAGAGAAAATGATGGAGCTTAGCTGATTTGCCCTATAATACTTCTGTCACTCACCGGACTGTTAGTGCCTCTAGGTTAGGACATGGGTCTCTCTCGCTCCTGCCGGCGCCTCTCCTGAGCCGCGGCCATCCGCCATCTTGACTAAGATTGCGCATGTGCAGAAACCCTGAACTGTTAATACCTCGCCTCTAGTCTCATTGGGTAATTAATCACCTCTCAGTACTTAAGGCACCTGTTGCCCTATTGCCTTTGCCTGTTCTTGGTTCTCATTCCTTGAGACTCTGAGGTGTTTCCTGTTTCTGCTCGTGTTATCTGTTTGCTCCTGGACATGTCTCCTCTCCACATCTGTAGTAGAACTTACCCGCTGCAGATTACTCTCGCTACCTCCGTTACCTGCCTGCTTCTGGACAAGTCTCCTCTCCACATCGGTAGTAGAACTTACCCGCTGCAGACTACTCTCGCTACCTCCGTTACCTGCCTGCTTCTGGACAAGTCTTCTCTCCACATCGGTAGTAGAACTTACCCGCTGCAGACTACTCTCGCTACCTCCGTTACCTGCCTGCTTCTGGACAAGTCTCCTCTCCACGTCGATAGTAGAACTTACCCGCTGCAGACTACTCTCGCTTCCTCCGTTACCTGCCTGCTTCTGGACAAGTCTCCTCTCCACGTCGATAGTAGAACTTACCTGCTGCAGACTACTCTCGCTTCCTCCGTTACCTGCCTGCTTCTGGACAAGTCTCCTCTCTACGTTGATAGTAGAACTTACCCGCTGCAGACTACTCTCGCTACCTCCGTTACCTGCCTGCTCCTGGACAAGTCTCCTCTCCACGTCGATAGTAGAACTTACCCGCTGCAGACTACTCTCGCTACCTCCGTTACCCGCCTGCACCTGGACAAGTCTTCTCTACACATCAGTGGTACAACTTACCCGCTGCAGACTACTCTCGCTACCTCCGTTACCTGCCTGCTTCTGGACAAGTCTCCTCTCTACGTTGATAGTAGAACTTACCCGCTGCAGACTACTCTCGCTACCTCCGTTACCTGCCTGCTCCTGGACAAGTCTCCTCTCCACGTCGATAGTAGAACTTACCCGCTGCAGACTACTCTCGCTACCTCCGTTACCCGCCTGCACCTGGACAAGTCTTCTCTACACATCAGTGGTACAACTTGCCTATCGCAGATCACTTACGTTACTCCGTTCCACGCCTGCACCTGGACAAGTCTCCTCTATACATCAGTGGTAAAACTTGCCTATTGCCGACCACTCACGTTACTCCGTTCCACGCCTGCACCTGGACAAGTCTTCTCTACACATCAGCAGGGCCGGATTAACCCGAGGTCTAACTGGGCTATAGCCCAGGGGCCTCGGGCATCCGTGGGGCCCTTTCTTTTATGTTTACTAGTAGCGAGCCGCCGGACGCGCTACAGCCTGTACCGCAGTCGGCGACTCCTAATGAATGAAGGTGACGTCACTGTGACTCACCTGAAATTACAGCCTGCAGCCAATGGTCCGTCCGCGGCGCTCATTAATCTCCTTACTGAGGAAATCTCGTGAGAGTGAGACTATCTCACTCTCACGAGATCTCCTCAGTAAGGAGACAGCTGGGCGCCGTGGAACGGACAGTACAGACAGCAGGGAGTGAGCAGAGCCTGAGTCAGAATATCGCTGAAGACTGAGGTAAGCTCTAGAGTCTGTGTACATTGTATTTTTGGGGGAAGAGAATTACAAGAGGGGGGGGGGGCTGGCTGGCAAGCGCACATTGTATTTTTGGGGGAAGAAAAATTCAAGGGGGGGGGGCTCGCTGGCAAGCGTACATTGTATTTTTAGGGGAAGAAAATTACAAGGGGGGGCTGGCTGGCAAGCGTACATTGTATTTTTGGGGGAAGAGAATTACAAGGTGGGGGGGCTGGCTGGCAAGCGTACATTGTATTTTTGGGGGAAGAGAATTACAAGGTGGGGGGGGGCTGGCTGGCAAGCGTACATTGTATTTTTGGGGGAAGAGAATTACAAGGTGGGGGGGGCTGGCTGGCAAGCGTACATTGTATTTTTGGGGGAAGAGAATTACAAGGGGGGTAGGGGGGGCTGGCTGGCAAGCATGCATTGTTTGTTGGAAGGAGATAATTGCAGGGGGCTGGCTGGCAGTGGCATGCACAGACTTTGCACTGTTGTGGGAGATAATTGCTGGGGGGGGTGGGGGCTGGCTGGCACAGTGTGTTCTTTTGGGGGAGATAATTGCAGGGGGGGGTTGGGGTCTGGCTGGCAAGCATAGTGTGCATTGTTGGGGGAGATAATTACAGGGGGCTGGCTGGCATGCACAGACTTTGCACTGTTGGGGCCCGGGGGAGATAATTGCAGGGGGCGGGGGGCTGGCAGGCACAGTGTGCATTGTTTGGGTAGATAATTACAGGGGTGGGGTTGGGGGCTGGCTGGCACACACAGACTTTGCACTGTTGGGGGAGATAATTGCAGGAGGGCTGGGCTGACACAGTGGCACTGGGGTAGATCATTGTAGGCGTGGCTGGAACTGTTGGGAGCTTATCATGACTGTGGGGGAGGGGTGGGAGAGCATTGCAGCAGGGTGATGGCTGGCACTGTTGGGAGCTTATCATGACTGTGGGGGAGGGGTGGGAGAGCATTGCAGCAGGGTGATGGCTGGCACTGTTGGGAGCTTATCATGACTGGGGTGGGGTAGATCATGAATAGCAAAAAGGCAAAAAGATAAGAGAAAAAATATATAGTTTAGTATGTGTAAATGGATTATGACATCACCATGTGTACAGTGATTCCCTTGCATTCACACGCAATAATCCCAAAATAGACCAAAACAGATGAGAGACCCCTATTATTATTATTAGCACCATCTTTTATACCTCTCTATCTCCTGTTTTTCTGGTTCCTTGAGCTATTTGAATTTCAGCTTGCACACTTATTTGGTATACTTTAGAACTATTGGTGTGCATGCAGGGGAATCACTAAATACGTGGTGATGTAATAATCCATTGGAGCACAATACACTATAATGTTTTTTGCTGTTAATTTTTATGTGAGAACTCTGGACCCACACGGCTGGGAATTATTAAAGTAGAAGACGTTTCATCCCCTATGTGCTGGCTATGTTATGAATTGTGCCAAAATATTGAAGCCTCTTTGCCGTGATCTGTTAACATGTTAGATATTACATCATGTCGCTATTATAATGGACTCATGCTATTGCAAAATATCTTTGTTAATATATGCTTGTTGCTATTGGTGAAGGACTATAGAATATTTTATGTGCAGAGGGTCAGTGGCAAGTGTCTGTATTCTGTATTAGTGTAGTAGCTCCATATCTTTAGGGGGCTTTTGATGAAAGCCAGTATGGATACTGACACTGGCTGCAGATAGACACTTTCTTATTCTACAGAATAATTTGTAAGTTTACTGAGGCTGGCTGTTGTACTATTTATTTCAATGTTAGATGTTTCTGTCTGCATGATAGCTAGGTATGATTTAATCATCTAAGGGTGTTGTGCGCTGTGATTGTTTGGTATAAGATATGATTTAATGTAAGTCATTTTAATGTCTCAACTACAATGGTAACCTCAGGTAAAAAATATACAATGTTAATGTGCTTACATTTTATTTCTTCACATATATATTTTTGTTATTTATATGACTTGAGCATTGAGTGAATATGTTGTGCAATTAATTCTTCACCAATGTGGTGAAGTCTGCATGGTTAACTCCATAATTAAGGATATTAATCCAAATGAAATGATATTAAGTTTGGTCTGTAATAGGTTGATATTCTCTTTCTGTACTGACTGAAACCAAATCCAGGGGGTCGTGTCTGTCTGCCCTTTGTCTGTTCTCTGCCATTTTCCAGTTCTTCTGGCCTGGCTTTGGAAATTGATGCTATATCATGACCTCAAGCTGTATGATTGACAGGACGACTTTGGGAAGAATAATTCTGGTGTTGGCAACATTTATGTCCCCTTGTTTGCCAGTAAATATCCATATTTATCAGCATATTTTGTTTATTATGATACGTGAAAGCTTCCATATTACTTCATAGAAAAGTTACAAGTAAGATTTAATATATACTAATGTACATGATGTTGTTCCTTACAGTGCAATTTGTCTGAAGCTAATTTATTTCTGGCTTGTTTTATATTGCTAAGGGTATCCTAAAAAGAAAATTATTTACCATCTGGATGAAAGTGTTCTTTCCTTTCTAGCCAGTACATAATGAATACTCTACTATAATGCTACTGGTACAATGTCTTCAAATATGTTCCTGCAGTGGTTCCCAAACTGTGCGCCTAGACTCCCTGGGGTGCCTTGGAGATCTCACAGGGGTGCCTTGGTCAGGGCCAGTGGTAAGCAAGGTAATTATTTTGGCTAAGGGGTGTCTTGAAAATTTTTGGGAGACCCTAAGGGTGCCTTGAACTGAAAAAGTTTGGAATCCACTGTGTTACTGAGTAGAAGAAGTGGCTGCTGAGGTGATACATTGGGTCTGAGGTTGGAGGGTGGGGTAATGACTGGGGAGGTGACGTGGCTGCAGCGTGGACATCTAATGATTTGGCAAAGGGTGAGGGTCTGATGGATTGATATTTTTTAATAGTTTCACCTTTTCAGATTCATTATGTCAGAGAAGAAGAAGTTTGAGAGTGGAGCAAGCAAAAGAAAAAGACAACAGGAGAAGACACGAAAGTATGAAGAACTGCTCAGTCAATATCCAAAATTATTTGATCTTGGATTTAAAGCCAAGACAGGCACAGCAGCATTACAGCAGCCAGAGCTAACAGTAGCTGAAGAGCAGCCAGAGCCAACAACAACAGGAGAAGAGCAGCCACAGCCAACAACAAGTGCATCACATGATAACACAATAACTGAGGTTGTCTCTACTGAGGATGTCTCTAATACTGATGCCACAGGGATTGAATCTGAGATTGTTCATCTGAGGAAAGATAACCATGCATTTGAGTATCAAAATGACATTGGATTGTGGACAATTGACAATATAACAAATGAAGTACGTGACTTTTGGTGGAAGCAAGGTCCCGTGGAATGCCAGCACCATGATGATGACTTTTCTCTATCCGAAAGAGTATACTCCAATCAGAGAAGAAAATGTTCACGTGCTTTGATATTCCGAAAACACATAACTGGCGAAACAATTAAACGGGAATGGCTAGTGTATTCTCCTTCAACAGGGAATGTATATTGCTTTGCTTGCGTTCTCTTTGATGGTATTCATGGACTGAAAACACAGTTTTCTCATGGTGGATTTTCAGATTGGAAACATACTTCTACACGCATTTCAGAACATGAAAAAAGCAATGGACATAGGACCTCTATGATGACATGGATTTCTAGGGGTAAAGATCTTGGACGAATTGATTCCATAATGGAAATTGAATTCACAAAGGAAAAGGAATACTGGGCAAAAGTACTGCAAAGAGTAGTTTCTACTATCAAATTTCTGTCATCCCGTGGATTAGCTTTTCGTGGCGATACAGAACTCAATTCTCAACACAACGGCAACTTCCTTGGCATTCTTGAATTACTTGCTGAATATGATCCTTTTCTTAGTTCACATATAGCAAAATATGGTAATCAAGGAAGAGGAAAAGCTTCATATTTATCGTCAACAATATGTGAGGAAATCATAGAGATTATGGGAAACAAAGTTTTGAAAACCATTGTAGAAGAAATCAAGGAAGCCAAATACTTTTCCCTAAGTGTTGATTCAACACCTGACAATTCTCATACTGATCAGTTGACTGTAGTTGTTCGGTATGTTAAAAAATCAGATTATAAGGTTGTTGAACGTTTTCTCACTTTTATTCCCATCATGGTACGTCACACTGGAGAAGCTCTTGCCAACATTATCTTAACATACTTCCACCAAATTGGTATTGATGTAGCTAATCTAAGAGGACAGTCCTATGACCGCATCAAACATGTCAGGATGCTACAAAGGGCTGCAAGCACATATTATAAATATCAATCCTCTTGCGCATTATATTCCATGTGCTGCACACTCCCTCAACATAGTAGGTGTATGGGCTGTGGAAAGCTGCATTGGAACAATATCATTCTTTAATCTAATACAAAACATGTACAATTTCTTTTCTGGTTCCACTCAACGTTGGTCAGTAATGCTTCAGTGCCTCAAGGATGAATATGGAAGTCAGTCTACATTAGTAGCTAAAAGGACATCCGATACTAGATGGTCTGCAAGGGCTGATACTGTAAAGGCTCTGTCTAAAGGCTACAGCTCTTTTGAAAAGGCTTTGCGGTTAATCTCAGAAGATTGTAATCAGAAAGCTGACACATGTTATGAGGCAAATATTATTCTCAAACAACTGGCAAAATTGGAAACCGTTCTCTTGGCAGACTTCTGGGCTGTCATACTAGAGAGATTCAATCAAGTCAGCAAGTCACTTCATGGTGAAACACTGGAGCTTCAAACAGCTATTAAACTTTTTAAATCTCTACTAGATTTTTTGATGACACAGCGAAATCAGTTTGAAGTGTTTGAAAGTAAAGCACAAGATAAAGTTGGAGATGCACAATACTGTGATGAACATAAGCGACAATCGAAAAGAAAAGGAAGCAGTGTTGGTATGCTAAAGATGTTATTTTGCGAGGAAGAGAGAAGTTTAAGGTGGAAACATATCTACCCATCATAGATAACTGATGTTCAGCTCTTGCACATCGCATTGAAGCATACAAAAATGTTGACTCACTATTTGGTTTCCTGGTTGAATTCCCAACAATGAGTGATGCAGCCATTTCAACAGCAGCAGCCAAATTTCAGCAGATTTACTCAGGTGACACAGAGCCTGAATTTGTGGCCGAAATTCTTCACTTCAAGAACTTTGTAGCGGAATTTGATGAATTCAAGCAAAATGCTCAATCTCTAAGGGCTTCTGATATCTACAACCTTGTAGCAAACAATGGCTTAACTTCTTCATTCCCCAATGTTGAAATAGCTCTGCGGATTTACATGTGCTTGATGATAACTAATGCGACTGGAGAAAGGAGTTTCTCCAAGATGAAACTTTTGAAGAATGCCTACAGATCCACAATGGCACAAGAAAGACTCAATAGACTTGCTCTTATGGCAATAGAAAATGATATTCTAAAGGACTTACAATTTAACAATGTTTTAGAGCAATTTGTTTCAAAGAAATTACGCAAAACAAATTTTTGATTTTTATTTGTTTATAAGTAACCTTGTAAGAAAAAATAAAATTTTGTATTTAACTTCTTTTTGGCATTTTGAAAATAATGATTTGGTATATTAAAAGGAACACAGCTCAAACTACTTATGCCCAATCCGATATTACTGGCGAGCCCCGAATAATATCGGATTAAGCATAAGTCACTTGAAAAATGGGGGCCTCACAGTACCCCTAGCCCAGGGGCCTACAGTGTCTTAATCCGGCCCTGCACATCAGTGGTAAAACTTGCCTATTGCAGACCACTCACGTTACTCCGTTCCACGCCTGCACCTGGACAAGTCTTCCCTTCACATCAGTGGTAAAACTTGCCTATTGCAGACCACTCACGTTACTCCGCTCCACGCCTGCACCTGGACAAGTTTTCTCTACACATCAGTGGTAAAACTTGCCTATTGCAGACCACTCACGTTACTCCGTTCCACGCCTGCACCTGGACAAGTTTTCTCTACACATCACTGGTAAAACTTGCCTATTGCAGACCACTCACGTTACTCCGTTCCACGCCTGCACCTGGACAAGTCTTCCCTTCACATCAGTGGTACAACTTGCCTATTGCAGACCACTCACGTTACTCCGTTCCACGCCTGCACCTGGACAAGTCTTCCCTTCACATCAGTGGTACAACTTGCCTATTGCAGACCACTCACGTTACTCCATTCCACGCCTGCACCTGGACAAGTCTTCTCTACACATCAGTGATAAAACTTGCCTATTGCAGACCACTCACGTTACTCCGTTCCATGTCTGCGCCTGGACAAGTCTTTCCTTCACATCAGTGGTACAACTTGCCAATTGCAGACCACTCACGCTATTCTGTTACACACCTGCGCTGGACAAGTCTTCTCTACATATCCGTGGTAAAACTTACCAGCTGTAGACCATTCATTTTTCCTTGTGATATAGCTACTACTCTGTATGGTACCTATTAGCTGGACTAAAGTCTACAAGTGCCTCTGTATTGTAGCTGCAAGTCGCTGACTCTTCTACTATATTGTTAATTGGTCTTTGCCTAACGTTATCCAGTTATCAAGTACTGGCCTGCTATATGCTACCTGCGTGCTAAGGCACTTGGACTCTTTCCTCATTTTATCCTGTTTACTAAACTGCTGTACCATCACAGTTCCACGGTGCCAAGACTCAGCATTTATACTATTGACATTCCTTTCCTCTATTCTACTGTATGGTTCCACTCATTCACCACACTACCCAGAGGTGCGCACTTCTGGTAAGTGTAGCTACACCTGGTGAATTCTGGGTAAAACTCCTAGTGCCCGTGACAACTTCCACCTGATTATGCTGGAATATGTGCAAAAGAAGCTTGAACAGAATAATTATAATTTGCCACTGAAATGCTCTCCTGTCCATGTTCTAACATGTTGTCTGAACATGTGTTGGTGTGTGTTCATGTGTGGTGGAATTGTGTCAGGCGAGGTCCCTGCATCTTCGCCGCTTCACAGGGACAGATGTCTCTCTCTGACGGCATGGTTTTGCCAAGGTGCAAATTTGCTCCTTTTTTTTTTGCTTTGCTCCTAACGCGGCATCAAGCCCTTAGGAGGTAATGTACAACAAAAATAAAATTCTAAAACGGTGCTTCATTGTGCATGCATCAGTTCCCACACATGCTGTCCACCAAGGGACCCTAGAATATTAATTGCTTTTCTATTTCAAACAAACATTTCTTACTGAAATAGTTGCATTGCTTATACTTGGTGCCCAGTGGTCGAAGTGGATATTTAGAAGTGACGGTATGGAAATTTGTAAGTGGGGATGAAGGTGAATTGAATTTGATAGTTTTACAATGGAGGCAGTAGGAGAAGTGGCAGTATGGCATATCACTGTATACACCCCCACTTCCACCACTGCTCGGTGTCCATCAGCACATTCCATGAAATTATTATAAACATAATCACTACTATATGTAATAGGCATGTGTACTAGGATACATTTTATTTCAAACATAATAAGCATACACAGAAACAAGTTATAAAGTCTTGCAAAGAAAAAAAGAACAAGCAACTTCACAACTACCATACAGGACCACGGGCACTTGAAAGTCCAGATCAGACAAGGTACTGCCTGTGCTAAAATGATAAAACATTTTTTTTTTATTATTACTTACTGTGCAGCAGAGTTTGGCTGTTTCTCACTCAGTTTTATGCCTCCTACACAACTGTTTCTGTTTCAATTAATGACTGTGTTTCAATCTACATATGAAAATGATGTTTGGTATGATTGGTTAATTATATACCTGACTATAATCCTAAAAAATCCCTGACTGTGCAAGTGTACCTATTATTATCATAGATTTGTAAGGCGCCACAGTGCTCCGCAGTGCCGTACAGTAGGGAAGACAGTACATACATAAAACAGAGACATAGAAGGTAGACAACATAAATGTAGACATGAAAACAAAGAGTATGAAGGACCCTGCTCATTAGAGAGCTTACATTCTAAGTGCAAGAGGGCACAGCTGAAACAAGTAAATGTGTCTCAGAGTGGAGATTGGGATAGTTGTGAGGGTGCATTAGTGTAAATAGTGTTATCGAGGATAAGGTCACCTCTAGCAAAGAGATGGGTTTTCAAAGAGCATCTAAAGATTTGAAGACTGTGGGAAAGTCTGATTGATAGGGAATTCCATAAATGGGGAGCAGCACGGGAGAACTCTTGTAGGAGAAAGTGAGAGGTGTTTACCAGAGACGAAACAAGGCGCGGATCAGAGGTAGATCTACGAGGGCGGAAGGGAGAATATTTTGATATGAGATTTAAGATGTATGCAGGGGTAGTGTTGTTCAGGGCTTTGTAGGTAAAGGTGAGTAATTTGAATTTGATTCTGGAGGTCACAGGGGGCCAGTGTAGGGATTTGCAAAGTGGTGCAGCTGATGTGAAGCAGTGAGAGAGGAAGATCAGTCTTGCAGCAGCATTTACGATGGATTGGAGTGTGGATATATGGGTGTCAGGAATGCCAGATAGCAGGAGGTTGCAATAGTCAAGACGGGAGATGATGAGAGAATAAATAAGAGTTTTGGTAGCATGCTGAATAAGAAAGGGATGTATAGTGTAAATGTTTTTAAGGTGGAGTCAACAGGACTGGGAGAGAGTCTGGATGTAAGGAATAAAGCAGAGGGCGGAGTCAAGTGTAACACCAAGTCAGTGGGCTTGGGAGACTGAGGAAATTGTGGTGTTATTGACAGTGAGGGAGATTTGAGGGCAGGTGGTGACTCTGGCAGGAGGGAAGATAATAAATTCTGTTTTGGACATGTTGAGCCTTAGGTAGCAATGGGACATCCATGTGGAGATAGCAGAAAGACAGTTGATTACACTAGATAGTACAGAAGGAGAGAGGTCAGGGGAAGAGATATAGATTTGGGTGTCATCAGCGTAGAGGTGGTTTTGGAGGCCGAATGAGCGAATTAGTGCCCCAAAAGAAGAGGTGTACAATGAAAAAAGAAAAGAGCCAAGAACAGAGCCTTGTAGGACCCCAACAGATAGAGGGAGTGGAGGGGAGAAAGAAGTGATGCTGTTTTGAAGGCAAAGAAAGGGTGGTCACACCAAATATTGATTTGATTTAGATCTCTCCTCTGTTCGTTCATTTTGCATTTTGTTAATTGATAAAAAATAAACTATATACACTTCTATTTTTGAAAGCATTCTTACTTTGCAGCATTTTTCCACACCTGCCTAAAACTTTTGCACAGTATTGTATATTGCAATATACTGTTGTGTGAAACCACACAGGAATTAGCTCAGTAAATATGGAAACAAGGAGGAATTAAAACAGCATATTGGAGGCCAGACAGAACATAACATACATCAGAGGTTCTTTCCCAGGACATTATTAAAAAGTCAATTTGTATTTCTATGAATAACTTTCAATAATAATGCAATTATCAGACTAGGTAGACATTATGTTCTTAATGTTTTCATGGGAGAATGAAATACTGTAGTGAAGTATCATCATGTTCTTCAGATAATATAAATTAAATTCAGAAGGGGTCATTCATATAAAAAAAATAGATAAAAATTATCATAGCAACCAGCAAAATATGACACTTGGAAATTGGCGTAAGAAAGGTGAGACTATATTTAACACCACATTTATGATTCCTGCCAAACACATTTAGTAAAATATGTGCAGTATATGGGCCTAGACACATCAGTGTTTTATCTTAGTTGTGTTTTATTTTTTGTTTTGTTTTTTTAAAGTTTTATGGTTTTTCTGCTTTCTGCTTCTATTCTGCTTTTTGCACATGTTATTTTTTGCTGTCTTTATACTTTACCTCTTCCATTGGATTCAAAGTAAAACATACAACAAAAAAAGTAAATTTGAAATGCAAAACAAGGATAGATTGTTACTGAAAAAGTAAAGCACAACAGCAAAATTAAAACTGTATGTGTTTGTATTGCTATACTTATGAAGACCATAGTATGAATACAAACCTAAAAATGAGGACTTTTTGGCAAATGAGGACCGAAAACTCAGTGCTCACAACTTTTTGGTTTTAGTAGCATGGTACGGACATATGAACGTGCTGTAGTAATATCAGGGTGATCCTTTTTAGCCTAGTAAGTTCAGTTTTTTGTGTGAACAATTTTTGCTCTATGGTGTCGTCGGAGTACACACAAAAGAACTGTTTAGTTTGGTAAGGAGACTGTGGCTTTGATGATCCAATAATAAATATAGAATGTCATTCCTGGCTTAAACAATTGACTCTTTCTTAAAGAGTGGAAATAGTGGTTGGAGAAAGTCTCATGAATGACAATTGTAAAACAAAACACCACGCAATGGAACATCTATGTGTCTAGCCATGCTCTTAATATATTGCATCAGGCAATGCGGAACAAAATGGATGTGATCCCTGTGACAAAAGACATTGTGACATTGCAAAAGTCCCTCAAGAATTCTGAGAAAAGACAAAATAAATGTTGGAAGAAATCTAGCCTCTTCAGTTAAAATATGCAGAAACTCTCAAAATCATACTAAAAACTCAAATCATACCATACAAACAGAAAAGGAGAAGGAGAAGCAGCAAACCTACTCTTGTAAACATACATCGTTAGGATGACTTGTCAACACTGATGTGTATGAGAACTAGGGATGTGCACCGGCGACTTTTGAGGTCTCGTGTTTTGTGTTTTGGATCCGGATTTTCGTTATTTTTGAGGTTCGGATTTGTCTCGCAAAACACTTGACGAAAGGTCTCGGTTCGGATTTAAGGTTTTGAATTCGGATTTTTTTTTGAAAAAAACATAAAAAGTTTAAAAATCAAGTTTTTGGGCTTATTTTCACTCCTAGGCTATTATTAACCTCAATAACATTCAATAACAAGCATTTCCACTAATTTACAGTGTATTCTGAACACCTCACAATATAGTTATTAGTCCAAAACGTTGCAACAAGGTATCTTTCTGGACTGCGTAGAGGAGTGGGTCACCACAATATATATTAAAAACCCTGAACTTTTATGATTCGCACCAATAAATGTACCTGGACTGCGTAGAGGAGTGGGTCACCACAATATATATTAAAAAACCCTGAACTTTTATGATTCGCACCAATAAATGTACCTGGACTGCGTAGAGGAGTGGGTCACCACAATATCTTAAAAACCCCGAACTTTTATGAATCGCACCAATAAATGTACCTGGACTGCGTAGAGGAGTGGGTCACCACAATATATTAAAAACCCTGAACTTTTATGATTCGCACCAATAATTGTACCTGGACTGCGTAGAGGAGTGGGTCACCACAATATCTTAAAAACCCTGAACTTTTATGATTCGCACCAATAAATGTACCTGGACTGCGTAGAGGAGTGGGCACTGGGCACCACAATAAAATATATAAAAAACCTTCAACAGATCTGCATTACACTACACATACGGCTGCTCCTCCATCCTCTCCATCATATACATGTTGGAGTTTTAGCGTGTGACAACCTCTTGTTATTGATAATGTCAGTGCATTTTGAATATTTTTCAATTTGCCCCACACCACTGAATGTACTTTATCTATGATACGCAATACGCATCTATCTATCTTGACTGCGTAGTGTGGTGGCCCCGGTACACAATTTGGTACCGAGGCCACAATATAATTAAAAAACCCTCCACGTGTCAGAATTCCACCAAACAAGTATCTGGACTGCATAGTGGGGTGGCCCCGGTACCCAATTTGATACCGGGGCCACAATACCTCCTCCAAACATGGTACAGACAATTCGTCATTGAGATCCCAGACAGACAGGGTCAAAGTGTTATTGTTTGACTTTGTAAACCCAAAAAACTGTCCCTGTTGCACATAGTCGTGCAATGAAGACTGACTTTTTCATTTAAAGGCACGATCTTTCAAGTGTAGTGTTTGTAAGTCTAAGTCATATTATACTTTTGGTAAAATTGGTTTATTTTGTTCCTCTTTATGGTAATTAGTAATAGAATTAAAGTATGAAATAGAATTAAAGTATGAAATAGAATTAAAGTATTAAATAGAATTAAAGTATGAAATAGAATTAAAGTATGAAATAGAGTGGTATATAGAGTTGTAGTGTGGTATAGATAGAGTGGTCCACACAATATAATAATAATAAAACCCTCAACTGGTCTGAATTCCACCAAACAAGTATCTGGACTGCATAGTGGGGTGGCCCCGGTACACAATTTGGTACCGAGGCCACAATATAATTAAAAAATTGGGCATCAACTGTCACCGTTGTTTAATATCTGATACACCTAAATATGGACTGCACAGTGGAGTGGCCCCGGTAGTAAATTTGGTGCCGGGGCCACAATACCTCCATCAACCCTCTAAATCCCACTCCACTGATGGCGGACACCGGGCGCACGTCTAACACCAACATTGCAGTTACAGCCGCAGTTATACGCTTTGCAATAGGGTGACTACTATCGTATTTTGTGGTCATGGCAAACGACTGTTGGACGGTCAATTGTTTTGTGAAAGACTTAGCGGTCTTACGACTTCCCCTCTGGGAAGATGACAGACTAACAGCAGCAACAGCAGCAGTGGCAGTAGTAGGCGTACCGCTGCAGGATTCCTCGGATGAATCCCGTATTGAGGAGGACTCAGTCTGGCTGCTGACTTGGGCTGCAGGACTGAATCTGATGGAGATTGTGGAGGAAGTTGACGAGGAGGGTGTTGCTGGTGTGTATCCAACTGGACCACGGGATTTAGGTGTCCCTGTACCGATGAGGGTCCTAGCCCCAGTTCCTGAACTAACCACTGAACTATGAAGGTTATTCAGGTGACGTATAAGGGAGGATGTTCCTAGGTGGGCAAGATCCTTACCCCTGCTTATTTGAGCTTTACATAAGCTACATATGGCCATACATTGGTTGTCTGGATTTGGATAAAAATAACTCCAGACCGAAGAGGTGCATTTTTTGGTCTTCTGACCAGGCATGACGATGGGCTTTTTCATCCCATGGACATCAGCTGTTTCCCCCCCTGGTGCCTCATTTACAATAACCACATCACCATCCTCATCATCAAGTTCCTCCACAGCGCCAGCTACATCATCAATAGCCTCCTCCCGAGCCACCTCTTCCCGTACAGTGATGGGAAGGTCAGGCTTGACAACCACCAACACCCTTGGACTCGCCTTGGGGATTTGTGATAATTTCTCTTTAGAAGGCAGAGTTGTTTGCTGTTTTGTTGCTGACAGCATAACTCTCTTCAATTTTTTGTAGGGGGGGGGAGGAGGAGGAGGGCTAAGATCCGTGGGTGAAGCTGAACCACTAGTCATGAACACGGGCCAGGGCCTAAGCCGTTCCTTGCCACTCCGTGTCGTAAATGGCATATTGGCAACTTTACGTTTCTCCTCAGATGATTTAAAGTTTCTCTTTTTGCTACTTTTTCTTAACTTGGGCTTTTTGGATTTTACATGCCCGGTACTACGAGATTGGGCATCGGGCTTGGAAGACGACGTTGATGGCATTTCATCGTCTATGTCATGACTAGTGGCAGCAGCTTCAGCATTAGGAGGAAGTGGGTCTTGATCTTTCCCTACTTTATCCTCCAAATTTTTGGTCTCCATTATATGTAGCACAAGATACTGCAGAATGTGTGAACTTGGTAATATTGCAGTACCAATGGACTTATACTGCTGGATTGGTTTTGCAAATTTGGTTATAATTATTATATATTTATTTTTTTTTTAATTTTTTATTTTTTTTTACTTTTTTTTTATTTTTAAAAAACTTGGGAATAGTGGGGAAATAACTATGCCCTTAGAAGCACAGAGCACAGGACACAGCACCACTGGACTGAACAGGACACGGCACAGGACCCAGCAGCACTACGGAACTCAGCAGGACAGAGCACAGGACACAGCACCACTGGACTGATACTGCAGAATGTGTGAACTTGGTAATATTGCAGTACCAATGGACTTATACTGCTGGATTGGTTTTGCAAATTTGGTTATAATTATTATATATTTATTTTATTTTTTTAATTTTTTATTTTTTTTTACTTTTTTTTTATTTTTAAAAAACTTGGGAATAGTGGGGAAATAACTATGTCCTTAGAAGCACAGAGCACAGGACACAGCACCACTGGACTGAACAGGACACGGCACAGGACCCAGCAGCACTACGGAACTCAGCAGGACAGAGCACAGGACACAGCACCACTGGACTGATACTGCAGAACACAGCACAGCACAGCACAGCACAGCACTGCACAGCACAGCACAGCACAGCACTGCACAGCACAGCACAGCACAGAACTAAACAGCACAGAACTAAACAGCACAGAACTAAACAGCACAGAACTAAACAGCACAGAGGACCACCTAACACACCCTCCCTCTACCCTGATCAATGCCCGAGTGAAGATGGCGGCGACTAGCAGGGAATTTATAGGATCCGAGTATCGCGAGATCCGACAACGGGATTATGACTCAGAGCCTCAGTTTCACTTTTGAATTTGGCGCCAATACCCGGATCTGTCTCGGATCCGACTCGGATCCGCAACGTTCGGGTGGGCTCGGATTTCATAAATCCGAGTGCGCTCATCCCTAATGAGAACCTATCAGAGCTTAAAAGGGGACTATAGGAAACTTGACCAGGTTATAAATCAGAGGTAAACGGGCTAGGATAATGTCTGTGCTGCTTACCAAAGAGACGTGTGCTTCCTTATCAAAACCTTATCAAGACCCATGACAGAATTGGTGTACCAGAAGACAAAAACCCTATGTTTTTGCACAACTGGGAGCAACAACACCCATTAGAGGGTATAACTGTCTACTGTCTAAAGTAGTTTATAACTGCAAATGAGATTAACATAGAGAAAGCAAGTAGACACTGTCTACATTGACACAAGTTCAAACAAGTTGCTAACTTTATGGGACATTTTAAAGTACTACAGAATATAGCAAAAACACTTTAGACCTGGCAACAATTAGCAAATATCTATACTATACTTGCCATGGAAAAAGGGAATTGATGCCTAGAAAGGAAATCTCTCAAAGACATGGACATTCCTACAGAAAGTGTTTTTCCTTCCTTGGGTCTACTGTAGAGCCTTAGTTCTTATGTTAAGATCGCAACCCACTAGTGGGGTTCGATGGCATTATGTTAAGCATAAATACTAATATGTTATTTCCCTGTGCAGGCTCTGATGATGAGTACCTGAGGAAAAATACTGCTGTTTTCTTTGTTCCTTAGATGCAGTTCATGTTCCCAAATAATTGAAAAGAGGTTGTGGACAGAAGAAGAACAACTTGCTGTTAATAAGCATTTAGAAAACTTTATCTCACTGACGAAGGTCCTTAGAAAGAGAGACTGTGATGCATGCAAATTGGTTGAACTGGACATGCTACACAGCATGAGTTGGAAGGACTGTAAGAATTATGCTTACAGCACAATACAGTCAAACAGGAGGAAAGCTGAGAGAGAGAGAGGGGAGATTGAAAGCTAGAGAATTGGGGAGGAGAGGGAGATAGACTGAAATGGATAGAGAGAAAAAAGTATAGGAGGCATGTTTTGAGTTAGGGAAGAGGAGAGATTATCACCATGCACTATATCAATAACTCTAGGGTTTTTTTTCGTTGATTTTTTGATAACTTGCTGACAAAAACAGTGGTTACCTATGTTTTAAAGGAATTTGGCGTATTAACATTATATTCAAGCTCATAGTGTAATAAGACGTTGTGCAACACATGGCCAGCTACTGTAGGCGGGGCCAACACAAATGTAGGTGATGGTTAGCACATTGTTAGCCCAAGGCACAATAGTGGTAAGCAAGGCCAATGCAACAGTCAGATTCACAGCAATGGCAAGCAGACGCTGTCACAGTAGGTGGAACTAACATACAAGAAGCAAATTATTGCACTGTAGATGGAACACACCCAAGTAGACAGAGTCAGCACACCAATGGGTGCTGTATACTCATTGATTACATGAGTGTTGTAGCTTCATCTACCAGCTTGCAGTTCCCAGGATTAGCATTGAAGAGATAATATTTGAATCTGGGAATATATTGCTGTTGCATGAAACCTGTCCACCAGAAAGTAGATCATTGTTACTAGGATTTCATCCACTGTCAATTTCTCACTGGTTCTAAATTTTTCTAGCAGTGTAAAAGAAAATAGAAATCATATTGCCTCTGCCTACTTCTCCCCAAAATTTAAGGTTGTCATAACTGTGGTGGTCATGCCCTTACCCCTAAGAATAGCTCCTAATGCCGTCTGTAAATCTTCTTAAGGGTAGGGGTGGCTTTCAATGATAACAAAAACACATACTTTTAAATATAACTGTGATTACTTGCAAACAATAACATCAACAATTCAACAGATGTTTTTTTGGTTGAATTAAACAAAATACCCCAATGAATGCTCCATGAAACTGTACTGCAAGTAAGACAAAGCAGATATTATACTGTTTTGTATAATAATTTGCCATACAGTACGGAGAGCATCCTAGTGACT
Organism: Mixophyes fleayi; assembly: GCF_038048845.1. Taxonomy (NCBI): domain Eukaryota; kingdom Metazoa; phylum Chordata; class Amphibia; order Anura; family Limnodynastidae; genus Mixophyes; species Mixophyes fleayi. Next base: position 212,108,492 of record NC_134405.1, read on the forward strand.
GTTACATAATACAGAAAGCAATTTAGTGATCACAATACAATACTATTGAGTATCATACAATACAGAGAGCATCCTAGTATACAATACATACTGCATCCTAGTGATAATCATGCAATACAGAAAGCATTGTAGTGACTGCCACACAATACAGAAAGCATCTTAGTGACTGCTATACAATACAGAGAGCATCCCAGTGATCAATATATGACAAAGAGAGCTTCCTGTTGATCAATATAAAATATAAAAAGCATCCTAATTACTGCCCTACAATACAGAGAGCAATCTAGTGATTGATATACAACACAGAGAGCATCCTAGTGACAGAAATACAATACAGAGAGCATGTTACCGCCATGCAATAGAAGAGCATTCTAGTGACATATAATACATTGCTCTTGCCACTGATGCCATATAATACAAAGTGCATTCAAATGCCATCCAAACAATGCAGAGAGCATCATAGTGACAGATATTCAATACAGAGAGCATCTTAGTGACTGCAACACAATACAGAGAGCATCCTAATGACTTCCATAAAATAAGGAGAACATCCAAATGACTACCATATAACACAAAAAGCATCCTAATAACCTATATACAACACAGCATTCTAGTAATAAATATACAATATAGAAGCATCCCTGTAATAGTTATACAATACAGAGACCATCCTAGTGACCACCATATTATACAGAGAACATCCTAATGCCTTCCATACCTTACAGAAAGCATCCTAGTTACTACCATACAATGCAGAGAACATCCTAGTGGTTGATATAGAGCAAACAGAGCATCCTAGTGACAACCATACATTACAGAGTGGATCCAAGGGATCACCATAGAATTTAGTCTGTGTAATGCAGAGCATCCTAGTAACAGATATTCAATGCAGAGAGCATCTTAGTGCACAGCATACAATACAGAGAGCATGTTACCACCATACAATTGAGAGAGCACCCTAGTGACTGACATATAATACATTGATCATGTCAGTGACCACCATACTAGAGATGCTCAGGCTCGGTTCCACGACAACCAAACACACCCGAACTTAGCATATACGAGTACCGAGCTGAGCTGGCTCCGATTTTTTGTGCACCCTCGGAATTGAAAACGAGGCAATACGGAATCGTTACAGCGTCGGATCTCGGATCTCAAGACTTTTGGTTTCTATAAGTACCCCCTTCCACGGCGATCCATCGCCATTTCACAGATGGACACAGAAGGGGTAGCACAGTTCTTGGCAGTCTGTAGAGCAGTTGAGCAGCATCATAGGTATAATAGAAAGAGGAGGGGGTAGCAGTGTTCTTCAAAGTCTACAGTGAAATTCAGGAGAGCTCCATTGCTATTGTCATTGCTGAAATAGAAAGAATGAATTGGTCTTGCAGGCTTGGTCTTCTAAATCTGCAGTCCCATAATGTTCAGTGTTATATAGGCAACCCACAAAGAGGAGAGCTCCATTGCTCCACTGCTAATTGTCATTGCTGAAATCCAAATACTAGGGCTGGCAGGCTTTGTGTAAATCTACAGTCAAATTGTAGGGTGTTATATAGGTTACACACAAAGAGGAGAGCTCCACTGCTAATTGTCATTGCTGAAATACAAATACTAGGGCTGGCAGGCTTGGTCTTCTGAATTTGCAGTCAAATTGTATGGTGTTATATAGGTAACACACAAAGAGAGGAGCTCCATTGTTCCATTGCTAATTATCTTTGCTGAAATACAAATACTAGGGCTGGCAGGCTTGGTCTTCTGAATTTGCAGTCAAATTGTACGGTGTTTTATAGGTTACACACAAAGAGGAGAGCTCCATTGCTCCATTGCTAATTGTCATTGCTGAAATACAAATACTAGGGGTGGCAGGCTTGTCTTCTGAATTTGCAGCCAAATTCTACTGTGTTATATAGGTAACACACAAAGAGGAGTGCTCCATTTCTAAGAGTCATTGCTGAAATAGAAATAATAGGGCTGGCAGTCTTGGTCTAAATCTGCAGTTATTTTACTGTACCATATCTCACTCAGAAACAGGAGAGGTGGCAGGGTTCAGTGCTGAAACAGAAATTGTAATAATAGAGCTGTCAGAGTTCTTAAAGTCTCCAGTGACATTCTACTGTGCCATAGCCCATACAGAAACAGGAGGGATGACATTGTTGCTGTCACTCTCCAGTCTCAGTCATGATGATACTAATCCCTCTACCTCATGTGCTAAAGCCTATGTTCAAGTGCGTAGTGGTTTTAAGTCAGGGAAACAAATATTTAAATAAAAAGCTTGTACCTTTTTAAAGAAAAAATAACCCCTCTAAAAAAGGTGAAAGTTTACTGTAGAAAAACATAAAATGTCCAAGATGCCATTCTACCCAAAATATTACCAGCATACCAGCATCAGGTAGCTCCCTTCTCTTAGCTATATTTCAGCACCTGCAATCTACACCGTCATCATATTCACCCTCATCATTGTGTACATCTTACTCAAACAATACTAATTTATCCCCGCTGTAATCCACCATCACAGAAATCTGTGTACTTTGATGTAATTGCCGATAATGGCCTTCCTTATGGAATTTGTAGTTCATTTTATGGCAGAGCTGTCACCATTTTTAGTCAATTCTCTTAGACGAGACCAAATGTCAAAATGTTGTGCTGACTGATCTGCATCACCACTGGGTGTCTTGGGAAAGCTAAGTTTTTTCCTAGAAGCAGTTGCCAGAGAAACCGAAGGAGGAGACATCATTACAAGATGTGGATAGTTCTTTGATCCTGGTGAAGCAAATTAAGTATTTAATCTACAATTACAATATAGTTAGCTGATTTGTTTAGTTTAATTTCCTCCTTCAATTTCTCTAGCTGCTTCTCAAAAAGTATAATTAAGGCAATCACTTGACTCAAGCTAACAGTGTCTGCACTCTCTTCACAGGTGACGACTTCGCTGGACTAAAGTACATTCCCCCTCAAATTCTAGTCTTCTTGCAGCTGCTGCATTCTCCTACATGCTGTTGCACAATCCCGAAAATTACCCTAAATTTTTCGGGACACAGACAGCATCTCCTGCATATCATTGTAATTTTTTAAAAAGTTCTGTACCAGTGTGAGCAAAACAGGAAATGTGATGGAATTCCCTCCACTGTAATGCTCTGACAATATTGGTGGCGTTAGTAGAAATCACATATCCTCAGGAGAGTCGAAGCAGCCATGTTGCAATGACATCCCTTAGTTTTTAAAACAGGTTGTCAGCGGTATTACCTCTGACCTGCGCCTTGTATCATCTCTGATAACCACCTCTCACTCCCACCTTCATGACTTCTCCCGTGCTGCTCCCCACTTATGGAATTCCCTACCACGCTCACTCCGACTTTCCCACAGCCTTCAAATCTTTAGTTGCTCTTTGAAAACCCATCTCTTTTATATAGGTGACCTTGTCCTCAATAACACTATTGACACTAATAAATATATATATAATAACAATAATATGCCTCTTACTGAAGACAGTGATACACAGAGTAGACTGCCTCAGAAAAATGTGACGTACTTGGGTACATGCTGCTGCTGTTCCTGCTGGTGAAGGCGAATCACCAATCCAGTGGGCTGTCACAGCCATATAATCTTTAGTTTGCCCAGTTCCACTTGCATATCTGTGGTTAAGTGTACAGTGGGTAGAATGGCATGTTATAGCCCAATAAATACATTTTTACAAACCTTCTGGTAGATGTGAGGAATAGCTTTCTAGTAAAATGGTGTCGTGATGGCATTTGGTAACAAGAACACAAGACCTCAAGCAATTGTCTAACACCAGCTGCATTAATAGTGGATATTGTACGCAGATCTAATACTAGCATAGTTCCCATGGCGTCTGTGATCTGCTTTGCGACTGGGTGACACCTTTCTTACTTTCTTACTCCAGCAAAGGATTGTTTAACAGTCAATTGTTGTAAACTACTAGTAGTCTTCTTCTGGGTTGAAGATCCACCCCCAGCAGCAGCAGCAGCAGCGGGACTAACACTCAATAATTCTTCAGAGGAATCATGGTTAGTGGAGGAGTCATCTAGCCTTAGCAACTTGGATGCAGGACTAACTCTGATCACTAGTGAGGATATTGATGATGAAGGTGGGCAGCACAGTGGCTAAGTGGTTAGCACTTCTGCCTTACAGCACTGGGGTCATGAGTTCCCGACCATGGCCTTATCTGTGAGGAGTTTGTATGTTCTCTCCGTGTTTGTGTGGGTTTCCTCTGGGTGCTCCGGTTTCCTCCCACACTCCAAAAACATACTGATAGATTAATTGGCTGCTAAGAAATTGACCCTAGTCTGTGTGTGTGTGTTTATCTGTCTGTCTTTCTGTCTGTCTCAGTGTGTGTGTTAGGGAATTTAGACTGTAAGCCCCAATGGGGCAGGTACTGATGTCAGTGAGTTTTCTGTACAGCGCTACGGAATTAGTGGTGCTATATAAATAAATGATAATATTAATAGTAAAATATTTTGGGGATGTAGATTGCAGGTGCTGGGATCTAGATGAGAGAAGGGAGGAAGATGATGCTGGACTGCTTGTTGTTATTTTTTTAACATAAGTTTCTGAGTTTCCCAACAGCTTTCCATGAACTAGTTTCAAATGCCGTAACATGGATGAGGATCCTAGATGGTTAAGGTCCCTACTTCTACTGAGTTTGGCTTTACAAACGCTACGAATGGCTAGACAACTGTTGTCAGGATTTGTGTAAAAATAATGCACACATAAGAGGTGGATTTTTGGTCTTATGCCCAGGCATGACAATGGCCTTTTTTCTTATCACTGGCAAGAACTGCTGCAATCTTTGTTTGAAAGTGTATGAAAATAATATTGTGACCTGTGAGGTGGTCAAAATTGACTACACATGACTTGAAATTAGTGTTAGTGAGGTTAATAATAATGTAGGATCAAAAAAAGAGCAAAATTATGTGATTTTAGCATATTTTAGCAATTTTTCTTAAAAAATACAGATCCAAAACCAAAACACACGAGGGCGGTTTTGCCAAAACCAAAATCAAACCCAAAACACGAAGCTAATCCAGATCCAAAACCAAAACCACTTCACACAAAAAAAATTTAACAAAAGAGACTTACTGTATGTGTGCTTCTGTCAAAGAAACAAGGTGTTTACTAAATGCAGATTAAATGCGACCTTATAGAGATGTCTTACATCTACTGTATCTACATTTTAACAAATTCTGTGAAAAAAACGAAACAAAAAAAAACAGAACAGATTATGCTTGTCTATTTGATGTCTGTAAGACCTTGTCACGTGATCTTGCCAAATAAATGCTTTCATTATCAGTGTCTTGAAAAACTGAAAGAATCCCATTTTCAAGACCAATTTACAGAAAACTGGCACACTTCTAAAACTTCATGCAACAAGGAAAAACTACTACGGTGGCTGCTGACAATGGAAACAAGAGCATCTTTGGTAATTATGGAAACAGCATCTATGCAGTGGTTCCCAAGCTTTTGCAGTTCGCGGCACCCTTTGAGTCTCCATAATTTTTTCATCGCACCCCCCCAAAATGATTACTGAGCAGTCCTGTTTTATAGGTAGTCAAAAAAATGTAATAAGTATTTAGGTCAGGACAGAAATAATACACATAAATCCAAGGGAAAAGCATATTTTATATATTTTTTTTCAATTATATTTTTGTCAAATAATAATTTACAGCTAACTCACACTGTGCCCTCCTTCATCTCCACACACTCTGTGCCCTCCTTCATCTCCACAGACTCCGTGCCTTCCTTCTTCTCCACACACTCTGTGCCCTCCTTCATCTCCAGAGACTCTGTGCCCTCCATCTTCTCCACACACTCTGTGCCCTCCTTCATCTCCACACACTCTGTGCCCTCCTTCATCTCCACACACTCTGCCCTGTGCATCCTCTCACTCTGTGCCCTCTGCATCCACACACTCTGTGCCCTCTGCATCCACACACTCTGTGCCCTCTGCATCCACACACTCTGTGCCCTCTGCATCCACACACTCTGTGCCCTCCTGCATCCACACACTCTATGCCCTCTGCATCCACACACTCTGTGCCCTCTGCATCCACACACTCTATGCCCTCCTGCATCCACACACTCTGTGCCCTCTGCATCCACACACTCTGTGACCTCTGCATTCACACACTCTGTGCCCTCCTGCATCCACTCACTCTGTGCCCTCCTGCATCCACTCATTCTATGCCCTCTGCCTCCACACATTCTGTTGTTCACATTCACTGATGTGATTGAGTTCTCTGTACAGCGCTGCGGATTCAGTGGTGCTATATAAATAAATGATGATGATGATGATAATGATGATGATTCTGTGCCCCTGTATCCACACACTCTGCCCCCTCTGCATCCACACACTCTGTGCCCTCTGCATCCACACACTCTGCCCCCTCTGCATCCTCACTCTGCCCCCTCTGCATCCTCACTCTGCCTACTCTGCATCCTCGCTCTGCCCCCTTTGCATCCTCGCTCTGCCCCCTCTGCATCCTCGCTCCTTTATTCTTTTGCCCCTCCATTACTGTTTCCTATCACCATTCCCCTCCGTTTCTTTACTTACCATACTTGACCTTCTTTCTTCTGTCTTTTCTTCTGTTTTCTTACCAATTCGGCAGTGCACGGGACCCAGCATCCTCCCTCCTGCCGCTTGTCACTGAATGTCGGTCATGATGACATCACGCCCGACATCCGGTGAGAAGCGAGGAGGGGGGAGGATGCTGGGTCCCGGGCGCCGTCGGATTGGTAAATTTTTGTTTTGTTTTTTTCTTCCTGGCCACGGCACCCCTGTGACAGCTCCGCGGCACCCCTGGGCGCACACTTTGGGAACCATGGATCTATGCTAAACAAAGCAGATGGGAAAACATTTAAGAAAACAAAATAAAATCTGCCAACAGTAATAACAACCATGTGGATATGAAAAATATGTCTTACACAGAAATTAGGCTGGTATTGTATAATATACAGATGTGCACATCAGACAGTTTTGGACTTTGCATAACTATTGTCAATTCTCATACTTTAAGGGTTTCATTTAAGGGTTAAATACATTTAATTTCTAAGGATGTTGGGAAGTCACATGGTCAATTTTAATAACATGGAAAAAGCAATTATACTTGAGGATCATCACATCCAAATATTGTAAGCAATTTGGGATTCTTGAAGCATAGTAAGGTTTCCTGTCCTTGTTCTGAGAAAAATTAGATGAAAGGCCTGATTCATTAAGGAAATTTAAGCAAAAGTAACTAAGGAAAAACCATGTTGTATTGGAGGGGGAGGTAAATTTGAAATGTGTTGGGGTGGGGCATGTCCTAGATCAACTTTAAATGTCAGTGTACAAATAAGCTATCAAGTATTTGTGTGCTACATGAAAAAAACAGATTTTTCCTTATGTTCAAATTAATAAACTAATTTGCACCCCTTGCATTGCAACATGGTTTTGTCCAGAAAACTTGAGTAAGAAAACGTACTCAAATTTTTGCTTAACTTTCCTTAATGAATCAGGTCCGAAGTAGAGAAATAATCTGTGAACAAAAAACTGCACTAACGTCTATTTCTATTAAAATGTTCCCCATGACATGGATTGAAAAACAAATCCCAGTCTCAGGCACTCCAGTTACAATATCTGTAATATATTTTGTTTTGGGATGAAAAAAACAATTATTTTTGTATTTGACAGTAGGCCCTACTTAGCCTGCGTCTTATTGTCTGGCCAATGATACAGACATCTTCTTGTGACTTTGTAGATCTCTTTTAGATAGAACAATTCCCCCACGGTTTAGAGACCATGCTCTTTATGTTATCTGACATGTTATTCCGTCTCTATTGCACCAAAAATGTTGGCCTTTGAAGTGTTAAAGAATTGTGAGCTAGATTCCTTAGTCTGTAAGACGCATTAAGTACTAATCTCAGGGCAATGAAATTTAAAGCGATAGTATTAGTTTAGTTTATTGTGCTATATTTCTTATTTTACATACTTTGGCGAAAATGAGATGCAAATGTAATTCTTATAAAGTGTTGGCAGTCCCACTTCCTATTTATCCCTTCTTCATTATATAAACCAAATGTGACCATTCAACATTGTTAAGTTCAATGAGTCAAAATAAAATGCACCATTATGAAGAGATGTGCCCTGCCAGAACTTAAATGTCACAAATAAATCATTCCCACACTGCCTACTGTCTGCGCTGCTGCCATCAGGCAAGCAAGCCCTCAGGGATGTACTTTTTGCCTTTGTGACTAATCTAAAGGCTACCCTGGAGCAAATGAGAAACTCTGCTTTCTTCTTTACTGACTTTCCCATGTGCTCTGATTATGATAATAAGTAGAATGCTTCCCGGGCACATGAACTCACAAGTAAGTGGCTAGGAAAACCAATTAAACATTTAATTACCATATACAGATTGCTCACAATACTAACACATTGAGCCATGACTTGTGATTAAACATGCTGCATGCTTCATTAGTGCTATCCATGTGAATTTTCTAACAGGCATCCTTCTAATGGCATGGGTAACACCTACTGACCGAGTGCCAGGACTAAGCCTACACTATTATATGGCTAACGATGTATCATTCAATTTCCTCACTGGCTAAAAAAAAAATCACAAATTGATTAAAAAGAAACATAAGCAATAGAATAGGAAAACAATTGTCTCTGATTTGGGTGGGATTTCTAACTGTGACTTCTTCTTCAAACATTGGTCTTTTGTAGTGAAAAAGTGAACATTACCATTTGGTTAAAACATGTTAGTAGCAAGGTGCAGACAACTGTCGGATACAGGATACAGGCTAGTGGGGAAAAAAGAATCGCCAACCAGGGATTGGCATCTAAAGTTGCATTTCTGAATGTACATTACCTGTTTTCATCTGGTTTAGACACTTGCAGAACATTTTGTAGGGATTTTATTGAAGGATTTTAATAATTTCTTTGTAGATGCATTAACTCTATTTTAAGGTGATTAATAAACGTGTAATGCACCAAGAGTTGTGTCCTGCCTCTCTACGTTCTCTTGTGTGAGGATAGATTTAAAGGTAAAGCTATTTAGTAAAATTCCCAGCGAGATATTTGAAGCCCCTCAGCAGAAGAAAAAGAAACAGAAGCAGTCTGGCGGAGCAGTACCGGCATAAGAGGAGGTTGATCTTAAGGCTTACGTTCTTCTGTTTCACATGGGTGCAATCACATAAGGGGGCACAGATTTAATCTACCTCCTCTTTTATCCTCTTTCTACATCTGATCTACTCCTCCACCCCCCAAAAAAAAAGCGAGAGAGCTGCCCCGCAAGCGCAGCAGCTCCGTTTCGGCTGCACTGTACAATACAGCAGCCGCGGCGCTGTCAAAGAAGCGTCCGTGGCGGTGCTGTATACAATACAGCACCGCCGCGGACGCTTCTTTGACAGCGCCGCGGCTGCTGTATAGTACAGTGCCGCTATGTAGGGCACTTTTTTAGAGGAGGGGAGGGGTTTCTGAAGACCCAGAAATCCCCCCCCCCCTGCGTGCGCCCCTTCATGATTTTACATTGCGTTAAATAAGTAGTATTTTTGAATGTAATTTGTATATAGAAAATATTTTACAGCGCTCATCCTATCAATCACGATAGCGACAAGGTACAGCAGTACATATATTATTAAGATCTATTCTGGAAATCAAAAATACAGATTCACTGGATAATTTGATGTTAGTTGTACTGTATTGTTTGAGCATCTCTTTGCATAACAAACTATCTCACACAGACAAACTTGGTGGTTGTGTGGCCATATCTGAAATATCTGACCTTTTAACACTAGGCGTCACGCCTGGTCTTTTTAGACCCATGCATGCTATGATTTGCAGTCACCTCGGTCTAAAACAGCCTAATTAACAAAACTGTAGATGTGTGGCACATTACACCCTTATGAATGTACAGAGCTGTGTTAATAATTTAGTACTCCAGGTGATGAGTGTTACAACCTAAATAAGATTACAGGATCTAAAAGAGCGTAAGTTCCATTGAGAAAAATAAGGAATCATATCTATAAAAGAGAGGGTTTTCCTTCAGTATACCCCATGAGTTGGGCTCTCATCATTTTGAAATGAATAACCAGGACACACAAGTTAACAAAAGTTGTATGATATAAAATTCACTTCTTACTTCCTTTTAAGTCTAAATACAAGAGAATACTTCTATTAGCCTAATATTCCTTCTTCTGTTAATTTGGGATCACCACGCGTGAATTATGAGAAAATACACATTGTGATTTAATGGTTTCAGTTGGAAAAAAGGGGAATGTTGTGGGAAAATCAGGATATATTGGAGCTCTACTCATGAGGCATAACAAAGTATGTAAAAAGAAAAGTGCTTATCAACTGTTTTGACTGTGCACATCAAAGAGAAAGATAACAGTGTATTTTACTCATGTTAGGTTGTAGTTTGACTTCACTATACATTGCCTGGAGTTTATGAGGCATACTTTACATTTCTCCTATGGAAAGCGGTACTAAGAAGGTACACTATATGGACAAAAGTATTTGGCCATACGTGTTAATTATTGAATTGAGGTGTTTCAATCAGACCCGTTGCCAGAGGTGTATAAAAACAAGCACCTAGCCATGCAGTCTCCATTTGCAATAAGACAGTTTGTGAAATTTCATCCCTGCTGGATATTTCACGGTCAGCTGTGATATTATTAGAAAGTGGATGCATTTAGGAACAACAGCAACTCAGCCACAAGGCGGAAGACCACGTAAAATCATACAGCTGGGTCAACGACTGCTAATACGCATGGTGCGTGAAAGTCACCAACGCTCTGCTGATTCCATAGCTGAAGAGTTCTGAACTTCCACTGGCATTAGTGTAAGCTCAAAAACTGTGCAGCAGGAGATTAATGGAATGGGTTTCCATGGCCGGGCAGCTGTATGCAAGCCTCACATCACCATGACCAATGCCAAGTGTTGGATGGAGTGGTGTAAAGCACACAGACACTGGACTGTGAAGCAATGGGAAAGTGTTCTGTGGAGTGACCAATCACGATTTTCTATTTGGCAGTCAGATGGGTGAGTCTGGGTTTGGCAGATGTCAGAAAAACTTAACCTGCCTGACTGCATTATGCCAATTGTGAAGTTTGAAATGGTATTGGGCTGTTTTTCAGGGTTTGGGCTAGGCCGCTTATCTCCAGTGAAGGGCAATCTTAATGCTTCAGCATACCAAATCATTTTGGACAATGTTATGCTTCCAACTTTGTGGCAAAGGTTTGGGGAAGGCCCTTTTCTATTCCAACATGACCCAGTGCACAAAGAAAGGACTAAAAAGACAGGCTTGATGAGTTTGGTGTGGAAGACCTTGACTGGCCCGCACAGAGCCCTGACCTCAACCCCATCGAACACCTTTGGGATGCACTGGAATGGAGATTATGAGCCAGACCTTCTGGTCTAACATCAGTGTCTGATCTCATAAATGCTCTACCGAATGAATAGGCACAAATTCCCACATAAACACTCCAACATCTTGTGGAAAGCCTTACAAGAAGAGCGGAAGCTGTTATCACTGCAAAAGGGGGACCAACTCCATATTAAAGTATATGTATTTGAATACAAAGTTATTACAGTCACTGTTGATGTAATGGCCAAACGTCTGAATATTTTTGTCCATATAGTGTATGTCCTCTTGGTTGAAAATATGCACACACCTCCTACCCACCAATGTGTTTAAACAATGATTGCCTTTATCAAAGTGAAGGAGGATCAGTATTAACTTCCTTTTACACTTTGAATGACCCAAGATGTATGTTTTGTGAGTGCAATATCTTCTGATTTTTTAAACATCTTATATTAAAGTACAACACTAGCCTCTCTTGTCTATTTTTTCCACTATGAAATTGTTGACAAAGGATCTCATTGACTAGAAGCCTTGTGGAAAATTATATCAAAAGCACTTTACAGATTATGCTCATGTGAGCATACCTAAGTGAAATTCTTTATAAAGATATATTGTTGTCATATCACACTATGTTAATGTTTTTTGCCTTGAGGTACTATAGGATGTTTTAAGCAGCATTAACAAGGAGTCACCTAAGGATAAAGAATAATCTAACATCCTTTTTTATATACTAATATTTATTTATCTTTGTATGTGTTTACATACTTACACTGCTGTTTATTGTTACATTCTTTTAATGGATCGATTGATGTGTTTTTGTGGATTGATTAGTTCATTGAAATTTCCTAATCTGAAAGCTGGAGGACATATATCTCCTGAGAATTTTTTTTAACTTGGGACTTCATCATTGTAATATAATTTCTTTGTTCGTTGTGAACTGGAAGTGCCACTAGTTCTTACATTTTCTTCTAAATCTGTACATACAGTGCCTGAGTCATTGAGGAACGTATCTGCCTGTTTTGTGCATATCGTTCGCAAAAATCATGCTGCGCATGCTCAAAACTGGACGATACGCAAACATGTGCAAGTCAGCTTTGAGCGCAATCGACACTTACTGCAGGCAAAGATTTAGGGGAATTGACGGGGTGGTGAATGGGCGGATTCATGGAGGTATTATACAGTAAGGGCGCTCCCGCGCAGCCGTGTCCAAGCTACACTCAGGTGCACACAGAAGTACGCTGATTTTCTGCCGTATCTCTTGCTCCAACTGTTGAACTAGTTTAAGTTCTGACTATCAGTGCTAATGGCTGAATGCTATGTGCTATGCGAAAACGTGTTTGCAATCAGGAGCTACTTGTGTACAGTAAAGTTTAAGGACAGCCTAATAAATGTTTTTCCAAGGGGGTTGGGGGGGAATTCTGTTTATGGGCAGCACGGTGGCTAAGTGGTTAGCACTTCTGCCTTACAGCACTGGGGTCATGAGTTCAATTCCCGACCATGGCCTTATCTGTGTGGAGTTTGTATGTTTTTCCACGTGTTTGCGTGGGTTTCCTCCGGGTGCTCCAGTTTCCTCCCACATGCCAAAAACATACTGGTAGGTTAATTGGCAGCTATCAAATTGATCCTAGTCTCTCTCTCTCTCTCTCTCTCTGTATGTGTGTGTGTGTGTGTGTGTGTATGTTAGGGATTTTAGACTGTAAGACCCAATGGGGCAGGGACGGATGTGAGTGAGTTCTCTGTACAGCGCTGGGGAATTAGTGGCGTTATATAAATAAATGACGATGATGATAAATCACTATATTATTTTCAGGTAACATTAATTGCTTATTTTTTTTCTCTGTACGTTCTTTTGAGATTTTATATTCCACATAGGTATTGTATAGTGTCTTATCTAGTAGAGCAGAGTAAGCCTGCACCCATAGTCATCACCACACGTATCTTTAGATCCATTCCTTGTTGACTTCTGGAGTATGCAGAGCCGATATACGTGTCTCAGGCCCACAAAGTTTTTTTTTATTTATCTCCGTCCATTTCTGGTTGGCTGTGTACATTCAGCATCTGCATGGGAAATTCCTCTGCTGCCATCTTGTGGTGTAGTTTCCAAAATGCATTATTCACTGCTTTAATACTTGCATATTTACTCAAAAAATGTGATCTGATTCATTATGTTTCCTTACCTTTCAATTGAGTATCATAATTTTGATATTCGTATTTGTTCATTACACAATTTTCCCTTTATTTGACTATTATATTATATAATATTATATTATATCATTTCTTTTCTACAGTTGCAAACATGGTTTTTGGTATACATATTGTATATTGCATACTATATTTTTGCACTCTTAGGGGCATATTCATTTGTTTGAATATCCCGCGGCGTTAAAACTATTACCGTTATTACGGTAATAGTAAGCCGGATTTCAGCTCGCAGCTCCCTGAGCCGCGAGCTGAAATCCAGCAAGAAAAGTACCGTAATACCGGTATGTACGCACACTATTACCATAATAATGGTAATAATGTGCATGCCGCAAGATTTTTGGCCATAATGCCAACAATTGAATATGCCCCTTAATGTGAGAATTTTTTTTAAAAACTTGTTTATTATGCTTATTATCCTTGTGGATAGAGAAATAAAAAAATGAGGGGGAGGGAGATCCGTATAACATGTCATAACAATCAATGAGTACATACACAAATCCCTGTAGTAACCACAGGCAACAAGTAATTAGATATGAATATTGTGTAATTTGGAAGTAATCTAAGTCACTATATATGTTATCAAATAATTTGAAGCAAAAAAGTATCATATTCAAGTTTTCTTGTTTTTCCAGTGTTTAGTGAGTTATCAATACAAACTTATAAATAGTAAAACAATTTAGTAGGGGTATCAGGAAGGTCTTTCAAGGGGGGATTGGGAGAAGTGGTAGGTGATGGGGACTGAGCTACCCATTACAGCTTATTGGAATGTACATCATATTTGAATTAGTGGATCCTCTAGGAGCAATCTGGTTACAAAATAACAGCCATTGACTGAAAACATGTTTTAATCTGTAGTTTTGTAGCAGCGGACAAAGTTTCTATACAACTTTCCCTGACTTCGAAGGAGAGCTTGCACCCTATTTTCTTTATGTAGGAATGTCTCTAACCAATCCATTTTAAAAATAAATAAACCATGTTTCTTTAAATAGAGAGATAGTTGGTGGGTTGGCATGAATTTACCGTTCAAGTAAATGTTTCTTACTACCTCTTGTAAGGTTTGCCTTTATATTTGGGATTGAATAAAATATTGTAAGATTTAAAACATTACCAAAACCACACTTTAGTGTAGATTATATAATTTTAGATCCATCTTAGTAAATTATTTGAATGTTCTTATTCAAATCATAAATATGCAGTTTGCAAAACACAGCTTAGTGAAAAATATGATTTCCTTACACGAGTGTCTCATAAACAGTTTTTTTATTCTATAGGTGGCAAGTTGGATAGCTCATGAACAATTGTAGTGCTACCGTTTTACCTAACCAGAGTAGCAATATTATTAGAAACGGTTTGCAATGATTAAAACAATGTGTATAATGTAGGTCCACATTTTATTTGCAGAGCCCTTTATTAAAAACTATATAATAATAATCTTCTAGCTTAAATGACTAATGATTTATATTATACATAGTATTTGTATGTGTTATTTGACAGCAATAACAATATGAATGTCATTTGCTCGCTCACAGAGATCAATGATACCTACTGCTACTGCAATGTATGGAGCAGGGCCTGATTAATAATGGCCCTGATGGAGTTGCAGCTCCAGGACTCCATACTGAAATAGGCCCATCCAGATCAAAGCCTAATATATATTTTAAATGAGACACTGTTTAATATTTAATTTGACTGGGAGAACTTCTTTGGTGCAGGCCTGCTAGTTATGATAATGTATGGGTGTGCTTGCTGTCTGGATGTCTGGACAGCGCACCATACAATATTCTACATACTGCTGACAGCCTGCCCCCAGCTGCCTGACTGGTTTAGGTCCCTGTCATATGGAATGGAGCAGTCTAGCCCAGTGCTGGTGATTGGGCAACAGTACACTCGTTCCCCCACCTCCCAAACGGCTGCCTAGTCACTGGGGGCTGTTTCTTCCCTTCACCCCACCTCCCCAATGGCTGATTCTCTTTCCTTGATTTTGACTTCCTCCTCTCTCCTCCACCTCAAAGGTCACAGGCAGCTCTGTAAACGCGCATGCCTGCTAATCCTTTGCACCTCAGGATCAAAAAAAGGTAAGTTTTAGGGTCTAATTGTAATGTGGGAAGGGGGCTTTTAATTTATTGGTGGGGTGAAGGTGCGGCTAATAATGTACAAATAGTTTGATGGTAGGGGATATTCATTTAGAGCTGTGTGCTATTTAATGCTATTACCTACTGATTTAAGGTAGGGTGATGTTTAACGCTGGGTGGTTATTGAATGTGGGGTTGAGTTGGGTTGATGAGGTCTATTCATTTAGTGATAGGCTGAGCTCGGGAGGGTGCTATTTATTAAATGTTGTTATTTTAATGTTGGGGTTGCTTGGGGAGAGATAGTTGTATTTATTAAACGTGAATGCTATTAATTTTGTGTCAGGGCTGGTTGGTGGGAAATATATCTATTTATTATTTGTGATTACAATCAATTTAATATATGGGTTGATTAGGAGAAATAAGCCTGTTTATTAAACACAGATGACATTAAGTAACTGCCAGGGCTGGTTCGGGTAGAAAGAGGAATAGTGTGGTCACTCATTGTTTGGTTTTCCAGGAGGTCTTTTCCAAGCAGGGCTCTAGTATTTTATTATCTGGCCAAGCTGCAACTGAGCTTAAGACACCAGCAGCATCAGGTACTCAAAGCTACAAGAACAGATAGGAAAAAGCATCATTGTCTGCCAAGTATTCCAGGTTTGGGGCACTGTCCCGTGCAGAGAGGACTTTATCCTAGATCATGCTGTAAATCTGATGATTTCACTCCAGAGTAGCCTCATGCACTTTTGCACACATATGACTGATGTGGCTGTATACCTTGTTTGCACATTTTATAATGTAGCTTCATGTGAAAGTGTGATTGATATATGGTTACACTAATTTTGTAAGTTCATTACTGTAAGTTTTGCAGGCATTGCACAAGCTGATAAGGTGAAAAGTGATCCTCATATTATATTTTAGTCGTATTGCTATTTTTCTGTAACTAATGTGTTGTCCCGACATGAGGGCTGTATTTCCCACTCGTCACTTTCTTTACGTGCTGTGTGAACCAGTTAGTGGTGCATGCTTCATATAACGGAAGATGAAAGCTGAGATCTAGGTTGTAGAAGAGGGGTGCTAGCTGTGCCCTCCATGGTGCAGGCCACATCCACCATAAACTGGCTACACGCCCTCCGGTGGGATGGTGCTTTTTACAGTAGGCACTCCAGGATTTTCAGCTCCAAACCCATGTGGCGCTTAAATCTGGCCTTGGCATGAAGAAACATGCAACTCTGATACTGTCTGAACAACTGTACTCAAGCCCTAAAAAGAAACTCTGCTTAATTCATATTAATACAATGCATATGTAGCAATTGTTTGCATTTTCTCCCATCTTGGACCGCAAACAAACCAGTTAGAGACAATCAGGGAGCTGCACAAGGGAGAAGAAACATTATATTCACTGACAAAATGCAGTCAGAAGAATCCAGATAAAAATCAACAGTGTATACACTGTGTGATAACACTAGAACTTAAGGCACCTTACCCACCGGTGTTAAAACTCTGCGACTGACTTGCATTTTTAATACAGGTGGCATTCATGCTACTGCGTGTGAAACCCATTCTATCTCATGTCTCCATACTATAGTGTGTTCAAATTTTTGATTGTAAACGCTCATGAGAAGGGTCCTCTTTACCCTTTTTGTCATGTCTGCACCTTCTCTGTGATCCTTGTTTGTCCTTTTCCTTGTTCTATATAGGATTTGTTCCAGCACTGTGTGTAAGTTATTGGCGCCTTATAAATAAAGATAGATGATTACAACTATGTGACTGCTGTGGAAAAACTTAATATATTTCTCTTTCCCACACTAAGGTTCAATTAGTCAATAATGATATATAATAATACATGATCAGGTATTGAGCTTCAGGGACTCCCCCCTCACCTCCAGACAGTCAGAAACAGCCATTGTGGGATACCACTTGTGATTGGCTGGCGACAAAGGAGGAGTCTTTGGGACTTTTTGCTTTGATCATTTTATTTGCTAAAATCACTTAATTTGGCTCTCTTTTATCCCTACATTAGTGACCAGTGTTTGGTCATGTCATTTGTCTTTTTATTTCTTCTTACCATTGAACTACTATGGACTATAAAATAAAAGATTTAATAAATTAATGTTTGTGTGTTTATGTTTTTACTATTTTAGTATAATGCACAGTGGTTCCATGAACTTTAGTACCTTATATTAGGACCACAGGGGTGGTGACATTACATAGAGAGGGAAATTATAGTAGTGAAAAAGAGTCAGTGGGCGAAAAGAAGAGTGATAAAGTAGGGAAATGTCACAAGTGAAAGTTAGCATGAGCAGATTGGGGCTGATAGAGGGAGTTGGAGAGAACTAGCAGACAGAGAGGTAACATGAGGGAGGGAGTTCAGGGATTCAGCATAGGTAGAGAGGGAGCGAAAGTGTGGGTGAGAGAGAAAGTTAGACAAGCACAAGAGACAGCAACCAACAGCAGGAGATATTTCAGCAACAACCAGAAACAAAGGCCATAGTTTACTATACAAAGCTCTACAGAAACAAGTCTGCTTGAACCAGGAGCCACTCCTGCAAATCTAGACATCTTCCAATTCAGATACGTGGAAGCACTAAATGAGTCACTACTACACATCCACATTTGTAGTACAGACATAAAAGTCCTGGTTAGATGAATTTCTAAAAAAGTCATATTTTTTATTCAGAGACAAGCAAATAATGACAAGTTAGGAACTTAAACCTTACAGAAGTTCCACAACTGAACATTGAGGATCACCATTCCATTTGCTACTTGCATTGGTGACTGGACTTAGCCTTTGTCAGGACAATAGATATAGTGCTGAAACGGAACGTTAAATGGTTTTGAGCCAGACTATCAAATCACAAAGTATTTTATTATTATTTAACTAAATGTAAAATTATCTGCAACAAAGATAAAAAAAAAAGTGTTCTATTCTATTTATTGTGGTAGACTTTACTTAATTAGTCTCACCAGCACTAATTTATTAAAAACTTAATTATTTGTTATGAGCTGGTGCTAATTAAAGTGATGAAGATTATATATAGTGATAAGTATTTAACTAACAGGTTTATTTATAACTCATGTGATTTATACTCAATTTCCCATTATCCTCCCTTTCCAAAAAAAACCTCTTCTTTTCCAAAGTCACTCAATGCTGACATCTCCACAAAGGAATTGGGAGATTAATGTAGTGAGGAATCTTTGAATCTTTGCAACAACATATTTATTAAAGAGTAAAATATTGTATTTTCTCAGCTTTAGTATTAGGTTTCAAAGAGTTAATCACTTTATGATGGATGGGAACTGTTAATTTAATAGCGGGGGCATTTATTTGATAGTGGGGGCTATTTAATATAATAGTGGTGTCATGGTGGTGCCTATTAATTTAAAGTGTAGTGATGGGACAATATATTTATAATTCTAGGATTATTTGGGAGCTATTAATTGAATGTGGGGTTGGGTTTGGGGAGAAGGAGGGCTATTTATTAAATGTGAATACTAATTATTTAATGTTGGTGTTGTTTGGGATGGATATAGGTCTATTTAATAAATGTGACTGCTATTAACATAATGTTGGGCTTTGTTGAGGGAAATAAGTCTATTAATCTAATGTCAGGACAGGTTGAGGGGGAATAGGTCTATTTACTAAATATGAATGGTATTAATTTAAGGTTGGGGCCGGTTGCAGGGAGTGAGGCTTAAGTACTAAATTTGGGTTCTATTGATGTAATGTTGGGGCTGTTTGGGGGAGTGAGGCCCAGAGTATTCACTCATTGCTAAACTTTCTATATGTAATTTATCTATCCTTTTTCCACAGAACATTCCAGGATCCAGACAAGCAGCAACTGAGCTTAAGACATGATCAGCAGCAGGTAGTGAAAGCTCCAAGATCAGGTAAGAGAGAGCAGGATAGCCTGTCCACTTTCCTAGTACTATGGGGCATTCCTGATGTTGGGTGACTGCCCTGTTCAGTCAGGACTTTGTCTCCCCTACAAGGACAGTTGGGAGGTATGTCCTGCTTCACACTGCTCTGCTCATAAAGTTAAGCTGCAAGCACCTAACAGTAGTGTACTCAGCATTGGCGTATATTTGAAGGGCATAGGAAGGTGTTGAAGAGCAGCCTAACACTCCCCTTACAGGAAACTTATGCCCACTCTGGTGAAATGGCATGGAAACCCTCTCTTGAAGTCCTGCCTTTGTCCCTGAATAATAAATGCAGAATTTGATGATGATGATGATGATGGTGATGGATTATAAATGCAGAATTTGATGATGATGATGATGGTGATGGATTTGATGATGGTGATGGATTTGTATTCATTTATTTTCAAAAGACAAGTGTGTGTGTGAAGGGCTCAGAAGGTCTCAGAAGAGATAATTGGGTGAGCAGGGGTGGTAGGCTGAGGTTTTGCCTAGGGTGCAGAGAAACCTTGCACTGGCCCTGCATTGTGAGTACAATTATATTCATTCACTATGAATTACCCAAGTGGCACAGACACTGGAATTTCCTACACATTTTGGAAATTCATTAACTACTAAACAAAAAGTCACAAGCACAGTTGACAACGGACAAACCTTTCCTCCAACACACTCATATATTTTCTATGGTGCCCGGACATTTCCAGTTTCTGGGGATAGTCCCCTTCGAACGGTTTGTCTATGGTAGGAGCATGTCCCCAAAAATGTCCCTGGACTTTGGCCCCTGTAGTAATAAGACACCAGCTCTGAACTCTCTTCTACTGAACTGAACTGTGAGACGGCACTAGGGAGAGATCAGACAGATGTATAGTGCCCACATCTGTGGGATTAGGCTGCCTTCTTTCCAGCAGCTTCTTCCTGTTTGAATAAAGAGTCGTCCAGTAGGATGGGTGGGGAGGGAACCTGACAGATATAGTGCAAGAGAAAAGAAAGGGTCTAAAAGAACAAAAGTGACAGTAAAGCTGGTAGAGAGAGAGGACAAAGAGAAAACTACTAACCTGAAAGGGTGAAAGATAAAAACTGGGGAAGAAGATAATAAGCCTATACAGAGAGATAAGAGAAGACAAAAGGAAAGAGAGAATGCAGAACTGTGTATATAACATTGTCAGACACTACAATCTGGTTATTGCTAACAAACCTTTTGTGTTATGTGGTGTGTGACATAAAGACCAAGTTATATATAAAAATAACATTGATTACCGATCAAATCCTCGGCCTTATCCACACACATGAAGGTTACTGTGACACTGACAGACAGGGAAGGTTATTTTCAATTCATGCTCTTCTGTTTCAGCCTGACACTCCAAAGCCTTTCAATTGTCTCCCTGCCAGTCGCTGTCAAATGCAATGATAGACTGTTAACACTAGGTGGTAAAACTTCTTTAAGCCTTCTTCATTGACGACCTCCTGTAGAGTTGGACACAATTTCCATCTAAACTGCAGAAAATTGCATTAAAAAAAGACACATGTTACACGGGTCTGTACCATCTAAGCTGATCGTCATCACCATCAGTTTCATAACTTACACTAGTGATAAAGCACCTGCAAGTTTCCTGTCTGTAGCAGCCGCATATTGCGTCTCAGTCTACATAAGTCGCATTTGCTCCAAAACACTAAATTTCACAGTATTCAGATTCCTGGTCCATCTGGATAAACAGGACTAGTAGGAAGAGGACCATATCATTGTTTTACTTGATAATTCACCCACAATGTCAGAAAAGGCCCAGCGCATTTCTCTCCGACAAAGCACCAAGCTGTTTTATTACTGTACGTTTTATGTAAAATATTCTTGTTTCCTAAACTAGTTATCTGATTTATTCAGCGTACCAACTGACTTAACTCTTCCTAAACCTATATCCCGAAGCTTCCAATATATTTTTTATAGAATTTGCCTATATTTGTGTTGCTCCAATAGTGAATATAAATAGATAGATATGAGCAGGTGGGTCCTCTACCATTATATACAGCCCTATTGCCATTTGTCATTAAATGTTGCTCTGGGATACTGTACGTACCCTATTATTTCATATGTTCTCCGTGACAGTGATGGTCTATGCTACTCTTCTCTAAGTGTGTTGTAAATGGGACTAAAGAAGGAGTTGTGAGTTCTAGTAAAAAAAAACACAAAAAAAACAAGGGCATTTTATCAAGGGCCTTGTTCATGCATTGAAAATGCATGAACAAGGCCCTTGATAAAACCCTGCACACAGTAGAGTTAATATTGTTATGGATGTACAATAATCAAGCACTTTTACTCTCAAAACCTGACCTTTTGATTTAAACTTCCTGATATTAAGTGGTTACACTTATGAAAGCCATTTCTTTATCCAGCAAGTCATGTGGTATTAGAAACACTTCTAATGGCTTGCATACGGCATGCAAATTAAATAAAGCAGTTCCTCTATGAGAAATAGCTACTGCTAATATTTGTTCTCCAATGTTTATCAATGTGCTGAGTTTGAACTTATTCAGCCCAACTCATCATAATAATTTGAAGCTGAAAGTGATATCTTCTATTGTAGATAATTTGCAACATGCCATGACACACAGTAATATTATAACAAGTATGTTAGGGTTAGTTTAAACCATATGAAAAAAAAACTATTTCTGAACAAATCAGATGGAGAAATGAATGAAAAGTTCTGATAGAACTGTGTATAAGCTGTTCATATACACAAAACTGGACCATGGTTCGCACAAAAATGATCCGCATGGAAGAGTTGTCAGAAGGAAACTTTTTTTTACAATGGCAATGCCAAAGTTATCATCTGAGTATGCAACACAGAGATGACCTTGAAACTTTTTGGAACAAATATGTGTATTTTGTCTGCAACCACATAAGATACAGTAAGGGGTAAATGTATGAACATGCGGGTTCTTCAACACCCGCGCGTTCAGCGTGTTCGGCGATTAAATTTCAAGCGGCGCAGCATTGGAAAGGGAAACTTCCCTTTACAATGCAGCGCCGCTTGAAATTTAATCGCCGAACACGCTGAACATGCGGGTGTTGAAGAACCCGCATGTTCATACATTTACCCCTAAATCTGGTTACACATTTGAAGAAAGGGCCACCTTGCCACAGGTAAGCATGAAGGTAGATCTTATTATACTTTCAGGTAGTGTGGCAGCCAGTGGCACAGGAAATATTGTCCTAGTGGAAGAAAGAATGAATTCAACTAAATATCTGCAAATCCTGAAATTCATGTCCCAGAGGCAGTATTAAATTCAAGCTAAAACAGATTGGATATATCTGAAATACAACAATCCAAATCATATCTAAAACTCTACAATATGTACTTACAAGAGTGAAAGATTAAAGATTGGAATAGGATTCACAGTCACTAAACATGGATATTATTGACAATCTGTGCGGACATCTTACAGAAGCTCAAGCTCAAACTGAGCTCAAAGAGTTATGCAAGGAAAAGTGGGAAAATGTTCCTAAGGCAAGAACAGAAATTAGAGATGAGCGGTTCGGATTTAAGAGAAATCCGACAGATCTGAGAGGTTTGGGTTTCCAAGTAGATACAAAACAGGACTCGAGTCTTCGCACCAAAATCGGATCTGGAAACGAAAATATGGAACCAAAACCCTTGTCATACAGGAAGTACATCATTGCACTCCAAGGTGGACTCCATAGTGCTGGAGTGTGCATTTGATAGTGGATGTACTTTATTGCACCTCCTTGGTAAATGTCTTAGGTACTCATGGGCAATACACACCTGCTAGGTAGGTGTCCCGGTGACTTACCTAGGAATGGTTGTGTTTGGTTGTTTTAGTGAACAACTGTTGGTGTACTTCCGGTTTTGGCACTTCCGATTTATGCATTCCAGGGTGGAATGCATATTGTTTGGAGGGCCTAATGGAATTCAAGGGAGCCATTGCCTCATATGTTTTGCAATGATTTGCAGATTATCAACTTTTGATGAATCATGAGCTGCAACTGAAGACAATCTGGGATTGTATAAGAACTCAGGTAACTAATTTTTTTTTTCATATCTGTCTTTACTGTCGTTTGATGTGGTTGTCTTGACAAAGGTCTAAATGTAGGATCAAAACGTTGTCTTATAATATGACATTGGATTAAAAGAAAAATAAAGCAAAAATGGTGACTGTATCTTTCAGTAAACTGCCATGTATTTTTGCTGCTGCTCTGTCACTAATTTTAGCCAGCCAGCTCGCTGCAGACTTTGGCCAAAATTAGTGAACATTTGGACAGTTGTGAAGAGATCATTAGAAATTACACTGTAATTGACTGTAAATGAATGTAAATGCTATACATAGTAATATAGGAGCAAAAACAGCTCAAAATCACAAGATTTTACCTATTTTTCACCATTTTTAATTAAATCCAGATCCAAAACCAAAACCTTTCAGCATTTTTGAGCAAAACCTGTAACAAATCCAAAACAGGGAGACGTTTTAGAACCAAAAGCACATCCAAAACCAAAACACAAACATCAGCGCACATCTCTAATACAAATACTGCTGTGTTAAATAAATATTAGAAGGTATGATTTATCCCTGAGGAGTTGCTATTAAGCCCTGGGTGACAGTGTGCCTAGACATTTTCACACACTACATATCTTTTTATTTGTTTTCAATCATTCACTAAATAATAGCAATTTTGCATTAAAATCTGTCATGTATAAATTTGTGGCTAACCTTTTGCATACAATTACATTTTAGTATTTGGCTTTTCCTCTCTGTTCTAGCGTTACACCAAGTGAATTATCTTTCCATGTACAGTATCCTTGCACAGGACTGAGAGAGAGTCTTACCTATAAATAGGACATGCTTACAAGTTTTCCCAGACCATTCCCAATATTTCCATGTAACATCTTCACAAACCATATTCTCTGATAATATAAATTCTTAATGAACCCAACAGGACGAATACCTTCCTATATCTTCATTTGAACCCTAAAATGTAGTATAGACTGGATTCTATAGACTGCGGGTCACGTTGCCATCCTGTTTTTATTATTTCAAAATTATGGGAGCTCTGACCCAAACCCAACTGTGTATGACAGGTGTG
Organism: Mixophyes fleayi; assembly: GCF_038048845.1. Classification (NCBI taxonomy): domain Eukaryota; kingdom Metazoa; phylum Chordata; class Amphibia; order Anura; family Limnodynastidae; genus Mixophyes; species Mixophyes fleayi. Next base: position 212,133,133 of record NC_134405.1, read on the forward strand.
ATTCTTTGAAAATCAATACTTTATGAAAGATCTCATCTGTTTCAAACTTTTCCTATATAGCCATGGGCAAGTCATTGCTCCCGGTAAACTTGCGTATATGCCTCGTTGAGAATCTTTTGCTGGTGACTTTGTAGAAGTGAAAAATATACAAATTTACTTTAATATTATCATCCAGAGAGCTGTATTCTGATGGCATAGTATGTGGCTTTCTGTCACTCAGGTTAAACTCACCAAATCCCTTTAGGAGACTAATTCAATAACAAAAATATACTCTCATCCCTACATTCCCAGATACACCTCCATAGTTATTATATAGGTATACAGTTATTACATAGGTATACAGATCAGTCTTTTTCTTATTTGACCTATACATTCCATTTCTCCTTAGACAACTTCATGTTTTATTTCACTGCCACAGACAATATTTAATTAAATGTTTACATTAGTTTCACTGAAGCCAATTGTCATTTACAAATAGCACCATGAAAATCTGCATGTCTCATTTACCAATGTTTCTCCTACTTTTACACCATTGTACCGTCTTGATCATTTCTCACTGAATGATATATTTACTCAGATGGTTTTACACACCAATTGGTCTTTGTTACTTGTACCTCATCTTTACAAACTGGAAACAGTGCAGTACAAAAGCTGTATTCTAAAGCCATGTTTGTAACAATCCATCTGCTTTTACATATGATATCTGGGCCAACATGGCAGAAGGAATGTTACAGTTTTTACCAGCTGACAGGAGAATCTGGCCAGGTTGGGGGCATTTCTTGCATGATAGACACATGAGTGTGCCTACTTTTGCATCCTCATACCAAAACAATATTTAATTTTACAGGCTGAGATTATTTAAGTGAGACAAAGAGGAGGAGAAATTATATTGTGGGGTGGGGTCCCTGAGCACACAGCCTTCCTCTCCCCACAGAAGGACCTCAGAGGGGCTGGATCATCGGGTTGCTTCGTATATTTTCAACACATTTTGCATCTTTCTATTCTACTTTTGCAGAAGATTGCATTTCTAAGTGCACTTTAAGATAGATTTACTAAAACCATTAAAAAGGAAAGTGGAGTTGTTGCCCATAGCAAGCAATCAGATTCTAGGATGTACTGGAGAAATAACAGTTAGCATTTGACTGGTTGTTATGGGCAACATCTCTACTTTGCCTTTTTAGATGGTTTAGTACATTAACCCCTTTGAGTAATGTAATAAAAAAAGGTTCAAATGTAATAAAGAAAGACCCTCTCTCCCATGATTAATTTAAGACACAAATTAGGCTATGCTGGGCATTATTTTGAAAGAAAACTGTACAAATTTAAATAAATTAATGTGGTGGCACTAAAATAGAAGAGTAATGTTGTGGATCTTTCCACCATGTGTTTGCGTGGGTTTCCTCCGGGAGCTCCGGTTTTCTCCCAAACTCCTAAAATATACTAGTAGGTTATTTGGCTGCTATTAAATTGACCCTAGTGTGTGTGTGTGTGTGTGTATGTTAGGGAATTTAGACTGTAAGCTCCAATGGGGCAGGAACTTATGTGAGTTCTCTGTACAGCGCTGCGGAATTAGTGGCGCTATATAAATAGCTATACGTTTGGCACTTTGTAAATTAGCCTTCTGGGCTTTTACATCACAGTAAACCCTGCCCGCATGGAAAAAAAAGGCATGTAGTGTTTTCATTTTGCCACTTGATGGCGCTCAATGATTACTAAATACTTCTTATTGAGGACCCATTTTTTTGTTAAGCACAAGTTTAGTGATCCTGTAAGACAGTGTACTTCAGTGAAAAATACCAGTCCGTCTGATTTTCTGTGTTTAATAAGGTTAACTATAAAGAGAAAGTATACATGTCAGCCTGTTATTTCTAGTACATCAAAGTATGTTGCTCCAACAGTATATTAATCTGCCCTTCCATGCTGCTGCAATAGATAAAAATGCATTCACTTACAAGAATAAATCACTGTTGTAGTCAATACAAGACAATTTGACTTTATCTGTTCTGTTAGTATTTCAGTAGCAGCAGTGAAAGTTTAGGGGCCTGATGTAGCATTGGATGCCATTTACACTGAAATCACAAGTGTAAATTGCATCCCGTAATTTACACAGGATTCCAAGTCGCACAGATGCGACTTAGAATACTATGCAAATTGCACAAACGCACCTCTTTATCTACCTTATGGGCCGGTGTGCATGATACACTTATGTGTATCAGCCAGAGCAGCCCTGTAATGTAAAAGAAAATTTTAAAAAATCTTGCTTCCCCCCCAAACAGAACAAGGGTTAGTTACGCTGTTTGGGAGGGAGTGCACACCTTTTTTTAAAAATCTAATTTTTTTTAACTTCTTTTTTTTAATGCAGACAGGTCTGTTGCACCATTAGAAAGCACCCACAAAAGATTTGTCTGCTACAGACCTATCTGTGGCTGCTTTCAACTCAGAATAACATATAAAGTGAGTGAACACGCCTGTACATTGCTAGGCTCTCCCAGTACCTTCCCCGTTCCACCTCTCTAAAAGCAGAGAGGTGCAAGAGGGAGATCCGTCTCACTCAGGGTGTGCGGAACCTTGTCTAAAAGGGCTTTCTGCGCTGATCAGGTGGACTTGCATCCGACACTACATCAGGCTCTAAATGTGGAGCTGTTAAAGACGTAAGCCTCTAGGGCAGTGGTTCCCAAACTTTTGCAGTTCGCGGCACCCTTAGAGTCTCCAAATTTTTTCAAGGCACCCCTCCAAAATAATTATTGAGCAGTCCTGTTTTAGAAGTAGTTGGGTCAAAAAATTGTAATAAGTATTTAGGTCAGGACAGAAATACTTATTTAGTTGTATGCAAAAATGCCCCTCTGCATCCAGACACTCTGCCCTCAGGCACTGTACCCTCTGCATCCAGACACACTGCCCTCAGGCACTCTGCCCCCTCTGCATCCAGACACTCTGCCCTCAGGCACTCTGCCCCCTCTGCATCCAGACACACTGCCCCCTCTGCATCCAGACACACTGCCCCCACTGCATCCAGACACACTGCCCTCTCTCACGCTGTCCCCCCTCCTCTGCTCTGTCACGCTGTCCCCCCTCCTCTGCTCTCCTCCTCTGTCCCGCTGTCACCACCCTCTGTCCCCCTCCTCTGTCCCGCTGTCACCACCCTCTGTCCCCCTCCTCTGTCCCACTGTCACCACCCTCTGTCCCCCTCCTCTGTCCCACTGTCACCATCCTCTGCCCCGCTGTCACCATCTTCTGCTCTCCTCCTCTGTCCCGCTGTCACCATCTTCTGCTCTCCTCCTCTGTCCCGCTGTCACCATCCTGTCACCAACCTCTGTCCCGCTGTCACCATCCTCTGCTCTCCTCCTCTGTCCCGCTGTCACCATCCTGTCACCAACCTCTGTCCCGCTGTCACCATCCTCTGCTCTCCTCCTCTGTCCCGCTGTCACCATCCTCTGTCCCCCTCCTCTGCCACGATCCCTCTCACTCTGCCCCGCGCCAGGCGCCAGCCATAAAAAAAACAAAACACATAAACTTACCAATCCGTCGGGCGCCGGGACCCAGCAGCCTCCTCTGTCCTGCAGCTTGTTACTGACGTCGATATTCAGTGACAGCTGCAGGAGAGAGGAGGCTGCTGGGTCCCGGCGCCCGGCGGATTGGTAAGTTTCTGTGTTGGTTTTTTTTATGACTGGCCCGCGGCACCCCAGTGACAGCGCTGCGGCACCCCTGGGAGCCGCGGTGCACAGTTTGGGAACCGCCGCTCTAGGGGGAAGACACCAAGGACTAGATTTACTAAGCCGCGGGTTTGCAAAAGTGGGGATGTTGCCTATAGCAACCAATCAGATTCTAGCTGTCATTTTGTAGAAAGTACTAAATAAATGAAAGCTAGACTCTGATTGGTTGCTAAAGGCAACATCCCTACTTTTTCAAACCCGCAGCTTAGTAAATCTAGCCCTTACAGTACAACATATATAATTTATCTCTAATTCAACTACTTTGTTAGACCCGTAAGAGATAAATTAAGCGTCTGTTTAACTGGCATACATAATCGTCTCCTCTCGGCCTTGCACACCTTGGTCTATGACCATATTTACCATTTTACAGGTATTATTTGCATATATTTGCATAACTGAAATGAATGTAAAGTATTGAAAGGGTTAACACTTCAAACCTGAAGGACCTGAGCCCAAAGTACAGAGGTTAAGTATTATTTCTATACAGTTCCTTTCCAGCAGTATGATGAGTCAATATTTATCCATTATTCGTTGACATACAGGACTAAAAGAGAGAACAGAAATGATTTATGGATAAGAAGTGCCTTTTTCCTGTGTGCTCAGTACTTTGTGGAAAAGGGTGGGGACTCCTTTGGACTTAAGGAGATGATGGACAGGGAACATGTGACAGCACAATGGAGACACACGACTGCCCTCAGCCACTTCTGCAAACTAACTGCCATGTCTAAAAGCAATCTCCATTGCTTAAGGAGGTGGGAAAACAAGCTAGTAAAAGAGTAAACAAACACCTGGCAGTAACGTTACTCCTTGAATAAAGATTGTGCGATTCCTGGCTTTCTGCCTGCCAGACTACCTAGACACTTAACTAATAAAACCCAAACTGGAATGTTAGACATCTCCAACTAACCAAACTGTGCAGAGAAGAGAAAGTAGTACGCGATTCATTCACTGTCATGCAGTGTCTGTCTGACATATGCATCATCTTTTGCAATCCTAGCTATAGGATACTATAGGTAGCTCATTTGTTGAGATAAACTGAGAAATGAATGGTGGTTGGTGGTGGGGTAGACTCTTAAAAAAAAAAAACAACCATGACATGTATAACTTATCATATGGTTTATTTCACGACTGTCACATTTCCACTACCAATACCAAGAACAAATGACCTGATTTTGAGTTAGGAGCAAAGCAACGAATAGGAGCAGCTTTGCACCTGGACAAACCATGTTACAATGCAAGGGGTACAAATTGACTTATTTTTTGTACGTAAGGAAAATATTAGCTGTTTTTTCATGTAGCACACAAATATTGATAGCTTTATTTTTACACTGAAATTAAAGTTGATCTATGACATGCTGAATCCCAACTATAAATCTGTACCCCCCTCTAATGCAACATGGTTTTGCCAAGGTCCAAACTTGCTCCTTTTCTTTTGCATTGCTCCTAACTCAAAATCAGTTATTATTTGGAGCTTATAATGTATAGGAATATTGGAGGGCCTATGAAAACCGCTGCAGAGTAAAGGTGCAGTCGTCGGCAGTGACCAGTGATGTTCTTTTCTAGTGCTGTTTATAAATTGATGGAAGTAAAATCCTGATTACTTGCTATGGGTAAGCACTTTGGGCTTGATTCATTAAGGATCTTAACTTGAGAAACTTCTTATTTCAGTCTCCTGGACAAAACCATGTTACAATGCAAGGGGTGCAAATTAGTATTTTGTTTTGCACATAAGTTAAATACTGACAGTGTTTTCATGTAGCACACAAATACTTGGTAGCTTATTTGTACACTGAAAATTAAAGTTGATATTTGTGTGCTACATGAAAAAACAGTCAGTATTTAACTTATTTGCAAAACAGAATACTAATTTGCACCCCTTGCAGTGGCACACACAGGGGGGGGGGGTTTCTGGGTCTCCAGAAACCCCCCCCCCCCCGCTAAAAAGTGCCCTAGATATTGGCACTGTAGTATACAGCAGCCGTGGCGCTGTCTAAGAAGCGTCTGCGGCGGTGCTGTATTGTATACAGCACCGCCGCGGATGCTTCTTTGACAGCGCCGCGGCTGCTGTATACTACAGTGCAGCCGAAACGGAGCTGCCGCGCATGCGCTGCAGGTCTCTATGATTTTTATTTTTTTACGGGGGTGGAGGAAACCCCCCTGAAAAATCCTCTGTGCACCCCTGCCTTGCATTGTAACATGGTTTTGTCCATGAGACTGAAATAAGAAGTTTCTCAAGTTAAAATCCTTAATGAATCAGGCCCTTTATTCCTGTGCACCAGCTTTTGTGAATATCCCTCAACAGCCTTATGGCCGGCAATGCTACACATTTGAAAGTGAGATAACCTGATTTATACAGTGAAATACATCAGGGCTGTCATTAAATTCCTACAATCCACATTTGCTGGCGTTTTGTGTCCTGACAGCCTAGGGATATGCCTAGCAGGGCGCCCTTCTCCTTCTGCAAACATCTTTATTGAAGATTCCTGCAGTTAGATTACTTTTATCCTCAAATACAACTGCAATCTCTGCAATCCCAATATAATAACCATTAAACATTTGCATAAAGGCTTATGTTCATATGAACAATGTATAGTTATAAGCTGCTATATGCAAATATCATTTCCATACGAACGCCTTTAGCACATATATTTATACACTGTAAAGAAAAATAGTAAAAGTAATATGCATATAATTTGCTTAAACTGTAAAGTCTGGTATGTTGTATTTTTCTACTGGGCTATCTGGTTACAAACTCGTCTAATCTAGAGGTTGTTTGCACTCACCCCAGCCCCAGTCCTGTATCTGAGGTGTTTCTATACAAACTACTAGCGTCCAGTTGTCATATTAATTATTACACAGAGTAATGACTGAAATAGTCAAAATAAGGAGGGGGTGGGGAGTTTAAGAGAGCCCTTTCTTGGTGCTCAAAGACTTAGCAAAAGAAGGCCTGCAACAAAGCATTAATTGGTCTGCAGAAATAGTCTGACAAGGCATGGAAGATAGGTTTCATACAGCCAGGCAATTGTGAAGGGGGGAAGAGGTCTCTGAATAGACCCCACGCTTCTTTTCTAAACTCTCTTGCTGAGCAAAAAATGGACTGCATCTTGAATACAGGCCTGATCTTCAATGCTATACCCAGCAGAGAAAGGGGAAAAAAATGCACCGTTTATTGTAAGATTTTTTTTACAGCTATTCATGTGTTGTGTGGGGAGAATCAAACGGATTTGTTTACCATGAAAGGCCCGTATTTTATTTTCTCTTCTAGTAAAAAAAAAAGAAAAAAATGCCCCTGAGCTGAGGCCAGTTCTACTGTAACCAACTGATATGTAAAAAGAAAAAAATTACAGACGTTCCTAATGCATTGAGGACGTGTATAGATTAACAGCTTTATTCGACTTGTTCAAGAAAAGGATTTAAGTGTAAATGGCTCTTTAAGGAAAATACTCCGCTTATCCGTCTATATAAGACTTCAAAAGGACTTCAGAGCGTGGCTGGCAAGCAGGGTGTTTCTAAGATAATAAAATGATGACAGATCAGGATTAAATGGAAAACAAAATCAGAAGTCGAAAAAACATTAATCTCAGTCGCTGGTAAAGCGAGGTACAAGTAGCTGCTGCAGATGTACACGTCTTTTCAGTTTAAGGAGGGTAACAAATGTCTTTGGTTTTGGATGCAAAACCGTCTAGTTGATAAAAAATAAGTTGAAAAGGGAAAGTAATAGTAATATGACACAAAAGAAATTCATAAACATTTAATTTGTTAAATTTTATTGAATGTTGTATTTATTTAATTTATTACCATTCCCTTTGGGCCTAGACTGGACCTGTAACCCACAGCAATAGGTGAATACTGATTCCAACATCATCATCATCATCATTTATTTATATAGCGCCAACATATTCCGTAGTGCTTTACAACTGGGGACAAACACAGTAAACTAATAAACAAATTAGGTAAAACAGACAAAGAGGTGAAAAGGTCCTGCTCGCAAGCTTACAATCTATGGGACACATGATACTTATTATACTGGAATACTTATATACTGTACTTGTATACTTAATATACTTACTATGCTTATATACTTAATACTGAATACTTATACTGGAAGAGTTACTGTCTGTATACTTTTAAGTTATTGCTACCAGCATTCATTTTGTAGGACATGATATAAACAGACCTTTATAGGAGCAACTACAGATAGATGGAATGCCTTGATATGCTAGATGGACCCTATATTATATTTTGTACCCTGCCTTATTTACATGTCTCTATCACTGGAAACTTTACCGAACTTGAAGTCATTTCCTCTGCTAAGGTTCTAACTGTAACAATAGTCTATACTTTCAGAGTGAGTTTTAATGAGCACTTTTATTTTATTGGTGTCCAAAGTTCACTTCATTGAAAGGTTTGTTGTAAGTTATTTGCAATTTATCTTTGCCGAGAGGAAGAAGGAGGGAATCTGTGCAGCTTTCATAACTAAATTATCCTCAGAGCTAAACAATAGCCACAGAACTATGCCATTCATATCACAGATAACCCCACAACTCATATATTGCACCTCTGCATATTAGATCCCTGTATCCCTTCTACTGTAGTTCCCCTGTATATTGCATACAAAGCTTTCCTGCGCTGATCATTGAGGAGACAGGCGACCAACTGTAACTTTATCACAGAAAAAGTACAAGGCATTTAATTTAATTTGTAATCGATTCCAACGATTGTTTTTATGCAATAAGCAATAAATATTGTGTAATAAGTTTCATTTCTATATGTAAACGTTATAAATCACTGAAATGAAACACTTGACAGTTTGTGCTAAACGATGTACCACTAGAATATGCCAGATCATATATACAAGTATCAACCTGAATATGGTTAAATGATAATGACATTTGTCAATAAATTCCAATGTTATGGCCACATTGTAAATTACAGTAAAATTCCTCATAGCGAGCTTTTATTTTGGAGATTATAAATGATTTAAAGTAAAATAAACTCTGATACATTTTTGAATGATACTTACACGAAAATACATAGGTCTGTATTATAAGATCTTTAACACTTTATATTATGTCCCCACACTTGTGGCACAGACAGACTGAGTGCAGCCACTGTACCACACTGTAAGAGGGACCTCCAGCACGCCTGGCTAGCAGCCCAGGGGTTAATAGCATGCACTGAACAATAATGTGGCTGTGTAGCATCCGGGCCCCGCAGGAGAGAGGGGGACATGCCGTCACGTCACACATCAGCCTGACACTTCATGGCCAGGCAGAGGGTGATCTCCTGATAAGTCAGCTCCTATCTTGATGTCCTGCTCAGACTGGCGGCACTGCCAAAGGTGCACAGCTTGACACGTGTGACTAATGGGCCGGCACTGCTTTTACTTCATCCCCTGCCCGATTGCCCTATAATCTGCGCACGGAACAAGTGACAGGTGCATGTACAACATTTCACCTTTTCATCACTTACTCCAGCAACAATCAGTCCACTGTTGAGTATTGTGTTATTATTTAGTGCATTTTTTCTAAAACATGAGAACTTAGTTGTCGATTAGATTTTTTGTCAAAATTGTCATTGAAACTATTATACTTCTACCCCTCTTCCTAGGTAGATCGCTGCAAGGGAAAGGATTAGTTAGATGTATGGAAAGTAGACATAGACATTACACAATGTAGATATTCCAGAACCCCGTATTTCTGAACAGTAATGAAAAGAATGAGGTTCATATTTCACCTTAATCACACATAGGGATAAGATGTCCAGCCTGGAGAATCCGAAGAAACAAGTGGCTATGAGGACCTCCTGGAACTATAAGAGCCAGAAGTTGGCAGGTTATGCTGGAAGTTGTAGTACCACAGCAGCTAGAGCGCTACAGAAAGTCTACCCCTGTGCTTCAGTGCTCTAGCTAGAGAATTACTTTGCAGACTATAAACTGCAATGGCAAATCTATTTGAACTATAGATGGATTGTGTATTATGTCATACCCCTTCTCTTTGTAAGTGGCGAGCTAATGAAACCCAATTTATGAAAAGTTAGTCCACTGCTTTTATGCAAAGACGCAACTGTCGAGAATTATTTGCAGTACATTCCCGCAATGCTGTAACTACCCGTGTACTGTGTGTAGAACTGGTCCTGAAGAACAGCAACTAGCTCCAGTGATCAGTACAGTCACATTCTCCATCTGTAAGCAGGAAATCTCACTTCCGATTGGAATACTACACATACATCGTACTGTTTATATCTGCTATCTGCTGTGTATATAACAAGCTCAGTGTCACATTGTGTGTAAACTAGACAGTAGCTTTATTACATCCATTCTCACTACTGGCTGCCAATATCAACTACTTAGTAAATAGAGGTATATGCGTTTATTGTTCAACTAATTAGGTCAGTCGGATACACACATCCAGTCCAATTATAGTTTGCTTTATTTTGGTAAATTCTAGGTCCGGGCAATTAACATGAGTGTGGATAACTCTTAATATTCCTGGCTAGAGTTATTAAGGATATTGCGGTGAACATAAGTAGGTTGCTCTCCGTGTCCATATTGTTGTGGATGGGGGAACAGAGTCTCTGATGACCTATAGAAAGGGTCAAGTTGATACATTTTGCGATTAAATACAGTGTTATAAAATGACCCCTTATGGGTTTACTGTACTACAGATAGAGGTGATGTGGGTGTACAAATGTATTTTTTCTTGGATGAATATTTATTCAAGTGAATCAGGGACTCTAGTAGGAGAGGCATTAATGCGGACAGCGTGAGGGTGCACTGATATTATGCACTAGTTGTAGTAATGATATGTAAAAGTAGTAGTGAGATTATACATTACATAACATGAGCAGGTTGAAGTACAGGGTGTTGTAAGAGCAGCCTGCAGTGTATAACATGAACACGTTACAATGCATATCATGAAGAGGTTGCAATGATGACATTGATAAGTTGCAGTTCATGGTACTGATATAGGTTAGTTGCATGGCACTGGTAGACTGTAGTGCCTAATTATTAGCAGGTTGCAGTGCCTGGTATGAGCATGATGCCTTATCTATTATATGCAGATTTTAATTTATGATATTGGCAGGTTGCAATGGCTTGTGCAAATTAGTAGCAATGCTTGCATGATGTAAATAGATTGCAGTGCATGGTAGCAGCGCCTGGCATGAACATACTGCAGTGCACAGGTGGAAGTGTCTGGTATGAGCCAAGTGCAGTGCCTGGTTTGGGCAGGTTGGGTGCATGGTGTGAATAGGTTGCAGTGCCAGGTTTGGCCAGGTTGAGTTGCATGGTATGAGTAGGTGGCAGTGCCTGGTATGAGCAGATTGCAGTGTGAGATTTGGGCAGGTTGCACTGCATGGTATGAACAGGTTGCAGTGCCTGGTATGAGCAGATTGCAGTGTAGGATTTGGGCAGGTTGCACTGCATGGTATGAACAGGTTGCAGTGCCTGGTATGAGCAGATTGCAGTGTATTATTTGGGCAGGTTGCATTGCATAGTATGAACAGGTTGCAGTGCCAGGTTTGGGCAGGTTGCATTGCATGGTATGAATAGGTGGCAGTGCCTGGTATGAGCAGATTGCAGTGCCAGGTTTGGGCAGGTTGCATTGCATGGTATGAATAGGTGGCAGTGCCTGGTATGAGCAGATTGCAGTGCCAGGTTTGGGAAGGTTGCATTGCATGGTATGAATAGGTGGCAGTGCCGGGTATGAGCAGATTGCAGTGCCAGGTTTGGGCAGGTTGCACTACATGGTATGAACAGGTTGCAGTACAGACTGAAGGGCATGGTATGAACAGGTTGCAGTACAGACTGGAGGGCATGGTATGAACAGGTTGCAGTACAGACTGGAGGGCATGGTATGAACAGGTTGCAGTACAGACTGGAGGGCATGGTATGAGCAGGTTGATGTTGTTGCCAGCCTCCAGCTCAGCCCCTCTCTCACTCTGTCTGCAGTTGTTTATTCAGCGCTCGCAGCGGCACGCGCCAGGCGCACGCACTGGAACAACAAACCACAGAGAATGGAGCCCGGGGAGAGGGGCGGGGCCAGGCAGCGCGCGTAGAGCTTGTGCCCATTGAAAAGGCAGCGGTGGCCGAGCGACCCCAGCACTCAGTGTAGCGAGCCAGGGAACGTGCGGGACAGAGCGCGGGGCTCGCCTCTTACACAGTCTCACCCGCACAGCCAGAGTAACACGCGAGCGACACGAGTCTCCCTCACTGCTCGGCCAGCCACAGCTATAGCCAGATGGACAGCACTGCCAAGGCGGAGAGCGGCTCCAGCCAGCACTTCTTGCAGCCAGCCTGCTACTTTGCACAGAGCCTACAGCTCAGCCCGTCAGATGGACAGCAGTCCGGCGGCAAGTCCGTGCCAAAGCAGGTGAAGAGGCAGCGCTCGACATCCCCGGAGCTGATGAGGTGCAAGAGGAGGCTAAACTTCAACGGCTTCGGGTACAGCCTCCCCCAGCAGCAACCGGCAGCCGTGGCCAGGAGGAACGAACGGGAGAGGAACAGGGTGAAGCTGGTCAACTTGGGCTTTGCCACCCTACGGGAACACGTCCCCAATGGGGCTGCGAACAAGAAGATGAGCAAAGTGGAGACCCTGCGCTCCGCGGTAGAATACATCCGAGCGCTGCAGCAACTGCTGGACGAACACGATGCTGTCAGTGCTGCTTTCCAGTCCGGGGTGCTGTCACCTACCATCTCCCCAAACTATTGTCATGACATGAACTCTATGGCGGGGTCTCCTGTCTCTTCCTATTCTTCAGATGAAGGATCCTATGATCCCCTGAGTCCAGAGGAGCAGGACCTGCTAGACTTCACCACTTGGTTCTGAGCCTTAAGGAACAGGTGAGTTGTCTTCATCCTCAATCCATACTTTGCACTGGTCTGCTGAGATTGTCATGTGCATGCTGTTATATATTTCTGCAGTGACATAGTAGTTCCTTATCCTGCTCTTACAAGTGTCAAAGTAGACAGTCTGTCTGACAGTAAAGACATTAATGTGTAACCCGTCCTTTGATGTTGCGCCTTTTCCTTGTCTGTATAACTAGAATGAATAACTGATCGGTTTCTTTGTATTTCAGGACTGCTGCCCAGCCTGCAGATTCA